>NC_041007.1:34574158-35258927 GCF_004193775.1 Glycine soja | reverse complement strand
TTAAGATAGGTTATGGGTTATATGTTTTTTTGGTTGAATTTATCAACCTATTACCATAGGATTTTTAATTTTTTGAATTAAAGAGACTGGGATTGCAGTTACTGAAATCAATGGAATGTATTGCAGGTGTGCATAAAGGTTATTGGTGAGAAGAGTGCGAAGATGGTGACCGACGAAGGTGCAATATATGTTATTGCAAACAGAGGTTACAACTGGAGGGCTATTGTCCAGGAAACTGTGTCAGCTACTCTTAACAGGTGAGTTTCCAATAATGCAGCATGCATGGATGGATGGAGTAGTGCTATTTTTTCAAATTAGTAAGTAAATCGATTATAATATTGAAATGTTATCGCTTTGCTCCAAGACTTTTGCTATAGGACGAGTGTCAATGATGTTATTCATGAAGAAGGTTTCAGCCCATGAACAATCTTCCAATTTTGTTTATTGTTGTCAATTACCATTTATGTATTCAGAATCTAAGATACATAATTTTGTTGTGTAGTATGAAGGTGCTGCCAGGGAAGGTGGGAAAGGACCCAGTATATGGGATACTTTCGCTCATAAATACCCAGGTATATGTATATCTCTCCTCCAATAGTGCTTTTTAATATTTTTTACTTTTGAAGTTGTCCATGGCCTGAGATTGAATTTTCTTGCACTAATAATCTCTTACCTACCCCTACCCTCACTACTAGCCCCTTCCCTTCAATTGCTTGTGTTACATCCAGTTTGTTGTGTAGTATGAAGGTGCTGCAAGGGAAGGTGGAAAAGGACCAAGTATATGAGATACTTTCACTCATAAATACCCAGGTATATGTATATCTCTCCTCCAATAGTGCTTTTTAATATTTTTTACTTTTTAAGTTGTTCATGGCCTGAGATTGAATTTTTTTGCACTAATAATTTCTTACCTACCCCTACCCTCACTACTAGCCCCTTCCCTTCAATTGCTTGTGTTTTACATCTAAATGAGGTTGGTAAACAAAACTTAGTGTAATGTGTAGTATCAACGGTAATCCAGAGCTTATATGTTATTGAATAATCTTTTAAAAGCTTCTAAAGTTAGTCACATCATAATATCAATTGCTTTATTTAACGTTATTGTAGGAACCAAATCAACCAATGGTGTTCAAGCAAAAGAAAATGTCAGTTGAGCAGATTATATGCAGCAGGTACACCACCTCATTTTATCGCTTCTGAAGGCAATAAAAGTGTTACAAGGAGGAATGAAAGATGGAAGAAGCCATTACCAAAGCCAAATTAAAAGCAAACTTTGGCATTGGAATCATTATTAGGACCATGAGGGTGAAATTTTTGCAATTGCAACAAAGTTTATGCCAAATACTTATAGTATCAAAGTGGCAGAATCTTTGGCCTTAAGATGGTGTATTGAAGTCATGTAATAAGGCACCAACGCTGCATTACACATATTTTGATGGCATTATCAAAGATTGCATTCAATTGATGCAATCTTTTTCATCACCTAGTGTTCAGTGGGTAAGAATAAACTGCAACATTATTGCTAATAAGTTGGCTTCTCTAGCTTTCATGCTTCAGAAAAGATACTGAATAAAAGAGGTTTCACCTTAGATTGTTAGCTATTTGCAACATGATGTATGAACCTCTTTTTCTCAATTTGAATAAAGAGCAGTATTTTTCTTCTTCTTTAAAAAATATTGACTATTTATTGAATGACCAAAAAATAAACCTGAAGTTTCTTTGTTTTTCAATTATTTTTCTTATATATCTTTGCAAATTTAATTTCCTCTTCTTCTCATGGATTAGTTCATATCACAATATAACAAATTGATGTAGGATTAAGACATTATTTATCTAGATTAAGCTCTAAGGAGTTATTTGAAGTATGAAATCATGCTCAAATCCTCTAACAATTGCTTTATTGATAGGTTGTGCTTTTCGGAGCTTGAAAATTTGTATTCAAAATGAATTTTGGACTAATTCAAGTATATCCCCTTTCACACTTTGTTATTGTCATGCTTATGAAATTGAAGTCATGTCTCATGTACCTGATATGATGTTTTAACTGGTTGAAGAAAAACAATGCAGAATGAGCATTTTTCTGTTTTTGTTAATTGGTATGTTTACAAGGTACACGTTACTAATAGCAAGGTAGTTCATAGGTTCATACCAGATTATGCATTATCTGTAGCTTGGTGTGTAAGGGGTAGGACCGGAGTTTGACTTGAAATTTTAAATCACTGTTATTCCCTTTTTATTCCTCCGTCCTTCATTCCCTGGCCATTTGAAATTTTGTCTTTACAATTGGCTGTGATAGTGCTAAGAAAATACAAATGATTCTCTGCTTCCTTTTTGCTTGAGTACAAAGATTTGTCCGAGTTAAATGCTGAATACCTATGTAAAATCTAGGAAGAAGGTAGTTGATTATTGTTTTTTCCTTTCTTAACTTTTATCTTTAGTTGGATTAGAATCTAATCATTTAATGTGATATAAGGCAGACTACGTTAACGTGGTTTATTTATTTAGTTTGTGCATACTTGATATGGCTTATTATATTTTGAATTTCGGAGATTGCTTAGTGGGATGAATTCGTGTAACACGAATTACTGTGTATAACTTATCACCTTCAAATTTTTCTTTTCTTCTGAAAACAATTTCTTACCAACATGTTTCGTATCATTTAGTATTGCTTTGCTGTTAAAGATTAAAAGCAAATTTTATTATTTACAGTATTAACATCAATGGATGGGAAATGATGATAGCGCTTGGTTTCATGGCTGCAACAAGGTAAGGATGCCCTTTACCTTTTTATGGTTGTAACAATTGTTTTTGTCATCATCTACCAAATAAATAGTATATATATATATATATATATATATATATATATATATGTAATTAAGAAATCACAAAAAAAATCAATTAGTTGTCATTTAATTTTCTATTTGTTTTTTGTTTGCTGCTTAATATTAACTTTATAGTTCTAAATTTGCAGTGTTAGAGTGGCAAATGAACTTGGAAGAGGAAACTCACAAGCTGCAAAGTTCTCTATAGTTGTGACAATGCTTACATCATTTGAAATTGGATTTATCTTATTTGTTCTTTTTTTATTTTTAAGAGAAAAAAGTAGTTTATCTCTATACTTCAGACAAAGATGTGGGTGCTGCTGTGGGGGATTTGTTTTGTAGTTTTTGTTTGCTGCCCCTCTAGTAGATATTGATGCTATTCGTGAGCCTGTTTCTCGATCTCTATTTTATGGAAATAATGTCATTTCTGGTGCCATTATTCCTACTACTTCTGCGCCTATAGGTTTTCATTTTTGTGTGTATTTGACTTTAACTCTATTTTACTGTTAATCAACATTTGCAAACTCGCTTACCAAACAACTCGTGCATGTGCACGGGTTGCATACTAGTAAGTATAAAAAAGTAATTCACTAAAAGTATATCAATTCATTGAAGTACGGGCATGCTGCAAGAAAAGACTATAAGGATTCAAAATCCCCACTCCATTGTACTCCAATTTCTCACGCTCCTTCTATAAGGGTCCCTCTTGATTTTTTTCCCTAAAACATGCTTTAGTGGCGGGTCATTTCATAAAAAAATAACAAAAATAACTATATTTTATTATTTTTCCATTACCAATTCATTCTAACAAAATTAACTTGCTTAAAAAAGACAAAATTAACAATAAAAAGAGTAAATGGTATAGTAGTACATGTACATATCAATTTGCAATCTCTAGAGCAAATGTTAATCATTGATGAATTCATTGTTTCGTAACCACATGCATGAGGTAGTTGAGTACGCGTTTATTGCTTCAATGGTAGGGAGTATGGCTCAAAGCCTCAAGTGAAGTTACATATATATACTTTTTAATAATGAATTTAATTAGTAATATGTGTGGATTACTGGTGCATATTGATAAAAAAAAGTAAATGATATATAATATATTTTTTTATAGTGTATTTATCAACGTATGATAAGAAATTAAAAGTATAATTTTCGTATTATATTAAAAATATATATACGAAAATCAATATTTACTTTTAGTTATTTGTATCACTCTAAGAATCTTAAATATCATTCTCACTTAGACCAAAAAACAAATACAAGATTCCGAGATTTTAATGCTATCAAAACAAATAAATTGTAGAGATTAAAAACAAGACAGAACAAAGAAAACACGGACATGAAAAAGGTTCACATAATTAATCAATGTGATATAATTGAGAAGATGGTGAAAAATAGACTTAGGTGGTTTGGGCATGTAGAGAGAAGACCGGTAGACTCTGTAGTGAGGAGAGTAGACCAGATGGAGAGAAGACAAACTATTCGAGGCAAAGGAAGACCCAAAAAGACTATAAGAGAGGTTATCAAAAAAGATCTCGAACTTAATGATTTGGATAGAAGTATGGTATTTGATAGAACATTATGGCGGAAGTTGATCCATGTAGCCGACCCCACCTAGTGGGATAAGGCGTTGTTGTTGTTGATATAATTGATAAGTAATTTTATTTTTTAAGTATGTGATCATGAGTTTCATTTTTGATTCACGTACATGAAAAAATATTTATTGGAAGAGGTTAACTCTTTAAATAGATCTCAGTACCTCACAGGATTAATCCTTGATTTTCGATTGAAGGATACTTGGTTCACACCAAAAACAAAGAAAAGGGTTTCCATATATAACAAAAACGTAAGAATATATAATGATAGCTAAGGCTTTGGGCTAGCTTCACTTACAATTGCTATGGATTTTATAATTAGAAGAGGAAAAGTTAGGAATGCATTTTTTAACATATTTATCTTAATATATATTTTTATTCGTTAAAATTTATTAAAAATCATAAATAATTTTATAGATCTCACTTCTTATTTAATGAATTTGATCTATGATATTGTAGTTTCTAATAAATTTTAATCAATAATAAAATATATTAAGTGGAGATTTTTTTAAAGCTATTAAGAAGAGAATGTTAAAAAGTTATTGTAATCATTCCTCCTAAAAGAAAGGAAGAATTGCAGGAAAAAAATTATCCAACATAACACATAAATCACCTTCAATAATAAAAAAATTAATCAATAATATCTAAAAATAAACAATTCATTGAGCGACGATCATTGAAGATACTCTTACTTGAGTCATAAAAATGTCATTTAATACATACACATTTAGTATTGATAGGCTAATCAAGGTTTTTTTTTTTTTTACTGAAATAGGCTAATCAAGGTTTTTTTTTTTCTGAAATAGGCTAATCAAGTTATCTCTTTAATTTAACTGAGATAAAATATACTCCCCCGATGATTCAATTACAAGAAAAAGAAAAAGTTTGGTGAACTCAAATATAAATAATATTTAACTACATCTGTCCAACTTAATGCAATTTTAAAATTATTCTTCAATTAATTAATATTTTATTTTTAATCATTGTACTTACCAAAATTCGAAGCTAACACGTGTAAGAGTAAACATGATTAAGGTGGGCTCCTAGACTTTTGCATGTCGGACTGAGAGTGACATTTGTTAAGAAAACAAAAGGAGGAACTTGCAAAACAAATGATTTCGACGTTCAAATAAGTACCTGGGTTAGGAGAGTATGAGAAAATAAGCATATAAGTAGGTGTGAATATATTTGTCTCAAGTGAGTATGAATGAATATGAGTCATTATGTTGAGAGAGTACGAAGGAACCTGATGATACTTATAGAATGGTGAGGGAGCTGCGGACCCTTGTTGCTAAGGGTTGTTACGGTAACATAACTGACCTTATAGATAATTATTGTCATGTAAAATATAATAGTCGATGACTTAATGTTACATATAAAATGTAATTTAGAGATAATTGTTAGTAGATAATTGTACCTTAACGTGTAACTTTGTAGATAATTAAATACATGCCAAGAATAAAGAAATGTCATTATATTTTACTAGTAAGAGGTTAGAGATAACTTGTCTATTGGAGAGTCCAACTACTAAGCATTGAGCGTCCGTGTTCCTGGGACTAACGTGGAGAATTGACGTGTTTCTCAGAGTGCCACGTAACATGACACGTGTATTTTATGGACCTTGGACAATACAATTATTGATAATTTCTTCTAAAAAATATTGAAATCCAAGTTTAAAATAAAGATATTGAAAACAATAAATTGAAAGAGATAAAAGATTAAGAAAAATTGTTAAAACTACACCGTCAAAGAAAAGTAGCTAAAACATTCTCATTAATTGAAAAAGATAACTAAAAATGCTCTCGTTCGAGATATTTATTCTAATTTTTTGTAGAGGTGAATTATTATGTTAGCATATGTGTGTATTTAAGTTGAGGAGGAATTAAATTACTTTAAGAATAATTAATTTTAGAAGAATTATTTTTAATTCTTATTCTTTTTTTTTAATTTAACCCTCAAAGATAAGTTATTCATTAAAACTGTTAAATTAAAAGAAAATAAAGTGTAAAGATGAAAAATATTTATGGAGTAACTTGAATTATCCTCATCTAATCTAAGTTATTATATACAAATGTGAATGTATTTATGAAGATAATTTTTTTTTAAATGCATTTATATAAATCAAAATAGCAAAATATGTGCTAATATAAAATTGTATGAGTATATTAATATTTAAAATTATTATTATTATTATTATTATAATATAAAGAGAAATTAAATTACACCGATGTATCTTCGATAACTATTACACTATTTTTATGACTTGATATAGAATGTAATTTTTATTGATCCAACCGTTAAATTATATTTATATATTTTTAAGATCGTTTGTATCAAATTTTGTCAAAATTGAACAATAACAAGAAGTAATCAAATTATCCATATTTTTTGTATATTTTAAAATGTTTATATTACGTCGATTTTAAATTATATAAATGAAGAAACAAATGATTTTGGATTAATACAAAATTTTATATATGTAATTTATGTGAAACAATCTTTCAATCCAATGGTAAGTTTTAACAAAATATTATTGAGTTGAAAGTTATAGAATAGTACAATAATTATCAAAGTTACATTAATGTAATCTAATCTTTTCTCATGTGTATATATATATATATATATATATATATATATATAAGAGTTATAGAATTGGACAGAATTAAAAAATTACAAAGATTTCTATATGTTGTCATTGTTTAATGAAAAGGATGGTGGGATAATTATTAGTGAGATAATTATCCCACCATAATATACTAAAAATAAGGGCATTAACAATGTGTTTGTGAATGATATCTTCAATCTTGTATTTTTCTATGATTGCAATCCTACACTAGAAAGAGTTATGTAATTTGACCCTGATTAATTTTTATTGTAAATGGGTATTATAGGAATAATTTCAGTTTAGATCATGTGAAGTGTAATTACAATATTTTTTAATTCTATAAAAGGAGTTCTCGAACACATTGTGAAACACTCTTTTTTACACCGATAGTCCAAAAAGAGGTTAGAGAGGGAAACTCTAAGAAGTAATTTTTATAAGCTTTTCTTTCTTTTCAAATAAACTTGCAGTCTTCTTTGTCTTTCTTCCCTTCCAGGATCAAATTACACTGCAATTTGATCATGAGGGATTATGCCTGATTGGATTTTTGTGTAGCTACTATTTTTTTTAAAGCTGATATATAAGACATACACACACATACATATATATATATATATATATATATATATATATATATATATATATATATATTGTAAAAAGTGTAAACTTAATATCGATAAGGCTTAAATATATATTTTTTTAGTTCCTTTAAATTTTAAATAAATTTTGGTTTTGATCTTTTAAATTTAAAATTGGTTTTTTAAGTATCGGTAAGTTGAAAAAAAAATCGTTTTAGTCCCTCTATCTATCCAAAGAGTCATTGAAATAAATATTCTGAAAGCAAAACAAACATGTAATATATATGTGTTATATGATAAGATTAATAATGCAAAATCAAGTTATCATGTAAACGATTTGTAATTTGTTAACCATGTAACCCAAATCTTTTGGGGCAGAGGGATTAAACCAAGCTTTCCTCAAATTACTATACGACAGAACATTAGTTCAAACTAAAAATCTAACTATCGTCCTCATCTTGCCGAAAAGGCGAAAAGCTTTGACTCAACTAACATTGCAACATAAGTTTTGATCCCATTTTATCCCATTTGCACATTCTCTGTGAGCTTTGCATATGCAGTGCATGAAAGGAGTACCCGGGGTGCTTCTAATCAATATTGTCAGAAATAAACTATATCACAAATTTTCCTTTTAAAATGTAGAGAAAGACCTATATCACAACCTGCATGTGACTCGATCAGCCGCTTAAAGACTTCGTGGGTGTGACCATATTTTGATGGTTATATAACAAAGCAAACAAACTAATCATATAACAAAGCAAATAAATTTAATTATAATTCTTTTGTACACATAAGAGCACTCTGACAATAATTTCCTTTTCATTTATTATACTTTTTACGAATAATGTTTTTAAGAAAAAATAAATAAAGCTAATCATTGTGGTTGATTGATATACGAACAAAAATGTGAAAGATATGTGGGGAAAGTAGATCAAGGATATATGAGTGGTGGAACATTTGTAGGTAGGTTCACATTCTTCCTGCTGCATCATTATTTGCAAGAAATGATAGCACAGTTTTCTATGATTTTGATACGACTTTTGAGGTCGGCTACTTAAGATAATTAGGGTAAACGAAGCCGCCAAGTTCTTTTAATTCGGGTCATCTTAATAATTAGTATAAGAAAAAATAGTTATGCATTAAATTATTAAATATTTTACATATATAATTATTCAATAATAATTTATTATTAATAATAAATTTATTTATTTTTAAAATAATTATCTTAAATAATTTAAATGATAATTTATAATTAAATAACCGTATAATTTTTTTACTGTAAGTGCATTATTAACATTAAACTCTTCTATTTACAAGTTCTTAAGCTTGGCATCCCAATCTTTGCATATATTTGATGCCTTTGACTACTATCCATGGTAGAGAACATATCCGATACTGAAAAACATAACTAAATATGGTCATGTGATGATTGATCTCGAGATACACTCTATATACTAATTAATTATTTTATACGTTTGATGGTTATTTAGATTAATTTTGACCTTAAATTGTTTGTAGTGGAGGTTGGGCGCATAGACAAGCAAGTCATATTTAATGTGTCCAAACTCGAACGTAATAAAAATAAATATTTTACTATAACTGATAATATTGAATTATTTATAATAAGCAATAAAAAGAAGTATATATCTTTCTTAAGTATTTGAAATATATATCATGTAAAAAAGGAATTCGAAATATATATATATATATAAAAGTTTTCCTTATTTATTTAAACTAGGTTTTAAATTTTATTAGTATTATACATCAGTGCTTGTTAATCATGTTTACAGTTTGTTTAATAAATGAAAATCTTTCATCGATGCTCCTTTAGTAAATATTAATTCTTAAGAATAATGTTTTAAAAATACATTGAAAATAATTTTAAGCATTAAAAAACACTAATTGTATAACTTATCTATTATTTTATGTTAGGGATCTGTTGATATATTATTTTCTCTTCTTTTTTCTTTTGTGGCATCCAATGGTTTTATCTTGTAGATAGAAAAGAGGCACAAGAAAACAAAGGTGTTGATTTAAAATAATAAAAAAATGATTGATTGAAAGAGATTTATAAACAGTTGATCGGAATATTGGATGCTAGAACGAATTAAGTATTACAACGGGAAGAGACTTGACTTGGATGGTAAGTCACAAACGAGTGACTAGAGTGGCAGGTGTGATCTCAATATATATAGTTGAGGCTTGAGGGTTTTTATGAAACATTAACGGTTTAAACCAACAAAAAGAAATTATTTGTAGGGGGGAGAATTAGTAACTCGAGAATTAATTAAGTTTCAACAAAGGTGATGAAGAAAAAACTTGGTAAAATCAAGAACAAAAAGATAAAGTTAAAGGAAAAGTATGCATTTACCGCTAAAAAATTATCTTTCTACGACGCACATTCTAAGACGGTTTCTCATGAAGAATTAATTTTGTTTTTACGACACACATTCTAAAACGATTTTACAAAACTGTTTTAGAATGCATGACAGTGACATTTATGTGATTATGGGAAACTTAAACGACGACAGTTTTAGCTAAAGAATCATCGTCGTTTTTGTTATAGAAATGTGAACCCCTAATTATTCTGGCGTGTCTTGCTCGCTCAAACACCCTATGTTCACCTCGTGTCCCACTTTGTCATCCCGTTCGTGTGCTCGATCACCTCTGTTGGTTGCTCCGTTCATATGCACGTCATCTAGGTAAGTGCATTTTACGAAATCCGTGGTGGGTCGACATTGCGTACAGCCTTCGTGGTGCATCGGCGTCGTGTGCAACCATCACAAGTATGTACTTAGTGTAGTCACAAAAGTATGTACCGAAGGACCTGAATATGTAGCATTTCAGTTCATAAGAAAGCTTTAGTCTCATTTCTTTGAGGTTCGAAGCAGTGAATGCTCATTCTCTTGAATTTAGACCAACTTCGTATGATAAAAATGGTTAGTTTTGTTGTCAAATAATGCCTAAATACTCTAATGTCATGCTCAAAGTATGGCTAATGGAAAAAGACATGAGTATTGATCTTTTACTTAGAATGAGGCTTACAAACCAACCTCTTCCAGAAAATAATTTGCATCACCTGTCCAAATCAACAAGAGAAGCCCTAATTAGTCTGTATTTCCTTCTCTTTCCAAATGGGGACTCCTCCAGCCCAACATGAAAATGAACCATTGCAGTGTTCCTAGGCCCACTTTCAACTTGATCATCATGTAGATCTCCTGTTCAGGATTTTTGTTTCTTTAATTGCTTCTTCTGAATCGAAAAACCCTACTTCTTGTCTTATGACAACTTCCAAGTACTTGTAGCGAATTCTCAGCACATGCCTCTCACTTGTGTTGCTCCAGCAATACCCTTATGCAATTAAGCATCAATTATTGATCAATAGGCTAGTATCTGAGGTATGTGTTGATTTTTTTAAAAGCTCTTATTTATCTATATATGGTTTGGCTTCTTTTTCAGGATCAAATCTGTGAGAAAATTGTAAGCCAAAACTGACAAGTTATATGATTGATATGATGTAGATGAGTATTATATTTTGAAAGTTAATGTAATTCCAAATTTCTATGTATGAAACTCTACTTTTTATGGTTTCATTCATAATACAATAATGACCAAACATGCCTGCCAAATTTATAAACATGCAAAAATTGAGGGTGCCTCTAACCTAGCTAGGTGCACCATGGTTGTCAAACTCTAGAGTCAACTCATAGACTCTTACGAGTTAAAGAGTTTACTTGGTCCTTGCGAGTCAACTCGGAAGCAAACTCATTATTGTGCAGACTAAGAGCAGACTCGGTGGACTCACTATAGACTTGTGTAAACTCCCGAGTCTGGCCCGAGTCACATGAGTTCAGTTGGAAATTTTTTTCTGTGATATGACGTCGTTTTGTGCCCACTGCTCCACTCTAGTTTAGGGATTTTGCTTCTTTCGTTTTGTGTTTGTCCCTATTCTTCATTCCCGATGAGTTGGAGCTATTCAGACGATGCAAGACCAGACGATGCGGTGCGGTGGTTGCCTGGTTCAGTTTGAAGCCGCGAGTCCCACCCACAAACACGACGAGCTCAAGAGAAGTTTGGCAGCTTGCTGGTTGTGTCAACGACGAGCTCGAGAGAAGCTTGGAAGCCGCGAGTACCACGAGCCATGACCCACGAGGTCCACGACAAGCTTGAGAGAAGCCGCGAGTCCAGGTGAGAATTTTAGAAATTTCATGGTGTTAGCTTAGTGCTCTAATTCTTCTTTCAGTTGTTGTGATGCATTTGCTTTGGTGGCTTTGCCTAAAGCTTGGGTAAGAAATTTGAAACAACACAAACTAAAGGACATGTTAATGTTGGTCTAGTCAAAGATCACCCTGCTATGAAAAGGTGTAGTGGGCTAGTGGCACAAGTTTACAAACTTCTTTCAGTAAATCTAAATTCCTAATGTCTCTGATAAATGATGTTAGTCATTAATCTAGATAAGAAACTACAAGAAGAGCATTTAACTTTTGGAAATCATGAAGCATGAACAAAAGAGGTAACAAGTAAGCTTCCTGTTAGAATTTCCTCTTCCACAGTACAATTGAAACTGATATTTTCGGAAGGATCAACACTAAAATACTCTTACAAACACAACCCATTGATGTAACCCAAATAGATGATTTAAGTAATTTGAGAAGGATAAGTATGGTTTGGTAAAATATTGTTTGAAAATAGTTAGTACTAATAACTGTCAAGAGAATTAAGACTGAATGGAAATTAAGTTGACAAAGATCAGAAGAAATAATCAGTTAAGGAACATGAGGACCTATGAGTTTACAATCAGATACAAGTTCCAACAACCTAAAAAGCATATGGTTAAAAAAACAATGTTGAGACAAAAACAAACCCACACAACATCAAATTAAAAATAAGTAACCTGCATTATTGTCATTTGTTTGCAAAATGGTGCATTTTGAATATATTTACTTATTATCCATAGGTATTTTTTTTTTACGAAGTAGACTCTTACGAGTTTATGATTCGAGTCTACAGAGCTCTCACGAGTCTGCCTAGACTCTCAATTTTGATAACCTTGAGGTGCACTGTTGAGTAATGCCTACTATAGTTAGATAGATGCCATAGCTAAATGTTGGTTTCTTTGTTATTAAAACGTTTCACACCTTTGTTATAAAAAAGTAAATCAAAAATTGGTTTTGAAATTGGATTACCCATGAAGGCAACCATTGCTGATAATCCCAAGTAGACAAAATATAAGTTGCACTGTAAATAATAAATAAAATGAAAAATTAGATAAATTATTAGTAGTAGTTTGTTAGAGCATACATCTACCATGAGAATACTGATGGAGATTATTTGAAATATGTTATCTGATCATACAATAAATTTTCCTAGAAACTTAAATCTCTTCATCAGAAAAGTTACTAGTTAAGTGTGACGGTTGCAGACCATGCATATATACGTGTGTTAGTCTTAGGATAAGGTGAATGTGAATTATGGAATTGCATGAGAACCACATTTTTGTCCCAAGCTTGCAGTCTACTTCCCACGTTTAATGAGGGTTGTGAGTCACTGCATGTTGTGGGTTTCAGTGGTAGAAACTTGGTTTAAATATATACAAATTTAACTTGTTTTCCTTATTGACAAGTCATGCAATCAGCTAGCTTGTCTTCAAGCAACGACACACCTTTCACCAAATTATGTTTCTCCATATAAAAATTCCAACATGATGGAAATGCCCTAGCCTTTTGTGCCATAATTCTGCATTGCTTACAGTGCTTAGAATGCTCTTTGTTCTTCCACCATTAGAATTAGAGCAAAGCTTTTTGCCGTCATTTGCACTTTGAATATATCTCTACCATTTGCATCTTTAATTAGGCACCATTACCATGTTTTCAAATATGACTGCGAAACCTTTTTCAATCAACTTTCCAACACTAAGTAGGTTTTGGTCAATGTCAAGCACTCAACATGAGGCCTCAACCAAGACTTTCTTTGTGGGTGATTCCTCTTTTTGTAGTATGAACATGATGGATAAATCCAATCCCTATTTTTGTTATTGTTGTCAGTCTTGTCACTCTTCTACTCATTGTTGCTCTTCATCCTGAATCTTTTATCAAAGCTTGGAGAGCACCCTTTTTAGACTGTTCTTTTCTCACCATTCTCCTTTTTTCTTGTGCCTTTTAATGCATTTAATAGTTATATTAAGGTAATATTAGATAGATCTTTAGTATTTTCTAAAGAATGGATTGTGGCTTGAAATCTCTCAAGAACAATAATAAGTATTTTCTTAACCATTTTAGAATCAGAAAATTCAAAGCCATGAAATCTTACTTATTTGCAATGTTGAGAAGTTTATTGGCATACTCTTGAATCTTGATTGTTTGACTTCTTCATTTTTTGTATCTCAAATCCTGTAACCAGATTCAACACTTCTAGGCTCTTTATCTTTTCTTTTCCTTCACATTCATCTTTAAGGAAGTGCCAAATTCCTAATGCTGATTTCTAGTGAATTTTCTTGTGAGATAGCATAAAATAAAGCTTTCAACTGAATTTACAACGTTTCAATTGATTTCAAAATGGTGTAATCGATTACAAGATATTGGTAATCGATTACCAATGTGTTTGAACGTTGAAATTCAAATTCAATTGTGAAGAGTCACATCCTTTCACAAAAATGCTTTGTGTACCAGTAACTGCTTTCGAAAAATTCATTTCCAAAAGTCACAATTCTTCAAGTGACTTGTTTCTGAAGATTCTTTCAAAAGTCACAACTTTTCTAAGTGACTAGTTTTAAAAAGAAATTGCCAAGAGTCACAAACTTTGACTTGAGTCATCAAAAGATTATAAATATGTGACCATAGCATGAATTAAAAAAGATCTATCATCTCTTTCAATCATTCTATGTTTCAATCTATCTTTCAACATCTTTTTTCTTTTCTTTCAGAACTTTCTGGTTTCATTTCTCTTCATCTTTCTAAAAGTTTTTTTTCAAAACTTTCTCTTCCAAGAAAAGTTCTTTGTTCAAAAACTTGTGCTATTCATCTTTTCATTCTCTTCTCCCTTTGCTAAAAATAATTCGCTAAGGACTAACCGCCTAAATTCTTTTTGTGTCTCTCTTCTCCCTTTTCCAAAAGAACGAAGGACTAACCGCCTGAATTCTTTTGTGTCTCCCTTCTCCCTTGTCAAAGAATTCAAAATGACACAGTCTAAGAATTCTTTTGATTTTCCCCTTTCCCATAAACAAAAGTTTTCAAAGGACTAACCGCCTGAGAATTCTTTTGTTTCCCCCTTCACAAAGTTTCAAAGGACTAACCACCTGAGAACTTTGTCTTAACACATTGGAGGATACATCTTTTGAGGTACAAGTAGAGGGTACATCTACTTGGGTTGTTGTGACTGAGAACAAGAGAGGGTGCATCTCTTGTGGATCAGTTCTAGTGGAAGGTACATCCACTAGGTTGTTCAAAGAGAACAAGGGAGGGTACATCCCTTGTGGATCTTTGCTTGTAAAAGAATTTACAAGGTTGAAAAGAAATCTTAAGGACCGCAGGTCGCTTAGGGACTGGATATAGGCACGGGTTGTTGCCGAACCAGTATAAAACTCTTGTGTGTTTGTCTTCTTCTTCCCTACTCTTTTAATTTCCGCTGTGCACTTTATTTATCGCTTTTACTTTTGGTTAAGTTTCTTTTCTATTCTTTACTTTCTTAACAACATAGTAAAAGCCTAAGAAGGGTAGATTTTTAATTAGTAAAGGTTCACTAATAATTAATTCAATCCCCCTTCTTAATTATTCTGAGGCCACTTGATCCAACATGTTTGACTTCTTCATTTTTTGTATCTCAAATCCTGTAACCAGATTCAACACTTCTAGGCTCTTTATCTTTTCTTTTCCTTCACATTCATCCTTAAGGAAGTGCCAAATTCCTAATGCTGATTTCTAGTGAATTTTCTTGTGAGATAGCATAAAATAAAGAAGCTTTTTCCTTTGAATTTCTAGCTTTTCTTTCCTTCCCGTTTTTAAGTTGAGCCAGTGTTGGATTATCTAGCAAAGAAAGAACATCATAGTTCTCCTCTACAGCTTCCCAGAGAGATCATTTGCCTCTAGGTATGTGTCTCTATTATAGGCTCTGGCTGCCCAAATAGGATAGTTGTCACCATCAAGAATAGGTGGGGCTAGTGCTATGTAGGATGAGTCTTTTTTTTTCAATTTACAGGACCCTTCAAAAGAGAGCTTTGATGCCAATTTGTTAGTACAACATGAACTAAATAGAGAAAATAAATAAATTTTGAATCAAAAGAACTATGTTAATTCATTGCATTGCTCCCTTTTTATAAAGTTGGAACATGTCAGAAAAAAGGGAAATAAATTTCTAATCACAAGTCATATCCAACATATTTCTAATAACCAATAAAGTATTTCCTAAGACATCTAACAAATTACTAATATCAAGCAATAACAAAATACAATTTTCCCTAAACATTTGGTCCAACATTTGTTCAACAATCTTTCTGTAGCAACCATCAACTCAAAGAAGCATCACATTGAGTAAAAGCCTTCTTTTAGAAAAGAAAGTCCTTGAGCCACCCCAATGGCTATACTATATCTGCTACCCTAATCTAGCATGCTTCCATGAAGAAAATCATAGAGGGAGCCATTCGAGATATATTCATATAGTATATATGCAGTATCAATGGACAGAACATAGGCCAAAGGAGTCATGACATTTGAATTGTTCAATTTTGCAAAGACTTCTAGCTCTTTTCCAAATTTATCATGACTTCCCAATGGCAATATCTTGTTAGAACAGTTTAGATTCTTGATAAAATAGATTGATCCAAAGGGCATGGCAATTAACTTGAAACTAGTTTCAGTAACATTTGATGTATGCAACAACTTCCATGCTTTACCAAAGTTAATTCTTGATTTGTGAATTGCATTAGGAGTTAATAAATTACTTACGATGAATTGAGGTTGCCAACAACTTTTTCTTGAGACAACCAGTTGAATTACAATGCCAACAAGAAAACTAGCTGGTACAATTGCAATGAGAATTGTCACATGAACAGATATTCCCTTCTTAGAGACAATGTTGGGCCTATTGGCTATTGTATGGTCAGGTGAGGTATTATTTATTAGACCAGTTCCAGAAGATACAACTTTAAGATGTTGACTGAATTTTGGAATTTCACCAGACAGCAGTGCATTGTTGGCATGTAACAATTGTGTCAAAGTTGACGTTCCAGTTAGTTGGTTGGGAATTGGACCAGGAAATTTGTTATTTGAGAGATCCAAGACTTGCAGGCTATCCAAATTACCAAAATTGTTGGGAGTATTACCACTAAAGTGGTTGCTACTAAGATTCAATGACACCTGCAAACTCCCCGGCATGCTTGGTATCACACCACTTAGTTTGTTTTCCCTGAGTTGGAGTTCAAAGAGAAATTTCAAGTTGTCAATGGATGTTGGTATGGAACCACTTAGATTATTGGTTTGCAAGTTCAGGAAAGTAATATTGCTCAACTTTGTAATCTCAAATGGAATTGATCCACCCTGAGAATTCCAGCTCAAATTCAGTATTGACAACTTATGAAGTTGGCCAATTTCGATTGGGATTGCTCCATTAAGCTTGTTCATTTGAAGCCTCAAGACTTGAAGATTGGTAATATTACCAAGCAGTGATGGCAACACACCAGTCAAGTGATTCTGAGCTAAATTCAACATTGTCATTTTCCTGCAAGATTCCAATTCAACCGGTATTGATCTGGTCAAGTCATTGTTATCCAACTCCAAGTATGTCAAATTAGGAATTGCTGCAAAAGAACCTGAAGGAATATTTCCACTAAGATGATTACCCCTAAACCTTAACCTGAACAACTTTGGAGAAAAAAACCATGCAAAAATGCTGACTATATCACAACCTCACTATTAAGGCTACAGATTATCAAATAAATACCTTTGATAGATCAATGGTAACATCAAGATAGTGATCCAGAAAATTAGCATTCTGCTCTGGATCCAGAAGCTCTAACAAAGCACTTGCTGGATCACCAGCATGTCCTCTGCCCAACTAACGATTGAATAAACAGATATTAGTACTAAAATCAGCATTTTTCTTTGAATATTTACAAGATTAGAAACCATGGTAAATTTAATGAAACTGAAATGCAAGCATTATATTTATTAGGGCCAGGACAACCCATACCAAGAGAGAACAGAACAGGAAATCAGAAAAAAAAATTACTCGGCAAAAAAAATTGAACCATTTAGAGATGTATTACTTTGTCAATCTCATCAGTCAAAACAAGAGGGTTGGCTGTGCCCACATTCTTAAGGCATTGTACCATCCTCCCTGGCATAGCACCAATATAGGTTCGACGATGACCCTGTAAGATAAAATATTAATGATTCAAAAGATTACCAAATATGTTACCATTAAACTGGTTTATATATTTCAACTGTGACAAGGAAACAGAGACTTTAGCTACCTTGATTTCAGCCACATCAGCTAATCCTCCTACAGAGAATCGGAAGAACTTACGGTTCAAGGCACGTGCAATTGAACGACCAATACTTGTTTTGCCCACTCCAGGTGGACCAGAAAGACAGATAATTTTCCCTGCATATATCAGAAAGATCAGGAACCATGTCACACTTTTTGAACATGCAAAGATTTAAGCACCAAAAGATTAAACTTTAAACAAATGGATTAGCATACTACAGTCAACATCTTAAATCCATTTTAACAAGAATCAACACCAAATACATAAACTTGACACTCTTCTTAAATCCATTTTAACAGGAATCAACACCAAATACATTGTTTCTACACTTGACACCCTTCTTCATCCTTTTCCTACATTTTGGTCCCTTAATGAAAAAATGTTTACAAAATAGTCCCCGTTGTTTGTGACGTTATAACAAGGTTAGATTTAATCTCTACACTTGATGTCTTTAGTCCTCAAGCGGAAAAAATTTACACTTTATTTTAGTCCCAACATTAAAATAAAATAAAACTCAACACTTTGGTCTTTACTCTTTACACCTGACACATTTCTTTGTTTCATCTCTACATGAAACCACACCATTATAACTTCAGCAAATGGCGGAGACTGATTCTAAATATTTTATTGTGTAAGGACCAAAACGTAGAGTATTTTATGTAAAACAAAAAGGTGCAAGGACCAAATTTTTAATTCAACCTAGTATTTTGTAGACAGTGGACAGTGAATAGCCGGATCAATATAGCAATATAGTATTTTGCATATACTAAAAACCCAGACAAATCTTCAGGATACATTACATAGATGATCATGATTACCCTGTGAAGTCCCTCTTAATTTCCCAACAGCTATGAATTCCAGTATCCTTTCCTTCACATCAGTTAATCCATAATGGTCTTCATCAAGAATCTTTTGCGCCCGAGTAACATCAAAGTTCTCATCACTGGATTGGGGAATTAACTGATTAAAATTCAAGAGATTTGAAGTAGTTTGTAGTTAACATAAAAAGCACAGTAATTCAGAAAATAAAAACCCTTGGTTCCACCAAAAGCCTCTGAAAACTATACTTAAGCATTTATTTGTCACCTAAGGGCCTTTCCAAACCATGTTAAGCAGTTGTCCTAAATTTAAGCTGTCAAACACATCGGTCCCACATAAATGGTAATGGGTGGTATGGGAGGTAAGCATTGAAATCTTAAATAACTTTAAATTACTCTAGCAATAACAGTAAGAATGGAATTCCATGTATGGAAACCTGTATTCACCCCAAGGCAGTGCAGTCAACCAGTCTAAGTAGTTACGGGTAACACTGAATTCACTGGAACTAGCCTCCAACAGCTGTAGCTTTGCAAGTTCTTCATCTATAACTTGTAAAATATGAGGTGGGCATTTTTCTCTCTTTGGCTCAATCCTTTCCCTGAATTTACCTGCAATAAAAAAATAAATAAATGTTATGATAAAAAACAAATTACACTAAAATATACCTCTATAAACAAATTTTATGGACTAAAAACTAGAAGCTATGTAACTCAACTTTGATTAGATGACAAGAAACCTCAACCAGAAGTCCAGAATACAAAGAAAAGCACAATACAAAGAATATTTCTATAGTACTATACCAAAAAAAAAAGGTTAGGTGAACCTTCTTTAGTAATTTAGTAATCAGACTTCAATCACATACTTGTAAGTCCTACAAGCTAAAAGACCTAGCCATGTATGCACACAACAGCAATCCTTTGGTCATGACACGAGTTATATCTTGTACTAAAAGCAGACATTATAGATCAGAACCAACCAGTAAGAGCTGTTTTGTCATCAGTCTCCAGTCCCAGTTCCTGCAAATAGGAAAATTAAACGAAAATAAAATTAGGACCAATTTGAATAAAAGAGCATTCAGCAAAATATGTCATTGGCTTGGCGCATTCAGATAGACAACTTAATTAAGCACTTCCGAATTACTAAATAAGAGCTTATTCATAAGATTGATTGTGAAACTTACTGGAACATGCTAAAAAGAGCTTCTAAAAAGGTCATAAGCCTAAAGAAAAACCTTCCATACATATAATTGCACTCATGATAGGATAAAGGAAAATGCCACCAGCAAGATCAGATGCCTAGGTCGACACCTAAACTTCCAATACCACAGGATAAACCATAAAGTCTAATTAAAAGACATAGCCATAAGAAATATGTCCTCTGATGGGATATCATACAAGACTTCCAAAAGAATGAAGTCAATGACACAATAAATAAACTAAACCACCCTTTTTCTCGGCATATAGTGATATCATTGCTTTGCTTGCTATTAGAAAATATTAACAAATTGGCTACAAGACAGACTGCCAAATTCAGAGATTAGTGGAACAGCCAAATATTATAAGGTTGCCTTGGTGGTTGGAAAAGGGGTTTAAGGGTTGAAGGGAGAAGGGGGGAGGGGGAGAGGTTGTGGGTTCTAATCCCCCCACTAACATTCTAACAAAAAACTAACAACTAAGTTGGCTGATTAAAAAAAAGAACATCTAGCATTTGGATGTTATGAATATATTCATGAGCTCCAGTGCAACACGTGGAATTAGGAGTAATCAACAGCAGAAAGAGATCATGCATTGAAACCATGTATAGAAAGAAATAATTCAAACAGTACCTCATGGGCAGGTTAACATAAAAAATTGTATAATTCAAGCTACATAAAAGGCATAATGAACCAACTTTCTGATGAGTAAATTTTAGTTGATATGAGAGAAATACAAACTTGTCTAGGATTTGCAACACATGAATGTAAACAAATTACGTCAGATTTGTACCTTCTTTATGGCCTTAAGCTGCTCATTTAACAAGTAACGACGCTGCTCACCACTTATCTTTTCTTCAATTGCTTTAGCAATTGATTCCTGACAAGAATCAACACAAGCCTTAATATATAATGAAAAGTTCAGTGCAACACATACAAGAAAGCCAAAGACATTATTACCTGAATCTTGCTTATTTCCATCTCTTTCTTTACCAACTCCAGTGTAAGTTTTAATCGCTTATACACCTGTACAGCAACACAATAAATTCACCTCCAAATGTGAAATTTTCAGTCTTCCTTATGTTCACATGTTTATATGTTAATTCAATAGTTATAGAGAACATTAAATTTCCAAAAAGGTTTGACCCAAGAAATTCAAACTTATTACAGCACAAAATGGAAAATATAGTCTCACAACATCAAGTCTTTCTCAGGGTCAGTGTCAAAGGTAAGGTGCTCACATCTAGCTCTTCAAGAACTTGTTGGCATTGCAATTTATTTGCCCCGGATATTGCAGCACCAAAATCTGCAAGCCTTGGATAAGTAAAATCACCTATATGCTGCACAATTTAAGAAAAAGGAAATCAATATAATAATATCAAAGAAGTAAAGTATTGAACTGTGATAACTGCAAAATATAAGCCAATTTGATAGCCAATTTGAATTAATGAGTAGGTGTAATTTTTTTATTTTATTATTATTTTTAATGAAAAAATTAACATCTTTGCAATTTTTAATTAGCAAAAGTCAAAAGAAGGAGAATGAAGTATTTTAGAGGGAATTTGACGAAAAATTGTGAAGAAAAAGAGAGATAAGAAGATAGCTCGCTCAGCGCGCACTGCAGGCCCAACACACAACACTCGCTTAGCGGGCAGGTCTCGCTCAGTGTGTGCACTCGCTCAGCGCGCAGGTCCAGCTCAGCGCGAGAAGGCCCACGAAGAGAAGCCCAGTGCGCGCTTAGCGCGCAGAGGCGCGCTCACCTACGAAGTTAGCGTGAAAAGTAAGCTACCTTAGGCCTATAAAAGGAGTAGGAAGCTGAAGAATAACACACACCGAGTCTCAGAGCCCTCCAGTACATAAATCCAAAGCCTAAGCCTCTCCCTTAGGGGAAACCCTCTTTCTTATTCATTTCCCTTGTTTTAGTTTGCTACTTGTCATCTATCACTTTCTTCTATTAGCCTCTGAAGTGTAAGGTCTCTCATGACTATGAGAGGCTAAACCCCCTCAGTTGGGGCTTAACAGCCAACGCTCCCTTATAATGTAATTGATCCTCTTATGTATTAATGCAATCTCAATTTCCATTGTTCTTTCCTGCTTATCATCGTTATTGTGTGGTTTGGTCATCCATGCATCTGTTTTAGGGGTTATTCATTGGGAAGTGGTAATGTCTAAAAGAATTGGAAAATGACATCTCAACACTGCATTTCTAGGGATAAAGTGACTCTATTGTGCCCCTGCATGCATCTTCATACTTAATGTTGTTTATTATTCTATCTTTGCAAAGGGATTTGGGAGAGAGAATACATAAATTAGGCTCTTCAGCGTGAGGGATCCGGGTTGAGCATACTAGTAGATGCGGGTGAAAATTGGGAGAGCATTGATTCAATAGAGAAAATCATTAATATTGTATCAAGGGTAATTAGGCATGCTAGGACCCAACATTATCTTATTCTGAATTCATCTTTTATATTTAAAAGCTATTGTTTAATTTTCTAATTATCTTTCTCTTTTGCCCCTTTACTCTCAATTTTCACATTTATCATTTATTTTCTCTTCTACTTCTTCTATTGCTTACAAATTGGGTATTTACCAACGCAAGTACAAACAAAATCCCTATGGACTCGACACTCAGACTTCCATTTTAATCTTTACTACTTGTGATAAAACTGGTGCACTTGACAATATATTAACAAACTATAATCCAATATTACATGTAACAACCATATTATAAGAACTTCGGTACTTCAAGCTGCATAGTCCTTTTTTTCTATATTTTAAAGCAATAAAAAAAAATACAGAATAACTAGCAATTGTTTTGAGATAGGCATTTTCATTTATGTGTACGTGGGAAGAATAATAATACACGATCCGTTAGTTTATTTGAAAAAATAACAACAATTAATAACTTGTAGGTATTTAAATAGAATAATAGTTTCCCTATCCTCCGATTTTATTACACAGAAAAATTGTTTCAGAAACATAAGTAAAATCGCTATTCATCTGGAACAAGATCAAGTTGATCCTAATAATTGTTATATAGTAATGAAAAATACAATAACTGAGAAAAGTAATTATCACTAAATTAAATAATTGAGTATTTTACTCTAAGTCCAACCAACAAAAACAACAAAGTCTTATCCCACTAGGTGAAGTCGGCTACATGGATCACACATTTGACATGGTTAATAACCAAAGTTTCAAGAATATTACTTAGCCTAAGATCTCCCTTGACGATTTACTCCAACTCTGCTTATGTTATTCATAGCCAGTTCCAAGCCCAGGTTACGGAGGAGGGTAGTGTTATGCCCTCGGCAGCCAACATAAAACTTGTTGTTATACCAAACATGGATTACTCCAAGTCCAACCAACCAATACAAAAACAAGCAGCTCAAATATTATATAGATAGAAGACTTACATAGACAATTTATGTCTTTTAATGAGCATGCCAAATTGAAGAAAAAGTATTAACCATTCAGCACCCTAGAAATTTCCTTAACAGGGCTAAGGGCTAATAATTTATTATTATAAAACCTCAGCCACGATGCAAAGATGACTAACATGTCCTTATCACCAATATGCTGTATATTCTACCTTTGTTCAAATTACCTATGGATTCACAGTACCAAATGATACTTGGCGAAGGCTAAGAAGCACCACTGCTATAGATAAAACTTCTCTTGTACCAAAAATGCAAGCGCGCAAAATGATTGAATTTAAAATACAGAGTAAAATGTTTTCTTGCATTAACATATATAATATTCAATAATATATTTATATCTTAGACATAATTTCCTAGGAATAGTTTCCCTTTTTCCTTGGTTTCCATACTTTCTTACCTTTTATGATTTTTTGCCTTGATAACCTAGAATTATGATCTAGTATTGGTAATATTAGTATAAGTAAAGGTTAGTGCTTCATGTTTTGTATCACATTGTAATATATCACATCATATGAAAATAATATAAATTTCTGTGGTGATAATGAGCTCATACCAAATTTTCCTTACAGACTTACACCGGCAATATATTGATTGCTGTGAATCCTTGTATCTTTAGTCAATTCTACATATTCTCAGCTCTAATAAATATTAGCAAACCAGACTGCATAACCCGGCAGTCCCAGTTGTAAATTTTTTTTGGTTTACTTGTGTATAACATTGTTTTAAGAAAGGGTGGATTAGGAGTACACTTTTGGTTTACTTTAGTATGACATTGTCTTATCTTATGAAAACTTACATTAGGAGTACAACTATCTGGGATCATTAAACCTTCTAAATTACTAGCCTGAAAATCATAATTGTAAAGAGTCATTTATTTGTGCATTTTGGTCAGAATCAAGGAACTATGTAGGTATGCTATTATTTTGGTCAGAAAGAGAATTCTTTTAAAGTTCTTAATGTATTACATGTTATTATTGCTAGCTATTCAGTTATTTTTATCATGTTATTCACTAATTGAGAATTTGTTTTTATTAATTTCAGGCTGCAAGAGAAACTGGAGCTCTCCAAGCTGCCAAAAATAAGCTTGAAAAGCAAGTTGAAGACCTTACATTGAGGTTGCAGCTGGAAAAACGGCTGAGGGTAAATGACTATTATTTTGACAGTGCTAGCTGCTATCTACAATATTTTTACTGTGGCCAACTGGAAAATTTCCTGCATTGTGTCAAGCACACCAATTAATTTGAATTAAATATTGTAGTACAATCTGTTAGCTCTGTAACAACACTTATTTTAAATATTGTAGTGCAATCTGTTAGCTCTGATGAAAAGATACCTTTTCTACTCACATACACACACTATTTAGTATCTTTCCTTGCAAAGCTTCTTAAATCTCTATTAACAAATGTAGATCAACATTGAAGAATCAAAAACACAAGAAAATGAAAAACTGCAATCTGCTTTGCAAGCGATGCAACTTCAGTTTAAAGAAACCAAGTTGTTAGTTCAAAAGGAGCGTGAGGCTGCAAAAAGAGAAGCTGAGAGAGCGCCTGTCATACAGGAGGTTCCTGTTGTTGACCATGCTTTGTTGGAGAAGCTCACTAGTGAAAATGAGAAACTCAAGGTGAGCTGATTTTGGGCATAAATATCTCATCTGCACTGAAATAAAGTCTTTATATTTGGTATACTTCGAGTACTCTCACATTTTTGGGAAGATAGGTGGCCATTTCTTACTATTAATTTTGAGCTTCCTGGAGTGTCCATTGCAGACCTTGGTGAGTTCATTGGAAAAGAAAATTGATGAAACAGAAAAAAGATATGAAGAGGCAAACAAAATTAGTGAAGAAAGGTTGAAGCAGGCTTTGGATGCTGAATAAAAAATAATCCAGTTGAAGACTACTATGCAAAGGTTTTGTTTGTGATCAAAGCTTCTTTGGTATCTTATACTTGTTTAATTCATATCATTTGAACTATTACTGTTTCCAGTCTTTGAACAGCAATCATCTATAGTGTCTAATTATAGGATTCTGAACCAGCATGACCATTTTTTATTTTGATTGATATTAATAGGCTTGAAGAGAAATTCTCAGATATGGAAACTGAAAACCAGGTTCTTCGGCAACAGTCTCTGCTAAACTCATCTTCAAAAACAATGTCAGAGCACCTTTCTACCCACATATCTGAGGTAAATTATACTTGCTAAAGTATGTAGGTCTTCATGCTCTGTATGTAAGTCTAAATCTTTTGGAATTTTGATATTTTTATCTGCAGAAGTTGGAAAATGGTCACCATGTGCTGGAAGATCAGAACAATGCTGTAAGTACATTGCTTTGTACACTTTATGTACCTTTCCATAATAAGCCATCTTTTGTGTTTAGTGAAATTTAAAAGTTGTGTTTGCAGGAAGCACAGAGTGTCACACCTGTGAAGAAGTTTGGTACAGAATCTGATGGCAAATTAAGGAGATCCTTCATTGAACGTCAACATGTATGTGCTTAAAAATTGTCATTTAATATATCTTTTATTCATGCAAATATGTTCACAATTTTTAACTCTTTTTCCACTGCAGGAGAATGTTGATGCACATGCACTTGTCAACTGTGTTATGAAAAATATTGGTTTCCATCATGGAAAGCCTGTTGCTGCATTTACCATTTACAAATGTCTTCTCCACTGGAAATCATTTGAGGCTGAAAGAACAAGTGTATTTGATCGTCTTATCCAGATGATTGGTTCTGCAATTGAGGTGACTTCTTTACTTTAAAATTATTGGATTGAACCTTCACCTAATAGCTTAAGCTTTTGTTTTTAGGAAAATTGATCCTTCATATAATATTAGAGCCTCTATCAATCCTTGCGATGCTCCATGCCATAATATTGTAATTTGGTATTTTCTAAAAATATTGGATATGTAGTCTAATGTAATGTTCATTATCCGTTGATAGCATCTGTATTAAAGTTGAGTGTGTGTGGTATGTTTGGTTTAGTTCAATTCTTGTTGCATGTGTTGAGATCCCACATTGACTATAGATATGGCTAAAGTGGAACTTGTAAAGGTTTGGGAAATCCTCACCTCATGAGCCAGCTTTTGGAGTTTGAGTTAAGCTTATCTCAAAATCAAGATGGTATCAAAGCCTATCATAAATTCGATATTGAGCCACCCTCAATTTTCCAAAAATCTACATGACCCCACGACTTTCGTAGTGCGATCTACTTGGCTTGGTGACTTTCCTAGTGCAATAATAATGAAAAAAAAACAGTATTACAATCTCCACTCTCTAGGCATCCAATCCTAGGTGTAAGGGGTGTGTTGGGATCCCACATCAACTATAGGTATAGCATGAGTATAACTTATAAAGGCTTGGGCAATCCTCACCTCTTTAGCTAACTTTTGGGGTTTAGTTAGGCCTAGCCCAAATTCAAGAGCATGAATATATTTTCTATTTGATATATGTTAAAAGCAATATGAATGCAATTGCAGATTAGAACCCTGGGTCAGTTCATGGTTTAATTGTTATAGTTATCCTTCCATTTTTCTTCAAGAGCTTACACCCATTTGCATAAACATTTGTTAAACAATGAATTATTTTGTAGCTTCTGTGATCTTAAATGATGTGATTTTAATTTCATGTGATATTCTATAGTTATGGTTCTTTTTCTGGTAATGTAAAGAAAAGTATTGGAGCACTTATAAAATTTTGTTTTTCTTCTTCCTTACTTTCCAGAATCAAGATGACAATGATCTTATAAAATTTCATGTGATATTCTATAGTTATGGTTCTTTTTCTGGTAATGTAAAGAAAAGTATTGGAGCACTTATAAAATTTTGTTTTTCTTCTTCCTTACTTTCCAGAATCAAGATGACAATGATCTTATGGCCTATTGGCTGTCAAATTTGTCTGCACTATTGTTTTTGCTCCAGCAAAGTCTAAAATCTGGTGGTGCAGCTGATGCAACTCCTGTAAAGAAACCGCCAAATCCGACATCCCTCTTTGGAAGAATGACTATGGTATTGAATATTCCTTACATTCTTTGTAATCTGATGTCTCTTTCACACTTAAAAAGTTGCCCTAATTTATTTGATGGCTTAATTTCAGGGTTTCCATTCATCCCCTTCTTCTGCCAACCTTCCTACCCCATCATTGGATATTGTACGCAAGGTAGAAGCTAAATATCCTGCTTTGCTTTTCAAGCAACAGCTCACAGCCTATGTGGAGAAAATATACGGTATCCTTCGAGACAACTTAAAGAAAGAATTGGCATCAATGCTTTCGTTACGTATACAGGTTTGTTGAAATGCAGTTGGCAATTGTTTAATTTTAGTGACTTTATCATTATGGAATTTGATAAATCCCATATGGTTCTCATAGCTATTCCCTAATCTCTATATACTATCTCCTTTCTAGATATATTTTCCAGAAATTTCTAAAAGAATTCTGTGGCTCTATTCTCCTTTTAGTCATATATTTTTGGTTCTGTTCCTCATGCAAATCTTAATGCTTATATACAGGCACGTTGCTGTTTTTTTAATTGTTTTTTTAGCCACGTTGCTGTTCAATGTGCTTTCATTTTGGTTTTCCGTTGTTACTGACTCTCTTTCTTTTTTGGTTGAGTATTATTAGGGCTTTTGTTTTTTTGCTGGTTGATTTTGGGTTTTATGTTTGGATATTTTAGCTTGGTTTGTTCTAAATTTGGCCACATTTTGCTCTGGTTTTTGGAATTGCAGGAAATGGGTGTCATCTCTTGGAAGATCCCAGCATGTGGGAACATGTGTGTTTGCTGTCCAGCTTTGAGGTCAAGATCACGCCAGCCAGTCAAACGATACAGAAAACTGCTTGCTGATATATTCCCTAAGTCCCCTGTACGTGTTTTGTCGCTCTTTTTCCTTGATAATTGAAATAGTAATCTCATTGAACTCTTTTTTTCTCCAGTATGACCTCTTAGGAAACAAAATTTTTGTGGAATCTAGTATTTATAGTGCCATTATATCCCCACTGGAAGGAGAAAAATATTTTTTCTCTTTTGCGAAGTGAACAATTTGAAACTTCTTGTGTCTTCTGTGCGTTGCTGTGGGTTTATTATTTGGTGAAAGCTTATATACAGTTCCTTAGGTTCTTTTGGTGCTCTTCTTCATCAATTAGAATCGAAGTTTCACCTCAATAATCTCTTAATAAAGGTTTGCATTAAAGATCAACATAAATTACGGAGTTGAAACTCCAATTTTGACTGAAGAATAGCACCAAAAGCACTTAAGGAACTGTATCTAAGTTTGGAAAGCAAGGGTATTATGGTGGGTGACAAACATTAGCTATTTTATTTTTCAATGATCATCTGAAACAAAGGTGCTGTGATTTTATGTGCCTGAGATTTCCCCCCTTTTACTTGTCACAGATAAAACCTCGGTATTCCTTCAGGAGAAAGGAAATACGCCCTGGAGAGTTTCAGGTATAATTTGTTTTCATTTTAATGATCTGTGACTAGTATTTTTATTTCCATTTTCTTGCAATCATTAAAGTGTGAGGAATCATACTTGTTTTTTTTTTTCCTGTTGTTTTCTTTAAACTTTGAACTTGGGCTGGTTGAGGTTCCATCCCATGTGTATATGTACTGTCTGTGCCTCCAGAACTTCTTCATTTGTCTCATCTCTTTTAATTGAGTGTCCTTCTTGCATTGTTTTCAGTTATGGATCAAATTCGATAAAATTTGCATGTGCCATTATACTTCTGCTAGTTTTTTTTTTTTTTTGGTCAGCAAAGATAATATATATATATATATGAAAGAAAACCAAGTACCAGAGGTACTGTGATTACAATAAAAACCAGTGGGATGGTTCCCAAGACAGACTACACAGCAGTCTCAGAGGGAACCAAAACTGGAAACAGATTAATATACTAACACTAAGCTATGATTTCTGCCCTCAACTAAGTACAAAAGCATCTCTAAGATTAGATGACCATTGGTTGTAATGAACTGCAAAGTCTTTCTCAAAATTTCTAAGCCATGTCCAAAGTAAAAATAGTGCATCCTCCAGCAGTTTGTTGCCATCGTAGGTGCCGTTTGAAAATATAATCTTGTTCCTCAGCTGCCACACAGTCCAGGTTAAAGCCACCCACCATAATCTCCATCTATTACCCCGAATACCTTCCGCCATGTTGTTCACATGTTGGGAGAAATGTTGCCTCCTACGCAAATTTACCTTGGTTGGCAATCTGTCCCGAAGTAATCTCCAAACAAAGACTGCAACTTTAGATGGGATCCTTAACTTCCACACTTCTTCAAAGTCTGCCACATCAGCCCCTTCTGTTATACTTCCCCTCAATGCATAGTAAGCGCTTTTTGCGGAGTATTGGCCACTTGGATCTAGCTGCCAAATCCAATCATCCCTGCTGTTAGGTTGGATCCGGATGCATCCCACCTCATTTAGAAAGCTGTCAGCCATATGTACCTCACTGTCGAACAAGTGTCTCCTCCATTTGAAGTCCCATTCCCATCCTATGTCTGTATGTACTCCCATATGCTGGATGAGATGATTCTGTTGGCATGAATTCAGATATAGCCTCGGGTATTTGGCTAGTAATGTTGTCTCACCATCTATCCACCTATCCTCCCAAAACTTGATTCGATCACCACATCCCACCTTCCACAATATTCCGTTATGAAGGACCGTCTCTTGTTGCGGATGATGAGTAGCCAATTTCAGATCCCTCCACCAAATAGAATCGTTTGAATCACGTGATGCTTCATCAAAGTTCCTCCAGCCGCCATACTTGGACTCCAACACTCTAGCCCAAAGGTCTGAATGATTTTGAAACAAGCTCCACTTCCATTTGCCAAGCAATGCAAGGTTGAAGCTATTGACGTCCTTAATTCCTAAACCCCCTTTTTCTTTTGGAAGACATACAGTCTCCCATTTGACCCAAACAATCTTGTTTTGATCATCTCCTCCTCCCCATAGAAACCTGCGCTGGATGCCCTCCAATCTTTCCACCACCCTTCTTGGAATCCTGAAAAATGAAAGAAAATATATAGGAATAGAGGTTAAAACAGATTGTATAAGTGTAACTCTCCCCCCAAACGATATGTGTCTCTGTTTCCACTTTGCAAGCTTCCTCTCACACTTTTTAAGGATAGGATCCCACAACTGACATCTTCTCGGGTTATCCCCAATGGGGATCCCAAGGTAAACAAACGGAATGGGCAGCAGGCTACAGTTCAAGAAATCAGTTGCATTTCGCTTCCATGAGTCCGACATACCAAAGGATCCAAAACTGCTTTTAGCAAAGTTAATTTTGAGACCCGAGGCAAGTTCAAAGGTCCTCAAAATTGCTTTAATTGCCTTGATGTTTTCCATTGACGCCTCCCCAAAAAATATAGTATCATCTGCATATTGTAACAAACTAACGCTGACTTGTTTGCTCCCCACTAGATACCCTCTAAAAATACTTTTCTCCACAGCTTGTCTCATCAATCCATTTAGTCCCTCAGCAACAATATTAAAGAGAAGAGGCGCTAGTGGGTCACCTTGTCTAAGGCCTCTTTGTGGGGTAAATTCAGCCGATGGACTCCCATTCACTAAAATCGAGACAGACGCAGATGATATGCACCCCTCAATCCATTGAATCCATTTTGGGTGAAACCCCAACCTTCTCAACATGTATTTCAAAAATTCCCAAGAGACTGAGTCATATGCCTTCTCATAATCAACTTTGAACACTGTGTAACAGATGCCTGCCTCCTATAAAAGCGGATTGTCGTTCATCTATTATGAATGGCATCACCTTCTTCAATCTATTTGCCAACAGCTTGCTCACAATCTTATAGACACAGCCTATTAGTGAAATGGGCCTGTAATCATTCAGAACTTGTGGGTCAGCCTTCTTAGGGATTAATGCAATGAAAGATGCATTACATCCCTTAGGAAAACGACCATTAGCATAGAACTCATCCAGGAAGCGGAGGACATCAGGCTTCATGGTATGCCAAAATTGCTTAATGAACTTAAAATTGAGACCATCAGGACCTGGGCTTTTATCGCTCCCACAGTCCCACACGGCCTTTCTAACTTCCTCCTCTCGAAAACTCCCTATCAACATATCAATCTGTTGTTGATTAAGGGTTTGAAAGCTAACTCCATCTAGAGTGGGTCTGTGGAGGTCAGGCTCTTGGAATCTGTGTAGGAAAAACGATCTTACCTCCTCCTTCACTTTTTGAGGTTCATCAATCCATACTCCATCAATCATAACTCCTTTCAATAAATTATTCCTACGAGTCGCATTCATCAGCAGATGGAAAAACCTTGAGTTACAATCACCTTCCTTAATCCACCTGGATCTAGCTTTCTGTCTCAAAAGGGACTCGTGTGACTGAGCGGCAATCCACAATGCTTCTTGAAGCTGCTTTCTAGACGAGGCCTCCAAGGGGGATAATTGTCTGTCAATAGAATTTTCTTCCAACCTACTAAGCTCCTCCTGAATCTGCTTGACCTTCTTAAATGTGTCCCCGAAATGCTCCTTATTCCACTCCTTTAGTCTTCTTCTGAGGCGTTTTATCTTTTCTTTAAGCACATAGCCACCCCACCCTCCAAGCTGCATATACGTCCAACATTCCTGAACAAATCTTTTGAAGGAGCTGTCCTGAAGCCAACAATCCAAGACCCTAAAAGGTTTAGGTCCCCAATCAATGAACCTTGACCTCAACAAGATAGGGCAATGGTCGGAGAAATTCCTATCCAAGGCGGATTGGGTGGTATCAGGCCATTTAGCAAGCCATTCGTGGGAAACTAAAAATCTGTCAAGCTTGCTTTTAGCGGACCCATTCGGTCTAAACCAAGTGAATTTTCTTCCCACCCATGGCGCATCCTCTACCTCCAATTCATCAATCCAGTCGTTAAACTCCTTAATGCTAGTATCACCGTCCCCTCTGTGGCAAGTCCCCAACCTCTCTGCTGGATCTCTTACATTGTTGAAGTCACCCAAAATACACCATAGTCCCCCACTGTGTGGAATTCTCAACTGCTTGATAGATTCCCATAGTAGTCTTTTATGCTGAATCTGGCATGGTGAATAAATGCAGACTATGTGAACTTGGTGGTCCTCCTTAAGCCATTGACCTCTCAGATACATAAAACCTCCTCCAATGACTTTGTCTTGTAGTTTGAAAGTTTCTTCGCTCCACATACACAATATGCCTCCTGCTGTGTTGTTTGCAGGCTGCGCTTCCCACCTCACATTGCAATCCCCCCACAGTGCTTGACATAAGCTCTTATCGATATTCTCCTTCTTTGTCTCTTGGATACACATCATATCAATGTGTTCTTTCTTGATCATTCTTCGAATTGCAGCCCACTTGACCCCCCTCCCTAGGCCCCTAACATTGTAGGAGATAATGTTCATGGGGTATGACTTCTATCTCCCAATCTCTCCGCCTCCTTCCTATCTCTTTCCTCCATTTCCTTAATTTTAGTAATTACCAATCCCTGCTCTATGTCTGTGGTTGCCCCCAACTCTTGAGCTATGTTCCAAATGTCTGCTGCCTCCTCTAGTTGACTCTTTCCACTCTTATCATTCCCCACTTGCTGTGACATTTGAGAGCAATCTTGTTGAGATATATACCCACTGCAGTCAGCTCCCCTAGTATCCTGATTCCTCACGAGTTGTTGTTGCCTGGTCAGTATTTTTATTTGTGAGTCTGTTTCGTTGGTAGACTCATTTAGGGAGCCCAAATGCTGTTTCTTTTGACACCTCCTCATTCGAGAATATACCCTCCAGGTGCTGCTGGGTTCGTTAGTATATGATTGTGGGCTGTTACTGCTAACTCCATTGTGATTATGGGGGGTATGAATAGAGAGGCCCATACCCCTACTATCCTTTCCCACGTTTGTGTGCACCTCACGTGACTTCCCCAGATTCAAAATCTGTACCTCTGCCACATCATCATCTATTATAACTGTTGACTTTTCTCCCTCCTCTGGACTTTCACGACACGTGCCTTCTTTTTGATAAAATGTGGACTCTTTATACTGCCTCTCACCCTTCGCTGCATTTGCTAAATTTCCTTTTTCGTATATGCCCTGCTCCTCCGTGGTCTGACCATCTTTCCTAATGTCCTGCGCCCCTCCCTCTTTGCACCAATCTTGTACTAAGCTTGCAGCCTCTGGGCCCTGCTCCTGACGTTCCACCTTGTCGTTGCCCGAGTTTGGTCTTGCGGCCGTTGGTCCCATTATGGGCATATGGGTCTTTACCCGCGGGTTAATACTGTTACCCGGTGGGCCGCTCCATATTGACGGACCGATGGATAAGACCGCAGGCCCGTTAGCGAGATCGGAGCAAGGCCGTCGGCGTCCACCGGTGTTTGGGTTCTGCATGTTTGTGGCGTCGTCATCCTTCCCGGCGGTGGAATCGAAGGAGGTTCGCCGTTGCTCAGTCGTATTTAACGGCCCCGATATCGCGGCGTCATCGACGCTCCTAGCAGTGGAATCAGAAGAGACCCTCCGTCGCTCTAGCGGCTCCGTAGTTGCTACTTCGACCTCTTGGTGGGATGGCGCGTGTCTGCTAGTCGACACCGGTGTTCCGATGCTACTGTCATCAGAATCAACCTCCTCCAACGATCAGGTAACGCTCGATCGACGGCATTGGCACAGCTCAGCGCTTTGACTGCATTCCTCCACAACCTGAACCTGGTGTGCCTCCTCTCCTACATACACGCGCACGGTGTGTTGGATGGCTGGTCTCCATGGAGTACGTATAACTACGCGTGCTCTGTCTACCCTCCGAGCTGCTTCAATGTCATCGTCAATGTCTACCAGATCCCCAAATACAGCAACGATCTTCTGAATGTGCGTCTTTTCCAGAGCTGGCAGAGGAATTCCCCAACATTGGACCCAAGTTAGTCTGTGGCCCGGACGAAGCCCTGGAGACCACTTCTCCAGTGAATAGAACATTGTCTCTTCTCCCTCTGTAGCCTCCTTCCTCATTCTTTCTGCCTTATCGTCCGTGAGCCTAAGAAGCAACACCATATCGTCCCCCATGTACTTCGGAGTTATATTGGCTCCGAAGTCCCACAAGGGATCATCTTCGATTCTGTCAAACCGCTCGAGATTGCGAAGGCGCCCTACCCAAGCTTCACTGAACCATTTTTTCTCACTCAAAGAAATATCGAGATGAAGGGAAGAAATGGAATGTGCGTGGCCTTTGTCGATGTGTGTTCCCCTTACTTGCCCATCCCGTCTGTTATTTCTGGCCACCACCACCGCATACGAGGTCGAAGCTGGTACTACATGGGTCTGTCTCCACGTATTTGCTGCATATTTGAGCTTCTCCGCAGGCCTCTGTGATTCCATCCTCAACGTGTCTCTCCCAAACCTGGGGATGTTGACATACAGCTTCAGGCCCCCAATGACCATGTTGTCCATTTCCTTTGCTAGCTTGTGCGCGTCCTTCACTCCTTTGAACCTAACGAATCCAAATCTCCTTCCATTCTTGTTTCTCTGCTTAGAGATAAAAATCTCCCTCACATCACCCCACCTCTTGAAATGGTACCATAACTCCTTCTCTGTAGTGTCCTCTGTGAATCGTGTGAAGTAGAATGTCGATACATCATTCTTGTCCCGCCAATTTTCTCTAGTGTAGCCTTGCTGCTGTCCATTCCTATTTCCGGCAGATGTCCGTCGTGGGTCCTCGGAAAAGCTCACAGTACCACTCACCCTCGCCTCACCGCCACTCCAGACCCTTTCCCACCCTCTGTTTCTCTCTCTACCTTTCTCTCTCATCTCACCTTTTTTCTTCAGTATTAGAGATGATATACTTCTGCTAGTGACATGAGCTGAACAATTTAGCTCGTGTTTATTCTACTAGAAAGACATAAGCTGTAAAAGAGTTCTAACAGATCATACAAGTGAGATATTTTGAGAGAGAAAAGTTTAGAATGAAGAAGTGAAAAATGAGTATTAGCCTCTGTTTATAGATCTGAGTGATTAGTTATGACCAACTAATTCACCAACTAACTTACTAACACTCATAACAGAAAACTAACTCCTAACTAACTTCTAACTAACTGGCTTGATTGAGAGTGTAGTTGAACACTGCAACTCTTTGTACAATACTCTAATACCCCCCTTCAAGGTGGATGAGACTTTGAAGGAGTCTCAAGCACATTGAGTTTGGTCCTTAGAAATAAAAATCTGGTTGGAGAGAGGGGCTTGGTGAGAGCATCTGCCCACTGATCAAGAGCCAGAATATGATGAACAACCAGCTGCTTGGACAAGACTTTTTCTCTAACAAAGAAGATGTCAATGTCCATGTGCTTGGTCCGAGCATGAAGAACAGGATTATTGGCTATAGCAACTGCTCTCTGATTATGACAGAAGATAATGGGAGTGATGAAAGGAACTTGTGGCTCAGTTAAAAGGGTCTGAATCCAAGATAATTCAGCAGTAGTTTGAGCCAAACTTTGATATTCTGCCTCTGTACTGGACCTTGCAACAACTTGCTTCTTTCGGGACCACCAAGAAATGAGATTAGGACCAAAGTAGATGGCTGAACCAGACGTGGATCTTCTTTCTTCACTATCAGAAGCCCAATCAGCATCACAGAGAGCACGAAGAGGATAAGGTTTCCCCAGAGCAGCAGGTCTAAGGTGTAATCCATGCAACATTGTACCTTTCAAGTATCTTAGGATTCTTTTTACTGCAGTCCAAGGAGGGTCTAAAGGATTGGCCATAAACTGACAAACTCTTTTAACTGAGTAGCTGATCTCAGGTCTAGTAATAGTTAAGTACTGTAGGGCACCCTCTACAGATCTATATAGAGTAGGATCAGAAAAGAGGTCTGAACCTGTTTTAGTAAGTTTGCAGCTGGAAGCTATAGGGGAGGAAATAGGTTGAGCTTCTGACATAGAAGTTTTCTGCAACAAACCTCTGATGCATTTCCTTTGAGTGAGAAGTAATGATCTGTCACGAAGAGTCTTAACCTCAATTCCCAAAAAATAGTCTAGCAGACCAAGTTGTTTGAGAGAAAACTTTGAATTAAGTTGTGAAGTCAGATGGTGAACCAAGTTAGTGGAACTGCCAGTTATTATAATATCATCCACATAAACCAAAAGATACAGTGCGAGAGGAAGTCTTGTAAACAAATAGAGATGGATCACATTTACTAGCAACAAATCCAAACTGAATCAAAGCAGACTGCAGGCTCTCAAACCACTGTCTTGGGGCTTGCTTGAGCCCATACAAGGCTTTATTTAGTTTGCAGACCAGAGAAGGATTGGATTGTTGGAAACCAGGAGGTTGAGTCATATAGACAGTCTCATTAAGCAAGCCATTAAGAAAGGCATTGTTGGCATCTATTAGAGTGTACATATGTACAACTGTTAAAACAGTTTAGTAAGAGCTGTTAGCTTTTGCTAACAGCACCTCCGTCTTAGCTATTAACAGCTGCACTCTCTTAGTTCAGAGTCCTATAAATATATCTCTTTGTAACTAACTCTGACTAACTTTTGTGATACTCAATAATATGAGATTCTCTCTTTCTGTTACACAAAATTTCTCTCAATTTATCTTAGAACATCTAGCTGAGCCAGCATCCATTAATTTGTGATTGCTATAGTTAAAGTAAGCCTAATAGTGACAGGTTTCACAACTGGAGAAAAGGTTTCTGAAAAACCAAAACCTTGTACTTGATTATAACCTTTGGCAACCAGTCTTGCTTTAAATATGTTTTTTTTTTTTTGCTCAGCAAAATTAAATATATTATAGATGAGTACCAGAGGTACTAAAATATACAGATTTAGAGCCATATTACAAGTAGTTTTGGACAGACAATGATACAGTAGCTGAAATATCCCAAAAACTACTCAAATAAGACTTGGGGCTATACTCTAAACCTATGATGCTGTCCTAAGAAAAGCATCTTTGAGATTTGAAGACCATTGATTGAAATGTAGAGAGAAATCTTTTTCAAAACATCTGAGCCATGTCCATAACATAAACACTGCATCATCCATTAATTTATGAGCGTCAAAATTAGCATTGGAGAAAATGATGCTGTTCCTATGCTTCCAAATCGAGTAAGTGAGAGCAAACCACCACCACTGCCATCTTTTTCCCTGCAACCCTACGGAAGCTCCAAAGATATGCTGACTAAAATGCTGATCCGGCTGATAAGGGAAAACACCCATCATATTTACCCAAGACTGTGATTCCCACCATAGAGGACTAACTTTACTGCAGTGGAAAAATAAGTGACTTGCAGTCTCTTCCCCAGATCTGCATAAGGGGCACAAGTACTCTTGTAACTCAACCCGCTTCTTTCTCAAATTGGCTTTAGTTGGCAGTTTGTCTTGAATCAACCTCCATGCGAAGATAGCCACTTTCAATGGGACCCTAAGCTTCCATAATTCCTTGAACTTTCCATCCTGCTCTTCTCCCACTGTGACATGATGTAATGCCTTATATGCACTCTTAGTCGAATAACAGCCACTAGGCTCTGCTGCCCATTTCCATTGGTCACTTAATTCCGGCCTGATTGTGAACCCTTCCAGCTGTTGGAGAAAAGCTACCGCCATATCTATCTCGCTATCAAACAAAGGTCTCCTCCACTTAAGACTCCATTCCCACCCACCTTCTTTCGCAGCACCTATTTGATGGATGAAATGATGTTTTTGAGCTGATATGGTATACAATCTAGGATATTTATCAGCCAAGCAGTTGTCTCCGCCTATCCACCTATCCTCCCAAAACTTAAACTTGTCCCCACATCCGACCCTCCACAATATCAACCTATTCAGCTGTTGACCTTGATTCATGCTTTGATTTACTATCTTTAGATCCCTCCACCATGATGATTCAGTACTAGCCCTCGAAGCTCCGTCAAGACTCCTCCATCCTCCATACTTCGATTCAAGGACTCTAGCCCAAGTCTCCTCCTGATTCTGAAACATCTCCCATTTCCATTTTCCTAATAATGATGTGTTGAACGAGATGATATCCTTGACTCCCAACCCACCTTGCTTTAAATATGTTAATAGAGCCATCTGCATTTTCCTTGACCCTAAAAACCCATTACAACCAATAGCATTCCTGTTTGATGGAAGAGGTACTAGATCTCAAGTGTGATTCTTTATTAAAGCTTCATATTCCAATTGCATGGTTGAATGCCAATTCTCCAAAGAAGAGTGGATTTGCAAACCTTGACCATTGCCTATGAATATCTGATTAGGACCTTCAAAAGGCTCTAGTTGCTGAATGTTTTGAGATTCACCAGTAACATAGAATGAAGCACCAGAATCTAGAATCCAATTGGTAGAATTGGATTGAGGTTGAGTGTTTGTGAATAGCACTATGATTGGACTGAGGATTGTTACTGACAGATTTGTAATTGGTATTAGTCCAAACATTAGCAGGTCTAGTATCACCAGAGTTTTGGCCAGAACTGTTACTATTTTGTGAATAACTGGTGTAGTTATTTGAAGTTTGAGTGGAAGTGATCTGAGAATAACTTGGACCGAGAGGATCATGAAGAACAAAGGACAAGTTTGGTTGATAATACTGATCATAGTGGTAATTGCAAACAGAAGCAGTGTGACCAAATTTGAAACACACCTGACTCTGGAAGTTGGCAAAATGACCACTGCTGTGGCCACGACCAGCACCACCACCACGGCAGTGAGAACTACCACTACCACGGTCAGATCCACCACAAAAAGCGGGAAAACTCTTTGGATTTGTCTTGTTTGGCAGAGAAAAACCATCGGAGCTGACCGCAGAAGACATTTGATGTGCTTGTGAATAATTGATGAAAGGTGAATCAGACTGAAACTGTTTGGTGAATTTGTTGAGACGCGCTTTGTGAGCAAGAAGAGCTTCAACTTGCTCTATCGGAAGCGGTTCAAACATGCTCCAGTTCAACATAGAATATTACTTCCTATTTCACAACTTCCTATTTCAGCTTGAATCCAAAAGGCAGAAAGCAGCTGGGCCATTTGATCTTCAGTTAGTTTCATAACATATGGTTCCTGAGAGCACATTCAATACCAAAACTAAGTAAATAACATTTTAGTAAGAATAACTACAATTAGCAAAACATATATTGACTGAAATCAAATCAATTACTTACTGTGTCAGTCAAACTTGGTGATCCTGTAGCCTTATCAATGATAGAAGTGAGTTTGTAAAAGTTAGGAGAATTCTTTAAGCCACAGCCCTGCTTCCAGTCTTCTGCCACAATATCCCTTTCTTGATCATGAACAATATTCACATGATTTTCTGCCTTGGTGTTTCTGTTTCTGCGGAGCTTTTCAAGTAAAGCTGTAATTGAAGCAGATGCAGACACAGATGGAGCATGAGAATGCCTTTTGTTGTGTTGACCTAGATATCTGGACCGCAGAGAGGAAATCTCATTCGTATGGAAGGAACTTCGAAAAAGAAGAATGGAAAATATAAGGTGTGCTCCGACACGAGCCTCCACATCTGAATGCAACATTACTTTTAGGAGTTGCACAAGAAGAGCTTCAGGAAATCCCTACACGAAAGCATAAATAAAATGATCAAATGGATGTATTCAGTATTCCAATATTCCCAAAAGAAGCAAATGGAAAAACAGTTCATCTGTTCAAATTTCAAAGTTATGTTCAAGACAATGCCTCTCCTCATCCTCCCAAACATGTAAAACTTTTAGTATAGATGACAATATAATCATATTTTGTAAACTATGTTACTAGATAATCCAGCTTGCAGAGAAACATTTTGCTTTAAACAATATTGGATCAACAAGCTCCTCTCACCTGCTCTGAATGTAAGTGACTTAATGCTAAAGTGACTGCACGAGCAAGGATGATCAGAGATCCAATGGTTGCTCTACCAACAACACCGGATGGAATATTTTCTAGGTTTATCGCCATCAAGTCAAAAAGTGGCTGGGCATCAATTACCTAGCCAACCAAAAAAAGGGAAAAAGTAGTTTAGTAGTTGATCAAATGCAATGACCCAATTGATAGAATTTTGGGAGCAAGGGTTGCATTCATGAGCCTACCCCATTGGCAATTTCTAGTAAGCAATCGTCAATGGAATTTTGAAGTGAGATATTTAAGTTCAATTCTTGCTCTCCAACAAATTCACTAGAGGCTTGAAGGCTTTTCCTAAGATGTCTGCAAAGGACACCAACAAAACCAATCTCTGCCAAGCCACTCTCAGATCTAATTTGCATAGCCAAAGATGTGGCAACCTGAATAACACAGGTCTTAAGTTGAGGATCATTCATGACATTTTTGTGGTCCAGATGATGTATCACAGAAGCTAGAATTAAGCGCTGATTCCCTGTACAAAAATAAGGCCAGAAGAAAGAAAAACATGATTATGGAACACGAATTGTAGCGACAGGCTTGTTGGGTTTAATTCCTACTTACCCATTAGTACGAACATCAAACTTTCATGACAAATAGGTTATCACTTATTAGTCATGAAAATGAAAGCATCACAAAACCTTGGATGATTTGAATTCCCAGATATTTCCATCTAAAAAATTATTTCATTATATTTTCACCTCAGTATTATCAGAGATATGCCTAGTCCAACAATAATGATTCAAAGTTGGGGAACCATTTACAATTGCATATGTAAGGAAGCTTCAATAAAAGGCTACAATGATTTCAATGGGGAGCATCTTTAATTTTATAACATACCTCATCAAAATCTACAAAAATATGTGAAAATTCGGCCATAAACCAAACCTGCCAAGAGAAAAAGAAGTCAAATAAACAATGCCCTGACTCCTAAAAGACTCTGAAACAACAGTAAAACTCACTGCAACCATGAAATTTTACGTGAAAATAAACATTGGAAAGCAATCAGAACACGATGAACTTAAATGCAAAACATCATAAGCACAATGGATATCAAAATGAGGCACCAATTACCATTGCTGAAAGGCATTGCAAGCTTGATGCCCTCAAGCAGCGCTTTTCACATGCTTCACCATGTTCCCGTGATAGCATGCACACTTTCGGCACCAACTTTTCAATGTTATGAGTATAAGTAGCATCCATCTGTTTTTTTTTCATGATGTCAATAGAATGAATATGCATGGCAAATTGACATCAGCTAATTTATAGGTTCAAAGAAAGTAGGAGGAGGAAAACCAATCAATAAATCATTTTTGAAAGGCTGAATTTCACCCAAGGAAGGACCTATAGTTATTATTAAAAACAGACCAGACCTAACTCACTTGCAAAAGCTAGCTCAATTGACATCTTAATACACCCCCTAACCCAAGATTGGACATCTAGAGCACCCAACATTAAGACTGAATAGATTTAGATACCATATTAGACATGGGGGTTGAGCTTAACTCACTCCCAAAAATTAGCTAAAGGGAACAGGACTGACTAAGTCTTATTAGGAGTATTCCAACCATATTACTAACCAACGTGTGACATCTTAACAATTATCAAACAACTCTCTTTTGAAAATTACTAGAATACTAGTATATAAACTCAATTTTGGTTGTATACAGAGACATTGTCTGCAGTTTTTTTCTGTTCCCAAGTACAAAAATCCAAGAGAATATTGATCTAACTCAATTACAATCATGCATAAGCCACAAATGCAAGCAGCCAATAGGTATCTTAGGGTTTTTGGATTGTATAATTCACCTGACAGTAGATGAACTTTGATAAGCACTGGCAACCAAGTGTCTGAATGGTCTCATCCTTAGAATAGCTCAAGAGCTCCAAAATTACATTAAGCACATCAACAGCAAAATACGCTCTGGAATATGCAAGAGGCAGATAAAAAACTTAGAAGATGAATCACATAAAAACTAGCCAGTGGAGATCAATACATTATCATAAAGAAATAATGGAAAGAATCCAAAACATATCAATTGTTTGATTCCAGTGCACCACCAACAGAACATGGAAACATATGCTAATTAATCATGAGAAACTTACATCTGCACCTTACAAATGGAAAGCAACTTGTTGAAGGATTCTGCTATGATATTGACCAGTTTGATGTGCTCATATCTGAGTTCTTTGTAGCACCTTTCTTCAAGATATTTTGCTATCTAGCAGAAAGAGCGGAAATAGTGAACTTCATCAATGGATACAACTAATTCAAGCATATCTGATTTCCTCTTCTTTGTTTAAAGAAGAAATTACCAATAAAAAAAAACTTCGTACCCCATTGCCCAGAGGCTCTTCGCTATGCGAAGGTATGAGGGAGGGATATTGTACGCAGCCTTACCCTTGCATATGCAAAGAGGCTGTTTCCGGATTTGAACCCATGACCAATAAGTCACCAAGGCACAACTTTACCGCTGCACCAGGGCTCGCCCTCAAGAAATTACCAATACACATGCAAAATAAAATAATAAAATACCTTTGGAATCCGGAAAGGGTTTTTTGCAGCATATTCACATAATTTGGTAATCTTCCTTTCACTTGGAGACTCATCCTGAGAAGAATAAATTAAAACATGAAAACTGGGCCTAGGGTTCTACTTCATGTACAAATGAGGGTAAAGTGAAAAGATATTGCCATATAATCAAGCATAAAAATTTTCTTTCCATTGAGAACAAGGAATAACTGAAAACAATAAGGACGAAACTTAGATACCGTTCCTTAAGTGCTTTTGGTGCTATTCTTCAATCAAAATTGGAATTTCAACTGGGTAATTTATGTTGATCTTTAATGCAAACCTTTATTAAGAGATTATCGAGGTGAAACTTCGATTCTAATTGATGAAGAAGAGCACCAAAAGAACCTAAGGAACTGTATATAAGCTTTGACCAAATAATAAGCCCACAGCAATGCACAGAAGACACAAGAAGTTTCAAATTGTTCGCTTCGCAAAAGAGAAAAAATATTTTTCTACTTCCAGTGGGGATATAATGGCACTATAAATACTAGATTCCACGAAAAATTTGTTTCCTATGAGGTCATACTGGAGAAAAGAGTTCAATGAGATTACTATTTCAATTATCAAGGAAAAAGAGCCACAAAACACGTACAGGGGACTTAGGGAATATATCAGCAAGCAGTTTTCTGTATCGTTTGACTGGCTGGCGTGATCTTGACCTCAAAGCTGGACAGCAAACACACATGTTCCCACATGCTGGGAAGATCTTCCGAGAGATGACACCCATTTCCTGCAATTCCAAGAACCAGAGCAAAATGTGGCCAAATTCAGAACAAACCAAGCTAAAATATCCAAACAAAAAACCCAAAATCAACCAGCAAAAAAACAAAAGCCCTAATAATTACTCAACCAAAAAAGAAAGAGCCAGTAACAACCGAAAGCCAAAATGAAAGCACATTGAAACCGAAAACATTCATACAATAAACAGCTACAATACAAACATGTCCAGCTTTTCAAATTTCAAAATGAAAAACACAAACAAGAGAAAACCAAACCACCAAGAAAGGAATAAACAAAGCAGAATCAACCACACACACACACTGTAAAGAAAGAAACCAACCACACCAAAAAATTTCCTAGTGATAACAATTAACAGCCAGAATCAAAGGTGAGAAACAGACATCAATAATTCTAGAGAAGAGAGAAACAAAAAAAAAAAAAACAAAGTGAAAGAGAAGAAAGATGAGAATAACACCTTGCACCTATGGAAGAAGATCTGGGAGGGGAAGGTGAAGCCTTACACACAGTGAGTGAGGGCAAGTGTGTGAATAGTAACAATCAACGACAGCGAATAACAGCAAAAGGAACACAAAACAAAACTAAGATGGCGCGTGAGTCAAAACTCAAGACAAGGTGAGACTATGTTGTTGGATGTGGGAGATCACGTGATTGTGTCAGGTGGAACACAAATTCATTTTCCTTTTCCTTTTTTTTCTTTTGCTGTAAAAAGTGTACCTATGCCATTGCCGTTTCAAACCGTGTCAGAACTTGCAACACACATAAACATAACAACTGAAATTTTGATCGTTGTTAGAAATTTTTTTTGAAAAACTCCCACTGCACGCTTGTGGAAACTAATGTTACAATTTTTTTTCAGTACTACTGGTGAATAATGAAACTTTATTTTGAACTCTCCTTGGGGGTTACCATTTCTAGGAATGTTAGTGCCATGGTAAGTGGACAACACGCGCAAAGTTATTTAATTGAAATATCTATAATTACTGACAAATCCTCATCAATGCGGTGTAATTATAATATAATTTAACACAAAGACTCATTGAAATATCTGTAATTAATAGTTATCACAAATGGTCAAATGCTAACAAATATTTTATTCATTAAGAACTAACAAGTAGTAACAATTTTATTTATGGGTAACTTTTAATCATTTTTATTGATTAATTTGTTGACTAACATTTTAATGACATTTTTTTTATGTCTTTACGAATGTTATGATAATTGGTCCGCCAATTGATTTGATTGAGGTATTTGGTTAATGGTTTAGGTGGTAGGTTAATAATTGATTCGGTATGTATTAAAAAAATCATGTATTTATTATATATAAATATATAACTAATATTATTTGATTAAAAAAATCATTCATACTTCAAAATCTAAAATAACAATCAATGTTGTTGAATTCTCTCAAAATTGATAGGGTTTAATCAGACCATCTCTAGTCAGATACATAAATAGTCCGATGAGATCACCGGGTCTCAATTAGGTCGATCCAAACCAATTTTTTATAATACTATTCTTAACCCTCCTTTCATCAAGGAAAGAAATACTAATTAGTTTGAAATTCGATAAAAAATAAATAAAGATAGACAAAAATTTATTTTTGTCGATAAACAAATTTAGATATTATCTTGAATAATTTTAATGACATTAACTAAATAGATCGTGTTACTTTTTAATCATTTTGTTACAAAGATTAGAAAATAGAACCGAGTAATGGTGATGCCAGCCAATGGATCTATGTGTATATAGAAATAATCAGTGCACATGTTGTTGGAGCTTGGAAAATGTTCTGCCCACATGACTTGAAATGTTGGGACTTAAGGGGGAAAATCTGATTTCAATACGGCCGTGGAAATAAATATATAGTAACCGAAAAGGGCCAAACAAAAGCATTTACCTAGGTGCTGAATTTATGCCTCTACGACTATAATAATTGTGTGATGTGTATTTTTTTTTTATTACAACCAGCCATGACCATGAGGGCAAGCACCGAACTTGTTGACTTATTTGGAAAACGGCGATGCCATCCACAAGCGTAACACGAGACCACAATACGATGCACATGGACTATGCATTCTTTTCTGTAGAGTGTACAGGGATAGAATTAGATGAGATTTGATTAAATCTGTTATTTAATCGAAATAAAAAATTTATTTGAGTTGGATTAGTTTGTATATTTTTTTCTATCAAATCTATGAATAAAAAAACATAATGAAAAAAAAATATATACTTTCTATCACAATAGTTGATCGAATCATTGAATTTGTGGATTTATAAAATAAAAAAAGTTAAAATATATTTTTCTTTCCAATAAAGATCAAAATGTTTGAAATCTATCTTTGTGAAATTTTAAGTATTCTTTTGTCCTCACAAAATATAAATCTATAATATTTTGGGTTTGGAATTGAGTTCGAAAGATCAAATTCTTCGCGTCAAGGCCAATGGATTAACAAATCAAGTTCTAATTAACACGTGACAAAAATTTTAACATTCACACATGATCGGATCTTTTTAATTTGACTCCGAGTCAAAATATCACACATTTATATTTTTTGACGAAAAAAAAAATAAGTAAAATTTTACATGGATTAATTCTAAATATTTCAATATTTATAATATATATATATATATATATATATATATATATATATATATACCAAAAAAATTACCAAAAGTAAAAGTCATTATTAAATTCCAATCGGCTGAATTAAATTTGACTCAAAATAATGTCAAGATATAAACAAATATATTTATGTCATGTGAAGTTCGCAAGTTATCCTTAATGGTTCTTGTAATTTTTTTAAGATTTACTCAATGATCGAGATGAACTTACTTGTAGGGTTAGGGACGTCAGTCCCTCTAACTTTTTTATTTTTTAAAAAAATATTATCTATGATATTTAAATATTAGGGTAATTATTTTCATTTAAGAAAACTTAGTTATGAAAAATAATGACATTTAAATGTTATTTGTTACTTTTTTACGTTCTGAAAAAACCATTCTATATAATATTATTGTGAAGTAATGACATTATTTTTTTTTATTTTTTGGCTTAATTACTCTTTTTTACAGTCTTCATTACATAGATAATTGCACGTTTTTTTCTTTTTTTACACAAATATTTGAGTATTATTTATTTTTCTCTTTAATAGTTTTTTTTCTTTTTTAATTTGTTATTACTATTTTGAATGTTATGAATGATTTTATTTGCAATCAAACGATTTTTTTAATCTATTAATTTGACTGGTAATGATTTCAGAATTAAAGACTATTTATTCCTATTAATTTTTGTCAATAAAGCAAATTTATGAATACTGTCTAAGGAATTGAGAATTTTAACTTTGAGATATTGACTCGGTACTCTAACTCTTTATTGTGCACAATTAAAAAAAAATCCTTATACTCTAACTTATATAATTTATAAGTTTTCAATTGACTTATGTGTTTATTTTATTAAACATAACCTATATATGTTATTACGAAGTATTTTAGACAATTAAAATAAATTAATATTAATTAAAATAAATATAATAATATTTTAAGATTATATATCCTATCAAATTTTCAAACTATTTCACTTTTCTTCTTTGGAGCTTCATTTGACTCATTCTAACATTGTCCTATATAAAAAAACAACTAAATAGCGATACAATGTCTCTACCCCAAAATTTTGAAATCATTTCACTTTTCTTCTTTGGAGCTTCATTTGACTCATTCTTTAAAATTTTAAGAGTAATGGAATAGTGGATTATGAGTTATTATACAAAATCAATTTATAAGATAAAAGTTGTTTTTGACTTTGATATCTTTATAAGGTTGATTTGTATATTTTATAAGATAAAGTATAATTATTATTTTTTTGATAAATTGAAGTAGGTATATATTTTTTTTTATTTGAAACGAGAATGCGGTGTGAAGATGAAAGAGTCACGGCTACAATCATCAGTTTGGAAATTCAAACGAAAACACAAGGGAAAAAGAAAAAGAAAAAAAAAAAGGCAAGTGAAGGAATAGGTGGGTCCTACTTTTTCTTAAGCCTTTTCCTTCTTCCATGTTGTATCTCTCTCTCTCTCTCTTCGTGCTCACATACGCTCTTCTCTCTCTGTCTTTAATTTGAAAATCTTTGATCAACTCTAGACGCGCATTCTTCATTTATTACAGTCTGTTGTAAAACCCACTAAAACCAACCCCCCCTCTCTCTCTGGTTTCATTAATTTTCTTCTTCTGTGATGCCCTTTTGATCAATCCATCATTCCAGGTCTCTCTCTTCAACTTGATTTTACTTTGTCCATTTTCGGGGTTCTATTATTGTCGCTATTATTATGATTATTATTCCTTTGGTGGGATTAAGGTTTTATTCATGCGTTGTGTTCCTTTGGGGATTTTTGTTCGTATTTGTTGTAGATCTGTCGTGACAATAAGAGCATCGGTAGAGGAGATCCTCCTATTAATTCCTATTGAAGCTGAGCAAAGCAGGTGATGTGCCACTGTAATGGAGGGCTCAGAGAGAGTCAAAGTGTCACCACTTTATGAATGAATCTCCCACTTCTATAGCTATCCTTCTGCTGAACCGCGAAGTGCTATTCCAACCTAACTTTGAAATCCTAAATCCTAAACTAAAAATGCCTCCACAGGTTCCAAAGCCAACCAAACCAAGGAATTGCGGCCCTCCGTTTACCATCCCCAAACCCACCAACAAGTTCTACTTCTTCTACGGCCACCGCAACCCCTCCCAGAACCGCCCCACCGTCCGCGGCGGCCTCTTCTCCAACCGACAAACCCTAAACCCTAACCCTTCCCAACCCAAACCCACCACCAAACCCTTCAACATCAAAAACTGGGACCCTCACTTCCTCTCCAACCCAAACTCAAACCCCTCCCCATCAACCCTCTCCTCCGCCTCCCTACGCCTCTCCCCGATCGCGCGCTTCATCGTCGATGCCTTCCGCAGAAACGACAACAAGTGGTGCCCCAACGTCGCCGCCGAACTCAGCAAGCTCCGCAGGATAACCCCCAATCTGGTCGCCGAGGTTCTCAAAGTTCAAACAAATCACACCCTCGCTTCCAAATTCTTCCACTGGGCCGGCAGCCAGAGAGGCTACCATCACAATTTCGCTTCCTACAATGCCCTCGCCTACTGCCTGAACCGCCACCACCAGTTCCGCGTCGCGGATCAGCTCCCGGAGCTCATGGAGTCCCAGGGCAAGCCCCCCAGCGAGAAGCAGTTCGAGATTTTGATTCGTATGCATAGTGATGCCAATAGAGGGCTTAGAGTTTATCATGTGTATGAGAAGATGAGAAACAAGTTTGGGGTGAAGCCGAGGGTGTTTTTGTATAACAGGGTTATGGATGCGTTGGTTAGGACGGGTCATTTGGACTTGGCGTTGTCAGTTTATGATGATCTTAAGGAGGATGGGCTGGTTGAGGAGAGTGTGACCTTCATGGTGCTGGTGAAGGGGCTGTGTAAGTGTGGGAGGATTGATGAGATGCTGGAGGTTTTGGGGAGGATGAGGGAGAGGTTGTGTAAGCCGGATGTGTTTGCATACACGGCGCTGGTGAAGATTCTGGTGCCTGCAGGGAATCTGGATGCGTGTTTGAGGGTTTGGGAGGAGATGAAGAGGGACCGGGTGGTGCCGGATGTGAAGGCATATGCTACCATGATTGTGGGGCTGGCAAAAGGGGGGAGGGTTCAGGAGGGGTATGAGTTGTTCAGGGAGATGAAGGGGAAGGGTTGTTTGGTGGATAGGGTGATATATGGAGCGCTGGTTGAGGCGTTTGTGGCTGAGGGTAAGGTTGGATTGGCTTTTGATTTGTTGAAGGATTTGGTGAGCTCCGGGTATAGGGCTGATTTGGGGATTTATATTTGCCTTATTGAAGGTTTGTGCAATTTGAATAGGGTTCAGAAGGCATACAAGCTTTTCCAATTGACTGTTCGGGAGGGCCTTGAGCCAGACTTCTTAACGGTGAAACCGTTGTTGGTTGCATATGCTGAAGCGAATAGAATGGAAGAATTTTGCAAGTTGCTTGAGCAGATGCAGAAGTTGGGTTTTCCTGTTATTGCTGATCTCTCCAAATTCTTCTCTGTTTTGGTGGAGAAGAAGGGACCGATAATGGCATTAGAGACATTTGGCCAATTGAAAGAAAAGGGTCATGTTAGTGTTGAAATATATAATATTTTTATGGATTCTCTTCACAAGATTGGTGAGGTGAAGAAAGCGTTATCACTATTTGATGAAATGAAAGGCTTAAGCTTGAAACCTGACTCATTTACGTATTGTACTGCGATTCTGTGCCTTGTTGACCTTGGAGAAATTAAAGAGGCATGTGCATGTCATAATAGGATCATTGAGATGTCTTGCATTCCTTCAGTTGCAGCTTATAGTAGCCTCACTAAAGGGCTTTGCCAAATTGGAGAGATTGACGAAGCCATGTTGCTTGTTCACGATTGTTTGGGCAATGTTAGTGATGGACCATTGGAGTTTAAGTATAGTCTTACCATCATTCATGCATGTAAATCAAATGTTGCTGAGAAGGTGATTGATGTATTAAATGAGATGATAGAACAAGGTTGCTCTATAGACAATGTCATTTATTGTTCAATCATCTCTGGCATGTGTAAGCATGGAACAATTGAAGAGGCCAGGAAGGTTTTCTCAAATTTGAGGGAGCGCAACTTCTTGACAGAATCCAACACAATTGTGTATGATGAATTACTAATTGATCATATGAAGAAAAAGACAGCTGACTTGGTGCTATCAAGTTTGAAGTTCTTTGGTCTAGAATCTAAATTAAAAGCAAAGGGCTGTAAGCTGTTGCCAAGTTGAAAATAATTTTGGGAGGGAGGGGGACTGATTGTTCTCATTTTTGTTCAACATGTTGAATACAGAATAGCATATGGAAGGATCAACCATTGTTTTTATCTGGTTCTGGATTATCTTCCTTCTGATATCTCATATGTTTAATTTTGTGGCTGTGAGCACAAGTATCTTACCAAGAATTAGACACATGTTAAATATTGGACTGTGGCATTGTGATGCTCATAAATTAACAGGTTGCATTGATTGCATCCTTTAACAAGCCAAAGTCCTCCAGAAAGGTCAACTAACATCAAACCATAGTTTAAGCTCTTACATGGTGTAAATGGAATTCTGAATATCAATTGTTAGTGCTCATGACATAAATCCAATGTGGAATAAAGTATTGAATATAGATATTTAAAATACATTTTTTATATATCAACTATATAATTAACAGTATTAAGAATTTATGCAAAATCTCTTTGCTCACACTCAATCCACCTTTCTCCATCCCCTCATCAGGTCTTAAGGCCTTCATCGGAACTGAATAAAAAGGCTTTTTTGCTGCCTTTCAGGACCATTTTTCAGGTGCTGGGATGATTTAGAGAATTTGTCTTTTGTTATGTTTATGTGTGTTGCAAGTTCTGACACGGTTTGAATTTAAGTTCATCGAATTCTGATTGCTTTCCAATGTTTATTTTCACGTAAAATTTCATGGTTGCAGTGAGTTTTACTGTGGTTTCAGAGTCTTTTAGGAGTCAGGGCATTGTTTATTTGACTTCTTTTTCTCTTGGCAGGTTTGGTTTATAGCCGAATTTTCACATATTTTTGTAGATTTTGATGAGGTATGTTATAATATTAAAGATGCTCCCCATTGAAATCATTGTAGCCTTTTATTGAAGCTTCCTTACATATGCAATTGTAAATGGTTCCCCAACTTTGAATATTATTGTTGGACTAGGCATATCTCTGATAATACTGAGGTGAAAATATAATGAAATAATTTTTTAGATGGAAATATCTGGGAGTTCAAATCATCCAAGGTTTTGTGATGCTTTCATTTTCATGACTAATAAGTGATAACCTATTTGTCATGAAAGTTTGATGTTCGCACTAATGGGTAAGTAGGAATTAAACCCAACAAGCCTGTCGCTACAATTATACTATATTTTCTTGATCAATAAATGCTTTAAAATTTGCATAGTGAATTTGTTTTCTCTCTTCTGTCAGATATCATCACTAATTGGTTAATTCATTCAAAATTCAAAATGTAGATTGTTCGTGCCACTTTAGATAACTATGAGTGGAGTAGACAAAATGAAGAAGCTGATGTCAGGGCAGAGGCACATCATAATTGGGTGGATGAGGTTATCCGGTGTGAAGGTCGGGGTGGTTCAGTTATTGGTAATGACAATCGCTCTAGTTGCTTGATCATCCAGCCACGACCAGAAATAAAGGGTCCTTCCCTTTTAACTGGGTATATGTTTTTCAAGAGTTAGTGTAGGCCATTTATTTGCTGTTTTATCTGTGTAATCAGTCTGTTACATGGCTTTTAATCACCATTTGGTCCCCTTTTAATTTGTTTTTTATTATTATAGAGAAGAAATTGAAAAACCAGAAATATGGGCTCAGATATGTATTCAAAGAATGGTTGAATTAGCCAAGGAAAGCACAACTATGCGTCGTGTGCTGGATCCAATGTTTGTCTACTTTGATTCTAGACAACATTGGGCTCCTCAGAAAGGGTTAGCAATGATAATTTTATCAAGGATGGCCTACTTCATGGAGAACTCAGGTATTATTCTCTCTTACCACTTTCGGCTCAATTAATTTTCACAAATAAATCATCCAGTGGATGTATTGTCAAATTTCATGTTTTACTTTAAAGATGTGGATTTCATGATCTTGAAAATTGAAACAGTCATGAGCTATGAATAATACTATACAAGGGTCTTTCGTGAAATCTTCAATTCGTGTTCCATAATCATGTTTTTCTTTCTTCTGGCCTTTTTTTTGTACAGGGAATCAGCGCTTAATTCTAGCTTCTGTGATACATCATCTGGACCACAAAAATGTCATGAATGATCCTCAACTTAAGACCTGTGTTATTCAGGTTGCCACATCTTTGGCTATGCAAATTAGATCTGAGAGTGGCTTGGCAGAGATTGGTTTTGTTGGTGTCCTTTGCAGACATCTTAGGAAAAGCCTTCAAGCCTCTAGTGAATTTGTTGGAGAGCAAGAATTGAACTTAAATATCTCACTTCAAAATTCCATTGACGATTGCTTACTAGAAATTGCCAATGGGGTAGGCTCATGAATGCAACCCTTGCTCCCAAAATTCTATCAATTGGGTCATTGCATTTGATCAACTACTAAACTACTTTTTCCCTTTTTTTGGTTGGCTAGGTAATTGATGCCCAGCCACTTTTTGACTTGATGGCGATAAACCTAGAAAATATTCCATCCGGTGTTGTTGGTAGAGCAACCATTGGATCTCTGATCATCCTTGCTCGTGCAGTCACTTTAGCATTAAGTCACTTACATTCACAGCAGGTGAGAGGAGCTTGCTGATCCAATATTGTTTAAAGCAAAATGTTTCTCTGCAAGCTGGATTATCTAGTAACATAGTTTACAAAATATGATTATATTGTCATCTATACTAAAAGTTTTACATGTTTGGGAGTATGAGGAGAGGCATTGTCTTGAACATAACTTTGAAATTTGAACAGGTGAACTGTTTTTCCATTTGCTTCTTTTGGGAATATTGGAATACTGAATACATCCATTTGATCATTTAATTTATGCTTTCGTGTAGGGATTTCCTGAAGCTCTTCTTGTGCAACTCCTAAAAGTAATGTTGCATTCAGATGAGGAGGCTCGTGTCGGAGCACACCTTATATTTTCCATTCTTCTTTTTCCAAGTTCCTTCCATACGAATGAGATTTCCTCTCTGCGGTCCAGGTATCTAGGTCAACACAACAAAAGGCATTCTCATGCTCCATCTGTGTCTGCATCTGCTTCAATTACAGCTTTACTTGAAAAGCTCCGCAGAAACAGAAACACCAAGGCAGAAAATCATGTGAATATTGTTCATGATCAAGAAAGGGATATTGTGGCAGAAGACTGGAAGCAGGGCTGTGGCTTAAAGAATTCTCCTAACTTTTACAAACTCACTTCTATCATTGATAAGGCTACAGGATCACCAAGTTTGACTGACACAGTATGTAATTGATTTGATTTCAGTCAATATATGTTTTGCTAATTGTAGTTATTCTTACTAAAATGTTATTTACTTAGTTTTGGTATTGAATGTGCTCTCAGGAGCCATATGTTATGAAACTAACTGAAGATCAAATGGCCCAGCTTCTTTCTGCCTTTTGGATTCAAGCCAATCTTCCTGATAATTTACCTTCAAATATTGAAGCTGTAGCTCATTCATTCATATTGACACTAATTGTCTTACGCATAAAGGTAGTACTTTATATGTATTTGTACTACTTCCTGTCTCTGTCATTTTTGTATCCCAGTAGTTTCATCTTTTTTGTATTTCTGCTTCTGGATAGATCCTGCATGGTAAATTGAGTGTTTGTAATGTTGTATCTTGAGTTCCCAGTAAAAGTTTATCTTCACTATAGAAAAACAGCAGTTTAGTGACATTAAGATTTACTGAATTATCAGTGACTTTGACTTTGTCAAACAATTTTGTCATAAGCAAGTTAGCAAACTATACAAATTTGTTGAACTTGTCATCTTAAATTATTTTTTCTTCAAATTTAGTCTGGTTCCATTTGTCTTATATTCACACTGACTGATTGCCCTACCTTATAGATTTCCATGCATTCTTGTATTAAAATTGGGTAATGAAGAGGCAAAGAACTCCTTGATTTTGCATATCCTAAATATGTTTGTGCTTGTGTTTGTATGGATGAATTAATTAATGCATTTGTGATGTGTCATATTCTGATGGCAATTCAAAAAGGTTTCATCTTCTCGAATTACGGGATCTGTGGGTGTGAAGAAGGCATCAAAAGGAGATACCATTTTTTTTTATAATGCAAGAAATTCTCCAGGGCAGTATGATTTATCAAGAATTAATCATTTGCATAGTAGTTTTGTTCCTGAAGATGTTCCTGATGCTGCTTCCGAGAAAGATCTGGTAGGTTCCCCCCTCCCTGTTTGGTCTTGGGGTGACAGGGTAGGGGGAGATTGATCTGTTAGGATTTATAATATATTGATTTTAGTGTTCCTGTCCTGTATGATGCTGATACTGAAATCCATCTGTATATTCCAGGGTAACGAGTTTTTCAAGCAGAAAAAGTTTAAGGAAGCTAGAGACTGCTATTCAAGGAGCATTGCCTTATCACCAACAGCTGTAGCATATGCAAATAGGGCAATGGCCAATATCAAGCTCAGAAGGCAAGCTTATGTTTTGTTAATTTATTTTTAAAGAATTCTGGCTTACTCATCAAAATATTCACAAAATGGTGGATTTTATCATTAGTGGGATTTTAAATAAAAGAAAATAATTTTTTCCGTTTACTGTCAGTTGTTATATGGTCTATCACCTGATTGATTCTCTTGAAGGGATCTTCTTTTTCTAAAGTTGATATGTTTTTTTCCTCACCTATTTTGTGTCACTAGATTCCAAGAGGCTGAGGATGACTGCACAGAGGCCTTAAATCTTGATGATCGTTACATAAAAGCATACTCACGAAGAGCAACAGCTAGAAAAGAACTTGGAAAAATTAAAGAATCAATGGACGGTGTGTTAATATCCAAGCAATATACTTGTCAATTATCCTAATATAAAAACATTCTGATTTGTTGACTCTCCCATTTGCTTAAATCGCAGATGCTGAATTTGCCTTGAGGTTGGAACCAAACAATCAAGAAATCAAGAAACAGTATGCTGATGCTAAGTCTTTCTATGAGAAAGTAAGCACATCAATATTTCCAGTGTTGCTATATGACTATCACAAAAAGGCATAATTTTAATAACTTACTATTTTCCATGAACAATACACTAAGGAGTGCCTATATCAGGTTGCATGGAATTATTAGGTTTGAACTTATGGTACATAACCAATAACCAATTTACATACTGGCACCTAAAGCAAACTAGCAAAGTAGATTAAATAGTGGTAGATGTAGCATAAAACCAAATGAATTGATGGCTTGAAGTAAGGTTCTATAATGTTAGGGCCTTTGATTTAGTAAAATCAGGACAGAGTAAAGAACTATGATGTTACTATGTTAGCAAGACTTCTTACCGAAAAGAAAATATTGCTGCTTGAAAATCTAAGAGTATTGATATAACTGTTTTCCTTGACTGACAAACCATTGATGGTGGTAAATTTTGAAGTCTGATGTTTGTGAGCAAATGTTATTGCCAGTTAATGTGGTCGGTACCAGACATTTGTATTGATAGACCTGCAGGATTAAAACTCTTTTTGGATGGGTCCAAGGAGTAGAAGACCTTACCAGTGTGTACCTGTAGACCTAAGACAACTAGAGCATTATTGTAACTAGGATGGAAACATGAAGGTAGCGAGGGGAAGTTAGTTATATAGAGAGAGTATAGATGAGAGACAATGCCATTTATTTATTGACCAAGCTTTGCAACACTATGCCATTTATTAACTATTATGGTTTTGTGTCTACTTTTCCCCCCACGTTCTCTGTTGCGTAGATTAATGTTTTTCTTTCTTTTTTAAAATCTCTGTTGTCCAGGATATTCTTCAGAAAGCATCAGGGGTTCTGAGAAGCACTGTACAGGGAACTCAAAAAGTGGGGAAGTCAGAGGAAAAAGTTAATGGAGACAGCATCCACCCCATTTCACGTAGTACTCAAAAGTCTGGACTAGCTGAAGTTCATCATCATAAAAAGGTACAAAGAAGTAGAGTTTTAATTAATATCACATTTCAAGATATATTGTTATGTTTATGGTTGAGGGTATTGAATGCTAGTTTGTTTGGTGTTTTTCATGTAAATGTAGTCCACCCTAAAGTTTGGCTATGTTTTTGAAAGGATAATGAACGGAAAATACTTGTTAAAGAATCACTCTTAACAGAGGATGTTGATAGCAGAGAAATAAAAGCCAGAAGCAGGCCTCAATCACAAGGAGATGATGGCTCTAAGGGAGGTTTGAGTGCAAGCAACAGTTTGGAGCAGGTTAAATATCTTGAAATCCTTCCCTCTTTGTGAAGTAATCTGGTTCCAGTGCATATTTTAGTCCTGTTAGAAGCATTTTTTTTTTCGTATCTTAAAAAATGCAGAAGTATTTTTTATGTTCTTCATGAGTTCTTATTTAAATATGAATTATCCACATTATGTTCTTTTGGAGCTTTGTTAAAAACATCTCTGTATTTTTACTATTTTTTTTATTCTCAGTAAGTAGTAGAAATAAAATAAAATTTAGGGTTTTGGGGCTTTTAAATGATATATTTAAGCATTGTATACTTTCAATTGATATTTTGGTTTTACCTCTACAAATTTTTTGCAGGTATACTTACTTTTTTCTATTGTAGTTCTGCAATTTTTCATGTCAGTAATTGTGCATAACTGCATATTCCCATTTTACATGATTTTGTTCTCTCTCTTTTTTTTTTATCAGAGAAATCACAGAATTACCAAGCCAGAAATGAAAGCTTCTGTTGAACAGCTTGCTTCTCGCGCTGCTTCTAGAGCCATGTCTGAAGCTGCCAAAAACGTAACACCTCCAACTACAGCTTATCAGTTTGAGGTCTCCTGGAGAGCATTTTCAGGTGATCTTGCTCTGCAGGCTCGTCTATTAAAGGTGTACAACTTTTTTCGGTTCATTTTTAATTTGATTATATTGTCAATTTCTAGCATATTTGGTATTGATTAGAGCAAGAGATGCCATTTTATGCTTAAATTTCTGGTGTTCGGTGCTCTGCTTCATGTTATAATGAACAGCTTTTCTTTTTTGTATGTTAGGCTATATCTCCCCATTAATTGCCGAAAATATTCAAAAATGCCTTGTCTTCTACCATACTAATTGAGATCATCAAGTGTCTTGCATCTCTTTTCACGTAAGTAGTCATCTCCAAAAGTAAATATCATTTTATTGTTTGAGCTTTAATCATGATAGTGAATTTTCTCTTTTGGCAGTGAAGACATGGATCTGGTTGTCAGTTATTTGGAGCATTTGACCAAGGTACCAAGATTTGATGTGATTGTAATGTGCCTTTCATCAACAAATAAGGATGGTGCGTATTTTTTATAATAGTAAATTCTAAGTGTTTCTGTTGGCCATGCCTTTTGAAATGTCTTGAAAGTTTAAAGGTCTCAGAAGATAAACACATAAAGGTAGAAGAAAGAGGAAAGATAAGTAGGTAGGAGGAATAGGGGTCTCTAATTTAGAGAGCATGAGATGGTTAGAGAAGAAAGGGATGAAGATACAACATGTATAATACCTTTCCAGCAGGAAAAGGAAAAGGTTAACCCATTGAATTTGGTTACCACCACCATTGCATGTGGATTATATATAACCACTAAGTCTTTCTAGACCTTCTAAGCAGTAGAAAACTCTAACTTTAATCAGACAACTTATGATGGTTTATGACTAGGATAAGCCAAAAGTGGTTGTGTATATGCAATTATGCATGGATGACCATATACATTTCTTAGCCAGGTAGCAAAGTTTTAATATAAAAGCAACTATATTCTTGTAATATAGTCGATCCTTTTAACCTCTGTTCTCCTCCCTACAGCAAGAAAATGAAGATAAAATAAACGGAAGAAAGTGAAATTAGGGTCTCCGGTAGTGACGCACCCTAATTAATCATGCAGGTTTATTGTTATGACTTAAGCTCACAAAGAGGGCTTAGTCCAAAATCTAACCAAGAGTTTCACTGTTTCATGGCTTAAGTTACCACATTGAACTTCCTTATTTACTCAATGTGGGGACATATCATTTACCGTTAGGTGATTAGTGAATTTTGTGAGTGCAAATAAGTTACTACTTTTTCTTGTGTTAGTATCAAGAAGACTTTGATCTAGTTTCTAAAATCAAAGATGACACATGGATTTTTTTTGTAACCCTTAATGGAGGCTATTTAATGTTGGGTAGAACATCAACATGTCTTCATTTGATTTGGGAATTTGATGACAAGGATTTAAGAAACTTAATGTTTTGTCTTATTAGTATGTCCCTTGGTTGGTTGCGGAGTTGCTTAAAATCAAAATGAAAGGTTCCTTTACGGTGGTGCTATTTAAAGCTAATGGTTATCATTGCCAGGTTTGTCAATCTGATTGATAAGTTGGTTACATTTTGTGCGGACATACGCAAGATCTGGGATGAAGTGTTCAGCGGAGAGGCAACACCAATTGAGTATGCAGAGATTCTGGACAACCTTCAATCAAAGTTCGGCCTTGGACAGTGACATCTTCCCCTGTGTGTTTTAATGTTTTTTTTTCCTCGGTGGATCCTCTCCCTTCCGCAACTATCTTCACTTGTAAATTATTATTCTATTGAAATGTTTGAGCATTATTGACGGTCAACTTGATCCATCTTTAAGCGTTAGTTGATAATGAGGAAATGGGAGGAAAAAGAAAAACAAAAGGCTCATGTGTAGTGCTTGAGGCTGAGGGTCCAGTACGTTTTAATGGTTTTTTCCTTCAGAATTTGGGTCTTCTAAAATGAGGAAAAGTAAAGGAAGTAATTTTAGTTGATAATGAGAAAATCAACATTTTAATACATCTATAATGTATTTGCACATAATATCAACCTTTGATTTTGTTATCAGTCATACTTATTTTACTCTTTTAAAAGTGAGTTGCTTTGTTAAACCTGTTCCTTCATATGATTTCAAGCCATTTCGTCTCTTCTGATGGGATCTATGCACGGATTTAGAGGATGTTCAAGCTGTGGTTAATTAATTCACTTGAGAATTTGGATGACTTGGATGCTTGTGTTGCACGGACTGTGATGGATAGTGTAGAATTATAAAAATAGCTCGTCCCACTCATGAGCGAAGGACAGTTTTTCAAATTGTTGTCTTACGAGTGTGGGACCATTTGGGAGATGGAGTCATAAAACTTAGAAGGCCATGTTACAAGTGGCTGGTTTATTTTTCTTATTTTCTTCAAAATTATTTAATCTAGACTTCGTATTTGTTAGGTTACTTTGGGGCCCAATGTCTAAAGTCATTCGAGGCCCACAACCATCAATCCATGAAATTGTGAGTGATGAAATCATACCATATGGGTGTCAGTCAGGCTGTGGTGAGTAGATTCATGAAAAAGTAATCGGAACTAGGATCTCCTTGGACCCCATGGTAGTTTAAACAGATAGTCAACAAAAGCTTTTGAGCCTCCCCCTTGACCAATCAACTTTCTTCTTTGACATAGTTTAATTAAAAAAGAGTTTTATTTTTTTATTTGTAGGAATTGAATTCAAGTGTGAAAAAATTTATAATAACTCACCCAATACTCAATTAATTAAGCTAGACCTCTAGTTTAAAAAGAGTATTTTGTTTTCGTTTTAAAAAAAAGGGTTTGAAGTCGGAAAACCTGGTGAATGTGAACAGGTATGAATAACCTAAAAAATTAGTAAATTTAATTTTATTAATTCTTATATAAAATTTCGAAAATAAAATAAAGTGATGTTATTGTAATTTAAAGTAAAAAAAAATGAAAATAAAAAATAACTTATTGATTATGCTGCCCTTTAGATGATCAAAGAATTGGTAAAGAAATCAAGAATCGATCGAGTTTAGTGGAAAAAGGCAGCTTGGAATTTCCTATTTAACTAAATAGTTTTAAGATAAATTGACTTATTAACCATTTTTTTATCTTGCAGGGTATAAATATAACACTTTATGCTAATTTAAAATTCAATTAATTAATTTTATACTAAATTACTATTCAATAGATTATTGTTAAATACAGCCCAATTATAGTTAGATTAATAAATTATGATTCAGAATTTTTATCGGTTAAATGATTTGTTTCGTAATTTTTAAAACCTCAATTAAACAAGCATTATTAAAACATTCATTTTCCTTAAGCAACTCAACGCATGCTATGTGAAAGATTATTGTCGCATGTTATGTGGTACAATACTAATATTATCTTGAACTTTAATCATCTTATTTGTTTTGTATAATTATAAGATAAGAATATTTTTTCTCGGGTATGAAATGAATCACTTCCAAAAAGTTCATTACTCTAGTCCAAAATACTATTAATTCAGCATGGTAATTATGTATTATGATTACTAATTAGTTCTGAATTTAATGAAATGACGGCTGCTAAAAAGTGTTGTGTACATAATTAATAAACTACTACCAGACAATGTAAAAGAATACTTTTCAATTAAAATATCTTTGTTGGATCAGCAATTATAGACATTAAATCAATTCAAGCATTAAATAGTGGGTTTTGTACTTATGGTCGTTTGATTGAAGAACATTGTGTTTTTTTTTTTTAATTGTGCACAATAAAGAGTTAGAGTACCGAGTCAATATCTCAAAGTTAAAATTCTCAATTCCTTAGACAGTATTCATAAATTTGCTTCATTGACAAAAATTAATAGGAATAAATAGTCTTTAATTCTGAAATCATTACCAGTCAAATTAATAGATTAAAAAAATCGTTTAATTGCAAATAAAATCATTCATAACATTCAAAATAGTAATAACAAATTAAAAAAGAAAAAAACTATTAAAGAGAAAAATAAATAATACTCAAATATTTGTGTAAAAAAGAAAAAAAAACCTGCAATTATCTATGTAATGAAGACGGTAAAAAAGAGTAATTAAGCCAAAAAATAATAAGAAAATAATGTCATTACTTCACAATAATACTATATATAGAGTGGTTTTTTCATAACCTAAAAAAGTAACAAATAACGTTTAAATGTCATTATTTTTTACAACTAAGTTTTCTTAAATGAAAATAATTATCCTAATATTCAAATATCACAGATAATATTTTTTAAAAAAATAAAAAAGTTAGAGGAACTGACTTCCCCTAACCCTATAAGTAAGTTCATCTCTATCATTGAGTAAGTCTTAAAAAAATTACAAAAATCATTAAGGATAACTTGTGAACTTCACCTGACATAAATATATTTGTTTATATCTTGACATTATTTTAAGTCAAATTTAATTCAGTCGGTTGAAATTTAATAATGACTTTTACTTTTGGTAATTTTTTTTTGTTAATATATATATATATATATATATATATATATTTTATAAACATTGAAATATTTAGAATCAATCCATGTAAAATTTTACGTATTTTTTTTCGTCAAAAGATATAAATGTGTGATATTTTGACTCGGAGTCAAATTAAAAAGATCCGATCATGTATGAATGTTAAAGTTTTTGTCACGTGTTAATTAGAACTTTATGTGTTAATCCACTAACATTGACACGTAGAATTTGATCTTTCGAACTCAATTTTAAATTAAAATATCATAGATTTATATTTTGTGAGGACAAAAAACATACTTAAAATTTTACAAAAGATAAATTTCAAACATTTTGATCTTTATTGGAACGAAAAATATATTTTAATTTTTTTTATTTTATAAATCTACAAATTCAATGATTCGATCCACTATTGTGATATAAAATATATATATTTTTTTCATTATGTTTTTTTATTCATAGATTTGATAGAAAAAAATATACAAACTAATCCAACTCAAATAAATTTTTTTATTTCGATTAAATAACAGATTTAATCAAATCTCATCTAATTCTATCCCTGTACACTCTACAGAAAAGAATGCATAGTCCATGTGCATCGTATTGTGGTCTCGTGTTACGCTTGTGGATGGCATCGCCGTTTTCCAAATAAGTCAACAAGTTCGGTGCTTGCCCTCATGGTCATGGCTGGTTGTAATAAAAAAAAAATACACATCACACAATTATTATAGTCGTAGAGGCATAAATTCAGCACCTAGGTAAATGCTTTTGTTTGGCCCTTTTCGGTTACTATATATTTATTTCCACGGCCGTATTGAAATCAGATTTTCCCCTTAAGTCCCAACATTTCAAGTCATGTGGGCAGAACATTTTCCAAGCTCCAACAACATGTGCACTGATTATTTCTATATACACATAGATCCGTTGGCTGGCATCACCATTACTCGGTTCTATTTTCTAATCTTTGTAACAAAATGATTAAAAAGTAACACGATCTATTTAGTTAATGTCATTAAAATTATTCAAGATAATATCTAAATTTGTTTATCGACAAAAATAAATTTTTGTCTATCTTTATTTATTTTTTATCGAATTTCAAACTAGTTAGTATTTCTTTCCTTGATGAAAAGAGGGTTAAGAATAGTATTATAAAAAATTGGTTTGAATAGACCTAATTGAGATCCGGTGATCTCATCGGACTAATGTTATTGGACTATTTATGTATCTAACTAGAGATGACCTCAATTTTGAGAGAATCCAACAACATTGATTGTTATTTTAGATTTTGAAGTATGAATGATTTTTTTTAATCAAATAATATTAGTTATACATTTATATATAATAAATATATGTATAATTTTGATTTTTTTAATACATACCAAATCAATTATTAACCTACCACCTAAACCATTAACCAAATACCTCAATCAGATCAATTGGCGGACCAATTATCATAACATTCGTAAAGACATAAAAAAAATGTCATTAAAATGTTAGTCAACAAATTAATCAATAAAAATGATTAAAAGTTACCCATAAATAAAATTGTTACTACTTGTTAGTTCTTAATGAATAAAATATTTGTTAGCATTTGACCATTTGTGATAACTATTAATTACAGATATTTCAATGAGTCTTTGTGTTAAATTATATTATAATTACACCGCATTGATGAGGATTTGTCAGTAATTATAGATATTTCAATTAAATAACTTTGCGCGTGTTGTCCACTTACCATGGCACTAACATTCCTAGAAATGGTAACCCCCAAGGAGAGTTCAAAATAAAGTTTCATTATTCACCAGTAGTACTGAAAAAAAATTGTAACATTAGTTTCCACAAGCGTGCAGTGGGAGTTTTTCAAAAAAAATTTCTAACAACGATCAAAATTTCAGTTGTTATGTTTATGTGTGTTGCAAGTTCTGACACGGTTTGAAACGGCAATGGCATAGGTACACTTTTTACAGCAAAAGAAAAAAAAGGAAAAGGAAAATGAATTTGTGTTCCACCTGACACAATCACGTGATCTCCCACATCCAACAACATAGTCTCACCTTGTCTTGAGTTTTGACTCACGCGCCATCTTAGTTTTGTTTTGTGTTCCTTTTGCTGTTATTCGCTGTCGTTGATTGTTACTATTCACACACTTGCCCTCACTCACTGTGTGTAAGGCTTCACCTTCCCCTCCCAGATCTTCTTCCATAGGTGCAAGGTGTTATTCTCATCTTTCTTCTCTTTCACTTTGTTTTTTTTTTTTTTGTTTCTCTCTTCTCTAGAATTATTGATGTCTGTTTCTCACCTTTGATTCTGGCTGTTAATTGTTATCACTAGGAAATTTTTTGGTGTGGTTGGTTTCTTTCTTTACAGTGTGTGTGTGTGGTTGATTCTGCTTTGTTTATTCCTTTCTTGGTGGTTTGGTTTTCTCTTGTTTGTGTTTTTCATTTTGAAATTTGAAAAGCTGGACATGTTTGTATTGTAGCTGTTTATTGTATGAATGTTTTCGGTTTCAATGTGCTTTCATTTTGGCTTTCGGTTGTTACTGGCTCTTTCTTTTTTGGTTGAGTAATTATTAGGGCTTTTGTTTTTTTGCTGGTTGATTTTGGGTTTTTTGTTTGGATATTTTAGCTTGGTTTGTTCTGAATTTGGCCACATTTTGCTCTGGTTCTTGGAATTGCAGGAAATGGGTGTCATCTCTCGGAAGATCTTCCCAGCATGTGGGAACATGTGTGTTTGCTGTCCAGCTTTGAGGTCAAGATCACGCCAGCCAGTCAAACGATACAGAAAACTGCTTGCTGATATATTCCCTAAGTCCCCTGTACGTGTTTTGTGGCTCTTTTTCCTTGATAATTGAAATAGTAATCTCATTGAACTCTTTTCTCCAGTATGACCTCATAGGAAACAAATTTTTCGTGGAATCTAGTATTTATAGTGCCATTATATCCCCACTGGAAGTAGAAAAATATTTTTTCTCTTTTGCGAAGCGAACAATTTGAAACTTCTTGTGTCTTCTGTGCATTGCTGTGGGCTTATTATTTGGTCAAAGCTTATATACAGTTCCTTAGGTTCTTTTGGTGCTCTTCTTCATCAATTAGAATCGAAGTTTCACCTCGATAATCTCTTAATAAAGGTTTGCATTAAAGATCAACATAAATTACCCAGTTGAAATTCCAATTTTGATTGAAGAATAGCACCAAAAGCACTTAAGGAACGGTATCTAAGTTTCGTCCTTATTGTTTTCAGTTATTCCTTGTTCTCAATGGAAAGAAAATTTTTATGCTTGATTATATGGCAATATCTTTTCACTTTACCCTCATTTGTACATGAAGTAGAACCCTAGGCCCAGTTTTCATGTTTTAATTTATTCTTCTCAGGATGAGTCTCCAAGTGAAAGGAAGATTACCAAATTATGTGAATATGCTGCAAAAAACCCTTTCCGGATTCCAAAGGTATTTTATTATTTTATTTTGCATGTGTATTGGTAATTTCTTCTTTAAACAAAGAAGAGGAAATCAGATATGCTTGAATTAGTTGTATCCATTGATGAAGTTCACTATTTCTGCTCTTTCTGCTAGATAGGAAAATATCTTGAAGAAAGGTGCTACAAAGAACTCAGATATGAGCACCTCAAACTGGTCAATATTATAGCAGAATCCTTCAACAAGTTGCTTTCCATTTGTAAGGTGCAGATGTAAGTTTCTCATGATTAATTAGCATATGTTTCCATGTTCTGTTGGTGGTGCACTGGAATCAAACAATTGATATGTTTTGGATTCTTTCCATTATTTCTTTATGATAATGTATTGATCTCCACTGGCTAGTTTTTATGTGATTCATCTTCTAAGTTTTTTATCTGCCTCTTGCATATTCCAGAGCGTATTTTGCTGTTGATGTGCTTAATGTAATTTTGGAGCTCTTGAGCTATTCTAAGGATGAGACCATTCAGACACTTGGTTGCCAGTGCTTATCAAAGTTCATCTACTGTCAGGTGAATTATACAATCCAAAAACCCTAAGATACCTATTGGCTGCTTGCATTTGTGGCTTATGCATGACTGTAATTGAGTTAGATCAATATTCTCTTGGATTTTTGTACTTGGGAACAGAAAAAAACTGCAGACAATGTCTCTGTATACAACCAAAATTGAGTTTATATACTAGTATTCTAGTAATTTCAAAAGAGAGTTGTTTGATAATTGTTAAGATGTCACACGTTGGTTAGTAATATGGTTGGAATACTCCTAATAAGACTTAGTCAGTCCTGTTCCCTTTAGCTAATTTTTGGGAGTGAGTTAAGCTCAACCCCCATGTCTAATATGGTATCTAAATCTATTCAGTCTTAATGTTGGGTGCTCTAGATGTCCAATCTTGGGTTAGGGGGTGTATTAAGATGTCAATTGAGCTAGCTTTTGCAAGTGAGTTAGGTCTGGTCTGTTTTTAATAATAACTATAGGTCCTTCCTTGGGTGAAATTCAGCCTTTCAAAAATGATTTATTGATTGGTTTTCCTCCTCCTACTTTCTTTGAACCTATAAATTAGCTGATGTCAATTTGCCATGCATATTCATTCTATTGACATCATGAAAAAAAAAACAGATGGATGCTACTTATACTCATAACATTGAAAAGTTGGTGCCGAAAGTGTGCATGCTATCACGGGAACATGGTGAAGCATGTGAAAAGCGCTGCTTGAGGGCATCAAGCTTGCAATGCCTTTCAGCAATGGTAATTGGTGCCTCATTTTGATATCCATTGTGCTTATGATGTTTTGCATTTATGTTCATCGTGTTCTGATTGCTTTCCAATGTTTATTTTCACGTAAAATTTCATGGTTGCAGTGAGTTTTACTGTTGTTTCAGAGTCTTTTAGGAGTCAGGGCATTGTTTATTTGACTTCTTTTTCTCTTGGCAGGTTTGGTTTATGGCTGAATTTTCACATATTTTTGTAGATTTTGATGAGGTATGTTATAAAATTAAAGATGCTCCCCATTGAAATCATTGTAGCCTTTTATTGAAGCTTCCTTACATATGCAATTGTAAATGGTTCCCCAACTTTGAATCATTATTGTTGGACTAGGCATATCTCTGATAATACTGAGGTGAAAATATAATGAAATAACTTTTTAGATGGAAATATCTGGGAATTCAAATCATCCAAGGTTTTGTGATGCTTTCATTTTCATGACTAATAAGTGATAACCTATTTGTCATGAAAGTTTGATGTTCGCACTAATGGGTAAGTAGGAATTAAACCCAACAAGCCTGTCGCTACAATTATACTATATTTTTCTTTGATCAGTAAATGCTTTAAAATTTGCATAGCGAATTTGTTTTCTCTCTTCTGTCAGATATCATCACTAATTGGTTAATTCATTCAAAATGTAGATTGTTCGTGCCACTTTAGATAACTATGAGTGGAGTAGACAAAATGAAGAAGCTGATGTCAGGGCAGAGGCACATCATAATTGGGTGGATGAGGTTATCCGGTGTGAAGGTCAGGGTGGTTCAGTTATTGGTAATGACAATCCGCTCTAGTTGCTTGATCATCCAGCCACGACCAGAAATAAAGGGTCCTTCCCTTTTAACTGGGTATATGTTTTTCAAGAGTTAGTGTAGGCCATTTATTTGCTGTTTTATCTGTGTAATCAGTCTGTTACATGGCTTTTAATCACCATTTGGTCCCCTTTTAATTTGTTTTTTATTATTATAGAGAAGAAATTGAAAAACCAGAAATATGGGGCTCAGATATGTATTCAAAGAATGGTTGAATTAGCCAAGGAAAGCACAACTATGCGTGTGTGCTGGATCCAATGTTTGTCTACTTTGATTCTAGACAACATTGGGCTCCTCAGAAAGGGTTAGCAATGATAATTTTATCAAGGATGGCCTACTTCATGGAGAACTCTGGTATTATTCTCTCTTACCACTTTTGTCTCAATTAATTTTCACAAATAAATCATCCAGTGGATGTATTGTCAAATTCCATGTTACTTTAAAGATGTGGATTTCATGATCTTGAAAATTGAAACAGTCATGAGCTATGAATAATACTATAATAATACTATACAAGGGTTTTTCGTGAAATCTTCAATTTGTGTTCCATAATCATGTTTTTCTTTCTTCTGGCCTTTTTTTTGTACAGGGAATCAGCGCTTAATTCTAGCTTCTGTGATACATCATCTGGACCACAAAAATGTCATGAATGATCCTCAACTTAAAGACCTGTGTTATTCAGGTTGCCACATCTTTGGCTATGCAAATTAGATCTGAGAGTGGCTTGGCAGAGATTGGTTTTGTTGGTGTCCTTTGCAGACATCTTAGGAAAAGCCTTCAAGCCTCTAGTGAATTTGGTGGAGAGCAAGAATTGAACTTAAATATCTCACTTAAAAATTCCATTGACGATTGCTTACTATAAATTGCCAATGGGGTAGGCTCATGAATGCAACCCTTGCTCCCAAAATTCTATCAATTGGGTCATTGCATTTGATCAACTACTAATCTACTTTTTCCCTTTTTTTTGGTGGCTAGGTAATTGATGCCCAGCCACTTTTTGACTTGATGGCGATAAACCTAGAAAATATTCCATCCGGTGTTGTTGGTAGAGCAAACCATTGGATCTCTGATCATCCTTGCTCGTGCAGTCACTTTAGCATTAAGTCACTTACATTCACAGCAGGTGAGAGGGAGCTTGTTGATCCAATATTGTTTAAAGCAAAATGTTTCTCTGCAAGCTGGATTATCTAGTAACATAGTTTACAAAATATGCGAGTTAATTAGCATATGTTTCCATGTTCTGTTGGTGGTGCACTGGAATCAACAATTGATATGTTTTGGATTTTTCCATTTATTTCTTTATGATAATGTATTGATCTCACTGGCTAGTTTTTTATGTGATTCATCTTCTAAGTTTTTTTATCTGCCTCTTGCATATTCCAGAGCGTATTTTTGCTGTTGATGTGCTTAATGTAATTTTGGAGCTCTTGAGCTATTCTAAGGATGAGACCATTCAGACACTTGGTTGGCCAGTGCTTATCAAAGTTCATCTACTGTCAGGTTGAATTATACAATCAAAACCCAAGATACCTATTGGTGCTTGCATTTGTGGCTTATGCATGATTGTAATTGAGTTAGATCAATATTCTCTTGGATTTTTGTACTTGGAACAGAAAAAAACTGCAGACAATGTCTCTGTATACAACCAAAATTGAGTTTATATACTAGTATTCTAGTAATTTTCAAAAGAGAGTTGTTTGATAATTGTTAAGATGTCACACGTTGGTTAGTAATATGGTTGGAATACTCCTAATAAGACTTAGTCAGTTCTTGGACTATTTAATGTATCTAACTAGAGATGACCTCAATTTTGAGAAGAATCCAACAACATTGATTGTTATTTTTAGATTTTGAAGTATGAAATGATTTTTTTTAATCAAATAATATTAGTTATACATTTAATATATAATAAATATATGTATAATTTTGATTTTTTTTAATACAATACCAAATCAATTATTAACCTACCACCTAAACCATTAACCAAATACCTCAATCAGATCAATTGGCGGACCAATTATCATAACATTCGTAAAGACATAAAAAAAATGTCATTAAAATGTTAGTCAACAAATTAATCAATAAAAATGATTAAAAGTTACCCATAAATAAAATTGTTACTACTTGTTAGTTCTTAATGAATAAAATATTTGTTAGCATTTGACCATTTGTGATAACTATTAATTACAGATATTTCAATGAGTCTTTGTGTTAAATTATATTAATAATTACACCGCATTGATGAGGATTTGTCCAGTAATTATAGATATTTCAATTAAATAACTTTGCGCGTGTTGTCCACTTACCATGGCACTAACATTCCTAGAAATGGTAACCCCCAAGGAGAGTTCAAAATAAAGTTTCATTATTCACCAGTAGTACTGAAAAAAAATTGTAACATTAGTTTCCACAAGCGTGCATGGGAGTTTTTCAAAAAAAATTTCTAACAACGATCAAAATTTCAGTTGTTTATGTTTATGTGTGTTGCAAGTTCTGACACGGTTTGAAACCGGCAATGGCATAGGTACACTTTTTACAGCAAAAGAAAAAAAAGGAAAAGGAAAATGAATTTGTGTTCCACCTGACACAATCACGTGATCTCCCACATCCAAAACATAGTCTCACCTTGTCTTGAGTTTTGACTCACGCGCCATCTTAGTTTTGTTTTGTGTTCCTTTTGCTGTTATTCGCTGTCGTTGATTGTTACTATTCACACACTTGCCCTCACTCACTGTGTGTAAGGCTTCACCTTCCCCTCCCAGATCTTCTTCCATAGGTGCAAGGTGTTATTCTCATCTTTCTTCTCTTTCACTTTGTTTTTTTTTTTTTTGTTTCTCTCTTCTCTAGAATTATTGATGTCTGTTTTCTCACCTTTGATTCTGGCTGTTAATTGTTATCACTAGGAAATTTTTTGGTGTGGTTGGTTTCTTTCTTTACAGTGTGTGTGTGTGGTTGATTCTGCTTTGTTTATTCCTTTCTTGGTGGTTTGGTTTTCTCTTGTTTGTGTTTTTCATTTTGAAATTTGAAAAGCTGGACATGTTTTGTATTGTAGCTGTTTATTGTATGAATGTTTTCGGTTTCAATGTGCTTTCATTTTGGCTTTCGGTTGTTACTGGCTCTTTCTTTTTGGTTGAGTAATTATTAGGGCTTTTGTTTTTTTGCTGGTTGATTTTGGGTTTTTTGTTTGGATATTTTAGCTTGGTTTGTTCTGAATTTGGCCACATTTTGCTCTGGTTCTTGGAATTGCAGGAAATGGGTGTCATCTCTCGGAAGATCTTCCCAGCATGTGGGAACATGTGTGTTTGCTGTCCCAGCTTTGAGGTCAAGATCACGCCAGCCAGTCAAACGATACAGAAAACTGCTTGCTGATATATTCCCTAAGTCCCCTGTACGTGTTTTGTGGCTCTTTTTCCTTGATAATTGAAATAGTAATCTCATTGAACTCTTTTCTCCAGTATGACCTCATAGGAAACAAATTTTTCGTGGAATCTAGTATTTATAGTGCCATTATATCCCCACTGGAAGTAGAAAAATATTTTTTTCTCTTTTGCGAAGCGAACAATTTGAAACTTCTTGTGTCTTCTGTGCATTGCTGTGGGCTTATTATTTGGTCAAAGCTTATATACAGTTCCTTAGGTTCTTTTGGTGCTCTTCTTCATCAATTAGAATCGAAGTTTCACCTCGATAATCTCTTAATAAAGGTTTGCATTAAAGATCAACATAAATTACCCAGTTGAAATTCCAATTTTGATTGAAGAATAGCACCAAAAGCACTTAAGGAACGGTATCTAAGTTTCGTCCTTATTGTTTTCAGTTATTCCTTGTTCTCAATGGAAAGAAAATTTTTATGCTTGATTATATGGCAATATCTTTTCACTTTACCCTCATTTGTACATGAAGTAGAACCCTAGGCCCAGTTTTCATGTTTTAATTTATTCTTCTCAGGATGAGTCTCCAAGTGAAAGGAAGATTACCAAATTATGTGAATATGCTGCAAAAAACCCTTTCCGGATTCCAAAGGTATTTTATTATTTTATTTTGCATGTGTATTGGTAATTTCTTCTTTAAACAAAGAAGAGGAAATCAGATATGCTTGAATTAGTTGTATCCATTGATGAAGTTCACTATTTCTGCTCTTTCTGCTAGATAGGAAAATATCTTGAAGAAAGGTGCTACAAAGAACTCAGATATGAGCACCTCAAACTGGTCAATATTATAGCAGAATCCTTCAACAAGTTGCTTTCCATTTGTAAGGTGCAGATGTAAGTTTCTCATGATTAATTAGCATATGTTTCCATGTTCTGTTGGTGGTGCACTGGAATCAAACAATTGATATGTTTTGGATTCTTTCCATTATTTCTTTATGATAATGTATTGATCTCCACTGGCTAGTTTTTATGTGATTCATCTTCTAAGTTTTTTATCTGCCTCTTGCATATTCCAGAGCGTATTTTGCTGTTGATGTGCTTAATGTAATTTTGGAGCTCTTGAGCTATTCTAAGGATGAGACCATTCAGACACTTGGTTGCCAGTGCTTATCAAAGTTCATCTACTGTCAGGTGAATTATACAATCCAAAAACCCTAAGATACCTATTGGCTGCTTGCATTTGTGGCTTATGCATGACTGTAATTGAGTTAGATCAATATTCTCTTGGATTTTTGTACTTGGGAACAGAAAAAAACTGCAGACAATGTCTCTGTATACAACCAAAATTGAGTTTATATACTAGTATTCTAGTAATTTTCAAAAGAGAGTTGTTTGATAATTGTTAAGATGTCACACGTTGGTTAGTAATATGGTTGGAATACTCCTAATAAGACTTAGTCAGTCCTGTTCCCTTTAGCTAATTTTTGGGAGTGAGTTAAGCTCAACCCCCATGTCTAATATGGTATCTAAATCTATTCAGTCTTAATGTTGGGTGCTCTAGATGTCCAATCTTGGGTTAGGGGGTGTATTAAGATGTCAATTGAGCTAGCTTTTGCAAGTGAGTTAGGTCTGGTCTGTTTTTAATAATAACTATAGGTCCTTCCTTGGGTGAAATTCAGCCTTTCAAAAATGATTTATTGATTGGTTTTCCTCCTCCTACTTTCTTTGAACCTATAAATTAGCTGATGTCAATTTGCCATGCATATTCATTCTATTGACATCATGAAAAAAAAACAGATGGATGCTACTTATACTCATAACATTGAAAAGTTGGTGCCGAAAGTGTGCATGCTATCACGGGAACATGGTGAAGCATGTGAAAAGCGCTGCTTGAGGGCATCAAGCTTGCAATGCCTTTCAGCAATGGTAATTGGTGCCTCATTTTGATATCCATTGTGCTTATGATGTTTTGCATTTATGTTCATCGTGTTCTGATTGCTTTCCAATGTTTATTTTCACGTAAAATTTCATGGTTGCAGTGAGTTTTACTGTTGTTTCAGAGTCTTTTAGGAGTCAGGGCATTGTTTATTTGACTTCTTTTTCTCTTGGCAGGTTTGGTTTATGGCTGAATTTTCACATATTTTTGTAGATTTTGATGAGGTATGTTATAAAATTAAAGATGCTCCCCATTGAAATCATTGTAGCCTTTTATTGAAGCTTCCTTACATATGCAATTGTAAATGGTTCCCCAACTTTGAATCATTATTGTTGGACTAGGCATATCTCTGATAATACTGAGGTGAAAATATAATGAAATAACTTTTTAGATGGAAATATCTGGGAATTCAAATCATCCAAGGTTTTGTGATGCTTTCATTTTCATGACTAATAAGTGATAACCTATTTGTCATGAAAGTTTGATGTTCGCACTAATGGGTAAGTAGGAATTAAACCCAACAAGCCTGTCGCTACAATTATACTATATTTTCTTTGATCAGTAAATGCTTTAAAATTTGCATAGCGAATTTGTTTTCTCTCTTCTGTCAGATATCATCACTAATTGGTTAATTCATTCAAAATGTAGATTGTTCGTGCCACTTTAGATAACTATGAGTGGAGTAGACAAAATGAAGAAGCTGATGTCAGGGCAGAGGCACATCATAATTGGGTGGATGAGGTTATCCGGTGTGAAGGTCAGGGTGGTTCAGTTATTGGTAATGACAATCGCTCTAGTTGCTTGATCATCCAGCCACGACCAGAAATAAAGGGTCCTTCCCTTTTAACTGGGTATATGTTTTTCAAGAGTTAGTGTAGGCCATTTATTTGCTGTTTTATCTGTGTAATCAGTCTGTTACATGGCTTTTAATCACCATTTGGTCCCCTTTTAATTTGTTTTTTATTATTATAGAGAAGAAATTGAAAAACCAGAAATATGGGCTCAGATATGTATTCAAAGAATGGTTGAATTAGCCAAGGAAAGCACAACTATGCGTCGTGTGCTGGATCCAATGTTTGTCTACTTTGATTCTAGACAACATTGGGCTCCTCAGAAAGGGTTAGCAATGATAATTTTATCAAGGATGGCCTACTTCATGGAGAACTCTGGTATTATTCTCTCTTACCACTTTTGTCTCAATTAATTTTCACAAATAAATCATCCAGTGGATGTATTGTCAAATTCCATGTTTACTTTAAAGATGTGGATTTCATGATCTTGAAAATTGAAACAGTCATGAGCTATGAATAATACTATAATAATACTATACAAGGGTCTTTCGTGAAATCTTCAATTTGTGTTCCATAATCATGTTTTTCTTTCTTCTGGCCTTTTTTTTGTACAGGGAATCAGCGCTTAATTCTAGCTTCTGTGATACATCATCTGGACCACAAAAATGTCATGAATGATCCTCAACTTAAGACCTGTGTTATTCAGGTTGCCACATCTTTGGCTATGCAAATTAGATCTGAGAGTGGCTTGGCAGAGATTGGTTTTGTTGGTGTCCTTTGCAGACATCTTAGGAAAAGCCTTCAAGCCTCTAGTGAATTTGGTGGAGAGCAAGAATTGAACTTAAATATCTCACTTAAAAATTCCATTGACGATTGCTTACTATAAATTGCCAATGGGGTAGGCTCATGAATGCAACCCTTGCTCCCAAAATTCTATCAATTGGGTCATTGCATTTGATCAACTACTAATCTACTTTTTCCCTTTTTTTGGTTGGCTAGGTAATTGATGCCCAGCCACTTTTTGACTTGATGGCGATAAACCTAGAAAATATTCCATCCGGTGTTGTTGGTAGAGCAACCATTGGATCTCTGATCATCCTTGCTCGTGCAGTCACTTTAGCATTAAGTCACTTACATTCACAGCAGGTGAGAGGAGCTTGTTGATCCAATATTGTTTAAAGCAAAATGTTTCTCTGCAAGCTGGATTATCTAGTAACATAGTTTACAAAATATGATTATATTGTCATCTATACTAAAAGTTTTACATGTTTGGGAGGATGAGGAGAGGCATTGTCTTGAACATAACTTTGAAATTTGAACAGATGAACTGTTTTTCCATTTGCTTCTTTTGGGAATATTGGAATACTGAATACATCCATTTGATCATTTTATTTATGCTTTCGTGTAGGGATTTCCTGAAGCTCTTCTTGTGCAACTCCTAAAAGTAATGTTGCATTCAGATGTGGAGGCTCGTGTCGGAGCACACCTTATATTTTCCATTCTTCTTTTTCCAAGTTCCTTCCATACGAATGAGATTTCCTCTCTGCGGTCCAGATATCTAGGTCAACACAACAAAAGGCATTCTCATGCTCCATCTGTGTCTGCATCTGCTTCAATTACAGCTTTACTTGAAAAGCTCCGCAGAAACAGAAACACCAAGGCAGAAAATCATGTGAATATTGTTCATGATCAAGAAAGGGATATTGTGGCAGAAGACTGGAAGCAGGGCTGTGGCTTAAAGAATTCTCCTAACTTTTACAAACTCACTTCTATCATTGATAAGGCTACAGGATCACCAAGTTTGACTGACACAGTAAGTAATTGATTTGATTTCAGTCAATATATGTTTTGCTAATTGTAGTTATTCTTACTAAAATGTTATTTACTTAGTTTTGGTATTGAATGTGCTCTCAGGAACCATATGTTATGAAACTAACTGAAGATCAAATGGCCCAGCTGCTTTCTGCCTTTTGGATTCAAGCCAATCTTCCTGATAATTTACCTTCAATTGATTATGCAGGATTTTCCCTCAAATTCAGCAGGTGAAGATGACACAATCAGTGAAGCATCTGTCTCTGACCTTTCTCGATTTATTCCAAAGATGCCTCTATCCCCTTCGGCACCTCATGTTATCAGCATTGGACAACTTATGGAATCGGTACATTATCTGTCTTGCATGTGTGTATGATAAGGCATTTGTGTAATCTTGCCTTTCTCCCCAATTTGGATGAAAGGAGAGAGGGGCAAGCATTTTGAATTAAAAAGACAAATATATCATTGATGGTAACATATAATGTTTGCATATTTATTTAAGGGTGTTTGTATCATTTTACAAATATACTTTTTTCTTTCCTCTCATTTTCTATCCCATCAAATAAGGGGGAAATATTTTCTTTTCTTCTACTTTCCCTTGTGAACCAAATATATAGTGTGTTTGAAATAAATTCATAATTAAAAAAGTCAATTAACTTTTCATGGTGAAGGTGAGACAACAATTTTTCATGGTTTCACCATCATTTTTGTAGTGTAGAATCAATTATGTGTGTTGTCCAAACACACTAAGTGTATGTTTGGGATGAGGCGAGTTTAAGTGAAATGCTTAAAGCTAATTTCCCAGTCTTTTTTTCGTGCCTATTTTTCCAAGCAATGTAAATGGTGTTGGAATGCAAAATGCATACATTTCATTGTTATTCATGATTACTGTTCTACAAGCTCAACAGCCTATACACTGTTTGTAGGCATTAGAGGTAGCTGGTCAAGTGGCAGGAACAGCTATCTCCACTTCGCCCCTTCCGTACAACACCATGGCTAGCCAGTGTGAATCACTCGGTACATGTGCAAGGAAAAAGCTTTCAAATTGGCTGGCCTTTGAGAATCATTACAGCCAAGCACTTGATGATAAATCGTTTTTGGCAATTGCTGATATTAGGAACTCAGCACCTGAGAAGGTTTGATGTGCCCTTATTTGTCATTATTACAGTTATTTTAGAGACAGAAGTGTCCTAAAGGAATCAAAAGTGATTTTTTTTATTATTATTAGAAATGTCTCAGTACACTCCCATAATTTCCAATGCAATCCTATACAATTTTCGATAAAAACTTTCTATTTATTGATTTCTTAACCATGTTTTAAGGACACTAGTTAGCAAGACTCTTCAGAATTTACCGAGGTATGTTCTAAAATAAATCCAACTCTTTAAATACAATGCTGGTATTATTATGGAGATATAAGGTTGACTCAGGGAGGGGGAGAGGTCACGGGTTTGAATTCCCTCAGTTGACATTTCTAATAAAATTAACAAATTAATATTTACTGATAATAAAAAAAATGCTGACATTATTATATTTATACTATTTTTGTAGGTGACAAATGGTGGTGGGCATGCCCAATTGCCAAGGGACCCCATGAAGCTGCCTCCTGCTAGCCCCTTTGACAATTTCCTCAAGGCTGCTGGGTGTTAGATTAGGTGGTTTCATGCTTACATCTTTCTGCTATGTATAGTTCTAATGTTAAATGTTCTTTCCAGACAGGAGTTTCTAGGGTCTGTATCCTTGTAAGGACTAGTAGGTAGTTCCAGTATTTTGACTTCAGTGATCAGTCCTTACAAGGATACAGACTCTCTTCTTTCCTTCACTCAATGCCCACTGTACTACCACTATCTATCAATCGTCTTTATTTTTAGATTTTAAAAATAACACATTTAATATTTTTAGATTTTAAAAAATATTAAATTATTATTATTATTTCATATTTGAGATGCTTAATCAAAATGAACATTTTAAATTACATGAGTAATGTCTTACATGTGTCTATACCTTGAAAATTCCTAACCAAGTTACATGAAAATTATTACAGATTACTTAAAATGAGAAACAAAACTATTCCAATGATGATTGATGTTTCTCGATAATGTCATCAAGATTCTTTAAAGTCAAGTATGCTAGGAACATCAAATCAAATACGAAATCCTGCACCAAGCCACGACTATATTAGAAATACTAATGTCATGATAATTTTCAAATTCTTGTGTTTTGAACATGAGAATTCAATCATTATTTTAATCTCTATCTATTATATAAACAACATCCTTTCTCTCATACAGTGACACATGTTTCAAACTTTTTTATTTTATTTTATATATTTCAAGGCTTTTTCTTTTTCCCCCTTCAATTTTAAAAGTTTGTGCTTTAAAAGGTTCATTTTCTCTTCTTTAGTGTCAGCAGTTGCAATTCCCTTTTTTTTAATTTATTTATTACGTAAAAAAATCTCTCCTCAGTGCCAGCAGCTGCAATTACGTTTTCCCTTCTCTTCTCTTTCTCTCTCATGAAATTACGTTTCGACTCTTTCTACTCTTTCTTTTCTTTCTCTGGGTCTGTCACTATCTTCTCTTTCTTTCTCTCTTCCTCTTTCTGTTACTATTCAGAAACTCTATTGTGTGTGTTGTGTCATTTATTTTGCGTCTTCGTTAATCTTCCGTTCCTCCCTCTTTCTCTTCCTCATCTTCTCCTCTTTTCTTCCGCTTAAGGGTCTTCTTTGTTCGATTTTTTTTTCACTTTGCTTTTTATATTGCTTTTGACAGAAAAAAGGTGTGACCTTTCTCTTTTTTATTCCTTTTTTTTTGTCTAATTTTTTGTGGTGATTTTTGGGACAGGCTAACGGCGGTGTTGAAGGTCACGACGCTTTGCCCATGCAAGGGTCTTCTTTGCTCGATTTTTTTCCCCTTTGGTTTTTATATTGCTTTGGACAGGAAAAAGGTGTGACCTTTGTCTGATTCTGACGAGGTTCCACGGAGAAAAGGTGTGACCTTTTGCAGCAATATGATTCACGGGGCAGTGTTGAAGAATAAAGGTTTCATTTTTATCTATTTTTTTGTCTAATTTTTTGTGGTGATTTTTGGGACAGGCTAACGGCGGTGCTGAAGGTGACGACGCTTTGCCATGCAAGGGCCTTCTTTGTTCGATTTTTTTTTTCGCTTTGGTTATAATATTGCTTTGGACGGGAAAGAGGTGTGACCTTTGTCTAATTCCGACGAGGTTCCATTTTTATCTATTTTCCCCTTTGACAGAAAAAAGGTGTGACCTTTCACAACAATATGATTCGCAAGGCAGTGTTGAAGAATAAATGTTCCATTTTTATCTATTTTATTCCTTTTTGTTGTCTAATTTTTTGTGGTGATTTTTGGGATAGGCTAACGGCGGTGCTGAAGGTGACGGCGTTTTGCCATGCAAGGGCCTTCTTTGTTCGGTTTTTTTTTTCCGCTTTGGTTTTTATGTTGCTTTGGATGGGAAAAAGGTGTGACCTTTGTCTGATTCCGATGAGGTTCCATTTTTATCTATTTTCCCCTTGGACAGAAAAAAGGTGTGACCTTTCGCAACAATATGATTCACATGGTACTGTTGAAGAATAAAGATTTCATTTTTATCTATTTTATTCATTTTTTTGTCTAATTTTTTGTGGTGATTTTTGGGACAGACTAATCGCGGTGCTGAAGGCGACGACGCTTTGCTGGATTTGTTCTTTATTTCTGAGAATATTTGTGATTTTCTTTTTTCCCAGGACACTCCTCTTTTCTGGAAGACTAAAAGTGTCATTTTTATCTTCCACCACGAATCTATTCCAAGCACACTATTGTTCTTATTTTTTCCCGAAACCTAATCAATTTTTTTGCCTCATTTTTTGTGGTCGATTTTTGGGACAGTTTGTAATGTTGTTGTAAATCTAACATGTTGAGGCAATCCTTCACAAGGCAATAGAACATTGTCCTCCAAACCTGTGTTGTTTCATCCTCTGGCATAGCCTTTAGTGGTACCTTCTTTCTTTCACTCTATTCTATGTCTTTGGGAATTTGTTAATGTTGTTGTCATAGCTGTAGTGTTTTGAATTGGTTAGTTTTTGTGATTTGTAACCCTTTTTTTTGTTTCATGAGCTCGATATTATTGGTTTTGAATTTAACAAGAATTTTTTTTCAAAGGTTGGATTTTTGTTTCTGTTTCAGATTCTGCAGTGTGATAGTTTGTGGGAGATTTGGATTTTATCCGCTGTGATTTTCTTTATTAAAGTTCTGTTTTTCTTGCAATTTTTATTATAACCTTAGATTGTTTCTTAACAGGATGGTGAAACTGCATCTGAGGAGGTGACAAACAGTTACCATGTTCTGAGACAAATAGAGTGATGATGACCCCATTTTGATTGATGGAGAAATTTTTATGTTACTTTGTTTTAACAATTTAAAGTTGTAATTTAATCATTATGATTTTCAGGCAATGCATTTTATTGTTTACAATTTGCTGAAAAAACGTAAATTGAAAACACATTTTTAATATTACTTACAATGAGTTATTTAATATTAGTAATTTTATTGATTTCACTTTGATATAAAAATATTTTTTCCATTAAAAGTATGATATGATCTTTTCGTTTTGATAATAATGAAGTTACGAAAATTGATTCCAGTATTATAAACTCTCTCATTCTACTTCTAACTGTTTTTCCTCTTAAAATTTAGAATCAATTGTGGGTAAAATTTTCATAATTTTATGGATCATATACTTGAAAATATATTATTTATGGTATAATAATATTATGAAGTGTGCAATGATGGCTTATAAGCAATTGTTATTATATAAACAATTACTTCATATTATACACTTCAATAATAAATAAAAAAAATTAGTAACTTTATTCAACATTAAACAACTCATGTAAATATCCCATTAAAATTCCTCTAAGCAATCAACCCATATCTAAAATTAATAGCAAATTTGATTATATTAATGAGCCTGTTTTTACGTTATTTCACACTGTATTGTACAATTCCTTTATTTGTGGGATTTATTTCTCACACGATAATTCATTAAATTATAGAATGGATTTTTACCTATGTCTAGATTTTAGATAAATTAAAATTTTATTGATAAAACCTTTTCAATTGTGGCCAATATCTTACTACGAATAATTCCAACAACTTCGGGAGAAAAAAGGACATTCACTTATTACAGAGATGGTACGATTTGATTCTCATCATCTATGTTTTGCCAATTGAGAAATCCTAATCCTATTATTCAATTTGAGCCCATCACCAATAGCATACCTAGATTATAGATATGAAAGAATATTTTTGGTAAAAGTAATTATTGATAATTTGTAATAAACGATTCGACTCTTACTACAAATCCATTTGTTTGGATAAAACCCAGCTCACTAAAAATGAAACAAAAACATTAGAAAAATTGAAAAAACCTTTCCATTAATAGGTACTTGGCAATTAATTTTAAATATTCTGTTGGAGTATGAAAATGGTCATGATCTTCAAATTAATAAGAGTATTCCATTAGGATATGAAAATAATCATAATATTATGTTACTTAACAATCAGCTTTAAATATTATACTGTCAATCTTAATATATTATTAAAACCAACTTCAATTTCGTATTCCTAATTATGTAATCATTTTTCCTTTAATCAAACAAATCATTATAATAAATTCATTATTTTAAAATTTGAATATTAACATAAGATTAATGTTTCAAACGGAAAAAATATAATTTAAATATATCAAAGATTAAAATTAAACTTTTAGAATTCAGTTTATTCGAATTAACCAAATAATTAGATTATAAAAGATTATAGTGAACCAACTTCAATTCAAATTAGTAGGTACTTAGAAATCAATATTAAATATATTATTAAAACCAACTTCAATTTTGTTGTTATGTTTCCCGTAATCACGACTAATTTATTAACGTTTAATTAATAAGTATATTTTATTAGTATTTTTGTTAATTTTTATTTTGAATTAATAGCTACTTAACAATCAATTTTAAATGGTCTATTGTTAAGATATGAAAATAATCATGATTTTCAAATTAATAATCATATTCTGTTAGCACATGAAAATAATGATAACTTAGACGTTAACTTATTCCTAATTAATATATACTTAACAATTAATTTTAATTATTACACTGTCAATTTTAACATGTTATTAAAACCAATTTTAATTATGTATTTGTTTTTGTCGTAATCATGTTCAATTTGTTAACATTTAATTAGTAAGCATATTTTGTTCATATTTTTGTTAATTTTCATTTAACTTGAAATACAATTGTCAGCCAAAGATAAAAAATAACATACATGAATCAATTTGTTCCATTCTAGAAAATAACTAGAAAATAATTATTACAATTGTTAATATTAATGAATTTTATTTCACATTTATTATTTAATATTAATGAATGTTATTAAAACTAGCTCCAATTTTGTATTTGTTTTTGTCATAATTGCGGTCAATTTATTAACGTTTAATTAAAAAACATATTTTATTCGTATTTTTGTTAATTTTCATTTCAAAATAACATATGCTTAACAATCAATTGTAAATATCTTGTTAGCATAGGGAAATAATCATAATTTTTTAACTGATTAACATATTATGTTAAGATATGAAAATAATAATAATTTAGACGTTGACTTATTCTTACTTAGTAAATACTTAACAATCAATTTTAAATATTACATTATTAATTTTAACATATTATTAAAACCACCTTTAATTTTGTATTTGATTTTGCTGTAATCATGGTCAATTTGTTAATGTTTAATTAAGAATTTTCATTGCAGGGTTATAGAAAATCAACATCTTTGTGTCGCCTTATTTTAAAATTAAAAATAATCCTTCAACTGTTTAAACATGTTTAATTTTATAATTTGAAAAACACTTGAATTAAAGATCATTTTAAATATATTCAAATAATTAAATTATTATTTTAAATACTTTAGATAATATGAGTCACCAATATTAATCTTTTAAATATGAATGATTTTGAAACTTTCAAATCAAATGAATAACTTAAATAAATTATTTAGAAAAGATAAATAGTCAGATTAAAAAAATCAAATTCATCATTTATCCTTCTAACCAGCGGTTTGGTCACCTCTAAAAATTCATTTGCACATGAAATTTTAATTTTATAATAGCAAGGCTTCGGTTGTTTTTCCAAAAAGTTAGACGTAAGTTTAAGAACTTTAATAGAAATATATACAAATACTAAACAAACAGACTCTTCATCCTCTAATTAAAAGCAAATACTATTATTAATCCTTGTATACTCTCTAAATTAATTTTAATAATTTAAGTTGCAAATGGTATTTTTTAAAATATGTTTGTTTGAAACATTTACATTAATCCTAATATTTTAGGAGACTTTGTACTAATTTTAAAGAATAAAAAACTACTCTTTTTAAAATAAAAAAGGCTCAACATTAGGTGCATGTGATTTTCAAAGGGGTAAACAAATAGAGGGGTAATAAATAATAATAAAATTAGGTACATGTGATTTCTATCACAAATTCCATGAAAACATTAAAATCATACTTTATTCCTTACATGCAACTCAATATTAATTTTACACTAATTTACTGACTTCAATTAACAAACATATTTTATTCATATTTTTATTAGTTTTTATTTCAAATTAACAGGTGCTTAACAATCAATTTTAAATATTCTGTTAAGATATGAAAATTATCATAATTTTAAAATTAATTATCATATTCTACTAGGATATCGAAATGATGGCAATTTAGGCGTTGACTTATTCCTAATTAGTAGGCACTTAACAATCAATTTAAAATATTACACTATCAATTTTAACATGTTATTCAAATCAGCTTGAATTTTGTATTTGTTTTTGCTATTATGATCGTCAATTTATTAACGTTTAATTAATTAGCATATTTATTTGTATTTGTTTTTTCCATTATGTTACACCTTATTCTTTTGTTTCCCAATGTTTGCCATGACCAATTTCATTGAATCAAAAATATACTTTATGACCCCAATCATTATGCTTAAAAAATTGTGGTCCCAAGTTTCAATTGATACGCTATCAGATGGTCAATCTATTGACCCTTTGTTTTTCAATTATCGATTTTTCATGTTGAGACCATTTCAAGGAGTTTTTAGGAGAGCCCATGACATTAACAACGGTGTCATTATCCGCTTTTTTGCTCCTGCCAAAAATACAAGTTTTACGGTTGATATTATGGGACCTATCAATAGGCCAGCACATGCAAGGTTTGTTGTTTCAACCAGAAGGCACATGTTTACAACCGATGTCACCTGAGACATGGTGGAGCACAATTTCCCTTTGGTAGGTCTTTTTTACCCACTCAATTATGTTGTTATTTTTCATTGCCTCCTTTTCTTGATCATAGTCAAACTAAACTATTATTAAATTCCTTACCTTTATAGACAATCAGTAATGATTTATTAAGTGTAAAAAAATATCGTTATATAATCATTCTTATCATTCCAATGCAGGTTCTACCAACAACAGTCAACAACTTTTTGCTTGGCTCAAAAAAAGTTTTCCCTGTCAGCCGTGGTTATGCAAAATGTAACCATTGGGAGATCACCATTCATGATGGTCTGCCATGTCTTCGGGAACCATGGTTCCAATATATCTCTGAAAATAATTTAATGCCTGGAGATGAAGTTATGTTCTTCTTCAGATTTGACAAACATGTATGAGAAATCCAATTTAAGCAAGAAATATCATAGGATGAGGACCTTTACACTTGAAGGCCATTCCACAGACAATGACCTTTTTTAATGTTTTTATCCTATTTTCATTTGGGTTAATGTTGTTACTTAAATGCCTTAGGGCATCAAACAATTTCTTTTACTTTATGTTGCACTGTTAATGTTTATAAACATATATTGTTGGATTATGGTTTATATGTATTGTTACATACTTGATTCCAATATTCACTGATTTTATTGTTGATTATATTTGGCTATAATGAATGCAAAAAACATTATATTCACCCTTCCCTTTCCATCCCGTGATGCCTTCTACTCAGGGTTATCAACCTACTCTTGCTACGAAAATGAGTTATAAACAGTGATTGAATATAGTCCTCAACATCTGCTTACAGGTTAGTTTTCAAACATATCATTTTTGTTTCCTCTTTCTTCTTCGTTTCAATTTCTCAAAATGGATATGTCTTTTTGGGGCGAGACAGAGGGATGGATCAATCAGCATTGACGGGACTTGAACACACGATTTCCGCCTTGACAGAGCTGCGCTGGCCAATTGAACTACAATCCCAACGAAAGTCAGTTATAAAAAAATTACCATTAATTTGTTCAATTATGTGTGTGCTACACCAAATCATTTGGTTCTGTTTCAGATTCTACAGGAAGATAGTTTGTGGGGATTTAGATTTTACCACCTGTGGTTTTCTTTATTTAAGTTCTATTTTTCTCCTAGTTTTTATACTTACCTTAGATTGTTTCTTATATCGTTTGTTATTTCTATTTTGCCAGAATAGTGAAGTTGCAACTGAGGAGGTGAAGAAGAGTAACCATGTTTGGAGAAAATTACAATAATGATGACCCCATTTTGATTGATGGGGAAATTTTTATGTTACTTTGTTTTGACAGTTTAAAATTGTAATTTAATAATTATGGTTTTCAGTCAATGTATTTTATTATTATTATGCTAGCTGAGGTTATTTCAATGGCTTATACTTTTTATATTTTTTCATCCCTTTGGGTTACAAGGATTCCAACTTACATTTATTGGTAGACCATCTCAACATTTTTTAAACGATTTTGCATTTTTCTCTTATAGTATAAATATTTTGGCTCCAACCAATTTGGTATACAAATGGATTTTATTTTTACTTTTGTGCATAAAAGAAAATTTGTTGCAGGAGATAAAACGAGGACTCAAAACAAACAAATGAAGAAATGGGGAACAGTGGTATAGAAAACAAACCTGTAGTTACGATTGAGGGATACCTATGACTGACGTTCTTTCTGAGAGTTGTCGTTCTCGGATTGTTTGCTGTTCTCGGCCAAGAAGCACAAGTGTAGCGAGTACATAGAAAAGTTAAAGATGGTAAAGCAAACAACATCATTTTTAAACCCGCACTACCTGCCACGTTATTTGCATGGGATCATGATAACAATATTTGATATGCGTATCCAACAATATATTAACTACCTCCTTACGTTATTTAAAATATGTTCTTAATACGCATCTGATATATCCTCTATTGTAATTACAATCACACTCAATCCTTTAAAAAAACTATCTACACAATATTTATACTACTTACAGTAAAATGTTAACCCGGGCGTCCGCACAGGCCTCAAACTAGTTTAGTTTAAAAACCATCACAGGAGACATCTAGTAGCTCAACAAGAATTTTGACCTTTTAACGATCCATATATCCCACTCAATTTATGTTATTAACAATTTAAAATATTTTTAAATATTATAAATTTCAAACCAAATCACGAGATTTCAGTTATTTTCACACAAGTACAACAAAAATTTAGTATTGGTTCTTATATATATAATTGTTGGACTTGGTCATACAATCCAATAAAATGAATGAAGTCTGTCATTCTTTTATGGAGAAAAAAAACTATTATAGTATTGGGTAGAATAAAAATAGAAAAAAAATGAGTGAAATGTAACTTTTGCGTGCATGTATAAAAATCATGTTGGAATTTTAAGAGAATCATTATAAAATACCAATAATTACAAGGAACACATCACCTTAAATTATCAAAAAGAGTTTTAAAAATACCTAAATCCATGATTGATGAAGCAAATGCAACGGAATCCGAAAAACAGTCACAAACAATTAGTTTGATGACCTTCTTCAACCAAATCTCTTTATTTCTTTTGGGATCTTCGTTTTCTCTTCGGGGAGAGTAGAAAATTGTTTATGATTTGATGTCTTGGGAAACATAACCATGCCTCAGGTTTTAAATCTGTTAGGGTTCACATTATCCCCTAATGAGCCAAATTGGTTTCCGCCCATTAAGTCCTTATCAATTTTCTCTGATGATAGTCTAATAGACTCACCAGATTAGATCAATTATATTGAGCCCATAAAAAATATAAATAATTAATATAAATGTTATAATGTAATATGTAGCCCACATTAGTTAATTAATTAGGAATTATACAATTAAGTGTTCCTTCAACACTTAATTTTCTCATGTTTGTTCATTTTCCCTTTATGCATTCAACACATACTTCAAAGTATGATAAATCTACATGTTCAAGAATTCCATCCGATACAAGTCTCTGAATTCTCTTTTTGGAGATATGACCTAAGCGTTTGTGCCATAAGGTGGTCGAATTCTTATTTAAATTTTGCTTTGTACCACGTGATTTTGTTTGCAGTGTTTCATTATAGGAACAAACATCTAACATATATATATATATATGTGTGTGTGTGTGTGTGTGTGTGTGTGTGTATGTGTGTGTCCTGAACCAATTAAATTTGAATTTTGATAGAGACTAACTTTATTATTTCCCAATGAACAAGAAAAACCAAATTTGTCCAAATTAAAAATTGAAATCAAATTCCATCTAAAGGACGATACAACAAAAGTCTCAAATAAATTCAAATAAAATCCAGTTTTCAACTATAATCTAAAAGTTCCTATAGCCTCCACTGCAACCCTTTTGTCATTGCCTACAAATATGAATCTTTCATCATCATTTGGCATTCGGCTCCCCAGGCAACCCTACATGGATACAAACAAGAGCAAAATATTTACCTTTCTTTACACGCCATGCAATGTACTTTGGACACTCTTTCCTCATGTGTCCAGACTTCTTACAGAAGTAGCAGGTAAATTCTTCATCTTCATTTTTTTTTATTTTGTTGAGAAGACCCTTCCGTAGCATCCTTACTTTTGTTCTTATTCTAAGACGTCAAACTTAAATGAGCACTTTCAAATATGTCTTTCTGCTGCCTTTCTTCCTCTTGCACTTCATGAGATGAGTCTAACCAAAATATCACTTGCCTCTGCCTTCACGTTTTTTGCAAAGTATTGTTCAATTTCCTCAAGAAATTTCTTTGCATTTTCACTCTCAGAAATAGAGCCCCAAGATGCTTATGGAATAGAGCACTTCATGATCATAATGCATATTCGATTGGAAAGGTCTCATTTCTCAACTTTTGCCTCATTAGAGATTTCCAAAGTGGAAGTGGATCGTTCCATTCTCAGTGCCAAATTCGTACAACCAAGAACAATTTCTACAGCTTCCTTCTAAACCTTAAAATTTGTCCTATTCAGCATTGGGAGACAATTCACTTGAGTAGATAAATTTGAACCACTAGCAATATTAACTAAATAGATAACACAAAATTAATAATATGCTAAAAAAAATGTCATATAAGATATATATAACATGTCGTTTAAATATTTTGCAGAACAGACCCATCATAAGATACCTAGCATAACATTAGTTTCTAGTCTTTGGATAGAAAAATTAATTTCTAATTTGTACTCTTAATGCAATGATCAAATATTGACAATAAATATGATCAAATAATAGTCTTGTTTTTAACCGACTATTATTCACATGAAAATTAATTTCTAATTTATAATTGTCACACATTTATCATCACATGTACAATATTATTTGGCCAAATTGCATTTTTCTTTGGAGTGAACACAATTTGCAAAAATAATTTCATCCTGATATCTATGTAATTTTATTCAAATCAATTTCCACACTAGAGATTACTTTATATTGCGTTGATTAATTCAATTAACAAAAATACTTGACATATAAATAAATGGGAAAGATCTGTTACGGCTAAATTTACACCCAAATTGATAACAATAATTATATAAAAATAATCACATTCGTAAATAACATTATCACAAATTCATGAAATGAATTAAAAAAAATATAAATCATGTATTAATTCCTGAAAGAAATTTTGGATGATAAAAAAATGGAAAGACAATAATATAATTCACAAAATAAATTGTCTTATTTCCTTAATCCTGTAAAAGTAGAATATGTAAAACATTCATGCTGATTGAGAAAACAAGATTATCCTTAATCGTCATTTAAAGTGGCAAATGAGTAAGCACATGGAATTTTGCTTCAATTAAAATTGAAAGGGTTCCTTGAATTTTTTTGTTATGATAAAAAAATGGTTTTTATTTTTTCATAAATATATATTTCATCATTCATAATAATATCCCAAAAATAAAATTAGGATTCATATAATCAAAGAGATTCAAGCATAACAAATCAAAGAATTTTAGATCCCAATAATCTAACAATAATGGTAGCTCTGATACCACTTGTTAGAATTTTAAGGGGATCCTTATAAAATACCAATAACCAGCAGGAATACATCATGTTAGATTATCAAGAAGAATTTTAGAAATATCTGGATCCATGATTGAAGAATAGTCATGAACAATTGGTTTGATGACCTTTCTCAACCAAATCTCTTTATTCTTTTTGGGACCTTCGTTTTCTCTTCAGATGGGAAGAGGAATTTTTTTTTTATGATTTGATGTCTTGGGAACCATAATCGTGCCTCAAGTTTTAAATCTATTAGGATTCTCATTATCTCCTAATGGGTCAAACAGGTTTCCACTCATTAAGCTCATATCAATTTTCTGTTGATAGTCTAATAGGCTCACCAGATTAGATCACTTGTATTTAGCCCATAAAAAATGTAAATAACTAATATAATTTTTATAATGTGATATGTAGCCCACATTAATTAATTAATTAGGAATTATAAAATTCCTAACATACCATCGTACTACAACTACTATACAATCAATTCCAACGAGAGAAAAATAGGGAAAGATAGAAAGAAAAAAATAATATTGATATATTTTCTGGGTGTAATTGGGTTGTGAGTTGAGTGTTTTATAAACACCTATTATATAATTTTATCTCTCAATAAAAGGATTGTAATTTCCCGAAGAGGTAAGCGTAATTGACTAAACTCCGTTATCAATTTTGTGTGTGATTATTACGAATTTATTTTGTTTCTCACAAATCTGATTATAAGAAATTTGTGTAATTTTCCAACAACTAATATCAGAGCTTTGGTTTTTATTTTTGTCAATTATAATAAATAATCCAAAGGGAGTCAGATTTGAGTGGGAGCAATTGGCTGTAGAAAATTGAGAAGTTCAATGGTGCGAACTTTGGCTTTTGGAGGATGCAGATTGAAGATTATTTGTATTAGAAAAAGTTGTATCAACCTCTCTCATGAAATCAACCGGAGGGCATGAAAGATGAAGATTGAGCTCTTTTTGATAGACATGTCTTCGGAATTATCCAATTGACATTATCTCACAATGTTACTTTCAACATTGCAAAAGAAACAACCACGATAAGTCTTATGGTGGCTCTTTCAAGTATGTATGAAAAGTCGTCAACCTCAAACAAAGTTAATTTGATGAGGCAATTGTTTAACTTGCGAATGACAGAAGGTGCATCAGTAGTGCAACATCTCAATGAACTCAATATAGTCACAACCCAATTGAGTTCGATTGGAATTGAATTTGATGAAGAAGTAGTAGCATTGATGCTTTTGTCTTCTTTACCATAAAGTTGGAATGCTACCGTCATAATTGTGAGTAGCTCATCAGGAAGTAATAAGTAGAAGTTCAATGATGTTCGTGATCTAGTTCTCATTGAAGAGATCTGATGAAGAGAGTCAGGTGAATCGTCAACCTCTTCAGTTTTGCAAACAGAGTCAAAAGGAAGAAATTCAACCAAAGGATATGGACATGGAAAATCAAAAGACCACAAGAGGTCCAAATCTAGGAATCATCAAAGTTCCCACAACTCAAAGACTACCAAGTGTTGGAATTATGGAAAGATCGGGCATTACAAAAACCAATGCAAGATTGCATCAAAGAATCAAGAGGTGGAGGCTGAGGCAAATGTTATCTCCACCTTAGGAGGACATGATACATTAATATGTTCTTTAGAGAGCAAGGAAGAATCTTAGGTGTTAGATTCTGGAGCATTTTTTCATGCTACTTTGCAGAGAGAATTTTTTGAGAATTATGTCCCCGATAATCTTGGAAAAGCTTACCTTGGTAATGAACAATCTTGTGATATTGTTAGAAAATGTGTGGTGAAGATTAAGTTAAGCAGGTCTATTTGGGAATTGAAAAGTATCATACATATTTCTTATATGAAAAAAAAACTTAATCTCAATAGCCTAATTAGCCAATGAAGGTTATACAATAGTCTTCTGTGGTGATAATTGGAAGATTTCAAAAGGTGCAATAATGAAAATCCTAATTTATGGTATCAGAGACTTGGCCATATGAGTGAGAAAGGGATGAAGATAATGCACTCAAAGGGGAAATTACCAAGACTTTAATAAGTTGAAATTGACATGTGTGAAGACTGTATATTTGGAAAGCGGAGAAGAGTTAACTTTTAGATAGATAAAAGAACCCCAAAGAAGGAAAATCTTGAGCTTGTTCACTCTGATGTTTAGGGACCAACATCTGTATCATTTGTTGGTGGGAAATAATACTTTTTTACTTTTATATATGATCATTCTAGGAAGGTATGAGTTTATTTTCTAAAACACAAGTCAGAAGTATTTGAGGCTTTTAAGATCTGGAAAGCCATGGTTGAAAATGAGACAATGTTAAAGATGAAAAAGCTTAGAACTAACAATGGTGGTGAATATGAAGACACCAAATTTAAGAGGTTTTGCTATGAGAATTGAATCAAAGTGGAGAGGATTGTATCAAGTAGTCCTCAATAGAATGGTGTAGCTAAGTGTATGAACTAAACATTGACTGAAAGAGTTAGAAGCTTACATGTACAGTCAAGCCTACGAAAGCAGTTTTGGGCAGAAGCTATGAACACAACAACTTACTTGATTAACCGAGGTCCACTAGTACCATTGGAACATAGAATACTAGAAGAGGTATTGAGTGAAAAAAGGTCAAACTTACGCATCTAAAGTTTTTGGTTGTGTAACTTATGTGCATATTAGTGATCAAGGAAAAAATAAACTTGATCCCAAATAAAAAAGTGCACTTTTATTGGTTATGGTGAGGATGATTTTGACTACCGCTTTTGGGATAATGAAAAAAATGATGATTTGTAGTAGAGATGTGATCTTTAATGAAAGAATAATGTAAAATGAAAAACATAACATAGACACTAACAACTCAAAACAGAGTGAGTCAATGTATGTAGAGGTGGATGATGTCCCAGAAACTCTTGTAATTGTGAGTCATCAACCAGAGGAATCAATGGAAGATAACAGTGAGCAACAATTCAACATACGAGATCATTATATTCCAACTCCAATATTACGAAGGTCTTCTCGACCTCATGTTCCTAATAGGAAATACATAAATTATATATTATTGACTCATGAAGGGAAGCCTAAAAACTATGAAGAAGCATACCAAACTATAAATGCTGGCAAGTGGGAGCATGCCATAAAAGATGAGATGAAGTCTTTAATCTCTAATTAAACATGGGAACTAGCTACTTTACCCATGGGAAAGAAGGCAATTCACAACAAATGGGTTTATAGGGTGAAGGAAGATCATGATGGCTCCAAGAGATATAAAGCCTAAATAGTTGTGAAATGATTTCAACAAAAGGAAGGAGCTAACTACACTAAAATCTCTGCTTCACTTGTGAAACTAAATACTATCAGGTTCGTCTTAAGAATTGTTGCTAGTGAAGAGCTCTACCTTGAGCAATTGGATGTGAAAATTGTATTTCTTCATGGAGACTTAGATGAGGATATTTACATGCACCAACCTGAAGGTTTCTTAGATGAAGGGAAAAAGTATATGGTTTGCAAGCTAAAGAAGAACTTATATGGCCAAAAACAAGCTCAGGGATAGTGGTTTAGGAAGTTTGATGGCTTCATGGACAAGGAAGGATACCATAAGTGCAATGTTGACCATTGTTGTTTCTTCAAGAGATATAAGTCCAGTTATATCATTTTGTTACTTTATGTCGATGAAAATCAATATGCCTTTGAAAAGAGATAACTTCCAACTTTTCTTTGAAAAAATTCACTGATCATAACCAGTTTTTGAAAAAATGTGTATACACCTAAAGGGTGAATGCTGTGAAAATTTTCCCGAACACCCAAAATGGACTCGGATGAATGCACAAATTGATAAAAGAACATATTTTGGAAACATTGGGTTGACTAAAATAGAGAAAATGAATCCTGAGCCCTAGTATCACATGACCATAAAAACTTGATGCTTGAGTGTCTCCATGGGTGCATGCATGGCTAGTTTTGCATAAAATTTCCTAATCATCATTGTTGCATGTGTATCATGGAAATAATGTGGGACATCCCCTTTATCCCCGAACCACTGGCCAAACCCTGAAAGATATCATGTCCAGCCATTCTACAAGCCTTAAGCCAAAATCCCAAAAGAATCTTTCCCTCAGAAGAAAACAAAAAGAAGAAAGCAAAAGAAGAAAATTCCCAATCAAGGAGTGAGAGAAAACAAGAGCAAAAAAGGAAAGAAAATTCCCGATCAAGGATCAGAAGAAAACAGAAGAAATATGCAGAAAGGTCTTTGGACCAGACAACATATGAACAATACAGAATTGTCACCAAGCAAACAAACAAGAAAAGAAAGGAAACCACAACCTAAAGTGGTCCTCTCCCTTTGATTGCCAACCAAAATCCTGTGCGTCGGTGGCTTGTTCACCTCACACTAAACAAAAACAGAAAAGGAAAAGGCCAAGAACACTCAAAGCCAAATTTCCCACAAGAAACAAACCATTCCCAAGAAAAAGTCCTATTGATCCATGATCATGCATGCAATCTCTGATTTGATAGGAAATGATTTGCAAAATCAAGTCATGACATATCTATGGTTCGGAATTAGGATAAAACACTTACCCGTGTGAGATTGATACACTTTGAGTGATTTTCTTGTTGAACCCAGTGTTTCCTCTAAATGGTCGTTTAGTAACGAAATGCTAACATCCAACATCTCATTTATGGTTATGAGAAAATTTCATCAGCATACTCTCCTTCCCCAATAGACGCATTGTTTTTCATCCAAAAAGCATATGTTGCTCTGATTAGTTGGAAGTTTTGTCTCTTTACTAAAGCATGTTCGCATTTTAGTGAAGAAAACACCGAGATTGTTTTAGTCTCACAAGTTATCTAGAACTACGTAGGTCTGAGTTCCTCATTGAGGATACGTAGGAGCAAGAGCATCGCTTTTGTCGCCCACCCCACAATCTCTGTCATACTGACCCTGAGGTCATGTGACATACGGAGACAAATTATGGTCATTCCGCACACCTTTTCGCCATTCAGACACAGTCGTGTCTGATGGCACGCAGAGACAAATTATGGTCATTCTGCGCCCTTTTTGTCATCCAGAGGTGGCGAGCTTGATGGCACGTGGAGACAAATTATGGTCATTCCGCACACCTTTTCGCCATTCGAAGACAATCGTGTCCGATGGCACACAAAGACAAATTATGGTCATTTTGCGCCTTGTGTCAATCGAGAGGAACAAATTCGGCAGTATCAGGATGATGTTGGTCGTTCGGTACTGATCATTTTCAAGATTTTTACAGATACCGCTGGCGGGGAGATTGACCAGTCGAATGGTGTTCCACTCGAAAGAAATTAATGTCTTATCTTTACTTCCTTTTTATCTCCAATAAAAGACAAGTAAAGAGGGGCAACTGTCATACCCTAATTTCGTCCGACGATCATCTGTTTGTTGGGGTGTGACCTTTGCTTGACCACTTCGAGGTACTTGACACCCATCGTTAGGCAATCCGTGAAGTTCCGCGACATGTCAGGAGTTGAAAGGACGTGTTAAGGCGCAATCCGTAAAGTTCCATAACATTCCGGAAGCCAAAGAAGGGATGATTGCATAATCCGTAAGGTTTCGTGACTTTACGGAAAGAAAACAAGTATTGTTACGTAATTCGTAAAGTTCCGTAATGTTACGGAAAAAGAATCAGCAAAAAAAAGGGCAGGGGTGTATTTAGTAAACAGGGGGTACAAATAGCAATTAGGCCCACTTGGGCCTTCCAGGATCTTCCAACAGAAGGCGGTGCCTTCTGGTAGCGAGCTGGGCGGCAACCACCTCCCTCTTTTCCCCTATAAATAGGGGGAGGAGGGCAGAACAAAAATGTTCAACCCTCCTGGTATCTGAGAATCAGTTAAAATTAGTGAGAAAAATTGTTTTCGTGAAGAAAATCCTAGCCGAGACGCTTTTGTAACGCTTCCGAGACATTTCCGTGGGCGATTTCGCGAAGGTTTTCCACCGTTCTTCATCGTTCTTTGTTCGTTCTTCGGTCTTCAACCGGTAAGTTCCCGAAATCGAACTTTTCAATTCATTCTATGTACCCTTAGAGGTCCCCATTTGTTTCACATGCTTTTATTTTTATTTCATTTACTTTTCGTACCCCCTTTTGACGTGCTTTAGTCATTTTTTTGAAGTCGTTTTCTCACTTAATCAAAAATAAAGTAAATTTCCACCGTTCATTTGAATTGTAACATCTTTTAATTTCTGTTAAAATGAAATCCGACCATTCTGTCATGCCGTAACCACGTTTAAAACCAAAAAGAGGCAAAATAATAATATAATAATAAAAAATATATCTTTTAATAAAATAATCTAAAAAATCAATCAGACGCTTTTCTTTGAGATTTGTCTTTCTTAATCGAATTGACTAATAACCAAAGTAAAACTATGGCTAAAATCAATTCATAAATCAAACTTTTATCATCATCTAAAAAGTCATTTTTAAGGTCCAACACCTTGAAATGGTCTTTTCCGCTTTTATTGGTTAAACGTGGATTTCTAAAGCCTAAAATCAACACGTAGCTTTGTCACCTCTTTCAAAAAAAACAAGAGATCATTAATGGTCCAATGCCTTAATGTTTTTTCTCCTTTCAAAAGAATCGAAAGATTGTTTAATGGTCCAACGCCTTAAATGACCTTTCATTCAATCAAAATATATCTTGCAAAAAAGGATAAAAATAATTTAACCAACGTTTAGTTCTCAAAGAACTACTTAGGTCTGATTTCCTTACCGCAATTGAGGAATACGTTGGAGCAAGGGAAACACCCTTGTCGACCACAAAAAGATAAAAAATATAAAAGGCATAAAAAGACATAAAAAGCGTAAAAAAGGGAAGATAACACAAATTGAAGTCATATTCACACACTTGATTAAAGGCTGCCGTCCCTTGTGACGGACGCGTGGGGTGCTAATACCTTCCCCCGTGCATAAATACAACTCCCGAACCTTTCACTTAAAGTTCGTAGACCACGTCTTTTTCCGGTTTTTTTCGACGTTTTCCTCAAATAAACGTTGGTGGCGACTCTGTGCATTTTCCTTTCTTGGAAGACGCACCCGTGAGTCTCGCGTCACCCTCCCGCCGAAGGGTTGGTTACGACAGGATATGTTGGATCATTCCTTGTTGCTTCATTCTTTCTCCTTTTCAAGTTTATATTTTTTTTCTTGAGCTTTTCAGTATAATGTGCTGGGGAAAAAATGGTTGTTAGTGTTAGCCACTCAACTCAGTTAAGAGTGTGAGCATTTAGTATTGACTTTTAACTGGTTGATTGGCTAACATTGGTGTTGATCTCCATGCATAACTGGGTTGGGAGGCTAATCTTAGTCATGGTGCTTGCTGGTACACCACAACCTTATTGCAGTCCTTGGGTCATTAATGGAAATTCTAGGGTTGTTAATGGCAGTCTGCAAGTTATTGGTGGTTCTTCAAGGACCGAGGGGTTCACATGGCATCAACTATCCCCTGATACATTATGTTCAACGACTCGGTCAACCGTTATCTTACTACTTTTGGGTATAGTGTTGGCTAAGTAGGCGTTATTATCCTTCTTTGTGCAAACTCTCTGGTGATCCGAATGGTTCAGAAATGTAATAGCGAAGGTTTGAAACTTTGCATGGAAGGGTGCAACAACTTCTTAACTGAGTTGAGAGGCTAAAACAAAGGCGGCTCTGAGCTCATGAAGAAGGCAACTTTCGGGAAGAGAATGTGGGGTGGAAAAACTCGAGTGTTGTGTGCACGGGTTTGAGGAGTCAATCTGGGAGGAGTGCTTCACATATTATTCAAACTCCTTCTCTTCCTCCAACACATTGATCCCACTCCTTCACTTGTCCAACTGGCTCCATAGATTGGCTGATTGGCTCCAGGGATTTTCCGACTAAGTTCAGCCACAGATTTGTCGTCTCCTTATGTTATACTTCTCTTATGGGCTTAATTGAGGTAGGCATTTGGGGCTGCAATAGCTGGCTAACTTGATTGAATCGTCCATCCTACTCATCCTTTTTCCTTTTTGTATAGTTCCAATGCTCGAAACTCTTATAGGTTGATCAACTACTATTGCATGTGATTGGTTTGTATTATGTACTTGGGTTTTTGTAATTTAATAAATTAGGACTACATTTCATTGAGAAACTTGCATAATCATCTTTTTGTAATCATGTTCGTAGTTATTCGTTTTGCCATAATTGTGCTTGTTTCCTTTTGAAAGAAAACTCAGTAGTTGTTCATCTGTTTCATTATTGTATTTCATTCAGTCAATCATTTTTTTGTATATCAAAAATGGACTTGTGATTTGTTTATAATTGTGTGCATTGAAGATGAATTTGGTGCTTATTAACAATTGGTTTTATTTTTTCTTTGCAAACATGTTAACTTCCTTTTAAGTGTGTGCCTTAAATATGAATTTAGTATTTTTGTCTCGCATATAATTGTTCTTTGATGCTGAAGTTGTCATTTGCACAACCTCTTATTTTTGCAGATGTAGTTGTCATTATTGAGATCGACGTTTTGAGCTCGAGGCTATTTGTTGCATGTGTTTCATTTACGGTGTGCCTGGGGAGATTGTAATGTCGACCTACTATCTTAGGCCCTTTTATGTAGGTGCCCAAGACTTGTTTACAAATTTCACGCGAGTCTTTTTTATTGTGTTCGCAGGGAGACGATAATGCTAACCTACACTTGTGGGTCTTTTTTATGTGTTCCAGGAGTTGTTTATAACTTTTACGCGGGTTTTTTATCATGTACCCAGGGAGGCCATAATGCTGACCTAAACTCATTGGTCTTTTTTATGGGTGCTCTGGAGTTGTTTATAAATTTTGTGCGGGTCTTTTTATCGTGAGTTCAGGGAGGCTATAATTTCAACCTACACTTGCAAATCTTTTTTATGGGTGTTTAAGAATTGTTTATAACTTTTGCACGCGTCTTTTTCTAATAGAAATTAGAGATAAAAATTTATAAACTAAAAGTTAAAAACATATCTACATTTTATTCGAAAATTAGGAGTAATTGGTGTGGAAGCAATGACTTCCAAGATTATATTGATGATGCCAAAGAATCAAGAGTTAAGCAAGTTCCAAAGAATCTGGAGTCTAAAAGCTTCAAGAATCAAGTTTCAAAGAATCAAGATTCAAGAACAATCAAGTTTCAAGATTCAAGATTCAAGAACAATCAAGTTTCAAGAATCAAGATTCAAGAACAATCAAGATCAAGATTCAAGAATCAAGAGAAGACTCAATCAAGATAAGTACTAAAAAAGTTTTTCAAAACATTGAGTAGCACAAGAATTTTTCAAAAAGAAAAATCTTTTACCAAAGAGTTTTACTAGTAATCGATTACCAGTAGCCAACATTGCTTTTCAAACTGATTTACAAAGTTGTAATCGATTACCAATGTTTTAAAACGTTAAATTTCAAATTTCAAGAGTCACAACTAGTGATAAAACATTTTCAAATCATTTTAAACTTGTGTAATCGATTACATAATACTTGTAATTGATTACTAGAGTTTCTAAACATTTTGATTTTCAAATTTAAACATGAAGAGTCACATCTGTTGATGTGTAATCGATTACACTATGATGGTAATCGATTACCAGTGACTGATTTCGAAAAAGAAATTACCAAAAGTCACAATTCTTAAGGTGACTTGTTTTTGAAGATTTTTCAAAAGTCACAACCTTTAAGTAACTAGTTTTTCAAAATAGCCACAACTTTTAAAGTGACTAGTTTTTCAAAAGAGTCACAACTTTTAAAGTGACTAGTTTTAAAGAAATTGCCAAGAGTCACAAATTTTAACTTGAGTCATCAAATGATTATAAATATGTGACCATGGCACGAATTTCAAATACTGAAAAGACTAATTCCTTTCATGATTAATAAATTTCTTTCATAGAGTTTTTGTTCAATACTTTCTCTTCCAAGAAAAGTTCATTGTTCAAAAACTTGTGCTACTCTTCTTCTTCATTCACTTCTTTCTCTTGCCAAAAGATTCAAAGGACTAACCGCCTGAGAATTCTTTTGTTTCTTCCCTTCTCCCTCTTGACAAAATATTTCAAAGGACTAACCGCCTGAGATATCTTCTGTTTCTTCCAAAAGATTTCAAAGGACTAACCGCCTAAGATATCTTTTTCCCTTTCCCTTTATACAAAAGATTTCAAAGGACTAACCGCCTGAGATATCTTTTGTATCCCCCTCACAGAGAATTCAAGGGACTATCCGCTTAAGAATTCTTTGACCTAACACATTGGAGGGTACATCCTTTGTGGTACAAGTAGAGGGTATATCTACTTGGGTTGTTATACTAAGAACAAGAGAGGGTACATGTCTTGTGGATCAATTCAAGTGGAGGGTACATCCACTTGGTTTTTCAAAGAGAACAAGGGAGGGTACATCCCTTGTGGATCTTTGGCTTGTAAAGGATTTTACAAGGTTGACAGAAATCTCAAGAACCGTTGGTTGCTTGGGGACTGGATGTAGGCACAGGTTGTTGCCGAACCAGTATAAATCTTGTGTTTGTCTTCTTCTTCCGTACACTCTTTAATTTCCACTATGTACTTTTAATTTCCGCTTTTACTTTTGGTTAAGTTTTTGTTTTTGTTCTTTACTTTCTTAACTTAGTAGTAAAAGCCTAGTTGAATCTAGTAACATTAAGAAGGATAAATTTTTTAATTAGTCAAGACACATTAATAATTAATTCAACCCTCCCCCCTTCTTAATTATTCTGAGGCCACTTGATCCAACAATTGGGGAAGAAAACATTAAATGCTGAAAATATTTAGAAGATAATTAGATAAGATAATTATCAAAGATAAGTTAGTAAACACAAAAAATCTAAAAATTACAATTAGTTAGATCATATACTTATAAGATAAAACTGAAATTAAAATTTCAAATAGGAGTGAGATATCAATTAAATCTTAAAAGATGTGGTACATATTATTTGAATTTTCAATTTCAGAATTTTTTCTAACTACCTAGAAGATAAGAGATATTTACAATCTAATAAAATCTAATCTATAACTAACTACCTAAATCTAATATAAAAGATATATGCACCTACTCTATTTACTCTAATTATTATCTATTAATCTATCTACACCTAATAAAATCTATCTACAATTATCTATAACTATTTGAGTATGGAAACATTAAGTACGAGAAAAAAACAAAAAACTCAAGATGAAGTATTGAATTTATAGAATTAAGGCGGAACAAAGTTCATCCCTTCCTCTCCTATGTGGAAGGAATTGCACTCATGAAAACAATACAATAAAACCAAGAGTGTCTAATATAATAATGGAGACATCTAGTAGGTGGAAGTTTAAAATATAATTCTAAGAACTACTCGAGACTTCTACACTATTACAATGAATGCCTAGTCTCCTATTTATAGAATTGTAGTTGAGTTTAATTAAAGAGATAATCACAAGAAATTAAAAACAAATAATATCTATAATTAATTCAAGTAATTATCTTCTTCTTCAACTGATTTATCCTTGAAAAATATCTTGCTCTTGATTTTCCTAGCTTTTTGTCTTTATTTTTCTTAATTTCTCCTTGCAGAACTTTCTACTGATTTTAGGCTTTTGGAGCTTTTGCCAGAATGACCTGTTTTTGCTGAAGAGCTATAAAAAAATTCATTAAAAATAACTAAAACATAAACTTTTACTTAAGACAAAGTAAAAATTGATTTGAAAGCTAATTTTATTCGAACAAAGGCCTAAAGTTGACTAAAATGCCAAATAAACATAAAAAAATGCATATGAAAATCCGGTAAATTTGACGTTTATCAACACTCCAAACTTAGAACCTTGCTTGTCCTCAAGCAAGTCTAAATAAAATTACTAAAATAGTAAAAAATACTTAAAAAAAGAAATATGGACTCAAAAACAAAATTAAACTAAGACTAAAAAACAAAAGACAAATTAAAACTAAAGACTAAGGATACACAATGACAAGTTACATACACACTTCTTGCATTCCCCTTTATTCAACAAATTTTTGTTCATGTGCTTCGATTAACTAAGTATGGTGCTCACATTCAACTTTTTTGCTCAATCAAATCAAATACAAGGTTAGAAATATGCAACAAGAATGACAATCAAGTTTAATGGCAGAGCAACTTGTCCTCACAATATGTGTTTCACTCCTAAGCTTTTGACTTAACTTTGAGTAAATGTTTCACTCAATTCACAACTTAAGACACCACATTTTAACTTTGACTTTCATCTCAAGTTAATCAACACATCGAATGCATGCAATGATCACTAAGGACTTTTTTGGCCTTTAATTGAGCTTGGCTAACATGGAAAACTGGTTTTTTTTAGATATTCAAAAGTAACTTAGAGGAAGGAAAGCATTAGTCTATTCATTTCATTTCATTCACTTCCTATCAATCCTTGGTACCCTAGATTTTCAATTTCATACATACTTTGCTTTGTCCTCATTTTTTTTTCTTAACTTTGCTTCTCTCTTGTTGTTTTTTTTTTTACTTTTTTGTTTTTCAGATTTTTCCTTTTTCAATACTTTACAAGAGAGAATAAGGATAATACTTTCAACCTTTGTTCACATGATAGCTTGTTAGTACCCTTTATTTTGTTCCCTTTGAGTGGTGCATTGCCACTCCAAACGTAAAAATTTTCCCAATTCCTAGACCTATGCTTTCTTATCCTTTAACTTAAGGGTAGTAGTGGATATAAACATATAAATTTCAAGGTTAGAGAATTAGAAAAGAATACATCAATTCAGCTCAAAGTAGGGTGCAAGGGATAAACAACATAGGGTAGGCTTTTTGGCTCTTGGCTAAACACGCAAACATGGCCTTAATCATTTCAATGCATACAATTGCAATCAATCTACAAGAGATTCAGTCAAAGTCTACAGTGAGTGAAATAAAAGTGCTCTCAATATATGTATCAATATAAGGTTCACTCACCGGGCTAGGTCTACAAGTTAATTTATTTGCTTTCAATTTTTCATGCCAAACTCATTACACATCTCAATTAAGCAAAATCAATGGTTTTCTCTTTTAGCATTAGAGTTCAACCACACAAAAGAATGATTTAAGCACAAAAATTTGTTTTATTTTATGGTGGGTTTGCAAGAAAAAGGTGATACTTCTTAATCACTTATGTTTTCTTATCTTTCTAATAATAAACATATTTGTAAAATACCACACATATACTAAATAACTTGTTGGATCAAGTGGCCTCAGAATAATTAAGAAGGGGGGGTTGAATTAATTATTCCTAAACCTTTACTAATTAAAAATTTACTCTTCTAAGGCTTTTACTATGTTGTTAAGTAAATGAAGAATAGAAAAGAAACTTAACCAAAAAGTAAAAGCAGGAATAAAAGTGCACATCGGAAATTAAAAGAGTATGGAAGAAGGAGACAAACACACAGGAGTTTTTATACTGGTTCGGCAACAACCCGTGCCTACATCCAGTCCCCAAGCGACCTGCGGTCCTTGAGATTTATTTTCAACCTTGTAAAAATCCTTTTACAAGCAATGATCCACAAGGGATGTACCCTCCCTTGTTCTCTTTGAACAACCTAGTGGATGTACCCTCCACTAGAACTGATCCATAAGAGATGTACCCTTTCTTGTTCTCAGTCAACAACTCAAGTAGATGTACCCTCTACTTGTACCACAAAGGATGTATCCTCCAATGTGTTAAGACAAAGTTCTCAGGCGGTTAAACCTTTGAAACTTTGTGAATGGGGATACAAAAGAATTCTCAAGCGGTTAGTCCTTTGAAATCTTTTGTATATGGGAAAGGGAAGAATCAAAATAATTCTCAGACTGTGTCGTTTTGAATTCTTTGACAAGGGAGATTGGAGACACAAAAGAATTCAGGCGGTTAGTCCTTTGTTCTTTTGGAAAAGGGAGAAGAGAGACACAAAAAGAATTCAGGCGGTTAGTCCTTGGCGAATTCCTTTTGGCAAAGGGAGAAGGGAATGAAAAAGATGAATAGCACAAGTTTTGTTTTCAAGGTTTGGAAAACCAGAAAACTTTAGAAAGCTTTTGACAAAGGAAGAAGAAGAAGAAGTTCAAAGAGACTCAGAAATCAATTGGCAAAAGTTTGTTGTCTAAAGAATGAATTGAAAGAGATCATTGAAATGCAAATCAAAGCCTTGCTTTTATAGACACTTCATGTCTAGTCAAGAGAACCATTAGAAGAGTTATAACCTTTAGAAAAACTTAAAAACTATTTGGAAAAGTTACAACTTTTAGAAAAACTTGAAAACTATTGGAAGAGTTACATCTTTTGATTTTGTTCAGAAACTAGCACTGGTAATCGATTACCAAATCAGTGTAATCGATTACACAAAGCTTTTTTGTGAAAGGATGTGACTCTTCTCATTTGAATTTGAATTTCAACGTTCAAACACACTGGTAATCGATTACCAAATCATTATAATCGATTACAAGATTTTGAAATCAATTGGAACATTGTAAATTCAGTTGAAAGCTTTTTGAAAAACATTTTGCTACTGGTAATCGATTACAACAATCTGGTAATCGATTACCAGAGAGTAAAAACTCTTTGGTAAAAGGTTTTTGAGAAAAATTCATGTGCTACTCAGTTTTTGAAAAATCTTTTTAATACTTATCATGATTGAATCTTCTCTTGATTCTTGAATCTTGAGTCTTGAATCTTGATCTTGATTCTTGGAACTTGAATCTTGAAACTTGATTCTTGATTCTTGAAATCAAATTTCCTTTTGATCCTTGAAGTGTTCTTGATTCAATCTTGAACTCATTCTTTGATTCTTGAAGTCATCATCTTTGTTAACATGAAGTGTTCTTGACTTTTGAGCTTTTTGTCATCATCTTTGTTATCATCAAAACTCTTTTAATCAATCTTGATTCATCATGAAGTTTGCTTCTACACAACTAAACTAATATAGCGAAATTAACAAAAAGTAAAAGAGAGGGGTAGAGAAGGCTTCACTTAGGGCTAAGGAGCTCTCAAAATCTCCTCTTATCCATTGTAGCCTCACCACCTCCCTGGACAACAATTACATGGTCCTCCAATTGAGCTGGCCATTAACAAGGCTGCACATGATGAACAAAACTAAAAAGCACAAGTTAGTGCTATGCTACTGAATGATATTTTTTTTTGAACTCCAAACTTAAAGCTAAAAAACTATGAATATAATGTAAAAAGTAAGAGTTAGGAAGTTGGATTGCCACCCAATAAGCACTTCTTTAATGTCAATAGCTTGACGTATGGCATATGGATTGTAAAGGTGTTGTTGGTGAGTCGATTTGTTGGGGAAGTCTTCAATGCCTTGAATATAGTAGAACATTTTTTTTCTTGCCCTCTCTAAGTGTGTAGACTCCTTTACAAACATTGATGGGTACATGAGTGGTTCTCACGAAGGATCTTCCTAGAATGATTGGAACTTGTTGGTCATCCTCTATATCCATGACAAAAAAATAGTTAAAAATGTTAAATGATTTACCTTTATTGTCACGTTTACTGCTTTCCATAGTGCTTTATTTTTAGAACCATCAACAAATTGTAAAGTCATGTTGGTGGGCTTTAGGTTAAGGCGGCTAATCTTCTCTATGAAAGAATAAGGCATGAGGTTGCAACTTGCGCCGAAGTCAAGTAAGTAGTGCATGGTCGATAGAGATATTTTCCAATATGATGGGTGTTGCAACCTACCCTTCAACGGGAGGGCGAGGCGAGATAAAGGTGTGTCTTCTCATTAAGGAAATGCATGGAGTCGCAACCAACGTTTATTTGAGGAAAACGTTAGAAAAACCAAAAAGATGAAAGTCTGCGGATTTTGAAAATGAGGGTTCGGGAGTTGTTTATGCACGTGGAAGGTATTAGCATCCCACGCGCCCGTCACAAGGGACAACAGCCTTTAATCGAGTGTGCAAAACATGACTTCAAAATTGTGTATTTTCCCTTTTTATATTTTATTTTATTTTATTCGGGTCGACAAGGGTGCATAAATCGCATTCAAATATTTAAAACAAGAAAGAAGACCCATAAGGGTGCATAAATCACATTCAAATACTTTGTCGCAACCTACCCTTCGGTGGGAAGGTGACGCGTGACTCACGGGATGCGTGTTCCACGAAAGGAATACGCGCGGAGTCGCCACCAACGTTTATTTGAGGAAAACATCGGAAAAACCGGAAAAGACGTGATCTACGAACTTTTAAGTGAAAGGTTCGGGAGTTGTATTTACGCACGGGGAAGGTATTAGCACCCCACACGTCCGTCCCAAGGGACGACAGCCTTTAATCGAATGTGCAAACATGACCTTGATTTTTATGTTCCCTTTTTATGTCTTTATATCCTTTATACCTTTTTTATATTTTTCCCTTTTTGTGGTCGACAAGGGTGTTTCCCTTTGCTCCTACGTATTCCTCAATTGCGATGAGGAAATCAGACCTACGTAGTTCTTTCTTATCAAGTGATTTTTTTTTACTTAAAAGGTGATCATTTTAAGGCGTTGGACCTTGAAAATGATCCATTTTACTTAGTAAGAATTTGAAATGATAAACTTCAAAAACCTATTTTTATGGACGAGCTTGACTAGGCGAGTTGATTTAGCCTTAGTTTCACTTTGGTTATTAGTCAATTCGATTAAGAATGAGAAATCCCAAAGAGAAAACGTCCAATTGATTTTTCGCTTTATTTTACTAAAAGGTATTTTTTTATTATTATATTATTATTTACCTCTTTTTTTGATTTCCAACGTGGTTACGGCACGACCGATCGGTCGGAATTCATTTCAACCAAAGTTAACGGATAATACAATTCAAACGATCGGTGGAAATTTATTTTATTTTTAGGTTAAGCGAGAAATGACTTAAATAAAATGGCTTAAGCACGTCAAAAGGGGGTATAAAAAGTAAATGAAAACGAGAATAAAAATACATGAAACCAAATGTGGACCACCACGGGTATATAGAGTGAATTGAAAAGCTTGGTTTGAAGTACTTACCCGTTGAAGACTGAAGAATGATGAAGAATGAATGAAGAACGTCGAAGAACGGTCGAAAACCTTCGCGAAATCACTCACGGAAACGTTACGGAAGCGCCTCAGCTTGGATTTTCTTCACGGAAACAATTTTTCTAAGCAAATTCGAAAGAGAGAGAAGTGCCAAAGGGGCTGAACCCTTTTCTACTTCACTTCTCCCCCTATTTATAGAAAATTGGGGGAGAAGCTTGCCACCCAGCTTGCCCAGGCGAGCAAGGTTGCTTCCTCCAGAAGCAACAGCCTTCTGGAGGAATCTTCTGGAGGGTCCAAGTGGGCCGGGTTGCTATTTGCACCCCCATTTTTACTAAGTACACCCCCTTGCCCTTTTTTTTGGTGATTCTTTTTTCGTAAAGTTACGGAAACTTACGAATTTCGTAACGATACTTGTTTTCTTTCCGTAATGTTACGGAACCTTGCGGATTACATAATCATCCCCTTTTTGACTTACGAAATGTTACGAAACCTCACTAATTGTGCAACGATGCCTCCATTTGATTTCCGGTGTGTCACGGAACCTTACGGATTGTGCATCAATATTTTCTTTTGTTTTCCGGCATGTCCCGGAATTTCACAAATTGCATAATGATGGGTGCCAAGCACCTCACAAGGACCAAACAAAAGTTGCATGTCATCAAGCAAAGGTCCCCGGACGAAATTAGGGTATGACAGTTGCCCCTCTTTACTTGTCTTTTATTGGAGATAAAAGGAAAGTAAAGATAAGACACTAATTTCGTTCCTCTCGATTGACGAGAGTCGCGGGTGACCATAAAATCTCTGCATGCAAATGACTTGTTGTTCCCGGGGGAACAAAAGGTGCAGAAGATGATGTCAGTCTCTACATGCTATCAAGCGTTCCGTCTTACAGATAGCAAAAGAATGTTTATACGGATAACCACTCGGGTATTTTCGCCTGTCAGCGTGACTCAAAAGTCAGTATGACAGATCTTGTGAGCGCGGAAGATGATGTAAATCTCCGCGTGTCAACGGGCTTGTCGGCCGCGATTGACGAAGGGCGCAGAATGACCATAATTTGTCTCTGCGTGCCATCGGACACGACTGTGTCTGAATGGCAAAGGGGTGCGGAATGACCATAATTTGTCTCTGCATGTCATCGGGCCCGCCGCCTCTGGATGGCAAAAGGGGCGCAAAATGACCATAATTTGTCTCTGCGTGCCATTGGACACGACCGTGTCTGAATGGCAAAGGGGTGCGGAATGACCATAATTTGTCTCCGCATGTCATCGGGCCCACCGCCTCTGGATGACATAAGGGCCGCAGAATGACCATAATTTGTCTCTGCGTGCCATCGGACACGACTGTGTCTGAATGGCAAAGGGGTGCGGAATGACCATAATTTGTCTCCGCATGTCATCGGGCTCGCCGCCTCTGGATGACAAAAGGGGTGCATAATGACCATAATTTGTCTCTGCGTGCCATCAGACACGACTGTGTTGAATGGCAAAGAGGTGCGGAATGGCCATAATTTGTCTCCGCATGTCATCGGGCCCGCCGCCTCTGGATGACAAAAGGGGCGCAGAATGACCATAATTTGTCTCTGCGTGCCATCGGACACGACTGTGTCTGAATGGCAAAGGGGTGCGGAATGACCATAATTTGTCTCCGCATGTCATCGGGCCCGCCGCCTCTGGATGACAAAAGGGCGCAGAATGACCATAATTTGTCTCTGCGTGCCATCGGACACGACTGTGTCTGAATGGCAAAAGAGGTGCGGAATGACCATAATTTGTCTCCGCATGTCACACGACCTCAGGGTCAGTATGACAGAGATTGAGGGGCGGCCGACAAAAGCAAGGCTCTTGCTCCTACGTATCCTCCAATGAGGAACTCAGACCTACGTAGTTCTAGATAACTTGTGAGACTTTGAAAAAGTCTCGATGTTTTCTTCACTAAAATGCAAACATGCTTTAGTAAAGAGACAAATATTCCAACTAATTAGAGCATCATATGCTTTTTTGAGTGAAAAACAATGCGTTTACCGGGGAAGGAGAGTCTGCTGATGAAACCCCCCCATAACCATAGATGAGATTTTGGATGTTAGCATTTCGTTTATAAATGACCATTTAGAGGAAACACTGGGTTCAACAAAAATAGGGGAAAATCACTTAGAGTGTATCAACCTCGCACAGGTAAGTGTTTCATCCTAATTCCGAACCATAGATATGTCACGACTTGACTTTGCGAATTATTTCCTATCAAATCAAAAATTACATGCGTGATCATGGATCAATAGGACTTCCCTTGGGAATGGGTTCTTTTGGTGGGTTTTTCGGCTTTTGATCTTTTTTTTTCTGGCTTTTTCCTTTTCTGTTCTTGTTTGACGCGAGGCGAACAAGTCACCGACGCACAGGATTTTGGTTGGTAATCAAAGGGAGAAGACCACTTTAGGTCATGGTTTCCTTTCCTTCCTTTTGTTCATTTGGTGACAATTCTGTATTGTTCAGATATTGTCCGGTCCAAAGACCTTTCTGCACATTTCTTCTGTTTTCTTTCGATCCTTGATGAGGAGCTTTCTTTCCTTCTTCTTCTTCCTTTTTTTTTCTTTCTCCCATTCTTGATTGGGAATTTCCTCTCTTTTCTTTTTGCTTTCTCCCACTCTTTGATTGGGAATTTCCTTTCTTTTCTTTTTGCTTTCTCTTTGATTGGAAATTTTCCTTCTTTCCTTTTTTTTGCTTCCGAGGGTAAGGATTGACATTCTCACCCTGGGTCAAGGTTTATGGTGAGTCAGGATTTCGGCTCAAGACTTGTAGAATGGCTAGACATGATACATGTCAGGGTTTGGTTTGGTTCAAGGATAAAAGGGATGCCCCACATTATTTCCATGACACAAATGCAAAGATGATGATTTGGAATTTTTATGCAAAACTGGTCACGCATGCACCTATGTGGACACTCAAGTGTCAAATTTTTATGGTCATGTGATGCTAGGGCTCAGGATTCATTTCCTCTATTTTAGTCAACCCAATGTTTCCAAAATATGCTCTTTTATCAATTTGTGCATTCATTCGAGTCCATTTCGGGCGTCCGTGAAAATTTTCACAGCATTCACCCTTCAGGTGTACACACATTTTTTCAAAAACTAGTTATGATCATTGATTTTTTTCAAAGAAAAGTTGGAAGTCATCTCTTTTCAAAAGCATGTCGGTTTTTCAGCTAAACAACTTATTTTCCTTTTCCTTTTTCCTCTCTTTTTTCTTACTTGCTCTCTTTTTCCCTTACTTGCTCTCTTCTTTTCTTATTTGCTCTCTTTTTCTCTTTTTTATTTTTATTTTTATTTTTTATTTTTTTGTTTTTTGTTTGTTTTATTATTATTATTTTTTTTGGACGATGTTCCTAAACGAAAAACTCTACACGGTTCCAGAATTTCAAACATCATTGATAGTAATGATATAAACACTAACGCAACAATCCAAACAAAAATGTATGCGCTGTACAAATGACAATCGAAAAAACAAAAACAAACATTAGTCTCTCAAGTCAAAAAATAACATAACATACAAATGATAAAAGAAATATGAAAGAAAACATGAATCTGGGGATCTCCCAGTCATTAAGCTCCACTCCCTCCCAAGAAGTCAAGCAAATCGGCCATCTCCTCGTCCTCGTGGGCCTCCTCTCCATCGCCGGGAGCCTCTGGGGGCGCCTCTCCGGCTTGGGCCTCGGGCCAATCCCCGGGCCATGCGACCTCTGCCCTGAACTGGTCTGGAGTAGGGCATGAAAAAGAAGCGAAGCCCTGGCTCTGCATGCTGAGGCTCAGCTGGTACAAACAATCATGGGTCTGTACATGTGCCCGGTGGTTGGCCACCTGCTGGCGAACCAAATGCCGTAAATACTGCTCCATGTCAAATGACCCAGCCGGGCCAGCCTGATGAGGTGGTGGTGGCGCGCCTGCGGCCTGTGGAGCATCACCCCGAGCCTGTCTCTGGATGCAGTACTTCTCAATAAAAGCCCGGGTGATGGGCGGCCGAATCACCTTGGTAGGTGCAACGGGGACTCCAAACGACTGGCAGAGTCCTATGATCAGCGCGGGAAATCCCAGGGCCCTGTTGGACTTATCTGGATCCAAAGGGTGCCTGGTAGGCGCCATACCTGCAAAAATATAGATGGCATCAGCGATTAACTGAGCCACATGGATGCTCATCCGCATCAGGATGGCGTACACTAGCTGACACTTCGGCAGGGGGAGGTCGGAATTATGATCGGTGGGCAGGATGTTGCTGAGCAGCAAAGTCATCCATATCTGAGTCAGGGTAGTCATGTTGGTGCGCATGATCCGCACCCGTCTCTCAGCAGCAGTCCGGGCAAAATCTTTCCCCGGTATACATAGCAACTGGGCGATGGCCTCCTCATCGAACCCATCAGACCGGTTCCTCCTCTGGCCATACTCATACTCCTGGCCCTCTTCCAGCACTAACGGATATCCCAGGAGTTGGCCGATAGCATCTGCATCAAACGGGATCCACTGACCCCTCACCCAGGACCTCATGTCACGCACGCCCTCCTCTGTTGGCCAAGCATTGGCATAAAATTCGAGGACTATGTCTGGATCAAATTTGGCCATGGGGGTAACTAGTGATGCCCACCGCCGGCGACCTATCTCCTCTTGGAAATCAGTATACTCGTCGTCCCTGAGCTGGATGCGTCGCTCCCGGAGAAATGACTATCCCTTGATGGCTTCGAAGCGCTGCTGATGTACAGCGCTCCTAAAGCGGTGACTGTCATACTCGGGAGCGGAACTAGTTCCTTCGGCCGCCTTATCCTTCCTAGACCTCTTTGAGGCAAGCTTCCTCGGGGCCATTTCCTGCGAAGGCAAACATTTGGAAAGTTAGTTTTACCAAGAAATGCTACTCTTAAAACAAAAATGGCATACAACCTCCTCCAATAAACACAAACATCAATGTAAATTTAGAGCAAACTCATGCACATACTTCCTTATGAACATTCACTCGCACAAGATATTCTTCTATCTAAGAAAAATGCACCCATGCACAATCAAGGCACCTTCGTTACCTAGATTATTTATATGTACTTCCAAGGTGTATTTGCTACCTACATCACATGCACTTCCTTGGCTAAATTTACATACATGTATACTCAAAGCATTTTGGCTACCAAAAATTGCACACGTGCACATTCTGGTATTTCCAATACCTATGCATATACAAACTTTGTGATGAATCTTGGCTATCTACACAATAAGGTGCTACATTTCATGCTTTATTCAAGTGTTTTTTTTCTACCTAAAGCCGCATGCAAATTCAAGTATGTTTTCTTTTACTGACTAAAATTGCATTCAAATTAAAAGGTATCTTTGTAAGGTATTTTCTTTACATAACATGATATATATATATATATATATATATATATATATATATATTTTTTTTTTGTGAGACATTTTGACTACCAAAAATTACATGTACATACATCCAAGTATTTTGCTACCACACCCAAAGTGTAAATTGCCAAAGGTATTTTGCTACCTATTCTAAACCTACACATTTATGATGAGCAAAATTCCTAAACATCTAGGCGTAGGGAAATTATTGTAGCGTGGCTCATAGCTGATTGCTGGCCAAAAAGGGTAACTTTACCCAATATGCACCCCCTCGTGTGTTCTTTTGCATAAAAACTTTGGTTCCTAGGCCTAGGATATATGTGGGGCAATTACTCTAGCCCTTTCGAAACTGAATGCATGTCCCAAAAAATAGAAAATATGTGCAAACCAAATTGCCCCATGGGTTGTTTCCCTACGAAAATCACGCGCTACTGCCATTGAGGCATTTCACCGAACACTTGGTGGGCGCGCGTTTAGGCATCAATAGCAAGAGAATGGGGACAATGTGGCATGTCCCATTGCTTCAAAATGCATTATAGGCCTAGGGCCATCTCATACAAACCCCCAATTCAACCCAATCAAGCAAGAAAACAAACCAAAATTGCCCCACATATTTGAGCACATTCCTACAATTTAGAGCACCAAAAGGAGATCAAAATACACCAATGAAAAGCTAGAAAGCTTAAGGATGGAATACTTACTTGTTGGTGATGAATAAAAGCGCAAAACGGAATCGAAGAATGCGAAAAGTAGAGATCCTAGGGCTGCAAACTCGTAAATTCCGTGGGTATGGCTTTTGAAAGGGGGGAAAAAAAGTTTTTGAATGCAAAAACGTCCTCCCTTTCGTCACTTTTATATTCTGGTGCAGGGGTTGCTCGCCCAGGCGAGCTAACCTGCACTTTTTTTTTTGAGGGGAACATTAACCATGTCCCTTCCTTTTTCACGGGTTAGCGTTTACCTAACTTGAACCTTCTTAAGTCAGAATTAGGCGTCGATTACTTATTTTAAAACAAACAAATAGTAAAAGAAAACTGTGAATACAAAGGATACTGGGCTGCCTTGCAGCGACGTTCTCTGCTTGTTTAGCGCAGAGAAGGGGCAACGATCGGTCGGTCGTGTCCCTATCCCCACTTGCATCCGTTCCTAAGTACCTGCAAGTAATAAACAACCAGGTATGGCCAATCTTGACCGCGTCGTTGTCTTACCTTGATTGGTTTCTGCTGTTCATGTTTTGTCCCCATCCCAGAAGGTAGCTCAAGATGATCCTGCCCCTGTTTTACCACAACAATATGCATGCGTATGCGTATGCATGAATGTTTTCAAACGCAGCAAATTTTAGTGAAAGTTGGTTTAGGTTCAATTTTAATTAAGCGCTTGGGGCATCCCATGAACTGAGCGGAAGGGCTCAGGTGATCACAAATTAACGCAAGGTTTGAAACCAACGTGAGGACTAAAGCCTCGAATCCACGTTCATTTCTTTGAAAGATTGTAACGAGAGATACAGTAGACGGGGAATCCCTGGGGGAAATCCAGAAAACACATAGAGATAAAGAACATGCAGCGACATCCTTAATTGGCCCAGATTCTAAGCATAATATCGCTTGACGACATCAGAATTCACGGGTGAAGGTAGCTCTTCGCCATCCATGTTGGTAAGCACCAGGGCTCCTCCGGAAAAAGCCCTCTTCACAACAAAAGGCCCTTCGTAGTTTGGAGCCCATTTTCCTCGATTGTCCTTGACAGCATGGGACATTTTCTTTAGCACAAGGTCTCCCTCATGGAACTTGCGCAAGCGTACCTTCTTGTCGAATGCACTCTTCATTCTTTGCTGGTACAAGCGCCCATGACTCATGGCCATTAAGCGCTTACCCTCAATGAGGTTGAGCTGGTCATAGCGCGTTTGAGCCCACTCTGATTCCTTTAATCCGGATTCTGCCAAGATCCTTAATGACGGGACTTCTACCTCAAACGGTAACACAACCTCCATCCCATATACCAATGAGAACGGCGTTGCCCCAGTTGACGTTCGCACTGAAGTTTGGTAACCGTGTAACGCGAATAGGAGCATCTCGTGCCAATCTCTGTACGACACGGTCATCTTTTGGATAATCTTTTTGATATTTTTATTGGCCGCTTCCACGGCTCCATTCATCTTTGGCCGGTAGGGTGTGGAATTGTGATGCTGGATTTTAAACTCCTCGCACATTTCCCCCATCATCTTGTTATTCAGGTTGGTGCCGTTGTCCGTGATAATCTTCCTTGGCAAACCATATCGGCAGATGATCTCTTTCTTAATGAACCTGACCACCACACCCCTCGTGACATTGGTGTAGGAGGCCGCCTCGACCCACTTGGTAAAATAATCTATCGCTACGAGGATGAAGCGATGACCATTTGAGGCCTTGGGCTCAATGGCCCCGATGACATCTATCCCCCACATGGAGAAAGGCCAAGGGGCGGACATGACATTCAGAGGATGCGGTGGAGCATTGACATTGTCTGCGAACGCTTGACATTTGTGGCATTTCCTTACATGGACACAACAATCACTTTCCATGGTAAGCCAGTAATAACCTGCTCTTAGGATCTTCCTGGCCATAGCATGCCCGTTGGCGTGCGTTCCAAACGAGCCCTCATGGACTTCCTCGATCATGTGATTCGCCTCCCTGGCATCCACGCACCGCAGGAGTGTCATGTCGTGGTTTCTCTTATACAGTATGTTTCCGCTCATGAAGAAGCCGGCCGCCAACCTTCTCAATGTCCTTTTATCATTGTCGGCAATCTCTGGCGGGTATTCTTTGCTTACGACATATCGCTTGATGTCGAAATACCAAGGCTTACCGTCCCGTTCCTCTTCTACTTGGCAACAATGCGCGGGTTTGCCACGACACCAAAATTCAATGTATGGTAGATCCCCATGCGGCGTTAGCTGGAACATAGACGCTAAAGTAGCAAGCGCATCCGCCATTTGATTTTCCTCACGGGGAACATGATGGAAGGAGATCTCATCAAAGGTCTTAGCCAATTCCTTGATATAGGCTTTGTAGGGTATCAGCTTGGGATCTCTAGTTTCCCATTCCCCTCTCAGCCGATGGATTACCAACGCTGAGTCGCCGTACACCTTGAGTAGTTTGACATTGGAGTCAATCGCTGCCTGGACGGCCAGGGCACATGCTTCATATTCGGCCATGTTGTTGGTGCAGTCGAATCCTAGCCTGGCTGTGAAAGGTACACATTGATTGTCCGGAGAGACCAATACTGATCCAACGCCATGGCCTAGAATGTTTGACGCTCCGTCAAACCATACAGTCCATTTGTCCCGATCTTCGTCCAATTTTTCCTCAAACAAGGCCATGATGTCCTCATCCGGGAATTCAGGATGCATGGGCTGATAGTCGTTAAGAGGCTGTTGAGCCAAATAATCTGCTAAGGCGCTTCCTTTTATCGCCTTTTGGGTGACGTAAATTATATCAAACTCGGATAGCAGGACTTGCCACCGGGCGATTCGTCCCGTGAGAGTTGGCTTTTCAAAGATGTACTTAACTGGGTCCATCTTGGATATCAACCAGGTAGTATGGCTCAGCATGTACTACCTTAGGCGATGGGATGCCCATACTAAAGCACAACACGTTCTTTCGAGCAAGGAGTAATTCATTTCACAGGTCGTAAACTTCTTACTTAGGTAGTAAACAGCGCGCTCTTTCTTTCCGGATTCGTCATGTTGCCCCAGCATACACCCCATTGACTCGTCCAAGATTGTCATGTACAAGATGAGAGGCCTTCCAGGTACTGGTGGCATAAGCACAGGGGGATTCATAAGACACTTCTTGATCCTTCCAAAAGCCTCTTGGCAACCCTCATTCCAGCGATCAGTTTGGTTTTTGCGTAAGAGCTTGAACAACGGCTCACAAATGGCGGTGAGCTGCGATATGAATCTGGCAATATAATTCAAGCGTCCCAGGAAGCCTCGGACTTGCCTCTCGGTACGGGGTTCCGGCATCTCAAGGATGGCCTTCACCTTTTCGGGGTCTACCTCTATCCCTTTCTGGCTTACGATGAAACCAAGCAATTTCCCTGATTTGACCCCAAATGTACACTTGGCGGGGTTCAACCTTAATTGATATTTCTTAAGCCTTTCGAACAACTTCCTCAGGTTGACAAGGTGTTCTTCCTCGGATTTAGATTTAGCAATTATGTCGTCCACGTAGACCTCGATCTCTTGATGCATCATATCATGGAACAAAGCTACTATGGCCCGTTGATAAGTTGCCCCGGCATTCTTGAATCCAAAGGACATCACCTTGTAACAGAATGTCCCCCACAGGGTGACGAAGGTAGTCTTTTCCATATCCTCTGGCGCCATCTTTATCTAATTGTAACCGGAGAAACCGTCCATGAAGGAAAATAAAGCAAAGTTGGCCGTATTATCTACGAGGATATCGATGTGTGGCAAAGGAAAATTGTCCTTGGGACTGGCCCGATTCAGGTCCCGATAATCCACACACATTCGTACTTTCCCATCCTTCTTAGGGACCGGTACAATGTTGGCAACCCATTCTGGGTACCGAGCGACGGCCAGAAAACCAGCGTCAAATTGCTTCTTCACTTCTTCTTTTATCTTCAAGGATGTTTCGGGCTTCATCCTTCTCAGTTTCTGCTTTACCGGGGAACACTCGGGATTTAGAGGTAATCGGTGCTGTACAATGTCAGAACTCAAACCAGGCATATCTTGGTATGACCAAGCAAAGATGTCTTGGTAGTCTCTTAGCAGGATTATTAATTCTTCACGAATAGGTGCGGTAATACCTGTGCCTATTTTTACTTCCCTTTTCCCACTACCAATTCCCAAGTCTACTAGTTCTGTTTCTTCTTGATGAGGCCCCATTTCTTGGTCCTCATGGGCGACCATCCTTTCTAATTCCAGGAAGTCCCACATCCTCGTTCCCTTCATCTTCTGTTTGATTTGTTTCTTGCTCGAAGTTGATAGGCGGGTCCCAGGTATTAGTACCTTCGAGGGACTCGTCATCGGATCTGCCGTTTTAAAAAGTAAAGAAGTAAACATGCAAATGGATAAGAATGGGTAGAGACGTAGGAACAGATGAAGAAAGATCCTTGTATTATAAATTCAAAACAAAAGACACAAAGCCTTAACAAAAGAAAAACTCTAAAGCCTAGGCCCAACTATAGAGTTTTTAAAACCGTAAAGGTTTACATTATGCTCGTTGCGTAAATGTCGGGGCGTTCCTCCACTCGCCAATTTCCCAGCTGGAAATTAGGAAGGCATGGTCGTACCAAATCCAATGTACTCGGAACATCATCTTCGTATATCGCGACCACTTGACCTTCGTCCCCCAGACCCGCGCTTATAAAGCTTCTACTTATGTGGCAGGGCGGGCTTCCTTCACCTTCTTGTCTCAACCGCGAGCTTTGACTACCACTCTTCCTTCCCACGATGCTTCTCTTTATATCTGCCTGAGTGGGCTTATAGCCTAACCGATACTTCCCACGATTTCCTTTGGCATTTATTAGGCTAGTTATGCCGCCGTTGTCTTTGCCTAAACCCATTCCGGGTTCGTATCCGTTCCCCAACATAACTCGGGCCATCATTACTGCTGCATCGGACAGGCAAGGCTGCCCAGAGAAGGGGTCCACGGAGGAAATGCTTACCACCTCAAAAGACTGGAAAGCGGTATCTAATGACTCCTCTGCGGCCTCCACATAAGGCATAGAGGATGGGCAGCTCACCAAGATGTCTTCCTCGCCTGATACGATGACCAGATGCCCTTCCACTACGAATTTCAACTTTTGGTGGAGTGTAGAGGGAACAACTCCCACTGAGTGGATCCACGGACGCCCCAACAGACAGTTGTAGGGGGGGGGGGTTAATATCCATTATTTGGAAGGTAACTTGACAGGTGTGAGGGCCTATCTGTACTGGGAGATCGATCTCCCCCCTTACCTCTCGGCGGGTGCCGTCGAAGGCACGAACCACCATTGAACTTGGCTTTAGGTGGGAAGCATTGAATGGTAACTTCTCCAAAGTGCTCTTAGGCATCACGTTTAAACTGGAACCATTATCGATGAGCACTTTGGCTACGATATGGTCCATACACTTGACTGATACGTGCAAAGCTTTATTATGCCCTCTCCCCTCGGCGGGGATTTCTTCTTCGGCGAAGGCGAGATAGTTGTTGGCAGTGATATTATTGACCAGCCCTCCGAAACCTTCTACCGAGATGTCTTGGGCCACGTGGGCCTCGTTCAGAACTTTTACTAGCAGAGCCCGATGAGGCTCGGAGCTCATGAGCAACTCCAACAGCGAGACCCTGGCTGGAGTTTTGTTGAGCTGTTCGATAACCTTAAATTCCCTCTACTGAATTATACGGAGGAACTCACTGGCTTCCTCTAGCGACACCTCCTTTTTACCATCCCTTTTCTCCGGAAGACCTTTCACCGGAATATCTTTATTCGAAGCGAGGGGTGCTTCGTCATCTTGTTCCTCCACCACTTTTCCTTTCCCCTTGACGTTCGCGGGTTGGACTGGTAGGTCCGGAGGCGCAAACACACGACCGCTACGGGTCACACCACTCAGTCCCGCGATATTTGTTACTTTAGCTGACAACGAGCTGACGTCGGTGACTTCTTCTTCCTTCCCCCTCGGAGGTGTATATCTCCATGGGACTGCGTGGCTATTTTGGTATGGGAAAGGAACAGGTTTAGCTGCTAAGGGGTGTCCGGGCTTTTGCGAAGCTGTGCCCTTGGTGAAGTATATCACCAAGGGTTTGGGCTTCGCAACACTGCTCCCATCCGTGGACTGCATGCATATATGTTGCTCCTCTCTTCCTTCACTGCTAACTTCGAGTCGACCTTGATCTATCATTTGCTATAACAATTCCTCTACTCCCAAACACGTTTCCATGTCATGCCGCTCGCCGGAATGCAGCAAACATGAATCCTCCTTACGCCCACTATGAGGAATCAGACCTCCCTTTTGTAGGGCCTCAAAGATAAACCTCCTAGGGGTTGCCACATCCTTTAAAGGTTTAGACCTGCGCGGCCTATCGGACTCAACAGCGTTAACCGCTCCCCCTCCATGATTGGCGAGCGGGTTGGTTCTCACATTGGGCCGATCCTCTTGGAAAGTCAGCCATCCAACATCTATCAAATGTTGGACCTTGTATTTAAAGGCCAAGCATTTTTCAATGGAATGCCCCGGGACACCCTCATGGTACTTGCAAGTTGCGTTAGGGTCATACCACTTTGGGAAAAGGGGTTGGAGGACCTTTCCGGGAGTTACCACGGCCAAATGGTTGGCGATGAGGGACGGTAAGAGGTCTTTGTATGTCATTGGGAGTGGGGTGAATTCTTGAAATGGCCTCCGAGGGAAGTTCCTTGTTGCGTTGGAATTACCGGCCGGGCGAGTTGTGTTCGGAGTTGGAACTTGGGGAGCTTCCCTCTGGGTGGGTGCCTTAGGCTGCACAGGTGCTGAACTAGAGGCGTTCCCGTTATGAGCCGAGAAGCTCGGGTGATGTTGCGCGTACTGATGGGTACCATGAGGTGTCTGCGGGGGTTTGACCCACGCGGGCGTTGAAGAGACGGCATGGGCATCTCCTTCTTTCCTTTTTGCCCCCGTTGTCCCGATTCTTTTGGCATTCACACTCGTGGAGGAAACGTAATCGAACTTTCTTCTTTTCAACCCTACCTCGATTCTTTCCCCGGCGAACACTAGGTCCGCGAAGCTGGACGGCATGTAACCTACTAGCTTCTCATAGTAGAACACTGGCAGAGTGTCTACCATCATGGTGATCATCTCTCTCTCAACCATGGGAGGAGCCACTTGTGCCGCCAGGTCTCTCCACCGCTGTGCGTATTCTTTAAAGGTTTCGCCCTCTTTCTTGAACATATTCTGCAGCTGAGTGCGATCGAGAGCCATATCGGAATTATACTGATATTGCCTTAGGAAGGCAGTAATCAGATCCTTCCAAGTACGGATACGGGAAGCTTCCAAATTAGTGTACCAAACTACCGCGGCTCCGGCCAAGCTATCTTGATAAAAGTGTATTAATAGCTTCTCATCCTTAGAGTGTGCGCCCATCTTGTGACAGTACATCTTGAGATCGTTTTTGGGACAAGTCGTCCCTTTATACTTGTCGAAGTCCGGTACTTTGAACTTCGGGGGGATAACAACATCGGGTACTAAGCAAAGATCCGTCATGTCTGCGAACGGATAGTCCCCAAATCCTTCCACGGCTCTCAATCTCTCCTCGAGGAGATCGAGCTTCCTCCTTTCTTCAGTTGCCGGGGGCGGTCCTTCCGTGGACAAAACTATTGGTTGTGTCGTGATGTTGGGCTGAGGCAACGTGCTGGGTGCCGGCCCTTCGGGGATCGGGGGATAGAACTCGACATCCCTTCGAGCATAGTCTTGAGGGTCTTTGTGGACCTCGTCGGGCTGTTGAGGAGGCTCTCTTACAAGGACGGGAGAAGCAATATGGCCCGCATCGTCTTGCAGGATGGGTGGTGAGTAGTTGGGCGGCAATCCATAAGGGTAAGCCGCTCGGTTGTATCCCAGATGAGGATTGCCATCGTGCCCCAGTGTGTCCCTTCCCCGTCCTACTATGTTTGAGGGAGGATGGTGCGCAGTTGCCAAGAGAGTTGGGTCTGCTTCGGCAGCCGAACTGACAACGGCAGCGGTGGCCACATTTTTCTCCATGAGCTGCCTCATTCCTAACATGGCCTCCATCATGGAAGCCATCTGTTCTTTCAGAGCCGACATGTCGGCTTTCATCTATTCATGTGTCTCCTCTTGATCACCCATCGTTCTAGATTTGGATCTGGTGCGATAGGGATGCCTTGTGGCGCGTTTAGTTATGGTGTTTTTCCCTAAAAAACCAAACGTGAGGAGTGGGTAAAGAAAGAAAGAATGCATGCAGGAGTGATTTGATTCGCACAAGCTTTTTGGAGTAGAAACATGGGACCAACTCATTTTATTTCAGAAAGTCGTATCTAGTCAAAGTCTGAGAGACCATACAAGTTTCCTAGCGATTTCTAATTATGTGGGCCATTAAGTCTATCATATGCTGACAATAGCCAAGAAACCCATGAATTTCTTCGGGGGCGGAGTAGGTGTCCGCCATTGCCTTGGCCTTGGCTAACAATCGGGGAAGTTCTTGACTCCCGTTCAAGGTAAGAGCAAACCGATCCATCCACATGGTTGCCTCTTGGTGTAAAGAGTCGATCACCCTTCCTCTAGCTTCTTTTTCCGCGTATACTGGGGCATACTCGTCCGCGACCCTTTGCTCGTGGGCCGTGGCTAGACCTAACTCTTCTTGGTACTTGGCGATGATAGCTAGCATGTTGGTCTCCGTCTCGCATAAACGCTGAGACAAGCTCCTTTTGGACCTTGAACAGGCGACTAACTCCTCTTTCAAGACCATGCTATGTGCTCGCGACTGGTCCCTCTCTTCCCTTCGCAGCTTGAGTTCATTGTTGCTACCCCACAAAGCTCTGCGAAATTTGTTACGGCCATACTCTTCCTTGCGAGCCCTCTTGGCCTCTTGTTCAAGGGCTCTTGCGGTAGTTGCATTCTCTTCCCGTAATCCGGCACACTCCTTTCGGATGTGTGTAGCGGCCAACTTGAACTTCTCCTTGGCAAGTTTCGCCTTTCCTAACTCGCTTTTGAGAGCTTGGACTTCTTCGTCCTCTTCCGGTGCTTCGAAACTTTCTTCGCTGACGACTTTTAACTTGGCGAGCCAATCTAGACCTCGTATATGAACTTTCAGCCATTCATGGTAACCACCAATGATGCCATTACGAATGCCCCTAAGTTCTTGATCTTTCCTTAATCGACTTCTCCATGCCCTATGGACTCTTTGTATCGCCTTGAGACTTTGCGCGCTTAGATTCCTCGCAAGGAAAGGCGAGAGACTTTCTTCGGTTGGCGCTCCCCTCATGGGGTACCCTAGTTGTCTTATGGCGAGTACGAGATTATAATTAATACACCCCCTAGTCCCTATCAATGGAATATTAGGGTAGTCCCCACATGAGAAAAGAACTCCTTCCTTGCCTTCCTTCCAACGAGGAAACCAATTGATCGCGCTGCCCCCTATCCCAGCCAAATGTTGATCCCAATCGACTCTTCCTTTTTCGGCGCATGAGCGATAACTTTGAAGCGGACACGGGTGTCTCGTGTCTTGCTGGAACAGGTGTTAAACCAACCAAACACAGAGAGCGGGCAAGCAACAGACAACCCGTGCGCTACTCTTCTCGCACCTTTGGTCAAATGTGTCAAATAAATCTGCCAAGACAGCTACCACCGGGCTTTCCTTGCTATGGTGGTATGCGAGGAAAGCGTCGATGGCGACTAGGTCCACCAAACCATCTACGTTAGGAAAGAGGACGACCCCAAAGATTAGTAATGCTAACACATCCATGAACGGGACCCAATCTTCTTGATTTGCCATATCCCTCGCCTTGTCTTCTAGGTACTTCCGTGGTAGGCCCGCTATGCCGTTTCGAGTTTGTTTTACGCGGTCCAAACCCCTTGCTGAATCTTTGACCACAGTTGCAATCCTGCTCAAAGAGGGGAGACACCCGGAGAAAAGATATGGTTTTCTTCCCCCGAGAGGACATCCTAGAATCTCTTCAAATTCTTCAATGGTCGCTACCAATTGGAAGTCTCCGAACGTGAAGCATCTCAAAGGCTGGTCGTAGTATTGGGTGAGTGACGTAATGGCCTCTATGGATATCTCTGCTATGGTCAAATCTAAGATCTTTCCGTAAGTCTTGCGGAAGGCTTGCATTCGGAGAGGTTCCATCAACCGTCCTAATTCCTTGATGCTGGTGGTATCTAGGCCTTTAACCTTGACTTGGTAAAACCTCTTGCCGGTTTGATTTGTTCCCATGCTTACTAAAGTGAGACAAAAAGCTGGTGCAAATCAAAACTCCGATATCTCATGAGTGGAATGGATGAATGCATGAAGGAATGCATATGACACAAATGCAATTTAGGAATGCGGGGGCCCGAGGAATTGCCTCCTTCTTAGATACAACGTCTAGGGGTAGCAAAGTGCCCCAACGTATGTATTTAAGAAGGTGACACGGACCCTCCGTTGGTTTGTTTACAGAGGGGATCAAGACGGAACCCGCATGTGATGCATATGCGAAAGGCGCAACATAGTATGACAATATTCACAAAATATAAGCAAAAGGGTATATGATACTTATGCATGGCAGTGTGAAAGATGGCACGCAGCGTGTTTGCTCCGTGCCCCTATTTAAGGGACCTATAAGGGAGAGAGCTAACTAGGCTTTTAGTGATAACCCCCAAGGTGGTCATATCTCTCTTGATGGTCTCTAGAGGTATCATCCCCTTTGAAGAACATATTGCAGCAGTAGGGACTACTAGCAACAATAAGTTTTCAAAGAGAAAAGCTCTAGATGAGGGTTCACTGTAATCAAGCAAGTCGGAGACCTACCATGATCACAGATTCACCTCCACTCCTTATGTTCCCATGAACCCGGGTATATGGCCCTTTTTCAACTCACAGTGTGTGCAAAGAGTGTTAGTGTTTGTGTGCATCAAATGAATAAATATTTACCTCATGCATACATTCTAAAACACACTAAAAGCAACAAATAGTTTATATACACAAGAACATAAGACAAATAAAGGGAAACCAACAAAGGAGAAAGTCATGATAAAACATTGCACAAGATTAAATGGCCTAACTCTCTAAAAATAGTCCCCAGTGGAGTCACCAACTGTCGCAAACTACCCTTCGGTGGGAGGGCGACGCGTGACTCGCGGGATGCGTGTTCCACGAAAGGAATACGCGCGGAGTCGCCACCAACGTTTATTTGAGGAAAACGTCGGAAAAACCAGAAAAGACGTGATCTACGAACTTTTAAGTGAAAGGTTCGGGAGTTGTATTTACGCACGGGGAAGGTATTAGCACCCCACACGTCCGTCCCAAGGGACGGAAGCCTTTAATCGAATGTGCAAACATGACCTTGATTTTTATGTTCCCTTTTTATGTCTTTATATCCTTTATACCTTTTTTATATTTTTTCTCTTTTTGTGGTCGACAAGGGTGTTTCCCTTTGCTCCTACGTATTCCTCAATTGCGATGAGGAAATCAGACCTACGTAGTTCTTTCTTATCAAGTGATTCTTTTTTACTTAAAAGGTGATCATTTTAAGGCATTGGACCTTGAAAATGATCCATTTTACTTAGTAAGAATTTGAAATGATAAACTTCAAAAACCTATTTTTATGGACGAGCTTGACTAGGCGAGTTGATTTAGCCTTAGTTTCACTTTGGTTATTAGTCAATTCGATTAAGAATGAGAAATCCCAAAGAGAAAACGTCCAATTGATTTTTCGTTTTATTTTACTAAAAGGTATTTTTTTATTATTATATTATTATTTACCTCTTTTTTTGATTTCCAACGTGGTTGCGGCACGACCGATCGGTCGGAATTCATTTCAACCAAAGTTAACGGATAATACAATTCAAACGATCGGTGGAAATTTATTTTATTTTTAGGTTAAGCGAGAAATGACTTAAATAAAATGGCTTAAGCACGTCAAAATGGGGTATAAAAAGTAAATGAAAACGAGAATAAAAATACATGAAACCAAATGTGGACCACCACGGGTACATAGAGTGAATTGAAAAGCTTGGTTTGAAGTACTTACCCGTTGAAGACTGAAGAACGATGAAGAACGAATGAAGAACGTCGAAGAACGGTCGAAAACCTTCGCGAAATCACTCACGGAAACGTTACGGAAGCGCCTCGGCTTGGATTTTCTTCACGAAAACAATTTTTCTAAGCAAATTCGAAAGAGAGAGAAGTGCCGAAGGGGCTGAACCCTTTTCCACTTCACTTCTCCCTCTATTTATAGAAAATTGGGGAGAAGCTTGCCACCCAGCTCGCCCAGGCGAGCAAGGTTGCTTCCTCCAGAAGCAACAACCTTCTGGAGGAATCTTCTGGAGGGCCCAAGTGGGCCCGGTTTCTATTTGCACCCCCATTTTTACTAAGTACACCCCCCTGCCCCTTTTTTTTTGTGATTCTTTTTTCGTAAAGTTACGGAAACTTACGAATTTCGTAACGATACTTGTTTTCTTTCCGTAATGTTACGGAACCTTGCGGATTACATAATCATCCCCTTTTTGACTTACGGAATGTTACAGAACCTCACTAATTATGCAACGATGCCTCCATTTGATTTCCGGTGTGTCACGGAACCTTACGGATTGTGCATCAATATTTTCTTTTGTTTTCTGGCATGTCCCGGAATTTCACAAATTGCCTAATGATGGGTGCCAAGCACCTCACAAGGACCAAACAAAAGTTGCATGTCATCAAGCAAAGGTCCCCAGACGAAATTAGGGTATGACATACTTAAAACAAAAACTAACCGGATGACGAACAAAGAACGATGTAGAAGTCGATTACGGTTGCAATTCGGTAGCGCCTCAACCTCATTTTTCTCTTCTTTCTTCTTCTTCTCTCTGATTTCTCTCAATTCTGGACCTTGGAACCTCTTTACTCAGCCTCCCTCACGCCTATTTATAGCAAAAGATGGCATTAGAGGTCATGGCAGCTCGCCCAGCCTAGCCAGGGTCCTGAAATCCCCCTGAAATGACCCTTTTGCCCCCCTTTCAGTATCTTTCACATTCTTGATCAAAACATTGAATGATCATCTATTTCGCACTCTAATTGGTGTTCAACACTGTAAGTTGACTAGTAAGGATTAAAATATCAAGAAACGATAGTCCCTGGATGAAATTAGGGTATGATAGTTTCCCCTCTTTACTTATCTTTTATTGGAAATAAAAGGGAAGTAAAGATAAGAACACTAATTTTGTTCTAGCGATCTTGCTATTTGACCGGGCAATTGGCAAAAACCAAGGAAGTGAAACCGAGAAATCATAAGGATATTGAAGTTCTATAGAGCGAATGACATCTGAAGTTCATCTTTTTTCTTTTTCTTTTTTTTTCAAAGCATAGAAATAAAGGATGTCGAGTCCTACGAAGCACAAACAAGGACATTGAGTCCTATAAAAGACAAAAGATATTGAAGTCTTTGAAATGTAAATGAAGACATTGTAGTCTTTTGAAAGCGTAAATGACTAAAGACATTGAAGTCTTTTGAAATGTAAATGAAGACATTGTAGTCTTTTGAAAGCGTAAATGACTGAAGACATTGAAGTCTCTTGAAATGTAAATGAAGACATTGTTGTCTTTTGAAATGTAAATGACTGATGACATTGAAGTCTTTTGAAATGTAAATAACTGAAGACATTGAAGTCTTTTGAAATGTAAATGAAGACATTGAAGTCTTTTGAAATGTAAATGAAGACCTTGTAGTCTTTTGAAATGTAAAGAAGACATTGAAGTCTTGAAAAAAGACATTGAAGTCTTTGAAATGTAAAGAAGACATTGAAGTCTTGATAAAAGACATTGAAGTCTTTGAAATGTAATGAAGACACTGAAGTCTTGGCAAAAGACATTAAAGTCTTTGAAATGTAAAGAAGACATTGAAGTCTTGGCAAAAGACATTGAAGTCTTTGAAATGTAAAAAAGACATTGATGTCTTGGCAAAAGACATTGAAGTCTTTGAAATGTAAAGAAGACATTGGAGTCTTAGAAATGTAAAGAAGACATTGAAGTCTTGACAAAAGACATTGAAGTTTTTGAAATGTAAAGAAGACATTGAAGTCTTGACAAAAGATATTGAAGTCTTTGAACTGTAAAGAAGACATTGCAGTCTTGGCAAAAGACATTATAGTCTTTGAAATGTAATGAAGACATTGAAGTCTTGACAAAAGACATTGAAGTCTTTGAAATGTAAAGACATTGAAGTCTTGACAAAAGACATTGAAGTCTTTGAAATGTAAAGAAGACATTGATGTCTTGACAAAAGACATTGAAGACTTTGAAATTTAAAGAAAACATTGAAGTCTTGGCAAAAGACATTGAAATCTTTGAAATGTAAAGAAGACATTGAAGTCTTCACAAAAGACATTGAAGTCTTTGAACTGAAAAGAAGACACTGAAGTATTGGCAAAAGACATTGAAGTATTTGAAATGTAAAGATAGAGGACTTTGAGTCCTATGAAAGCATAAAGACAGAGGACTTTGAGTCCTATGAAAGATAAAGACAGATTGGGTGTTTTTATTAAACACACCCCTGATAAACACACTCTTGATTGTTTTTTCTCTTTTTTTACTAACCCTAATTTTTTCCTAGGCTGCCTTTTTGGGTTTTTGGCCTACTAGGTGAGAACTTCTAATCTGCCCCTAGGTTTGCTTGAGGTTCATGCATGGTGTCTCACATTGCCCCAGTGTAGGGCTCTGAGGTATCTATTGTTGTCTTTTGTCATGATCTTGTAGCAAGGAAAAAAAAGAAAGAAACTGTACAGGTTCTCAAAAATGAATTTTCAAGAATGAGAAGTATTTAAAAGATGTTCAATTGATAGATTAAGTCGAATGACTCTTGTCCTTGATGACTCACCTTTCTCTTAAAAAGACAACTTTTAAGAATGATGAAATGAGGTCACATGATTGTCTGTACTTTTTATTTGAAACACAGTCAATCAAACATTTTTTTTTAACTTTTTACTTTACTCGTCATTTACGGCACCCTCACCAAACATGGAGAACGAGCAATTTCTGATTGAACAGACTTGGAGATCAACTCAAGAGCCCAGGTCACTTGAGCAAACAAACCAAAAACTTACATTCACATTCCAGTGGATGTTAAATAAGCAAAGATGTAATTGTGAGAGAATGAGAGACAAGGACATCAAATTTATCCATATTATTAGCATTGTGACTGTTGTTTACAGTAATGGCATAAACTTGAAAATCCTATTGAGTCATTGGAGACATCTAACAACAACCTTCAAATTGCCCCATGCATAGTGTCGCTTGCCAACGTCAAAATTCACAAGCAATTATCCTCCTCAAATTTTAGCCAGGCCGCATCAATTAGACTTTGCACCTTATGTTTCAAGGTCATACAATGCTCAATGGAATGCCCCGGAACTCCTCCATGATGAGTTCATGTTGCATTCGAGTTGTATCCTCGAAAAATGGAGGTTGAGGAACCTTGGCTGGGATTATGGCTACCATTGCATTATTGAGTAGATATGGGAGTAAGTTAGCATACGACACCAAAATTTGGTTCATGTTAAGGGTGGTGTCTGGTATCGGATGTGCAACAAGTGTGTTCTTGGGCTGATTTAGGGGTGGCCTTTGTGGATGATTGGGTGTTCTTGGTTGATAGGATGGTGGGTAATGAGAAGAGCTGATATTGACTGAGTGTTGACATTGTTGAGCTGGTGGGAAATTTGGCCATGTAGGAATGGCAGTCATAGCATGGGTTCCTCCCTCATTCTTACTCTCTCCATTTGCCCTAGGCTTCCCATTCATCAAAGTAGGATAATCAAATTTTCCTCTTTTTAGACCCACTTTGATCCTTTCACCGACAAAAACTAAATCGGCAAAGCTTGAAGGCGTGTAACCCACCATCTTCTCGTAGTAGAACACTGGTAACGTGTCTACTATCATTGTTATCATCTCCCTCTCCACCATGGGGGGCGCTACTTGAGCTACCAGATCCCTCCACCTTTGGGCATATTCTTTGAAAGATTCATGCTCCTTTTTACACATGTTCTATAGTTGCATTCTATCCGGAGCCATATCAAAATTGTACTAATACTGCCTAATGAAGGAAACCATTAGGTCCTTCCAAGAATGGACTCAGAAAGGTTCCAGATTAGTATACCAGGTGACAGCTGCCTCAGTAAGACTTTCTTGGAAGAAATGCATCAACAATTTTTCATTTTTCGAGTATGCCCCCATTTTCCTGTTGTACATCTTCAAGTGATTCTTGGGGCAAGGGGTCCCTTTGTACTTGTCGAAGTCTGGCACCTTGAATTTGGGAGGGACGACGACATCAAGCACTAGGCATAATTCTGCCATGTCGGGAAAAGGGTAGTCACCAATCCCCTCAATGGCCTTCAACCTTTCCTCTATATGATTGAATTTTTCCCTTTCCACCATGGCGAAAGGGACCTTTCCCATTGCAAAAGGCAAGGGTTGTGGTTGTGGGTGGTACTGCGGGCCCCTCGAGGTGTTAGACTGGGGAACGCCACCAAATGCTAGCCCTTCAATGGCATGTCCGAGGTAAGGCTCGAAGTCAGCTAGAGCACGGTCCCAGGGTTCTTCATGTGCCCCTCCCCATGGGTTGAGCAAAATGTGCATGCCCCAACTGGGGTTGCTAGCTTTCAAAGGGAACATGAGTAGAGTGGTTGGCGTTCTCGTCAGGCACTTGCACAGCATTGGGTGGTGCATAGTTGGGAGGCAAGCCGTATAGTGGGAAAGAATTCTTGCTCTGCACAACATGGGAACCACATGTACTTCCCAATGTTTCTCCTCCCTGACCTACCATATTCCAGAATGGAGGATTTACTTGATTAAGGCCCGATGGGTGAGTCGGGTCTACCTCAGTGGCGGCACTCGTAGTGGCAACTACAACCACATTGCTTTCCATTATTTTCTTCATGCTTAACATGGCCTCCATCATGGCAGCCATTTGGTCTTTCATGGCCTCCATGTCGGCCTTCATCTGTTCTTGCACCTCCTCTATTTCACTCATTACTCTAGCTCTGGCACGCGTTCAGTAAGGGCATTGTAAAGCGTGTTCTTTCCTTTTGATTACAATGATTACAGTTCTAATTTCAAGGAAAGAATGCAATGAGCAATGCCACCAATGTGAAAATAAAAATAAGCATGGATGTATGTGAATGATGCATTGTCAAAGTATTGCAAATTTTACACAAGACATTTAGTAGAACATAGGGTTGAATCAATTCAGATTTTCATTAAAACAACATTGTTCATCACATATTGTCAAAGTGAAACTGGAAATAAAACATGGACGTCAACAGTCCTTAATTTTTGTAAATTATTTAGCTCAATCATGTGTTGGCAGTAGACAAAGAAGCTATGCAACTCGATCTATCTTCTGCCCTAACTTTTGCAAGCTGGTTACTTCCATACTTGACCTTGACTTGATGAACCTTTCCTTAAAAAACACGTGCTTGGTTCAACCCCATAATCCAAGGAATAGAAATTTTGATTGTCCATACTTCGACAACATATCATAGAGATGAATGACTAGGGCATACTTATGTTATGCATGGCAAATGTAATTATGAGATTGACATGAGAAGCCCAAAGAACCATCATTTCCTAGTTAACCATGCATTAGGTACCATGTGTCATACCCTAATTTTGTCCGGGGACTATCATTTGTTGATCTTTTGATCCTTGCTAGTCGACTTGCGGTGTTAAACACCAGTTACGATGTAAAACAGATGATCATTCAATATTTTGATCAAGGATGTGAAAATACCCATAAGGGAGAGCAAAAGGGTAATTTTAAGGCTTTTTCTGAACCCTGGCTCCCCCAGGCTAGCCTCTAGCTCTCTTGGGCCACAAAATAACTTCATGGTGAAGTAACCAGCTCACCTAGGCGAGCAAGGTTGCTTCAGAATGAAGTTACAGCTTGTCGGGGCTAGTTGTGCTCGCCTTGGCGAGCTATCATGACCCCAAATGCTTTGTTTTGTTATAAATAAGCATGAAGAGGGGCTGAGAGAGAGGTTTTGAGGTCTAGAGGTGAAGGATTAGAGAGAAAGAAGAGAAAAGAAGAAGGAAGAAGAGAAAAAGAAGCTAAATAACTCTTGAATTGCGATCGTAATCATTCTTCGATCGTTCTTCATTCGTTATTTATTCTTCATCTGGTTAGTGTTTGTCTTTAAGGATTCGAACATGATTTATGGACCCTTAGGGGTCCTCTCTATTATTTTGTGCATCTTCATCTCCTTCTTCGATCATCGGTAATTGCTTTTCTTTTGTAAAGTAAGTTTTAGCCGATCATTAATGCTGCAAAGTTCTCTTAAAAAACGATTGAAGGTTGATAAGCAAAAATCCACAATAAAACCCATCCATAAACTTCTTCATTTCATCAAAAATCAAGAGATCCTTTCAAGGTCCAACGCCTTAAACGACTTTCATTTGCAATTAAAATCAATCTTTAAAAAAAAAACATAAAATCAATGTAAGGCACAAACTTTCAGATGTAAAGAACTACATAGGTCTAAGTTCCTCATCGCACCTGAGGCTACGTAGGAGCCAGGGCAATACCCTTGTCGACCCAAAAAAAGTAAAGAACATAAAAAGGAAAAAAATAATAAACATAAAAGGGAAAATACATAATTTTGAAGTCATATTTTGCACACTCGATTAGAGACTGTCGTCCCTTGTGACAGGTGCGTCAGGTGCTAATACCTTCCCCGTGCGTAAACAACTCCTGAACCCTCATTTTCAAAATCCACAGACCTTCGCCTTTTTAGTTTTTCTAACGTTTTCCTCAAATAAACGTTGGTGGCGACTCCGCCCATTTTCTCCTTTGGAGACAAACGCTTTGGCCTATCCATTTTTCCCTTTTCGCACCCCCGTCGAAGGGTAGGTTGCAACAGTGGGCGACTCCACTGGGGACATTTAGAGAGTTAGGCCATTCAGTCAGTGTGCAATGTTTTTTATCATGAATTCTTCGTTATTCATGTTCCTTTTTCCCTTCTATCTTTTGTTTTGTTCATATTTGTATATAACCTTTGCTATGTTGTTGTGTTTGGTGTGTGTTTGTCTGTCGATTACATTCATAGTTAGAAATATTTTTTTTCAACGCACACATGGCACCTATGCCTCACACACACATTGAGATATTAGGCCCTATACCCGGGTCTGTGTGAGCCATAAGGAGTGGAGGTCGATCTGTGGTCATGTTGGGTCTCCCTCTCGCTTGATGATAGTGACACCTCATCTAGAGTTTTCCTCTTTTAGTGATGCATTGTTGTTGATAGTCCCGATCACCACAATGTATTACCTAAGAGGATGATATCTCTAGAAGCCAGTAAAGTTACTTGAAACCACCCTTTGGAGTTGTCACTAGAAGGGGACTTTTGGATCCTTTCCATTAGATTACTGAATTAAGGGCACATAGCAAACTCACTATGGCATGTTCCTTGATTGCATCATGCATCTCTTCATGGCATCATAATGGGCATATCATTCCTGCATTCATCCTTTATCATATTCGTGCATTGCATTTGCATAAATCACTATATTATCATACCTTTCATTTGTTCTGCCAACTGCATATATTCCATTTCCATTGTTCGCTCATCATGTTCACTCATGCATGATCCTTTCATTTTCCTCTACAAAAAAAAAAGCAAAAAAAAACAAAAAAGGAGAACAAAAAGAAAGTCACAATTAAGAATGGAAGTTTACATCACATTCTTAGTTATATGTGTGTTGGGTACCATGATGATGGTTGTAAACCAACCATGTTGGGATTATACATTCATTTCTCTGAAAAAAATGATTTAAGATCATGTGAACATGGTACCTAATGCAGGGTTAACTAGGAAATGATGGTTCTTCGGCCATCTCAATCTCATGATTACATTTGCCATGCATATCATAAGTATGCCCCAGTCATTCATCTCTATGATAGGTTGTTGAAGTATTGTCAATCAAAATTTATTTTCCTTGGGTTATGGGGTTGAACCAAGCACATGTTTTTCTTAAGGAAAAGTTCATCAACTCAAGGTCAAGTATGGAAGTAACTAGCTTGCAAAGTCGAGGCAGAAGATGGATCAAGTTACATCGCTTCTTTGTCTAGTGCCAACACATGATTAAGGACTATTGATGTCCATGTTATTTCCAGTTTCACTTTGACTCTGACGAGATGTAATAAACAATGTCATTTGAATTTATTCAACCCTATTTCCTATTGAATATCCTGTGTAAAATTATGCAATACTTCAACAAATCATTCACGTACATCCATGATTTTCATTGGTTGCATTGCTCATTGCATTCTTTCCTTGAAATCAGAATTGTAATCATTGTTATCAAAAGGAAAGATACTTTACAACGCCCTTACTGAACGCGTGCTAGGGCTAGAGTAATGGGTGAAATAGAGGAGGTGCAAGAGCAGATGAAGGCTGACATGGAGGCCATGAAAGAGCAAATTGCCTCAATGATGGAGGCCATGATGAGCATGAAGAAGATAATGGAGGTCAATGCGGCTGCAATTGCCGCTATCAGCATCATTGCTGAGATGGACCCGACTCCCTCATCTAGTCTCAACCAAATAAATCATCCAACCTCGGATATGGTAGGTCAGGGAGGCAATGGGTGAAATAGAGGAGGTGCAAGAGCAGATGAAGGCTGACATGGAGGCCATGAAAGAGCAAATTGCCTCAATGATGGAGGCCATGATGAGCATGAAGAAGATAATGGAGGTCAATGCGGCTGTAATTGCCGCTATCAGCATCATTGCTGAGATGGACCCGACTCCCTCATCTAGTCTCAACCAAATAAATCATCCAACCTCGGATATGGTAGGTCAGGGAGGCAAAGAGTTGGGAAGTACGGGCGGCCCCTATTTTGTGCAAGTTCAGAACAAGCATGTCTTTCCGCCATATGGCATGCCTCCCAACTACACATCACCCGATGTTGCACACGCTCTCGATGAGAATGTTGACAACTCCACACCCATACCCATTGAGATCCAACAACCCCAAGCTGACCATGCACATGTCTCTCAAGTCATAGGGGAGACGCATGAAGTACCCCACCACAATTTAGCTGATTTTAAGCCTCGCCTCAGATATGCCACTGAGGGGCAAGCAGTTGGTGGTGTACCCCTGCCAAACACTTTGGAGGGCCCTTAATTTTGCCCACAACCACAGCCCTTGCATTTTGCGGTGGGGAGAGTCCCTCCTACTATGGTGGAAAGGGTAAAATTTGATCATATAGAGGAAAGGCTCGGGGCCATTGAAGGGGGTGGAAATTATGCTTTCGCTGACATGGTAGAATTATGCCTAGTGCTTGACATCGTCATTCCTCCAAAGTTCAAGGTACCAAATTTCGATAAGTACAAGGGGACTACTTGCCCCAAGAATCACTTGAAGATATACTGTCGGAAAATGGGGGCATACTCGAAAGATGAAAAATCGTTGATGCATTTCTTCCAGGAAAGTCTTACTGGGGCAGCTGTCACTTGGTATACTAATTTGGAACCTTCTCGAGTCCATTCTTGGAAGGACCTAATGTTTTCCTTTTTTAGGCAGTATCAGTACAATTTAGATATGGCTCTGAATAGGATGCAACTACAGAGCATGTGTAAAAAAGAGCATGAATCCTTCAAAGAATATGCCCAACGATGGAGGGATCTGGCAGCTCAAGTAGTGCCCCCAATGATAGAGAAGTAGATGATAACAATGATAGTAGACACGTTACTAGTGTTCTACTATGAGAAGATGGTGGGTTACACGCCTTCAAGATTTGTCGATTTAGTTTTTGTCGGCGAAAGGATCAAAGTGGGTCTGAAAAGAGGCAAATTTGATCATCCTACCTTGATAAATAAGAAGCTTGGGGAAAATGGAGAAAGTAAGAATGAGGGAGGAACCCATGCTGTGACTGCCTTTCCTACATGGCCGAATTCCCCACCAGCTCAACAATGTCAATACTCAGCCAATATCAGCCCTTCTCATTACCCACCACCCTATCAGTCAAGAATACCCAATCATCCACAAAGGCCACCCCTAAATCAGCCACAAAGCTTGCCTGCCGCACATCCAATAACAAACACCACCCTTAACACAAACCAAAACACCAACCAGGGAAGGAATTTTCCAACAAAGAAGCCTATAGAATTCACCCCAATTCCGGTGTCATATGCTAATTTACTGACATATCTACTCAATAATGCAATGGTAGCCATAACCCCAACCAAAGTTCCTCAACCTCCATTTTTCCGAGGATACAACTTGAACGCAACATGTGCTTATCATGGAGGAGTCTCGGGGCATTCCATTGAGCATTGTAAGACCTTGAAACATAAGGTACAAAGTCTAATTGATGCGGGGCTGGCTAAAATTTGAGGAGGATAATCGCTTGTGAATTTTGACGTTGGCAAACGACACCATGCACGGGGCAATTTGAAATTTGTTGTTAGATGTCTCCAATGATTCATTAGGATTTTCAAGTTTATGCCATTACTGTAAACAACAGTTGCAATGCTAATAATATGGATAAATTTGATATCCTTATCTCTCATTCTCTCACAATTACATCTTTGCTTATTTAACTTTCACTAGAATGTGAATGTAAGTCGTTGGTTTATTTGCTTAAGCGACCTACGCTCCTAAGTTTGACTTCCAAGTCTGTTCAATCAGAAATTGCTCGTTCTACACGTTTGGTGAGGGTGTTGTAAACGACGAGTAAAGTAAAAGGTTCAAAAAGAAAGAAAAAACATTTGATTGACTGTGTTTCAAATAAAAGTATAGACATTCATGTGACTTCATTCTTAAAAGTTTTCTTTTTGAGAGAAAAGTGAGTTGTCAAAAACAACAGTCGTTTGACTTAATCTGTCAATTGAAAGCCCTTTAAATGTTTCTCGTCCTTGAAAATTCATTTTCGAGAATTTGCACAGTTCCTTTTTTTTCCTTGCTGCAAGGTCATGATAAAAAAGACATCAATAGATACCTCAGAGCCCTACACCGGGGCAATGAGAGGCATCGTGCATGTGCCTCAAGCGAACCTAGGGGCAGATCAAAAGTTCTCACCCGATAGGTGGAAAACCCAAAATGGTGGCATAAGCAAAAATTAGGGTTGATATAAAAAAAAACAATCAGGGGCGTGTTATTCAGGTTTTGTCCCAAAATCCAAACTACAAAAGGATCTAAGTCAGATTTGAAATGACACATGGCCATGTTTCAACATCCCAAATAGTAGTTTATCCTTTGCTACCCCTCTAAGCCAAAGCATATTTGTTTTTCTAAAAAAACAACAAAAACAAAATAGAAACCCCAAGTAAGAACCACTGCTAAACCAGCGGGAAGAGTAATGCAAACTACACATGCATGAAGTTGGGCAAAAATGAAAAGAAAAAAACCTGCCAAAGACGAGTGAAGAAAAGAGAGATAAAAGATCTCCAGATTTTACAAGAAAGGCACAAAAGTGCAACGAAAGATTAATGTATAAGACAAAAGGAGTATAGCCCAACTCAAAAAAATACAAGCAACGCTTTTGAGGTTCTTACTCAATATAAACACTCTTTGAGCCTCTCTAATTCTTTCTTTCATAGCCCTCTTACCCCTAACCACGTTATAAGCCCAATAAAGCCCATGTGGATCAAGGAATGACTAATTTTGCTTTTAAGTTGGGATTCTGGAATGGAACTCACACACGCTTGTGATTGTTGAAAAAAAATATAAAAAGAAAGAAAAACCCCTGAGGTTTCGCACTTGCACCTTTGAGAAGAAAACTCATTTGACCAGGAGCTCGTGGAAGATGCCCAAAGACCATTGTAATAGTAGCGTGCATCTGATGTTAGTCTCTCATGCAGACTCCTTTGGGATTCCTTTCGAATCCAAGGGTAGCTTTGTTATAAATTCTTTCGTGATCAACCCATGTCATCAAATTTCAGCAGGATCAACAGACCCATGGCATCACTTTATGACCTTAAATCAAGAAAGTTTCACTTGGTCACATACCAAAGTGTGACAATCCATTGCCATCCTTCAATAGGGCGCACGATCGATCCCAAAACCTTATGTTTTCTTGTTGTGCGGAATAATCGAAGTTTTTTTTAAAAAAAAGGGGAAAAGGGAAAACCCTAGGATCAATAATTCGGTTGGTTGATTAAATGTCAAACGGCTCCATTGCTGTCACTCCAAAATTGTCAAGTGACTAAATCAAACAAAACATACAGTCTGAGGGAGTCCCCAAAGAGATTTGCAAAAAAAATAGGATGAGGTTGCATGAATTATCACGTCTTCTAGAAAGAGATAGTCAATATGTGTTTTCCACAAAAGAAAAAGAAGCAAAAAGAATCAAATCAAAATCAAAACCACAAAAATAGGAAAGAATGTCATCAGCATTACACAATTTCATGATTCAAAACCTTTTACAATTCAAGATGAAGGTTGCATGCATCTGCTTCCCAAAATCATGTTCATATTAGGCTATGAGTGCATAGATTTCTCTTTATATACCACTTTCCCAAATCTAATCTTTCAAGTTTAGGATGAGAGGTCCTCTCAAAGAGTCAACCTCTTGCTTTCTCATAAGGTTAAGCCCTTTGGTACTAGTACCTATTGGCATGTTTCGTAGGACTCAAAGTCCTCACTTTTATCTTTCGTAGGACTGAAAGTCCTCGCTTTTACCTTTCATAGGACTCAAAGTCCCCGCCTTTATCTTTCATAGGACTCAAAGTCCTTTGTCTTTATGCTTTCATAGGACTCAAAGTCCTCTGTCTTTATGCTCTCATAGGACTCAAAGTCCTCGGTCATTTACTTTTCAAAGACTATCATAGTCTGTTGTCTTGCAGAGATAATCAAGGTCATCTGCTCCTTTACATTTCAAAGACTTCAATGTCTTTTGTCAAGATGAAAATGTCTTCATTTATATTTCTTAAGACTATAATGTCTTTTGTCAAGACGAAAATGTCTTCATTTACATTTCAAATACTTCAATGTCTTTTGTGAAGACTATCACAGTCTTCTTCACATTCTAAAGACTTCAATGTCTTTCAATAAGACTATCACAGTATTCTTTACATTCTAAAGACTTCAATGTCTTTTGTCAAGCCAACAATGTCTTCATTTACATTTCAAATGACGTCAATGTCTTTAGTCATTTACGCTTTCAAAAGACGACAATGTCTTCATTTACATTTCAAAGACTTCAACGTCTTTTGTCCCTTATAGGACTCAACATCCTTTTCTTTGTGCTTCGTAGGACTCAACATCCTCTGTTTCTATGCTTTGAAAAAAATATATATCTTCCGCTCTATAGAACTTCAATGTCCTCATGTTTTCTCGATTTCACTTCCTTGGTTCGCTAGTTGCCTGGTCGAATAGTAGTATCGCTCAAACTAAATTAGTGTCCTTATCTTTACTTCCCTTTTATTTCCAATAAAAGATATGTAAAGAGGGGCAACTGTCATACCCTAATTTCGTTTGGGGAAAATCATTTCTTGATCTTTTAATCCTTACTAGTCATCTTACGGTGTTGAACACCAGTTACAGTGCAAAATAGATGATCATTCAATGTTTTGATCAAGAATGTGAAAGATACCAAAAGGGTGGCAAAAGGGTCATTTCAGGGGGATTTCTGGACCCTGGCTCACCCAGGCTAGCCTCTCGCTCGCCTGGGCGAGCAAGATTGCTTCAGAATGAAGTGACAGCTCACCTGGGCGAGCTGTCATGACCCTAAATGCTTTGTTTTGCTATAAATAAGCGTGAAAAGGGCTGAGAGAGAGGTTCTGAGGTCTAGAGGTGAAGGATTGAAGAGAAAGAAGAGAAAAAGAAGCTAAATCGTTGTCGAATTGCGACCATAATCATTCTTTGATCGTTCTTCGTTCTTCATCCGGTTAGTGTTTGTCTTTAAGGATTCGAACATGATTTATGGACCCTTAGGAGTCCTCTCTATTGTTTTGTGCATCTTCTTCTCCTTCTTCGACCCTAAAAAAGTAAAAAAACATAAAAGGGAAAAAATAATAAACATGAAAAGGGAAAATACATAATTTGAAGTCATGTTTTGCACACTCGATTAGAGGCTTTCGTCCCTTGCGACGGGCACGAGGGGTGCTAATACCTTCCCCGTGCGTAAACAACTCCCAAACCCTCATTTTCAAAATCCGCAAACCTTTTCCTTTTTGGTTTTTCTAACATTTTCCTCAAATAAACGTTGGTGGCGACTCCGCTTGTTTTGTCCCTTGGAGACAAACGCTTTGGCCTATTAATTTGTCCTTTTCGCACCCCCGCCGAAGGGTAGGTTGAGACACCATGTTCACATGATTTTCAATCATTTTTAAGAGAAATGAGTGTATAATCCTAACATGGTTGGTTTATAGCCATCATCGTGGTACCCAACACATGTAACTAAGAATGTGGTGAAACTTTCATGACTTTCTTTTGTTCTTTTTTTTGTTTTTTTTTGTAGAGGAAAATGCAAGGATCATGCATGAGTGAACATAACATGCGAACGATGAAAATAGAATGTATGCAGTTGGTAGAACAAGAGCATGCTAAATGAAGATGTATGATAATGCAATGACTTATGCAAATGCAATGCATGAATATGACAAATGATAAATGCATAAATGATATGTCCATTATGATGCCATGAAGAGATGCATGATGCGATCAAGGAACAAGCCAGAGTGAGTTTGCTATGTGCCCCCCTAATTCAGGATCCTAATGGAAAGGATCCAAAAGTCCACTTCTAGTGATAATTCCCAAGGGTGGTTTCATGTAACTTTACTAGTTTCTAGAGATATCATTCTCTTAGGTAATACATTGTGGCAATAGGGACTATCAGTGACAATGCATCACCAAAAGAGGAAAACTCTAGATGAGGCTTCACTGTTATCAAGCGAGTCGGAGACCCAGCATGACCACAAATCAACCTCCACTCCTTATGGCACACATAGACTCGAGTATAGGGCCTAATATCTCAATGTGTGTGCGAGGTGTAGGTGCTATGTGTGCGTAGAAAAAATATTTCTAACTATGAATGTAATCAATAGATAAACACACACTAAACCCAACAACATAGCAAAGGTTATATACAAATATGGACAAACCAAAAGATAAAAGGGAAAAGGGAACATAAATAAAGAAGTCACAACAAAAACATTGCACACTGATCGAATGGCCTAACTCTCTAACAAGTCCCCAGTGGAGTCGCCAACTGTCGCAACCTACCCTTCGACAGGAGGGCGAGGCGAGATAAAGGTGCGTCTTCTCGTTAAGAAAACGCATGGAGTCGTCACCAGCGTTTATTCAAGGAAAACGTTAGAAAAACCAAAAAGACGGTAGCCTTTAATCAAGTGTAAAAAACATGACTTCAAAATTGTGTATTTTCCCTTTTTATATTTTTTTTTATTTTTTGGGATCGACAAGGGTGTTGCCCTTGGCTCTACGTATCCTTAGGTGCGATGAGGATTTTAGACCTACGTAGTTCTTTAAGTCTGAAAGTTTGTGTGTTACATTGATTTTATGTTATTTGAAAGATTAATTTTAATTGCGAACAAAAGTTGTTTAAGGCGTTCGACCTTGAAACGATGTTTTAACCTTTGAAAAGCGGAGAGAATCATTAAGGTGTTGGACCTTGAAACGACCTCAAGTGATGTTTGATGAAAAGCGGAGAGAATCGTTAAGGTGTTGGACCATGAAATGATCTCAAGCGATATTTGATGAAAGGAAGTTTATGAGTTGGTTTTACTTTGGTATTGCATATTAACCTTTAATTTTTTTAAAGATAACTTACAACACAAATGATCGGTTAAAACTCACTTTACAAGAAGAAAATGAGATTACTGATGATAGAAGAACAAGATGAAGATGCACAAAATAAGAAAGAGGACGCCTAAGGGTGCATAGATTGCATTCAAATACTTAAAACAAAAACTAATCGGATGACGAACGAAGAACAATGTAGAAGTCGAGGTCGCAATTCAGTAGCGCCTCAACCTCGTTTTTTCTCAGTCTTCTTCTTCTCTCTGATTTCTCTCAATTTCTCTCAATCCTGGACCTTAGAACTGCTTTTCTTAGCCTCCCTTATGCCTATTTATAGCAAAAGATGGCATTAGGGGTCATGGCAGCTCGCCCAGGTGAGTTGTTGCTTCATCCTGAAGTAAGCTGGCTCACCTAGGCGAGCTGGTTCCTTCACCCCGAAGCAATTTAGGGGCCCAGGCGAGCTAAAGGCTAGCCTGGGCAAGCCAGGGTCTAGAAAACCCCCTGAAATGACCCTTTTGCCCCCCCTTTCAGTATCTTTCGCATTCTTGATTAAAACATTGAATGATCATTTGTTTCACACTATAACTTGCATTCAACACCGTAAGTTGACTAGCAAGTATTAAAATATCAACAAACAATAGTCGCTGGACGAAATTAGGGTATGACAATGGGGATGGTAAAACATCCCTTGTCCTCCAAATGTCTTGTGGGTCTTAGTTGATGTAGCATATCCCATGTGAGTTTTTCAATAGGTGGTTCCTCCTTCTTCCTTATATCATCTCCATGTATTTCTCAAATTTGGCCATCCTCTCATCGTCTCTTTGCTTACGGATGCTTAGCTTGCTAAAATCAATCAATGGAGGATTAAGTAAGGATTGCATACCTTGGGTTGAAAGTTTGGCTTGTGCTTTCATCTCTTTCTCTAGCACGATGCTTTCTTCTACCTCTTCTTCTTCTTGAACTCCCACGTCACACTCTATGGTAGAGATAAACAACAACTCCAAGGGGCCATCTTAAAGAAAGCCCAACAAGCATTCATGTGTGAAGAATGCAGAGAAGACCATCAAGCATCAAAATGCATTGAGGTACTAACCGAGGAGGTTAATTACATGGGAGGACAACAACGACCTTCCAATAACTTCCAACAAAGAGGTTTCCAAAATATAGATAGAAAGTACAACCAAGCAGGAGACAACAAACCACAACAAAGACCAAATTTGTGGGATCGACCACAAAGTTGGAAGAAGACTTGACCAAACTCACCGAAGTGGTCATCACCAACCACAAAATCACCAAACCTACAGTCAGAAGCATGGAGACTCAAATAAAGCAATTGGCCAAACAATTGCAAACCTTTTCAATTGGCTTTTCTACAGCCACCAAGGAGAACCCAAAAGGCCATTGCAAAGCATTCAGCAATCTCTACCTTGGCTCAATAACATTTCCAAATTATAAGTAACTTGGTTCATTTCCATCTATCTAAGTTAAGTAGATTCAGACAATGCATGAAGTTGCTTCTTGGAATAGGCTTCATGAACATATCAGTTGGATTCTCCCTCGCATCAACTTTATGGACTTCAACCCTCTTCTTAGTACGGATGAAGTGGTATCTGATTTCAATGCCCTTAGTCTTCTCATGATAGACTTGATCCTTGGCTAAAAAAATTCCACTCAAACTTTCACAGAAAATGATAACCTTTTCCTATGGAAACCCAAGGTTGCTAATCTGACCCTTCTACCAAATCCCTACCTTACGTTTACCAGGGACATGTACTCTTCCTTTGTAGTGGATTAAGCCACTATGTGCTAGGGTGTTTCCTTCCAACTAACAAGAAAATTTCCAATCGTGAACGCGCACCCAGTCACAAATCTCCATACATCCAAATCTACAACATAATCAGAATATGAGTAACTAGCGAGCACAAGATGTGTCTCCATTGCAGATGAGTCCAATATCAATTCCTTTTGAGAATATACATTTCATAACTTGCCAATGTTCCTTCTGTAGATTATCCATATACTTACTCATAACATTGATGCTAGGTTCGATCTGGTGCATACCATAACATACATGAGACTACCTACATCACTTGCATAAGGAAAATGAGACATGTATTCCTTCTTTGGTTGTGACTGAGTAGTATTGAGTTCAAATAGAAGAATGGACGTTGTTAGAGGAGTACATACTGGTTTTGCGAATGCCATCCCAAAATGATTCATCACTTTCTATTCCTTCTAATACAAAAAAAGTTTTTTCTGGACACGATCCCTCTTGATCTCCATGCCCATAATCTTTTCAACAATTCTCATGTCATTCATCTCAAATTCACAATTGAGTAGTGACTTCATCTTCAAATTTGCCAACAAATTTTAAGATGTTATGAACATGTTGTTGTCCATATAGAGTAGTATACAAATGTTGGAACCATCCCCCATCTTGCTATAATAAACACACGAGTCATATTCGGATGTACCCATGAGAGACAATGAACTCATTGAATCTTTTGTACCAATGCCTTGGTGATTGCTTCAACCCATAAAGAGACCTCGTTAATATACACACATAATTTTCCTTTCCTTCCACCTCAAAACCTTATGGTTGTTATATAAGAATATCTTCCTTTAGTCTTCCATGGAGAAAGGTAGTTTGACATCGAGTTTCCCTAACTCCATGTCCTAAGTTGCCACTAGGGCCAACAAAACATGTATATAGGTGTGTTGAACTACTAGAGAGAATATTTTGTTTTAGTTCACTCCTTCCTTCTAATCGTAGCCTTTAGCTACTAGACGTGCTTTATAATGAATGACTTCTTTAGTGGATGATCCAAATTTGTTCTTGAAGATCCAATTTCACCCCACTACTAGTATACCTTTAAGTAGTTCAACTAAATCCCATGTCTGGTTCCTCTGAAGGAATTTCATATCTTTATTCATAACCATTTTCCACTCCTTGGTTTCATAATAGGAAATTGCTTCCTGATAAGTGGATGATTCAAATGAATTGATGTCTTCTGTTACATGTAGCACATAAGATATTATATCAAAGCCATGTCTTTTAGGAGCTTTGAATTGGCTTTGTGACATTCTAGGTGTTGTGGTTTTTGGCTACTTTGGATGGTTTTGACTTGTCTAGTCACTCTCCTCAATTGGTGCTGAATTTTGATGTTAAGGATGCATTTAAAGATCCTAATCAATCTCATCAGGTGCTTCAAACTGCTTTTGATCAATAATGTTTTTGATTGTGGAGCTCTTAAACTTCACTTGCTTAGTGACATCCTTAGCCTTGGCCAAATCTTCATCATATTTAGAATGCAGCATAGAGGGTTCATCAAAGTCAACATCTTGACTCAGAATGACTTTCTTTTAGATAGAGACCAGACTCATAATCCTTTGACTCCATCTTCATAGCCCATAAAGAATCTCTTCTTGGCTTTTGGCTCCAACTTACCTTCACTTACGTGATTGCATGTCAAACACAATATAGCATGTTTTGTTGACTACTTCTTCCCAAAAACTCTTATTCAAGCTTGAATTCGATAGTATGCATCTGGCCCTTTCCAACAAGGTTTTGTTCATTCTTTCAGCTACTTTATGTTGTGGAGTATAACATAGAATACATTATCTTGCCATGCCTTCATCTCTCTAGAATTCATTGAATTCATTAGAGCAGGATTCCAAGTCATTCTTTGTCCTAAGATACTTCATTGTCTTTATTGTATAATTCTTCATAAGAATCGTTCAATGCTTGAAAAAATTGAAAGCTTTAGAATTCTGCTTCATCATGAATACCTAAGTCATCTTGGAGTAATCATCGATGATGGAGAGTAAATACCTTGCCCCTCCCAGTGATGGAACACTCGAAGGCCTCCCAACAGTTAGAATGGACATAGTCCAACTTTTCCTTTGTTGTGTGTACAATCTTTGGGAACTTCGACCGATGCAACTTCCCAGAGATGCAATGTTCATAAAACTAAAGAGGTTCCACCTTGTGATTTCCAGATAAGCCTCGCTTGCTCAAAATATCCATACCTTTTTCACTCATGTGGCTCTGACGCAGCATTGAATCAAAGAGATTAAAGATTTAAAGATTAGTCTTAGGATCTTTTGGTTTTAATATTTTTGCAATGCCAAAAAAATTTCTAAAGATGTGGCATTTATATTGGATGTTTTCAGACTAGGCATGTTGAGTGTTTTAGACTTAGTTTTCTTTATCCATGCTTAGTGGTAATGAAACATGATAAGTCATATGTATTGATCTCAATGTTTTTAAAAAGCAATAAGTTTAACATTGTGTAATAGATTACAAAGTGTTAGAACAAGCAACAAAAGAAGGCAGTCTTTGTAGCTTGAGATAGTCAATTACCACATATTGTAATTGATTAGATTGCGCCTGGAAACTTAGGAGCTCTCTATGTTTCAAAATAATCAATTACCACAATTCATAATCGAGTATTCCAGAAACATAGAAGCTTGAAAAGCTCTATGTGAAACGAGATAATCGATTACCCCAATCTGTAATCGATTACCATGTTTCTGGAAATGCAAAACAAAGAGGGATTTGAATAAATTAATAAATTATCCCATTTGCTAATCAATTAAATTTGTTTTATCTGTTAAAACTATATATACCCTCACTTGTTCATTCTCATTAATGATTCTTGATTCAATCTTATCTTTTGAAAAATACTTTCTAAGAGTCATCTAAGGGAACCACTCTGCGTTTCAGTAAGAGATTCATGATGGTCAAGATTCATTCATTCTTCATCACAGTTTAAGAAAAAAAAGCTTTAAGATATTATGATATGCATATTCAGGTGTATTCAATCTAATTTCGAATTCTTTCTAGTTTCTGACCTTGATTAAGGTTATCAAGGATTTGCGTGAGTTGATAGGGTTTCAACTATCGGTCCTTCTCTTGCAGGTTCAAAGGAAGAGTAGAATGTTGGGAATTATTTGTGCATAGTATTTGTACTTAGATTTCTATTAATGGAAGTTCTAAGGGGCCTTAGAACAACTAAATGTAGATCCTCTTGAGGATTGAACTAGTATAAATTCTATATGATTCTCTCTTTCTCTAAACCTTTGTTTTGATAATCAATCTTGGTAATGGAATTGATGTAAGAGGGGCATCATACTCTATTTTTCATAGATTTTTGTATTCATAGCTTTCATTGATTAAAAATATTTATCATTAAGTTTTTGAGAAAACCTTGGTTACAATGTGGGGTTAGGTTTAATTGAATCTCTAAGAATGAATGGGTAAACATTTTGAAGAGAATATATTCAACCCCTTCTAGATTCCTGGTTATTTCAACACACAGATACCACAAATAGTTATCAAATGAGCCATTAGACGCATGGCTTCCAAATTTTGAAATAGTAGAGACAAAGCCTATCACAGTGGATCCTAGAAGGATGTACATATTTTCTTGCTTGGTTCCCAGCATTACCATAGACTTCCATTTTCCTTTGATTTGAATAACACCACCTTTAACCCAACAAGAAAAACCTTCCAAATCCATGGCACCCACAGATACAAGATTTTTCTTAAGCTTTGAAACGTGATGAACTTTAATTAAGGTTCTAACAACACCATCATGCATTCTGATTTGTACAAAAGCTACACTGATATACTTACAAGGAGCATTGTTACCCATGAGGACGTCACCACCTTGTGCAAAATGTTGTTGTAGTTGTTCACCAACAGTCAGAACCAAATCACTTTTTGATAAGGAGTCATTCTAAACAAGAGCAACAAAAAAAAAATCTTTGTGTTCTTTGGACAATCTCGCTTCCAATGACCTGATTCTTTGCAGTAATTACAAGTGTCCTTAGGAACCACTTTGCTCTTCTTGCCACCTTAGCCTTTCTTCTTCTTCTACCCTATAGCAAAATCATTCACCGATAATCTGTGTATAGAGGTTTCATCACCATTCCTAGACACCTTTAGTCGAAGCTTTCTCGAATAAAGACTGGAGTTGACTTCTTCAAGTGTAATAGAGTCTTGGTCTACACTAAGAGAACTCACAAAATTCTCAAATGAATAAGGGAAAAAGGCTAACGAAATCATTGTCAGATCTTTGTCTTCCATCTTGACATGAATGTCATGTAGCTCCATCATAACAAATTTGAGCTTATCAAGATGTTCCTTCAATGGCATACCTTTCCTTATTTGGAGACCAAACAAACATCATTTCAATAGCAACTTGTGTCACTTTGGATTTCTAGAGTGAAAAATCAAAATTAACAATATTTATATAACTATTTGAATCCTTATATACCAAAATTAACAATTTAATATACAATCCAATGATCCACCTGTTTATTTTGTTATTCTGATTTTCGAGATGATAAATTGTTGAAAGACAAAAATCACAGAATATCAAGTAATTTTAATTTGTAGGCACTTTTCCTTTTGTTGTTTGCATCATCATCATGACACTCATTGTTGGAGATTGTTAGTGACCATTTTCAAAGGTACGAATGTCTTTCATAAACTTTTCATACTCTTTTTTGTTACAAATGCTTTTATAACTTGTTTTATGTGAGTAATGACTATTGTTTAATATACAAGTTATGTTCATTATGAGTGAGCCTTACTTTCCCATTTGAGATTCAATATAATGATTCTTCCGAATAGTTTAAATTAATCATTATATTGAATCTTGAATTGTCCCTTTGGATAGTTTGGGAAGATTCATTTTTTATAGTAGATTCATATGTATAGATTAACTCTCTTTTCTTAAATTTGATGAAATTTTGGTATAATGCATTTCACTTTGTTCTCCGGGTGCATACTTAATTGTGGTCAAATTTATGTCATTGCTTTCATGTCGTGTACATGGAGATCAATGCGAAATGCTGCCGAAATTTTATCAAATCTAAGAAAAGAGAGTTAACCTTTACGTATGAATCTACTATAAAAAAAATATCTTCCTGAATGGGATATGGTCACACCTTTAATAAAAAAAAATGAGGTTTTCATGCATGGAATAACTTTGTGAGTATCACAGAATTTTTAGATGGATCAAAGTTGAATGAATGCAAGTTACATGAGCCCTATGTATGAGGAAGGTGTTGAACAGTTCTTGCAATTTGCCTTTGAAAGAAATTGATCGAATGAGGATGGAAAATATTTATGTCATTGTATAAATTGTTTGAATGGGAGACAATAATTACTAGGCGACATACGAGAACATATTCTGTGAGACGGGATTAAGAAGAATTATGCAACATGGATATGGCAAGGTGAATTAACAGACATGCAAAGGGGGTCCCAAACTGAATCGATTGATGTAGAAATAGGAGATCCATCAGTGGATATGATTCATGATTTCGGACAACAATGTTTTCAGCAAGCACATGCTCCTATGTATGATACATTGGAAAGTGATTCAAAGAAGCCTTTGTATCCGATGTGCAAAAGGTCATTGACACTGTTGTTATTGGTGTTAAGTCTGGTTAATATGAAGGTCAGATATGGCTGGAGTGATAAAAGCTTCACTTCATTGCTTAAGGTAATGCAGGGTGTGCTTCTTGAGGAAAACACATTGCCAAAAAGTTACTATAAGGCAAAGAAGATATTGTGTCCGATGGGTATGGAGTATCAAAAAATTCATCCATGCCCTAATGATTGCAAACTGTATAAACATAAGTTTGAAGAAATGCATAAATGCCTTAGGTGTGGGATATCACAGTACAAACTGAAGGATGATTGCAAGTGTAGCAATGATGAAAGCACAAAAAAAGGCCCCCAGCAAAGGTGTTATGGTATCTTCCAATCATTCCAAGGTTTAAGCATTTGTTTACTAATGGAGATGATGCAAAAGACCTTACATGGCATGCAGATGGGAGAAACTTTGATGGAATGCTCCACCATCCGACTGCATTATTCTAGTGGAAGAAAATTAATCGTTTGTATCTGAATTTTGTGAAAGATGCAAGAAATCTTAGGCTTGGACTTGCCACCGATGGAATGAATCCCTTTGACAGTTTAAGCACTAAGAACAGTTTGTGGCCAGTTTTTCTAGTAATTTACAACTTGCCTCCTTGGTTGTGCATGAAATGAAATACATGATGTTGTCTATGATGATATCGGGCCCAAGACAGCTTGGAAATGACATTGATGTTTATCTCAGTCCCTTGATTGAAGACTTGACAAAGTTATGGGACAAGGGGGTTGATGTCTTTGATGGGTATTGAAATGAGACATTCAAGTTACGTGTAGTGCTATTTTATATCATTAATGACTTTCCAGGATATGAGAATTTGAGTGGATATAGTGTTAAGGGCCATCATGCATGCCCTATTTGTGAAGAAGACACAAGCTACGTACAACTGAAACATGGAAGAAAAATAGTATACATTCGACATCAACATTTTCTGAAACCTTATCACCCTTATCGGCAATTGAAAAAAAACATTTAATGGAATTCAAGAGCATGAAATTACGCTGGCACCCTTAACTGGTCAGCAGGTTCTTGAGCGGGTTGAGGACATCAATACTATATTTGAAAAGACCCAAAAGAAGATGACAAGTAAAACCTGCATATGGAAGAAGAGGTAGGTATTCTTTGATCTTCCATATTAGTTCTATCTAGATGTTAGACATTGTATTGATGTCATGCATGTGGAGAAAAATGTTTGTGATAGTATCATCGACACGCTTCTTAACATTCAAGGCAAGATAAAGGACGGTTTGAATACTCATCAAGATCTAGCTAAGATGGGTATACGTGACCAATTACAACCAAGGTCTGATGGTAAGAAAAATATACTTGCCTCTAGCATGTCATACTTTGTCAAGAAATGAGAAGACAAGTTTCTATCAATGTCCATGTCGTGTAAAAGTGCCACGGGGATACTCTTCAAATATTAAGAGCCTTGTGCAGTTGAAAGATCTGAAATTAGTTGGCTTAAAATCTCAGGATTGCCACGTCTTCATGCAACAACTATTGGTTGTGGCAATGCGAGGCATCTTGCCTAACAAAGTGAGGCATACCATAATTCATTTGTGCTTTTTCTTCAATGCCATATGTAGCAAATTCATTGACCCTGTAAAGTTAGATGACTTGGAAAATGAGGCTACTATTATCTCGTGTCAATTGGAGATGTATTTTCCTCCTTCATTTTTTGACATCATGGTTCACTTAATTGTTCATCTGGTGAGGGAAATTAAATTTTGTGGTCCCGTTTATTTATGGTGGTTTTACCATGTTGAGCGATACATGAAGATCTTAAAAGGGTATCCAAAGAATCTACATCATCTTGAAGCATCCATTGTTGAAAGGTACATTGCAAAAAAAGCTATTAATTTTTTTTTAGAGTACGTTGAAAAGGCAAAACCAATTGAACTTCCCGAGCCTTGGCATGACGAGAAAATGGGAGGTAAGGGTTCACGAGAGCTGCATGTTATAACTCTGGGTCTAGAGGAATTGAAACAAGCTCATTTATATATATTGAATAACATTAATGAAGTTGTGCATACATAAATTGTCACGAAGCCTTAGTCAAGGAAAGTAACCCAAAAATGACCAAGAATAGGGTGTTGAAAGAGTATAACAAAACTTTCCTAAATTGGTTTAAAGATACAATCTTTGGTGACGATAATGCTTCTAAAATGTTAAAGATGTTAGCAAATGGGCCTAAAAGAAATGTTAGAAGTTGGAAGGGATACAACATCAACAACTATTCATTCTACACCAAATCACAAGACGACAAGAGTATAGTGCAAAACAGTGGGGTTCGTCTTAGGGTTGAATCCTAACACTTTGCTACTGTAAATGATGGCAATCCCCGCTTGGGGTCCATGCCTTACTTAGGAGTTATTGAAGAAATTTGGGAGCTTAATTATGTTAAATTCATCGTGTGTCTTTTTAAGTGTAAGTGGGTTGATAGCAATATCGATGTGCGAACTGATGATTTCGAATTTAGTTTGGTAGATTTGAAGAAGCTAGCTTATCAGAATGAGCCTTTCATCATGGAAAAACAAGTTAAACAGGTGTTTTATGTTCAAGATCATTGGGATGAAAGGTGGTCAATGGTTCTACAAGGAAAAACCATTGGTCTCAATGTTGAAGATGACAATTCAACCCTTAATACTTGACACACTCCTTTTTCTATAAACATGCCTAATGTTAACAGAGAAGAAGCTGGCAACGTCCATGCTAATCGTAATGATCATGATGAAGGAGATAATTGATTACAAGCGGTTATAATTGTTTTTGCTATATATACCCATCGTGTGTAACAAGTTTTAACAAAAAGTTGTGATACGATCCTTGTGAAACAAGTTTTTAAAACTTTGTTTTTCTTTTGATTTTATTTTAAAACCAATTCACCCCCCCCTTGGTTTAGTGAGTCCCATTATCTTTTTCAATTGGTATAAGAGCTACGTCTTGAAAAAGCATTTTTTTTGTTTTGGCAAAAGAGAATGGAAATCTTTATTCAATCATTTGATCCTGATGCATGAAATCCTATTGTTAAAGGACCATTTATACCGACTAAAGAAGTCATTGGTGAATTGGTTCCTAAAGAATGGGATGAGATGAAAGATGATGAGAAAAGAAAAGTGCAAAATGATTAAAAAGCTAAAAACATTTTAACTTCTGGTTTATCTTCTAATGAATTTTTTCGTACTGCAAGGTGTAAAAGTACAAAGGAGATATGGAAATTGCTTGAAGTCACTCATGAAGGCACTACGGATGTAAGAAGAATGGTGAAACCATCTCAAAACTTTAAACAAGATTCACCCATATAGTGAATCACTTACTTGGTCTCGGGAAGACATTTGAAGATGATGAGCTTGTGGAAGCAATGACTTCCAAGATTATTTTGATGATGCCAAAGAATCAAGAGTTAAGCAAGTTCCAAAGAATCAGGAGTCAAAAATCTTCAAGAATCAAGTTTCAAGATTCAAGAACAATCAAGTTTCAAGAATCAAGATTCAACAACAATCAAGATCAAGATTCAAGACTCAAGATTCAAGAATCAAGAGAAGACTCAATCAAGATAAGTACTAAATAAGTTTATCAAAACATTGAGTAGCACAAGAATTTTTCACAAAATATTATACCAAAGAGTTTTACTCTCTGGTAATCGATTACCAGAAGGTAGTAATAGATTACCAGTAGCCAGCATTGTTTTCAAAACTGATTTACAAAGCTGTAATCGATTACCATGAGCATATAATCGATTATCAATGTTTTAAAACATTAGATTTCAAATTTCAAGAGTCACAACTAGTGATAAAATATTTTCAAATCATTTTAAACTTGTGTAATTGATTACACAATACTTGTAATTGATTACCAAAGTTTCTAAACATTTTGATTTTCAAATTTAAACATGAAGAGTCACATATGTTGATGTATAATCGATTACACTATGATGGTAATCGATTACCAGTGACTGATTTCAAAAAAGAAATTACCAAAAGTCACAATTCTTAAGGTGACTTGTTTTTGAAGATTTTTCAAAAGTCACAACCTTTAAGTAACTAGTTTTTCAAAAGAGTCACAACTTTTAAAGTGACTAGCTTTAAAGAAATTTCCAAGAGTCACAAACTTTAACTTGAGTCATCAAATGATTATAAATATGTGACCATGGCACGAATTTCAAATATTGAAAAGACTGATTCCTTTCATGATTAACAGATTTCTTTCATAGAGTTTTTGTTCAATACTTTCTCTTCCAAGAAAAGTTCATTGTTCAAAAACTTGTGCTACTCTTCTTCTTCATTCACTTCTTTCTCTTGCCAAAAGATTCAAAGGACTAACCGCATGAGAATTCTTTTGTTTCTTCCCATCTCCTTCTTGAAAAAAGATTTCAAAGGATTAACCGCCTGAGATATCTTCTGTTTCTTACAAAAGATTTCAAAGGACTAACCGCCTGATATATCTTTTTCCCTTTCCCTTTATACAAAAGATTTCAAAGGACTAACTGCCTGAGATATCTTTTGTATCCCCCTCACAGAGAATTCAAGGGACTAACCGCCACAGAATTCTTTGTCCTAACACATTTGAGGGTATATCCTTTGTGGTACAAGTAGAGGGTACATCTACTTGGGTTGTTATATTGAGAACAAGAGAGGGTACATCTCTTGTGGATCAGTTCAAGTGGAAGGTACATCCACTTGGTTGTTCAAAGAGAAAAAGGGAGGGTACATCCCTTGTAGATCTTTGGCTTGTAAAGGATTTTACAAGGTTGAAAGAAATCTCAAGAACCGTTGGTTGCTTGGTGATGTAAGCTCCATTGGAGCTTGTAGGCCTAGGATCTTCTTCGTCAATGCTTTCCTTTGCTTCTTGGAAGATGAATGGTAGCAGAATGGAGAAGGAAGAGAGAGAGGAGACACCACTTCAAGGAGAAGATGAGTTTAGAAGAAGCTCACCACCATAGGAGACCATGGATAATAGCTTGGAGGAAGAAGGAGATGAATGAACGGAGAGGAAGAGAAGAGCACGAAATTTTGTGCTCTAAAAGAGCTCTGAAATCTGAAGTTTAATTTTCAAATGATCAAAGTTGAAAAAATGCACACACATGACCTCTATTTATAGCCTAAGTGTCACAAAATTGGAGGGAAATTTGAATTTCAATTCAAATTTCACTTGAATTTGAAATTGAATTTGTGGAGCCACACTTTGGAGCCAAAATTTAACTAATTATGATTAGTGAATTTTAGTTATGATTCAGCCCACTAATCCGAGATCAATTCCAAGATTCTCTACTAAGTGTGCTTAGGTGTCATAAGGCATGTAAAGCATGAAGGACATGCACAAAGTGTGACTATATGATGTGGCAATGGGGTGTAGTAAGCCAATGCTCACCTCCCCGTCTAAAATTTAATTGGATTGGGCTTCTACCAATTCAATTAAATTTATTTCCAACCACACACATCAAATATTCACTTAGTGCATGTGAAATTACAAAATTACCCCTAATACAAAAACTAGTCTAGGTGCCCTAAAATACAAGGGCTAAAAAATCCTATATTTCTAGGGTACCCTACCTAAATTATGGAGCCCTAAATACAAGGACCAAATACAATGACATCCTAGTCTAATATGTACAAAGATAATTGGTCCCAACCTTGGCCCATGGGCTCAGAAATCTACCCTGAGGTTCATGAGAACCCTAAGGCCTTCTTCAGCAGCTCTATCCCAATCCTCTTGGAGCCTCTTGCTCATGGCTCTAGTGACTGGTCCCTTCCTGGGGTGGATTGCATCATCCCCTTCCCCTTGAAGAGGATTTGACCTCAAATCTGTTAGTTCCTCCTTCTCAATATCAGCTCCACCTGCAAAAGGAATTAAATCAGAAATGTTAAAAGTGGTGCTGACTCCATACTCTTCTGGGAGGTCCAACCTATAGGCATTCTTATTGATCCTCTCCAAAACCTAAAAAGGTCCATCCCCTCTAGGGCTAAGCTTGGATTTCCTTTTAGTAGGGAATCTATCCTTCCTAAGATGGAGCCAAACCCAGTCACCCTCATTAAGAACTAGCTCTTTTCTTCCTTTATTGCCTTTAGTTGAATACACCTTTGTTTGGTTCTCTATTTGGTTATTAACCCTCTCATGCAACTTCTTTACAAACTTTGACCTAGATTTCCTTTCTTTATGTATAAAAGAAGTGTCCAGTGGGAGGGGAAAGAGGTCTAATGGTGTTAGGGGATTGAACCCATAGACAACCTCAAAAGGGGACTACTTAGTGGTTCTATGAAACCCCCTGTTGTAGGCAAATTCTACATGAGGAAGATACTCATCCCAAGACTTATGGTTGCATTTCAGAAGAGCCCTTAAAAGGGTGGGTAAAGACCTATTCACTACCTCTATTTGCCCATCAGTTTGTGGATGACAAGTGGTAGAGAAAAGAAGTTTAGTTCCTAGCTTAGCCCATAAGGTTTTCCACAAGTGGCTAAGGAACTTAGCATCTCTATCTGACACAATGGTCCTAGGCAAACCATGGAGTCTCACAACTTCCTTAAAAAAGAGTTTTGAGATGTGGGAAGCATCATCCACCTTGTGGCATGGTATAAAGTGTGCCATCTTGCTAAACCTATCCACCACCACAAAGATAGAGTCTACACCTCTTTGGGTTCTAGGAAGCCCAAGGACAAAGTCCATACCAATGTCTACCTAAGGTACAGAGGGGATGGGTAAGGGTGTGTATAGCCCATGAGGCATCACCCTAGACTTGGCTTGTAAACAAGCCACACACCTTGTGCAATTCTTATGGACATCTTTCTTCATATGAGGCCAATAAAACTTTTCTTTGAGTAAGACAAGGTTCTTGTCTATCCCAAAGTTGCCCATGAGCCCACCCTCATGGCTCTCTTTCACAAGTAATTTCCTAATGGATCCTTGGGGTATGCAAAGCTTTCCCTCTTTGAACAAATACCCCTCAGCCAAATAGAATCCATCTTCGGCATTTTTCCTACGACTCTCATAAATGGGAGAGAAATGTTCATCTAAAACATACAAGTCCCTAATATTATCAAATCCTAAAATTTGAGCTCCTAGGGAGCAAAACAATGTGTGTCTCCTAGAGAGGGCTTCAGCTACCACATTTGTTTTTCCCTTTTTGTATTTGATAACATATGGAAATTGCTCTAGGTACTCTACCCTTTTTGCATGCCTCTTGTTTAGCTTGCTTTTCCCTTTAATGCACTTAAGTGATTGATGATCACTATGAATGAAAAATTCCTTGGAAACAAGGTAATGTTCCCAAGTTTGGAGGGCTCTTATTAAGGCATAAAGCTCTTTATCATAGGTGGGGTAGTTGAGGGTGGCACTATGAAGTTTTTCACTAAAATAAGCAATAGGGTGCCCACCTTGTAACAATACAGCTCCAACTCCCACTCCAGAGGCATCACATTCTAGCTCAAAAGTTTTAGAAAAGTCAGAAAGAGCTAGAAGAGGTGCTTTAGTAAGCTTTTCTTTGAGCAAAGCAAACGCTTGCTCTCGTTTTTCACCCCAGGTAAATGCCACATTCTTCTTCACTAGCTCATTGAGAGGTGATGCAATTGTAGAGAAATTAGGAACGAACCTTCTATAGAAGCTTGCTAACCCATGGAAGCTCCTAATATCTCCCACACTTTTTGGGGTAGGCCATTCTTGGATGGCCTTTATTTTCTCAGGGTCCACTTGGACCCTATTTCTACCAACTACAAAACCTAAGAAAACTATATTATCTACACAAAAGGTACACTTCTCTATATTTTCATAGAGGGTGTTTTTCCTAAGAACTGAAAGAACTTGCCTGAGATGTCCTAAGTGATCATCTAGGCTCCTATTGTACACTAAAATATCATCAAAATAAACAACTACAAATCTACCTATGAAATCCCTTAAGACATGATGCATAAGCCTCATAAAGGTGCTTGGTGCATTAGTGAGCCCAAAAGGCATCACTAGCCATTCATACCAACCAAACTTGGTCTTGAAAGCGGTTTTCCACTCATCACCCTTTTTCATCCTGATTTGGTGATAACCACTTTTAAGATCAATTTTTGAAAAGATATTGGCACCATGCAACTCATCAAGCAAATCATCAAGTCTAAGAATGGGGTGCTTATACTTTACAATGATGTTGTTGATGGCCCTGCAATCGGTACACATTCTCCACGTACCATCCTTTTTGGGCACCAACAACACTGGCACAACACATGGGCTTAGGCTCTCTTGGACCCATCCCTTCTCCAACAATTCTTTAACCTGAGACTCTATCTCCTTAGTCTCATGAGGGTTAGTCCTATAGGCTGGCCTATTAGGAAGGCTTGCTCCTGGGACTAAATCTATTTAGTGTTCTATTCCCCTTAAAGGAGGTAGCCCAGGGGGTATCTCTTTGGGAAATATATCACCAAATTCATGTAAGAGTTCTTGGATCTTTGGGGGTAAGGTCTCCAATGTAGGAATTATGGCAGTGCTAAGGGATGTTTCCCTTGATAGGAGAAGGTAGAAAGATTGTTTAAGAAGGAGTGCTCTTTTAATATCACCTTTTGTTGCAAAATGATTTTCCTTTTTAACAATCTTCTTGGAGGAAGCCTTTCCCTCTTTTTCCTTCCCCTTGGCCTTTGAAGACAAGGCCTTACTATCCCTTTTTTTTCTTTTGTTTTTCTACTTTTTTTTCCTGATCCCTCTTATCTTTCATAGTTAGTTGATCTTTGGCCACTTATGAAGGTGTTTGAGGATGCAACACAAATTTAGTGCCAAGATGGGTGAGGGTAATCTCATTAGTTAGGCCATTATAAATGATCTTCCTATCAAATTGCCACGGCCTTCCTAAAAGAATATGTCCTGCCTCTATGGGAACTATATCACAATTAAATTCATCCTTATATGTCCCAATGGAGAAAGGTACCTTCACTTGTTGGTTAACTATCATTTCCCCTTACTTATTGAGCCATTGAAGTTTATAAGGTTTTGGGTGGGGAATGATAGTGAGGTTCAACTTGCAAACTAATCTTGTGCTACAACAATTGCAACAAGATCCACTATCCACAATGAGAGAACAAGTTTTATCTAAAATTTTGCATCTTGTATGAAAGATGTTCTCTCTTTGGGATTGAGATAGATCACAAGATTGACCTCCAAGGAGCCTTCTAACCATTAAGAGGTCACCTTCTTCATGGGGGTAGACTTCCTCACTAGACTCTTCACCCCTTACATCATCTTCACTTCCACTAGAGGAAGGGAAAAAAGTAGTCTCCTCTTGACTACTATAAATGTCTTGCCCCTCATAATCATGGTTTTCTTTGTGGGGCATTGAGAGGCAATGTGACCTCTCCCAAGACATTTGAAGCATTTAATGTTGCCAGTCCTTTCTTGGGAACTAGTATTAGGGGTGGATTTCTCTATGGTCTTACCCTTATCTTCCTTGGGTATTGAAGGTGTAGCCCCCAAAATTCCTTGGGCTTGGTCATTCCTTGGATAAGAGTGAAAGCCATAAGATTTTGAAGAAGGCTTTCTTTTAAGTTGTTGCTCCACTCTTATACAAAGTTGGACTAGCTCATCTAGGTCCCTATATGGAAACAGTTCAACCTTATCCCTCACTTCCATATTAAGCCCACTAAGGAACCTAGCTATGCTTGTTTTTTCCTCCTCCCTAAGTCTATCTCTTAGAAGGAGTAGTTCCATTTGTTGTCTATATTCTTCAACACTCATACTCCCTTGTCTAAGCCTTTGTAGCTTGTTCATAAGCTCCCTTTCATAGTAGGAGGGAATGCGCCTCATCCTAAGGGCATTCTTAAGATCATTCCAATACTCTACTGGAGGATCCCCATGAATCCTTCGTTCCCCAACAAGGGAAGTCCACCAATAGAGGGCATACCCTTGAAAGCTAAAGTTAGCCAATGGAACTTTTCTCTCTTCGCTAATTTGATGGCAATCAAAGAGTTGTTCAACCTTCATTTCCCAATCTAAGTAGGCCTCAACATTATATTTTCCATGGAAATATGAGAGGCTAATGTTAACCTCTTGAGGCCTTCTATCCTTTTCTCTTCTTTGGGAGTGATGTTTAGTATGTGAACTATGGCGCCCTCTATAATAGTCACTAAGTTCTTCACTTAAACTCTTTCAATAGTCATGACTACTATAGGAGGCATGTTTTTCTCTTTTCATTTCTTTCATTATTTTTTTCTTTCTTCCTCTCTTATTTCTCTCTTTCATCTTGACTTATTTCTTCCACTCTTTTTTTACCTTTTTCTTTTTTCTCTTGTTTTTCTTTCCACAACTTAAGGGATCTCAACTCATCTAATATCTTATACAAGGGGTCCTTAGGAGTAGAACCCTCACCATTAACACTAGATGAAAAATGAAGACTCATGTTGGTTCCTAAGTTATGGTTCTTTCTTGTTGGGGTTTGAAAACAAAAGGTAAAAGAAACTATGGTTGAAACTAGCCAAAATAAACACTAAAAGAGGTGTGAAAGATAAGGTAAAAACTAATTGGTAAAAGGCAAGCTATCTAGGCAGTTTGACAATGGAGGGTAAAGGAAATAAGCTATGAAAGTAAGCAAGAAATTAAAGTGCAAGAAATGCAAACTAGGCGGATCCTAAGAGTGTTTGAATGACCTCATTTAAGGTTCCCAACAAAACACTCACTATCCTAAGGGAAAATTGCCTTAAATTATTATACACAAATGGAAGTTGGGTGACCTATTGGAGGCTCCCAACTTACTTCCAATGAAAGGCCTTTTTGTTACTAAATTTGAAAGCAATGAAAGTAAGTAAATTGTCAATTACAAAATTACAAAAAGGTCCTCAATTTTGGTGGTTGTTCTCTCTTTGGTGATTCACTCAATTTGGAGTGCTTCTTAGTCCAATAGCTCTTAAGGTGGTTGGCCCCTTGCTTCTTGACTCAAATTCTTCAAGGGATGGCACCAATCCTCCTTTCCAATTCCCTATATGGCAACTGACAAACAAGGAAACAAAGAGACAAGCAATAACCAAAGACAAAAAAAAAATGAAATGAAATCTAAACCAATGGAGTTTTAACAAGACAATTTTTTCAAGGATTATTCAACAATTAAAGCAATGAAAAGGACATAGAAGCAAGCTAGGACTCAAAGAGAAACTTAGAATGGCTCTAGAGTAGAGTATAAAAAACTAAAAAAAAAAGACTAAACAAACCTCTAGCTTTTGCACTTCTTTTTAAACTAATTTTCAATTGAAATTTCGGAACTAAGATTGGTATAAAACAGGCACCAATTATAGAACAAATTTTTAGCCAAAACAACAAGCACACTTCCCTTTCACTTTTTTTTTTCTGGACACTGATTTTTTTTGCAACTTGTGTGATTTTTCTTATTTTTTTCCTTTAATCCAAATCTCTTGTTTCTTTTTTCATAATTTTGTTCCAGATGTTTAGAAAATTCATTAAAAATTTCAGCTCAAAACACGTAGTGACCAATTCCCAGTAATCTATACAAGTTTGTATGTTCAAGCTGCCAGCACCAGCGATTTCAACCTAGAAATCAAGAGTAGTGTTTATGTTGCTTAAGGCTAGGATAGTTACGATTTGTGTTTGCTTATGCTCAATTATCTTGAATAACACAATTCAAGAGAGCTTAAGACTTATTTTGATTCACAAATCCAGCCACAACTCAGCACTACAACTCAACTTTATCATAGGCATCATGTAGGAAACTTAGAAAAAAAAAAAAGAGTTCAACAACAAGACTACTTCTAGGAATTGATTTTGAACATGTTATGAACTAAATAACATGCATGAATTAGACTCAAAATTAAAAAGATAGGCTAAGAATGACAAGAATACATGAACAAATGTATCTAGAATTCAATCAACAAAAATAAAAATTCAACACAAACTTAGAACATAATGTGACAATTACTATGACTAAACATGACTCTAAGACAACATGGATTAAGTGATTTACACTTAGATTTTTTTGTTTATTTTCTAATCAATATTTTGGAAGAAAATTTAGATCTATGGTTCAGCACAATAATATTATGAATGAAAAATGATAGAACCTAAAATCAACACAAAAACACGATTCAAGAGTAGATCTACAAAATTTGAACCATAGAAATGCAAGAACAAGTGTAGATCTAAGATTTAATCAGTTTATTTTTTTTTAATCTACTCTAAACAGAACCAAACCACAAGTGTGACATCCTAGAATTTCTACTCGGAATTTTGTAAGTGTTACATTTTAAATAATTATAGATATGTGTATTATTCAGTGTATATATATATATTCTTGGTAGAAGTATGTACATTGGGGGAAAGATGCGCGGGTTAGACTAATTAACGAAGAGTAATCCATAACTGGACAGTTATAGATTAATTCGCAATTAATTAGTCTAAAAATTATCATTTTGCGTGAAACTTAAAATTTAACAAAACCAACCTCTGAACCACGCTCAGGGTCTCATTCTGAGCGTTTTGATATGTATATTGCCTACTTTCGAAAACGGGCCCCGACGGGTGCAGAGAAACGTGAGGAACTGGAACCAGAGAGGTGGCACGCAAACTGAGGTAGGATTTCAGCATCCAAAAAGGTCCAATTTTTTCTCCTTTGTGGCTGAGTATGAAGTGAAATCAAGGGAAAAATGCAGGCCCTTTTTTGCTCCACTTAAAATGGGACATGTGGCATTGCTTTTTGAAAAAAAAAAACCCCTTTTGTACAAAAAGCCAAATCTTCTCTCTCCTTCTTCAGAAATTTCAGAAGTTTTTCCTCCCTTCCACGTTGCTTTTCTTCTTTCTTCTTCTTCTCCATTGTGCCTCCATTGAAGCTCCCAAATTCCTCTTCATTTCTACCCCAAATTGCAAGGAGAAGCCATTTTCAGAGTCTTGGGGCACACCTCTACTTCGTGGGGCTTCAAATTTCAGGTAAGAGTGGACTTCTTCTCACTTGAAATTTGTGGGTGTTGTGTTTTTGGGAGCTATGATAGGTAGTTCTACTAGGTTTTTGCCTTAGGGTAGTTATTTGTGAAGGAATTTGTTGAAATCATGCTAAACTTGACATGTTTAATGTGAGCCAAATTTACCCATGCTGATTTAGGGTTTTATGATGATGCTTTGTGATATATGTATGCTGAAAATGTTGATAGAAAACTGGTAGAGATGATGGGGAGAGTTATCTTAGGGTTAAATGTGAGAATGGTAGTGTTGTAAGTGGAAAAGTGTGAGATTTTGAGGGTTAGAAAAGCCAAATTTGGGGTTAGTGGAAATTGGAGTCTAAAGTGGGTTGATTCTAGTTTAGAATGTCAATTAGGACTTGTAGGAAAGCTTGGGCAGAGAAAATGAGAAAAATGAGTGACAAATGTGAAAGAAAAGAGCCATTTCTAGGGTAAAATTGGGTGTTGAGAGGTCAAATCTTGAATAGGTGGAGTTTTCACCTTAAAACCAGTTTGAGCAAGTCTAAATCAATGTTATACACTTGATGAAGATAAGAGTTTACCCCAAAGTTACCCAATTCTCATTTTCACCTTTCAAACCTTGAAAATTCACTAAATTGGTGGGTTTTGGATACCTAGAATTTGATTTACCTTGATTTGAAGTTTGTTTTTGACTTGAGTATGATGTATACATGATTTAGGACTTGTAGGATCCAATTTGAGTAAAATTGGATGTATGTAAGTTGGATTTCGAAATCTGCCACATTATGCAGAAAAATGTTGTTAAATTTTGCAGCAGATTTTTACCAAAAGTGCAGAAAATGGTTGTGCATTGCGAGTCACGGGAAGGGTAGTACATCTCGTGTTCCAGGCATTTTCTAGCAGATCCCAACGGTCAAAATTTAGATTTCTGTATTAGGAACCTCCAGTAAAATTTTCAAGGCGATCCAATGGTTAACGAATCGGAACAAAGAGAATGTTACTGGGGCATGTGAGTAGGAAAAACTGTGGAATTTGAATGAGTTTTGGGCAGATTTTTCTGCCTCTACTCTGTTTTCTTGGTTTAGGGTAGTTTCATGATAATTGGAATTGAATTTTTTGGATATTGTGAAAGCTTGGAGGGGTTGATGGGGACCCAGTGCTAAGAGGAACGAGGATAAGGGCTACGTAGGAATGCGTGAGCTCAAATTAAAGGTGGGCAACTAGGGATGGTGTGCTTATGCCTGACGTGTGGAAATGGGAGAGTTGATTTGCGCCATCGTCCAATCACCACCTAGTATCACATATGACAGGTGCCCCATAATCCAATAAGCTTGATGTGAGGAAGCGTGGAAGAGTCAGTCTTCCTACTTTTGTTTGTTGACCACAGAGTGGTACCTGGAGATATGTCACGGGGGTCAGGAGACCTTGGAGACGTCAAGTGGGGTGCTATTGCCCAAAACCAAGATTGACCAATCCCGACCCAACCCGGGCATAGTCAGTCAGTGAGAACCTGTGACGTACCTAAACAAGCGAGCTCCTGGCAGTCAACCAATAAAAGAACAAAGTCCATGAAGCAAGGAGGCTTGTGTGGCGGCTGGCAGCTATGTATCTTGGGTGGTATCTGGAAATTAGCCTCTGGTAATCGATTACCGTTCGTGGGTAATCGATTACAGGGGTTAAAAATGGAAACATGATGTTAAATGGCTTCTGGTAATCGATTACCAATTGTGTGTAATCGATTACACAGGGTGATAGGGCACTGGTAATCGATTACCAGTTGGGTGTAATCGATTACACAGTGTTACCTGCTACTGGTAATCGATTACACAGTGTAATTTTTAGTTTCCAATGTGCAAAGACTGTGTAATTCGTTTTTGGGCACTGGTAATCGATTACATACTTTGGTAATCGATTACTAGAGAGGAAATCCCTTGAAAAAGACATTTTGACTATGCGTAGCCGTTATGGGATGCATCGTATTGTTACCTGTGTAGTTAGATTTCTTGTGAAAGAGTCTACCCTCTTTCTTTCATCTCTTGTAGATCGCGATGACAGCACAGTTAATCCATGATCGCATGGTGATGGAGTGCTTAGAGGGTGTTTGGGAGACCCTCGAAGGCAATGAGAGGTGCCGATTCAGTGGCACAATTCGACTTACTGCTACTTCATTAGTACATCCGGAGGAACCCGCACGCACACTTCAGTAGCCTGTGGAGTGGATACAACCTACACCTACTCCATATCGACTAGTTTTGCCGGTTTAAGTGATAGAGGTGTCATCCTCTGAAGAGGCTCTTGAAGAGGACCCAGAGGAGTTACCTCCTGAACCTGCTATGGACGCCCTTGACTTACCTGAGGATGATGAAGACCCACTCCCAGATGTTGATTCCCTAGAAGATATTATGTCAGCATCTGAGGCAGACTCTACAGAGGAGAGTGGCCCTGGAGGGATAGTGAATAGTGATGACTCTTCATCATAGCAGACGGCTCCTTAGACTAGGCGTACATACTTTTTGTGGGTGGGTGTATCTAGTTCAGACTACTAGGTTTACTCTTTTGATTTTTGGGTGGGTAGACCTATTGTATAGAAATTTTGATGATTGTATATATTGTGGCTAAAGCCACCACAGTTGTTACCTTTGCTCTGGATGTCACTATGTTATTTTGCAAACTCCCATATTTTGGACAGTCTTAGATGATAAATATAATTATGTTTAATCTTGTTATTTGAAAAGGAAATGTTAACAAACTTTATTTGAAAAGAGTTTACCGACCGCATCTTATTATCTTTCACGTGACGACCTAAAATGATGGCTGGTATATTTTTGAAAGAGAAAAATAGTTGGAGGTTATGAGTGATCAGAAAGAAATGAATCCAAATAGAGTTGTGAACTGGCCATTCAGGATTCTATTAGTGATAATTTTCCTTCTGAATTTAATTACCGTGAAATGAATAACAGTGCGAAAAAAAGAGAGAGAGAGAGAAAAGAAAGAAAAAAAATTCCCATGGTTTATGCTATTTAATTTATTACTATTAAACCAGTCATTATTTAGGGACGCCACAACAAGACAATGGAGGATATACATGGAGAATAAGGGAGGGTGACTTCTCAATCATTGAAGAAACTGAGGTAAATTCTAAATTTAATGAAGTTTTGGAAGCCTTTAATGAAATGCATGAGGATGTGCAAAAGCTATTTGTTTCAAACAATAAGCTGAGAAGCAATCTAAAATGGCATATCACTAAATTGGCTTCAACACAAAGTGAGCTTGATAATTTGAAGCAATTGTTTCAAGTTATAAAGCCATTGGTTGTGTTTGTGCTTCTACTTCATTTAATATGGATGATTACAAATCTTTGCAAAATGAATTTGAAAAGTTTAAAAAGGATCATTGATCGAGGCCATACCCGAATCAAATAAATATTAAAATGTAGTAACTAGGAAGTGATCCTAGGTCGTTTCACAACAAGTAATGATACACCAAATGTTCATAACAGATAGTAGGAAATAGTAACAAATTGGGGGGGGGGGGGGGTTGTTTGCTTTTGTAAATTAAACAGCGAGTAAAATTGAATTAAAATTTATCAGAATTAAAATACGTTGCTTCCCCTTGATACACAAGCAAGTCTCTTATCCTAGGTTGCGAGAATTTATCCTTTATCAGTTCAACCACTTAATCCAACCCTAAATTAAATTACTAAGCGAAATTTAACATAAAGCATTCATTATGTGATTAAGCATCACACACACCAATTACTCATAAACGATCATTAAGCATGAACGTAAATTAAGCGCAGAGACAATTAATTAAGCACTAAGCTGTTATATAGTTTTTTCGGCCCCAAAGCTTACAAATCTATTTTAAATCCAAGCCCATAAGTAAAATCAAATCAAATCTAGATAAGATAAGATCTAGATGAAATAATATCTAGATGAGATCAAATCTAAATAATATCTAGATAAGATAAGATAAGATAAGATAAGATCTAATTTTGTAGAATAAATTAGTCTGCCCTCTTCAAGTCCAAGCCCAATTCTAGATTCAAGCCCAATGCTTCATTAATTCCTGAAATTAGATTAAAAACATCAAATTAGCTGAATGGGCCCAAATAATAAAACTGCCTAATAAATTTGACAATTAAGACTAATTAGTATTTAAAATGGTGCAAAAAGGGTTAAGAAATAGGAGAAAATAATGGCACATCAAAACCCCCCATACTTAGCCTTTTGCACTCCTGGGAAAAATGAAATAAAGAACAAAATCCAAGGATATCAAAGAGAGACAAACAAAAACATTTACATATTTCTCAATGAACATCATGGAATGAAAGGAATGGGTAACATCTAACATGAAGAGATCCAAAGAGTCAAGACATTCGTGAAAATCATCCAAGCAACCCAATCATGGCAAAATAGTTAATCAGCACAATAATGAAAAATGATTAAGCCTCACAAGATATACACTCTATCTCTCAAGTGTCTAGGCTACTGTTTACTCTCGAAGCACCCATGAAAACAAACACCACATAGACTTGGCAAAATTCTAAAATTGACAAACGACTTGACAACACATGCATATGAGGATCAAAAGGTCTTTAAAGGTTGTAATGGGGCCAAGGACAAGGTAGGGAAGAAAAATATGGAATAAGTACCTAAATCCCAATGGAATAGAGGAACAATGGGGAATAAGTGGAAATTAAGCACAAGTAGTAAACCCAAACCCTCTAATATCAACAAAATCAACCAAGGCTCCCAAATCAAGTTCTCATATCAAGACCTTATTTATTCAACTTCACTTCTTTTCTTCTTCTTCTTCTTCTTTTTTTTGAACAGTACGAATTAGAAACAATTGAATTTTTTTTTTGTTTTTTTTTTTAAGAACAAATTTGAAGATTAAAGCAAGAACTAGGCAATATACAGATACATCAAGCATGACCAAAAATCATATCTTCCAATGAAAGATACCCCCCACACTTATTCCCAACTTATTCCCAAAACAATTCCAAAGCTCCAAAATTCCTTAAGGGTAAGGTGATATCATGGTTTTTCACTTAAGGCTTGTAATGAGCTTCAAAACAAACAAAGGGGAACAGGGGCTATCAAAGGAATTAATTCAAGGTAAGTCCATTTGGCTAGAAGCTTATAAGAACAAAATTGCCTAAATCATTTCCAAATATGCATGTGAATTAGGAAGCATCAACAAGAATTAAGCCAAGGCTATTGTGCAAGCAATCAATGGGGCAAAACACACCAAAAGATTATGATGATGGATGGCTCAAATTCTCACAAAGGTAAACTTATCACTTTCAAATTGAGCTTTCAAAACTATCATGACATGTAGAGGAAAAACAAGGATTTCAAATCACACAATGTCAAGAGACTTTTATTTTCAGAACAATTACCCATTTCTTGAACATATCCTATAATTCAAAGAAAAAACATGCAAAGTTGTACATGCAAACAAAATTGACCAAAATTAAACTAGAACCCAACAAAACTAACAAAATTAAACTAATTTAACACAACTAACAAAACCAAAACCAAAGAACACACTCCCCCCCCCCATACTTAAACAACACATTGTCCTCAATGTGGCACAATTAAAAGATTAAAAGCAATTAAACCATCAAATAGAATTGAACAAATGTAATAAAAGTAAAGAAGGAGATAGGAAAGAAAAATTCCCTAAGTCATGGTAGAGGAAGAGTAGGGTGGAGTAAGGAAGTCTCTTCCACCACTACGTCCACTAAAGAAGGGTTTGTGAGGAATGGCTTAAGTCGGTGTCCATTGACCTTGAAGCTCTTGTTTGTGGAGTCGCTTTTGATCTCAACTGTACCATAAGGAAAAACATTAGTAACAACAAAAGGACTAATCCACTTAGACCTCAACTTACCACTCATGAGTCCAAGCTTAGAATTATACAATAACACTTTTTGCCTAACCATGAAGTCCTTCTTAATTATCATGCTATCATGGAACTTCTTGGTCTTTTCTTTGTAGAACTTGGCATTCTCATACGCTTCTAGGCGGATCTCATCTAACTCACTCAGTTGCAACTTTCTTTCCTCACTAGCTTGATCCCTAGAGAAGTTGCAGGTCTTCACTGCCCAGTATGCTTTGTGCTCAATCTCCACTGGAAGATGACATGCCTTTCCAAAGACAACCCGATAAGGAGACATTCCTATGGGTGCTTTGTAGGTAGTCCTATGTGCCCAAAGAGCATCATCTAGCCTGGTACTCCAATCTTTCCTGCTTGGTTGCACAATCTTCTCTAAAATTCTCTTGATCTCCCTGTTAGAAATTTTTGCCTGTCCATTGGTTTGGGGGTGGTATGGTGTGGATACCCTGTGGACAACCCCATACTTTTTAAGCAAGGCATGCATTGATTTGTTGACAAAATGGGTTCCTTGATCACTAACGATTTCTTTAGGTAATCTAAACCTGCAAAACAGATTAGATCTGACAAAATCTACAACAACCTTAGCATCATTAGTTCTAGTAGTTCTAGTGGGCTTGGCTTCCACCCATTTTGAAACATAATCAACTGCAAGGAGAATGTAAACATAACCAAAAGATACAGGAAAAGGGCCCATGAAATCTATACCCCAGACATCAAACACCTCACAAAATAGCATAGGTTGCTGAGGCATTTGTTGTCGCCATGTAAGTGCACTTCCTGCTCTCTGACACTACTCACAAGTGCTACAAATCTTCCACGCATCTTTAAAGATGGTGGGCCATTAAAAGCCACAATCAAGCACTTTGCGAGCTATCCTTTGAACACCCAGATGACCTCCCGGTGTGGAAGAATGACAGAACTACAGGACTGAGTCAGTCTAATGATCTGGAATGCATCGTCTAATGACCTGATCACTGCACAATTTCCACAAGTAGGGGTCATCCCAAATAAAATGCTTAGCATCACTTTTAATTTTATCTTTTTGGGCCTTAGATGCTAAGGGAGGAAAAACAGAAGCAACTAAATAATTGACAATGTTAGCAAACCAGGGAGTAGAAAGAGAATCAGAAATACTATACAATATATATAAATGATCATCCGGGAAATCATCCCGAATGGGTGAGTCCTCATCAGACACATGTTCGATCCGACTCAAATGATCAGCAACTAAATTTTGTGCTCCACTCCTATCACGGATCTCCAAGTCAAACTCTTGGAGCCAGAGCATCCATCGGATCAACCTAGGCTTTGAAGCAGCCTTCTGCAACAAGTACTTTAAAGTTGCATGGTCAGTATAAACAATAATGCGAGTACAAAGCAAATATGAATGAAATTTTTCAAGAGCAAAAACTACGGCTAGTAGCTCTTTCTCAGTAGTAGCATAATTCGCTTGGGCAGCATCTCAAGTCCTAGAAGCATAATATATCACCCTAGGCAATTTATCAATTTTCTGAGCAAGGACAGCCCCCAATGCATAATTTGATGCATCACACATAAGCTCAAAAGGGGCTGTCCAGTCGGGTGTCTGGATGATGGGGGTGGTAGTCAGTGCTCTTTTTAGGCAATCAAAAGCCTTTTTGCATTTATCATTAAAGTCAAACTCCACCTCCTTTTGAAACAAGTTGGATAGTGGAAGGGCTACTTTGCTAAAATCTCTTATAAAGCGCCTGTAGAATCTTGCATGACCAAGAAAAGATCGCACCTCTCTTATAAAGGGCAATTGTGAAATAACAGAAATTTTTGCAGGATCTACTTCAATGCCCTTATTGGAAATAATGTGGCCTAAAATTATACCTTGTTCAACCATAAAATGACATTTTTCAAAATTTAGAACAAGGTTAGTTTCAGTGCATCTATTCAAAACCTTTTTCAGACTATCCAAATAAACATCAAAAGAGGATCCATATACAGTGAAATCATCCATAAACACCTCTTTGAAATTTTCTAAAAAATCACTAAAAATACTAATCATGCACCGCTGGAAGGTACCAGGGGCCTTGCACAGGCCGAAAGGCATCCTCCTATAGGCAAAAGTGTCGAAGGGGCAGGTGGATGTGGTCTTTTCCTGATCCTCAGGAGCAATAGTGATTTGCATATAACCAAAAAAACCATCAAGGAAACAGTAGTGAGATTTACCTGCCAGGCGTTCAAGCATCTAGTCAATGAATGGCAGTGGAAAATGGTCCTTTTTTGGTAACCTGGTTCAACCTCCTATAGTCGATGCATACTCTCCAACTGTTCTGCACCCAAGTAGGAATCAGCTCCTCCTTCTTATTTTTTATCACGGTGAGGCCGGTTTTCTTTGGAACTACCTGGACGGGACTCACCCATTGGCTGTCGGAGATAGGATAAATGATTCCAACTTGCAAAAGCTTGGTTACCTCCTTCTTCACTACATTAAGAATCACCGGGTTGAGTCTTCTTTGTGGCTGTCTTACTGGTTTAGCCCCATCTTCTAAATTTATTCGATGCATACATGTGGATGGGCTAATACCAGGAATGTCCGCCAGGGTCCAGCCTATAACCTTCTTATGCTTCTTGAGAACTGATAATAGCTTCTCCTCTTGCTCATCAACAAGGGAGGCAGATATAATTACTGGAAAACTTTTGCTATCATCCAAGTAAGCATATTTTAAATTTGATGGCAGAGGCTTCAATTCTGGTGTGGATGGCTGGATAGTGGTAGAAAGAGATGGTTTCTCAGCCTATACCTCATAAAGAAAGTCAGAGGTATGTGTACTTCCTGAAACATGGTTAGTTCTATCTGACTCTATAAAATCAATCTCAAGAGGTAAAACATTAGCAGACATGTAATCAATATCAAATTCAGATTCACTCTCAGCATCAAATTCAGACATATGATCAAGTGCAAATTCAGATTCAATGCATGAAGAGTGACAGGCATGCAGATTAGAATGAAGATCAGTCATGTATTCATCAACAATATGGTCAATTATTTCAACACGAAATACAGAAAGATCTTTAGATGGGTGTTTCATAGCATCAAGAATACTAAAATGAACAGTTATATCACCAAACTCCATAGATAGTGTGCCTGCATATACATCTATCTTAGTTCTAGCAGTTTTCATAAAAGGTCTGCCTAGAATGATGGGAATTGATCCTTTAGAAAATCCCTCCTCCATATTTAAAATATAAAAATCAACAAGGAAAATCAACTCACCAACTCTAACGAAGACATCCTCTATGAAACCTGCAGGATAGCCAACACTTCTATTAGCTAAATTAATTACCACATCAGTTGACTGCAAAGGACCTAGATATAGAGAATTAAAAATAGATAGAGGCATAACACTAACAGAAGCTCATTAATTAAATAGAGAACGAAATTTTATTGATAAAACTAAAAGTCTGAACTGGAATTGTAGAAAACGAAAATAAAAGAGAAAGAGAAGAGAGACTAAAACTAAAAACGAAAAATATAAGAGAGAGAGGAGAGAGAGAGAGCTAAACTAGAACCTTGGTGTTGTTATATAGTTTTTTCAGCCCCAAAGCTTACAAATCTGTTTTAAATCCAAGCCCATAAGCAAAATCAAATCAAATCTAGATAAGATAAGATAAGATAAGATAAGATCTAGATGAAATAATATCTAGATGAGATCAAATCTAAATAATATCTAGATAAGATAAGATCTAATTTTGTAGAATAAATTAGTCTGCCCTCTTCAAGTCCAAGCCCAATTCTAGATTCAAGCCCAATGCTTCATTAATTCCTGAAATTAGATTAAAAACATCAAATTAGCTGAATGGGCCCAAATAATAAAATTGCCTAATAAATTTGACAATTAAGACTAATCAGTATTTAAAATGGTGCAAAAAGGATTAAGAAATAAGAGAAAATAATGGCACATCAATCACTATAAAGAACGTATGAAGTTGCAAACTGAGCTTTCCTATTCAAAGATCTTTTTAGAAAAAATGAATAAAGGAAAGAGTGATCTTAGTCACTTACTCAAGTTGCAAAGGCATACTACCGATAAGACTGGTTTGGGTATACAAAGCAAACTGACTTTTAAAAGAAAACCAAACCAAGTCTCCAAAAAGAAAAAAATAGTGCATCCTAAGCCTAAAGCAACGACTTGTCATTACTGCATGAAAAGAGGGCAAACATCCTATAAATGTTATGTTAGGATATTTGATGTTCCTAGAGGTAAATGTGTTTGGGTTCCTAAAGAATTAATTGTGGAAATTAACCCCATTGGACCCAACCTCAATTGGGTACCACCTCTTTCTAATTGATTTTGTCATGTAGGTGTGCCTAAAAGAAAAAAGACTCATTATGGTACTTAGATAGTGGCTGCTCTAAGCACATGACCGATGACAAGTCCGAACTTATTGACCTTGTGTTGAGGGAAGGTGGATATGTCACTTTTGGAGACAACAATAAGGGAAGAATTATGGGAGAAGGAAATATTGGAAATTAGCACAAGTCCGAACTTATTCATTACCAAGCAAGGCATATAGAGTGTTTAATAGGAGAACATTGTGTGTGGCAGAATTTGTACATGTTGTGTGTGATGAACCTAACTCTCTTGCTCAAGAAAATACTTAGGAAGATGAAATTACAGGTTTTCAAGATAAGCACATTGTACTTAAAAAAGAACCCAAGGTTAAGGATCTTGAACAGAGTAAGAAAATCACTGCCAAACCTCCTAAAGACCTCCTAAAGGAATGGAGAACACAAAGAGATCTCTCCTTGGACAACATCATAGGTGAAATATCTTTGGTTATGCAATAACATGGCTTTTGTTTCTCAGATTGAACCTAGAAACATAGATGAATCATTGCATGATGAGGATTGGTTGTTGGTTATGCATGATGAATTAAATTAATTTAAAATGAATGAAGTGAGGGATTTAGTCCCTAAACCTGCCTCTCACAAGCCAATCGGAACCAAATGAGTTTTTCGAAACAAGATTGATGAATCTGGAATCATAGTTAGGAATGTGACACCTTGTATCACAACATACATATAAATAAGAAAAACATACAAAAATATGAAATTTAATTAAATCAACTTTATTCAAATCATGTAAACAAATCCATAGGGGTAAAAGGGTTACATTAGCTTCACTGTTACCAAATAAAACTTATTAAAAACATCTTTGGCTCAAAACAAGGTTGTCCAAGTTTACAAAAGGAAAAAAGTTAAGCAGCAGAATAAAATAAAGTAAAATAACATGTTTAGAACATCATGCAATTGAAATAGAAACTCATGCCTCAATGTCACATCCTATAAGAGCATTGTGTCCCAGTGTCCTCTAGCACGAGATTCTTTAAAATCATCCATCTAGTCATCTACTCCCACGAACACAAGGTTCGAGATCATCATAGGATCCAAACACAAACAACACATAGGGAGTGAGTTATCATATTTCTAAATAAAATACGGATAAACAAATACATAAGCAAAATACATTATAATTATATTGATCACATGGCTCAACTTAATACAATCCACGTCACTTCACCACTTTATCCTTAAAAATTCATTTTTCAATCACCAATCACATTACACAAGAATCACACACTCGACTCAAGACATTACAACACTCACCAATCTCATAATAAATAATTCACAGACGTTATGCAACAATTATACTAAGACTCAAGCCTATATGCAATGTCGTACCGTGTCAACGAAAAACAACACTAGGGCGCTTAGGAGTACATAACAAGACACGCCACACAATGGGTATGTTAGGTCACTCTCACTAAGTAAAATCATATGGTGACCAGTCAAGGTCACTTTGTTTTGTGAGAATGCTCCAACCATATGGGATCAGCATAAGCTTAAAGGAACACTCAAACTGAGTGTATTTACCCCCAAGGCCTAGACTCCGAAGAATCTGTTATGACCTCACCTTCTTGATTCAAGTCCAACCCCTAAAATAACTTTTGCATGCAGACACTACTCATGAATTATGCAATACCCACGACCTTACACATGTTTTCAAACATGTTTAACACATTGTGCTACAATTTAATACTTCAAGTTCCTAACTTGGAACCCTACACTTTCCTTTTAACACCTCATGCATAAAACACTTTTCTCAAAGTAAACACCATTCGGGTTATTGTATAATTCATAACTCACAACACAAGCAATATCACATCAAGTATTAATCACACACTTATTCACAATCATATCCCATGTCCATAATTTAACTTCTCACAATGTCACAATCCACCATCACATGTTCACGTGTATCCCACAAATTAATACATGCTCAACTTGCCACTTATACTCAATCTCAATCACAATTTCATAATCCCAAAATGATATGTCATTACGCCTCATGTTTATTTATATATATTCATAACATTCATAACAATATTCATAAGTTACAACATACACATGCACATCAAATCTAACCATAATATTCTCAAACTCCAACACTTGAATAATTTTCGAAATCATACTATAACAACACCACAATATTATTTACATCAAATATTAATATATATATATATATATAGACACACACACACACACACACACACACACACACACACACACACACACACACACACACACACACACACACACACACACACACACACACACACACACACACACACACACACACACACACACACACACATACACACATGTAACTAACATAAAACAAAGGATATAAGTAAACAATTCAAATATATAAAAAGTAGAAAGCAAATCTATTGGACTCAATTATTTAAAAAAATATCATAAGTAAATATTTATATAGTAACTAAAAGTGCTATTGAAAATACCTTTCCAAACTAGCATGCATAATATGATATTATTAACATGAGTTAATCTCAAATATTTTTAAAACGCATATATATGTATAAATAAATGTACATGAACTCATATATATTATCTAAGAATACACCACATAATCTACTAGGAATCAGTCAATTTCAATTATAATATTAATTTCAAACTATAAAAAAACCCAAAAAAGCATGGAAAGGGGAAAATAAAAAATCAATATCTTACTCCCTCTTACGGTAAATCTCTTCTTACTTAATCTCACCAATCCATGCTAATTATAAAAATCCCCAATTTTTAGGGTTCACACTTGTCATACCCTAATTTCGTCCGGGGACCATTGTTTGATGGCATGCAACCTTCGCTTGACCACTTCGAGGAACTTGACACCCATCGTTAAGCAATCCGTGAAGTTTCGCGACATGTCGGGAGTCGAAAGGAAACATTATTGCGCAATCCGTAAAGTTCCGTAACCTTCCAGAAGCCAAAGAGGGGATGGTTGCGTAATCTATAAAGTTTCATGATATTACAGAAAGAAAATAAGTATCGTTATGTAATTCGTGAAGTTCTGTAACGTTACGGAAAAAGAATCAGCAAAAAAAAGGGCAAAGAGGGTGTATTTAGTAAAATGGGGGTGCAAATAGTAATTTTCAAATCTGGGCCCTTCTTGAGGTTTCTGGGAAATTTCTTGCTTAAGGTGGAAGCAACCTAGCTTGCCTGGACGAGCTGAGCTCTCCTGGGCGAGCTAGGTGGCAAAGTGATGGCCTTCGGGCTAAAAAATGCTGGGGCAACCTATCAGCGTGCCATGGTGGCATTGTTCCATGACATGATGCATAAGGAAATAGAGGTCTACGTAGATGACATGATTGCCAAATCTCGGACTGAGGACAAACACCTCGTCAATCTACGTAAGCTATTCGGAAGGTTGCGGAAATACCAACTGAAGCTAAACCCAACCAAGTGTACCTTTGGGGTAAAATCGGGAAAGTTGCTGGGATTTATCGTAAGTCAGAAAGGGATAGAGATAGATCCCGAGAAAGTGAAGGCCATCCTTGAAATGCCGGAACCACGCACGGAGAAGCAGGTTCGAGGGTTCTTGGGCAGGTCGAATTATATCGCGAGATTTATCTCGCAACTCACCCCTACCTGTGAGCCCATTTTCAAGCTATTACGTAAGAACCAGGCGGTCCTGTGGAACAGTGACTGCCAAAAGGCCTTCGAGAAGATCAAACAGAGTCTCGCAAACCCCCCGGTGCTCATGCCACCTGTAACAGGAAGACCTCTTTTCCTGTACATAACCGTGTTGGACGAGTCTATGGGGTGCGTGTTGGGTCAGCACGATGATTCTGGGAAAAAGGAGCAAGCCATCTACTATCTGAGCAAGAAGTTTACCGCATGTGAGATGAATTACTCAATGCTAGAAAGGACGTGTTGTGCTCTGGTATGCGCATCACATCGACTTAGGAAGTACATGCTCAGCCATACCACGTGGCTTATTTCCAAAATGGATCCCGTGAAATACATCTTTGAGAAACCGGCCCTCACGGGACGAATCGCTAGGTGGCAGGTATTATTATCTGAATTCGATATCGTTTACGTCACCCAAAAGGCGGTAAAGGGAAGCGCCTTGGTAGATAATTTGGCCCAGCAACCCCTCCAGGATTATCGGCCGATGCACCCTGAGTTCCCAGATGAAGATATCATGGCCCTATTCGAAGAGAAGCGGATGCATGAGGACATAGACAAATGGATTGTTTGCTTCGATGGGGCATCTAATGCTTTTGGCCATGGAGTAGGGGCAGTCCTTGTATCCCCGGATGATCAGTGTATTCCTTTCACGGCTAAGCTAGGTTTTGATTGTACCAACAATATGGCCGAGTACGAAGCATGCGCCCTCGGGGTTCAGGCGGCCATTGATTTTGATGTTAAACTACTCAAAGTGTATGGAGACTCAACTTTGGTGATACGCCAGTTGAAAGGAGAATGGGAAACTAGGGATCCGAAGTTGATACCCTATCAAACTCAAATCTTGAGGTTAGCCAAGTACTTTGACGACATTTCTTTCCACCACATACCTCGGGAAGAGAATCAAATGGCTGATGCATTAGCCACCCTGGCATCCATGTTTAAACTTGCCCCACACGGGGATCTGTCGTACATCGAATTCAGATCTCAGGGCAGGCCGGCATATTGTTATGCAATAGAGGAAGAGCGGGATGGGAAACCGTGGTATTTCGACATCAAACAATATGTCGAGAACAAAGAATACCCACCAGGGATATCTGACATTGACAAAAGGATGTTGAGGAGATTGGCTACTGGTTTCTTTGTAAGTGGTACCATCCTGTACAAACGGAACTACGACATGACCCTCCTACGATGCATAGATGCCAAAGAGGCGAACTTCATGATTGAGGAGATCCACGAGGGTTCATTTGGGACACATGCCAATGGGCATGCCATGGCCAGGAAGATCCTTAGGGCCGGTTATTACTGGCTCACCATGGAGAGCGATTGCTGCGCCCATGTAAAGAAGTGTCATAAATGTCAGGCATACGCGGACAATGTCAATGTTCTGCCACATCCTCTGAATGTTATGTCCGCCCCTTAGCCTTTTTCAATGTGGGGGATAGACGTTATTGGGGCCATCGAACCCAAGGCTTCGAATGGTCACCGCTTCATTCTTGTGGCGATAGACTACTTCACCAAATGGGTCGAAGCAGCTTCTTATACCAATGTCACGAAGAGTGTGGTAGTCAGATTCATCAAGAGGGAGCTAATTTGTCGATACGGACTCCCTAGGAAGATCATCACTGACAATGGCACCAATCTGAACAACAAGATGATGCAGGAAATGTGCGAGGATTTCAAGATCCAGCATCATAACTCCACCCCTTATCGGCCAAAGATGAATGGGGCTGTAGAGGCTGCAAAAAAAATATTAAGAAGATTGTCCAAAAGATGACCGTGTCATACAAATATTGGCATGAGATGTTGCCTTTCGCCCTACATGGATATAGAACTTCAGTACGAACTTCTACTGGGGCAACGCCGTATTCCTTGGTTTATGGGATGGAAGCAGTACTCCCATTTGAGGTAGAGGTTCCTTCTCAGAGGATAATAGCAGAGTCAGGCCTAGGAGAGTCAGAATGGGCTCAATCACGCTACGACCAACTCAACCTTATTGAAGGTAAGCGTTTGACGGCCATGAGCCATGGGCGTCTGTATCAACGAAGGATAAAAAATGCGTTTGACAAGAAGGTACGTCCGCGCATGTTTAACGAGGGGGACCTTGTGCTGAAGAAGATGTCCCACGCTGTTAAAGACAATCGGGGCAACCCCCATGGTGAAAAGAGCTTTTTCTGGGGGTGCTTTGATACTCACCAACATGGATGGCGAGGAGCTACCCTCGCCCGTGAACTCCGATATTATTAAGCGATACTACGCTTGAAGTCTGGGGCAATCGAGAGGACCGTTGCATGTTCTTTTACTTCTGAGTTTTTGTTCTTCTTGGTTTCCTCCAGGGATTCCCTTTCATTGTAATTGTGTTGTTTCTTTAAAAGAAGAGGAGATGGGTTAGGCTTCAGTCCTCCCTTTGGTTTTAAACCTTGTGTTAGTTTATAATCACCTGAGCCCTCTTCGCTTTGGTTCATGGGGTGCCCCAAACGCTTAAAATTAAAATTGGACCTAACCAGCTTTCACTAAGAAAATCGTCGCATTAGGAACATTCATACATGCACATACACATGCATATCTTGTGGTAACAGGGGCAGGATCATCTTAGGCCATGGTCAGAAGTCGAGACGAGTTGACGGCAGAAATCAACCAAGGTAAGATAATGACCCGGTCACGATTGGCCGCGCATTGTTTGCTCCCTACTTGCAGGTACTTAGGCACGGATGCAAATGGAGGATAGGGTCACCACCAACCAATCGTCGTCCCTTCCCGGCGTTGGGCCAGCGGAGAACGTCGCTGCAAGGCAGCCCAGTATCCTTTGAATTCACAGTATTTTATTACTATTGTTTGTTTTAAATAAGTAATCGACGCCTAATTCTAACTTAAGTAGGTTCAAGTAGGCAAAACGCTAACCCATAAGAGGGGGGGGAAGGCATGGTTAATGTATCCCAAAAAAAAAAATGGCACGTTAGCTCGCCTGGGCGAGCAACCCCTGCACCCAAAATATAAAAACGAGGGAGGGAAACGTTTTTGTACCCAAAAACTTCCCCCCCCCCTCCCCCTCATTCAAAAGAGAGAACTCTCGAAGGCTTGCGGTTTTTGCTCCCCTAAGCCACTTTTGGTTGCGTTTTGCTTTCATTTTCTTTGTTTCTACTCACTCCAACAAGTAAGTATTCAATCCTTGAGTTTTTTGCTTTCCGTTGGTGCATTTTGTTCATTTTGGTGCTCTAAATTGTGAGAACATGCTCATGCTTGTGGGGCAATTTTGGGTTGCTTTTTATGCTTGATTTGTTGAGTTAACGATTTGTGTGAGAAGGCCTTAGGCCTATGGTGTATTCTGAAGCAATGGGGCATGCCACATTGCCCCCATTCTCTTGCAATTTATGTCTAAACATGCGCCCACCAAGTGCTCGGTGAAATGCCCCAATGACGTATGAATCTGATTTTGTAAAATTAGGATGGTGGGACTGTTTTATATATGTAGGGACATCATAGGAGATTCAAAATAGGTGCCCAAATGCAATTCCAAGCTTAGGAACCCAAACTTGTAGCTTCAATGCAAGGAAACATACTCATGGCTAAGAACCCAAATTTTGGTTTTAGAATTAGAAAAGCATGAAAATTAGGACTTGCTTGTGAGATTTTTTGCTCAAATTTGGGCTGCCCCATGTTTGATACTTTGCATAGAGGTAGCATGGAAAACACCTTGCAATAGTGTGTATATATAGGTAAATATAAGGGGCATGAAATTCCTAGCAAAGTGTGAATGATTATCTTCCTAAATGAATATATGATAGCGTGGAATTCCCTTTTGAATGCAAGTGTGTGCAGGATATAATTAGCGTTCCAATATGCATATAAATAAATGTGAGTGAAACAATAAAAATTTGTATGATATATATTTCAAGTGTGTGTAGGTAGTTTTGTAATAGCAAATGTTTAGGACATAATTAAATGTAAATTTTGACGCAATGCCTTGAGTGTGAGAATGTGTGTTCTTTTCAAAAATGCATATATAGGTATGACAATTAGAATGTGTTGGATGTCCTTGTATGTTGATATAAATAGTAGGATATTCTATACATACGCGTGTGCATAAATAGATTACATGAGTTCGTTCTAAAATCAGAGGGATTAACATGTCATTTTAGTGTTAAGCATTATCTTGTAAAACTAACTTCCAAATGTTTGTTCTCGCAGGAAATGGCCCCAAGGAAGCTTGCCTCAAAGAGATCCAGGAAGGATAAAGTGGCTGAAGGAACTACTTCCGCTCCCGAATATGATAGTCATTGTTTTAGGAGCACTGAGCACCAGCAGCGCTTCGAGGCCATCAAGGGATGGTCATTTCTCCGGGAGCGACGCGTCCAGCTCAGGGACGACGAGTATACCGACTTCCAGGAGGAGATAGTTCGCCGGCGGTGGGCATCACTGGTTACCCCCATGGCCAAGTTCGACCCAGACATAGTCCTCGAGTTTTATGCCAATGCTTGGCCTACAGAGGAGGGTGTACGAGATATGCGATCCTGGGTGAGGGTCAGTGGATCCCATTCGATGCGGATGCTCTCAACCAGTTCCTGGGATATCCTTTAGTGCTGGAGGAGGGCCAGGAGTGCGAGTATGGCCAGAGGAGGAACCGGGCCGATGGGTTTGATGAGGAGGCCATCGCCCAATTGATGTGTATACCGGGGCAGGATTTTGCCCGGACTACTGCTGGAAGACGGGTGCGGATCATGCGCACCAACATGACCACCCTGACCCAGATCTGGATGACTTTGCTGCTCAGTAACATCCAGCCCATCGATCATAATTCCGACCTCCCCCTGCCGAAGTGTCAGCTGGTGTACGCCATCCTGACACGGATGAGCATTCACGTGGCTCAGTTAATCACTGATGCCATCTATCTATTTGCAGGTATGGCACCTACCAGGCACCCTCTGGACCTGGGTAAGTCCAACAGGGCCCTAGGATTTCCCGCTTTGATCACAAGACTATGCCAGTCGTTCGGAGTCCCCATCGCACCTAGCAAGGTGATTTGGCCGCCCATCACCCGAGCTTTTATTGAGAAGTATTGCACGCAGAGACAGGCCCAGGGGGATGCTCTGCAGGTCGCAGACGCGCCGCCACCTCATCAAGCTGGCCCAGCTGGATCATTTGATGCAGAGCAGTATTTACGGCATTTGGTTCGCCAGCAGGCAGCCAACCACCGAGCGCATGTACAGACCCATGATTGTCTTTACCAGTTAAGCCTCAGCCTGCAGAGCCAGGGTTTTACTTCTTTTCCATGCCCTACTCCGGATCAGTTCAGGACAGAGGTCGCATGGCCCGGAGATTGGCCTGAGGCCCGGGCAGGAGAGGCACCAGCAGAGGCTCCCGACGAGGCAGATGAGGCCCGCGAGGACGAGGAGATGACCGATTTGCTTGATTTCTTGGGAGGGAGCGGAGCCACATGATTGGGAGATCCCTAGATCCGTATTTCTTTTTATGTTATGTTTTTGCTTCCATTTTTTCCTGTTACATATCATCTTATTTTTGTTTAACTAAGGGACTAACGTTTGTTTCGTGTTGATTGACTTTTGTTTTGTACATACATATCGTTTGAGTCGTTACGTTAGTACTTGTTTCGTTGTTGTCAATAGTGTTTGTAGAAATTCCGGAATCGCGTAGAATTTTTTCATTTAGGAAGGTCGTCCTAAAAATAAAATGAACCAAAATCATGATAAAAAAGGAAAGAAGTGTTGTGAATAAAATGTCTGCGTATATAAAGAAAAAGGAAAATGTGCATAGAAGGGTTTTTATAAAAAAATACGTGTAGAGAGATTCTTGTGTGTGTGAACAACGAGTGTATATAAATAAACTTTTGTATGAACCATAGGTGTGCGTTGGAGAAAAACGAAAAAGATCTTTGAATGTAAATAGGGTTTGACCGTGTTCCAATGCATGTACAGAAAAAGTTTGTCATGTATAAGAGTGTAGATATACAAAGAAAAATTTCTTCATAGAGGACCATAGGTGTATAATTTTGTGAATATGTAAAAATGAAACAAAAAGGAAAAAGAAAGAAAGACCGCGAAGGTCGACATGTTATAGTTAAGAAGTATAAATCATTCGTAAAGAGCAAACGTATCTTCTGGAAACAAGGGACTGACGCTAAGAGTTTATTTTCCGGAATAACCGAGATAAGAATGGATGAATTCATTGAACTGATGAAAGAACATAACTTGGAAACGTTGGGTTTGTTTGTGTAAATTCCCAACCGTAGTATCACAATGCCATAAACGGGATGCTTGAGTGTCCACCTGGCTGTAGCCATGACTAATTTTGCACATTGTTTTCAAATCATCATTGTCACGCGTGCCTTGTGGAGTAATATGGGAGTTCAGCCCGAGACCGACACCTTGACACCCAAATTTGTTTTGCCCCAGATATCAAGATTTGGGTTCCCACGATAAAAGACCCCATTGAAACATAACCTTAGACTTTTTTGAACCTTGGCCTATCAAAAGAATCCTCATCCTTTCCCCCGAAGCAAAGGACAACGGAATCTCCTCAAGGGAGAGCAAATAGAATGCTAAAACTCGATTTCCCAAAGAAAGGAAAGGAGGAAGTGAAAAGAAAAGGAAGAAATGAAAAGAAAAGAAAGAAAAAGAACAATAAAAAAGAAAGAAAAAGAAGGATTCCCGATCGAAGATCGAAAGGAAGTGAAAATGGAAAAGATCGGAGGAAAACAGAGTAATTCTCGATCAATGAAAGAAAGGGAATGGAAAATCTTCAGACCATATAAATTTTCGGCAAGATAAGTGATTGTCGGCAAAGGAAAACCCATTTTTGGTGTCTCTTCCTTTCGAATTTCCATTCAAAGTCATTCTCGACTGGCGATATCCCACCCCACATGAACAAAGAGGAAAAGACCGAAACACCCAGCTTCCTCTCCAAAAAACACTACCCTCGAGAAAATCCTATTGGTCCGTGATCGTACGTTTGATCTTTGATTCGATAGGAAATCGTGTGCAAAATAAAGTCATGGTGCAGTTATGGTTTGGGAATAGGGTGAAACACTTGCCTGTGTGAGTTTTATACACTATGAGTTATTTCTTTTCAGCTTAGCCCGATGTTTCCTCTGAATGTTCATTTAAAAGCTAAATGTTGACATCCTGCCCTTCATTTTCAGTTACAAGGAAGATTACCCTTGGCATGAGTATATTGTTTCTCTAAGATATGGTGCTCTCGCGAATGATTTATTTCTCTTTGCAAAAAGCATGCTCGCCTTTTTTTTTTCAGAGCCCCATAAATTGCGTATTCGTTCATGCATCCTCCACCCAAAGAGTTTGGAGCTATGCTTCATGATTAACTAGTGAGGACCCTCTAGTGAAATCCTCCATCCTCGCCTTTTTTTCGGAGCCCCATGAATTGCGTTTTCGTCCATGCATCCTCCACCCAAAGAGTTTGGAGCTATGCTTCATGATTGACTAGTGAGGACCCTCTAGTGCAATCCTCCATCCTCGCCTTTTTTACGGAGCCCCATGAATTGTGTTTTCGTTCATGCATCCTCCACCCAAAGAGTTTGGAGCTATGCTTCATGATTGACTAGTGAAGACCCTCTAGTGCAATCCTCCATTCTCGCCTTTTTTTTCGGAGCCACATGAATTGCATTTTCGTTCATGCATCCTCCACCCAAAGAGTTTGGAGCTATGCTTCATGATTGACTAGTGAGGACCCTCTAGTGCAATCCTCCATCCTCGCCTTTTTTTTTTGGAGTCCCATGAATTGTGTTTTCGTTCATGCATCCTCCACCCAAAGAGTTTGGAGCTATGCTTCATGATTGACTAGTGATGACCCTCTAGTGCAATCCTCCATCCTCGCCTTTTTTTCGGAGCCCCATGAATTGCGTTTTCGTTCATGCATCCTCCACCCAAAGAGTTTGGAGCTATGCTTCATGATTGACTAGTGAGGACCCTCTAGTGCAATCCTCCATCCTCGCCTTTTTTTTTTAGCCCCATGAATTGCGTTTTCGTTCATGCATCCTCCACCCAAAGAGTTTGGAGCTATGCTTCATGATTGACTAGTGAGGACCCTCTAGTGCAATCCTCCATTCTCGCTTTTTTTTTCAGAGCCACATGAATTGCGTTTTCGTTCATGCATCCTCCACCCAAAGAGTTTGGAGCTATGCTTCATGATTGACTAGTGAGGACCCTCTAGTGCAATCCTCCATCCTCGCCTTTTTTTTTTTGGAGCCCCATGAATTGCGTTTTCGTTCATGCATCCTCCACCCAAAGCATTTGGAGCTATGCTTCATGATTGACTAGTGAGGACCCTCTTGTGCAATCCTCCATCCTCGCCTTTTTTTTGGAGCCCCATGAATTGCGTTTTCATTCATGCATCCTCCACCCAAAGAGTTTGGAGCTATGCTTCATGATTGACTAGTGATGACCCTCTAGTGCAATCCTCCATTCGCCTTTTTTTTTCGGAGCCCCATGAATTGCATTTTCGTTCATGCATCCTCCACCCAAAGAGTTTGGAGCTATGCTTCATGATTGACTAGTGAGGACCCTCTAGTGCAATCCTCCATCCCCGCCTTTTTTTTTTCGGAGCCCCATGAATTGCGTTTTCGTTCATGCATCCTCCACCCAAAGAGTTTGGATCTATGCTTCATGATTGACTAGTGAGGACCCTCTAGTGCAATCCTCCATCCTCGCCTTTTTTTCGGAGCCCCATGAATTGCGTTTTCGTTCATGCATCCTCCACCCAAAGAGTTTGGAGCTATGCTTCATGATTGACTAGTGAGGACCCTCTAGTGCAATCCTCCATCCTCGCCTTTTTTTTTTAGCCCCATGAATTGCGTTTTCGTTCATGCATCCTCCACCCAAAGAGTTTGGAGCTATGCTTCATGATTGACTAGTGAGGACCCTCTAGTGCAATCCTCCATCCTCGCCTTTTTTTCGGAGCCCCATGAATTGTGTTTTCGTTCATGCATCCTCCACCCAAAGAGTTTGGAGCTATGCTTCATGATTGACTAGTGAGGATCCTCTAGTGCAATCCTCCATCCTCGCCTTTTTTTCGGAGCCCCATGAATTGCGTTTTCATTCATGCATCCTCCACCAAAGAGTTTGGAGTTATGCTTCATGATTGACTTGTGAGGACCCTCTAGTGCAATCCTCCATCCTCGCCCTTTTTTTTCGGAGCCCCATGAATTGCGTTGTCGTTCATGCGTCCTCCACCCAAAGAGTTTGGAGCCATACTTCATAATTGACTAGTGAGGACCCTCTAGTGCAATCCTCCATTCTCCAGGGTTTTTCATCGTCAAGTGCGGATCCTCTTGACTGGGAAATGTGATCTTTGTTATTTTCTCGATTGATTCCTTTGCCAAATGTGTATATGTATATTATAATATTGTTGTTTTTGTTGTTGTTTGTATTTTGTTTTGTGTTGTGCAGAAAAAGAAGGAGTAGAGACAAGAGTCGTCATAGACTAATCACGAAAAGGGCAAGACGGACAAAATCAGTGTCTTGTCTCTGCTTTCCTCTTATCTCCGATAAAAGGTAAGTAAAGAGGGGCAACTGCCATACCCTAATTTACGCGATCCGTGAAATTCCGTAATGTGGCGGAAATCAAAAGGAGGTGTTTTTTTCGCAATCCGTGAGTTTCCGTAACTTCTTCGAAAGCTAAAAAAGAGTAAATAAGTGATCCGTGAGGATTCGTAACCTTACGGAAAGAAAATAGGTGTCGTTACGAAATTCGTAAAGTTTCATAACGTTACGGAAAAGAATTACCAAAAAAAGTAGAAGGGGTGCATTTAGTAAAAAGGGGGGTACAAATAGCAATCAGGCCCACTTGGGCCTTCTAGTTTCTTCCTCCAGAAGGCGGTTGCTTCTGGAGGAAGCAACCTTGCTCGCCTGGGTGAGCTGGGTGGCAAGCTCCTTCCCTATTTTGCTATAAATAGGGGAAGGAGTGAAGAGGAAAGGGGTTCAGCCTTCTTGGCACTTCTTATTCTCTCGAAATTGCTGAGGAAAATTGTTTCCGTGAAGAAAATCCAAGTCGAGGCGCTTCCGTAACGTTTCCGTGAGTAATTACACGAAGATTTTCAACCGTTCTTCGACATTCATCGTTCGTTCTTCGTTTTCTTCAGTCTTCAACTGGTAAGTACCTCAAACCGAGCTTTTCAATTCATTCTATGTACCCGTGGTGGTCCACATTTTGTTTCATGTATTTTTATTCTCGTTTTCATTTACTTTCCGTACCCCCTTTTGACGTGCTTCAGTCATTTATTTAAGTCATTTATCCCCTAATAAAAAAATAAAATAAATTTCCACCCGATCATTTGATTTGTAATATCCGTTAATTTCTGTTAAAATGAATTCCGACCATTTGGTCGTGCCATAACCACGTTGGAAACCAAAAAAGAGGTAAAATAATAATATAATAATAATAAAAAATACCTTTTAGTAAAATGAAGCGAAAAAATCAATCGGACATTTTCTCTTTGGGATTTCTCATTCTTAATTGAATTGACTAATAACTAAAGTGAAACTAAGGCTAAAATCAACCCGCCTAGTCAAGCTCGTCCACAAAAAAGTCACTAAAAAGGGTTTGAAAGTTTATCATCTCAGTTTTCCTTATCAAGTAAATGGATCATTTTTAAGGTCCAACGCCTTAAAATGATCACCCTTCAAGTAAAAAGAATCGCTTAATTCACTCTTAAAAAAGAACTATGTAGGTCTGATTTCCTCTTTGATGGAGGGTACGTAGGAGCAAGAGCCCCGCTTTTGTCGACCTCAAAAAATAAAAAGAAGTAAAAGTAAAGGTAACACAATTTCCACAATTCTAAAAATGAGGTTGTTGTCCTTTGAGGCAAACGTGAGAGGTGCTAATACCTTCCTCAAACGTAAATACAACTCCCGAACTTAGAGTTTTCATTTTGACCGGTTTCCTTCGGTTTTTCTGACGTTTTCCACAAATAAACGTTGGTGGCGACTCCGTGCATCTTTCCTCCTTTGGAAAGCGCACCCGTGTGCCTCGCCTCGCACGCCCGCAAAAAGTCATGTTGCGACACTTATCTTGATTGGGTCTTTTCTTCATTCTTGAATCTTTAGTCTTGAATCTTGATCTTGATTCTTGAGATCTTGAATCTTGAATCTTGATTCTTGATTCTAGGCTTTCTTCTTGAGTCTTGAATTCTTCTTGATTCTTGAACTCTTGACTTGTTCTTGATTCACTTGAGTTGTTCTTTGAGCTTTGAGCTTTTTGTTCATCACCTTTGTCATCATCTTTTGTTGTTATTATTGTTATCATCAAAACACCTTTGAATCACATTCACCATGAAGCCTTGCTTCTACAATCTCCCCCTTTTTTATGATGACAACTTCTGAAGTCACGAAACACACACACACTTTTTCCTAGTCGATTACTCTCATAAATTCTCCCCCTTTGTTTTTGAGTTTATGCTTATCTTAAAAATAAGTTGATTACTCATGTGAATTCTTGATTTAATACCATTTCTCTCCCCCTTTGGCATCAACAAAAAGCCAAAGTGCGTATCAAATAAATTTAATTTAAACATCCATATAATGTTCATAAAAAATATCAACCAAATTATGAAGCAAGAAGCAAGAACCATGAAGAAAACAACCATGCATAGGTTAATTATAAACTCCACATAGTCAAATAACATACTTAATATTGGTCTAAACATACCATGCAAATAAGGAAATAATAAATTGTTCAAATACCATACTAATATAGCCAAAATACAAGTACTAATATTAAAATATAAGTCTAAGATGATGGTGGCGACGGCGGTGGAAGATCAAAGCTTGACCAGATGTAAGATACTTCTTCTTCAACCTTAGTCATTCTTGACTCCATTTCATTGAAGCGCATATCCACTTGCAGTTCCAAAGTATCAAACCTCTCACCAACAAAGGTTTGAAGACCATCAAACCTTTCCAAAATCTTAGAAAGAAGAGATGAATCTTCTCCCTCATGTCCTTCTTCACCAACATTTCTAGCACCCTTCTTTATCCAAGATCCATCATGCTCTTTAACATATCCAAAGGATGCTATGACTGAAGCGCCTATAAGGAATGATCTCTTGATTGGAACATAAGGTTCAGAATCAAGAGGGATGTTGAAGTGTTGAAGGAAAAGAGTAACTAGATGAGGATAAGGCAATGGGGCATTCAATCGCAATGCCTTATGCATGCGATATCTAACAAGATGTGCCCAATCAATTTGTAAACCTTTATGAAAGGCCCACATGACAATGAGATCTTCTTCAGAAACCTGGGCAAGGTTTGAAGATCTAGGAAGCAAAATGCGAACTATAAGGTAATGGAGGATGCGGCTTTCAAAAGCCAATGAACCGGCAAGAAGCCTTCCGGTCATATCCGCTTGATTGGTTCAAACCAACCGGCGGGCATCATGCATAGAGAAATCGAATTTCCATTCATCAATCAGTACACCCTCAAAAGGTACACCTTCACTAGGCAATTTTGTTAAATCATAAAATAGGGATTGGTCAATGACCATCTTAATCCCATAGATTTCAGACATTAGAACACCTTCATGAATTTCTAAATTAGAATAGAAAGCTTTGACTAATTCAGAATAGACAGATAATTTTAGAGACATGAATGGAATAAGATTGGAGTTTTCAAATGCTTGGAAGCATTCAAAATTCTCATTTGAGAAGAACTCCATATCTATGAATTTTGGGTCTACAATGGAACGAGAGGAAAAGAGGTTTGTGTACCGTATACGCTGTTCTTCTTATGAGAATAATGATCCAGAGGGAATGGAGGGAGGAATTGGGGCTTCCTGTGATCCGGAATGCCGCTGACTCCGACTCGAAGTTCCTTTCCGCTTTTTCGATGGTTCCGCCATTTGAAGAGTTTTTTCGGGATTTCAATCGGTTCAAATGAAAGAGATTGAAAAAAGATGAAGTTTGGGCTTTGCGGGGAATGATTTGGACAAGAATTGAGTGAGATATGGCTGGAAGAAAAATTGGGGGCAAGGGTTTTCGAGAGAGTGATAGGTTGCAGGTTTCAGAATTTGAAATTTGAATATATAGGTGCAGGGACGCGTCGTAATCGATTACACAAATATGGTAATCGATTACCAAAGAGCAACTTTGTTAGAAATAACTGCTTGTAATCGATTACACTATTATGGTAATCAATTACCAATGGTTATTTTAGCCAGAAAACAAAAACAGAAGGCTTTCTAGGAGAGAGGAAGTTTTGAAAACTATTTTTGAAAATACTATATTTGAAAATACTTTATGAATAATTTTCAATCATGTAATTTACATATCATGTCATGAAAAAATATTTAAAACATGAAGATAATCAATTTTATCAAGAACAATCACAACACAAGTATGAAGAATATTGATTTTACTTAAATAAATGAATGAATATTTCATGCAAATAGGATGAAATCAATCAAGCAAATATACTCATGATTTCAAACAATCAAAAGACAAATAAATAAAGAATTGTTAGTCATCATAATCAAATTTTTTGAATAAAAATTTCAACTTTAAGAGAAATTTTAATAAGATAATGGTTTTGATATTACCTTTTTTAGGATTGAATTGTCTAGATCTTCAAAGATGAGGATCATTCTTTTTCTCCTTGTTTTTTATCCTTGAGAGATGTTCTCGTCACTTTCATAATCTTTGGTTAGAAGATTAATCTCCTTTTCTGAACCATCGGATGAATCATTGTCATCCCATGCAATGTATACTTTCTTAGTTCTTCTTTCGTTAAATCTTTTCTTTTCACTTTTCTCTGACCATTCTTCATTTGACGGACAGTTGGACTTGATGTGACCAATCTGATTGCATTTGTAACACCTAAGGACTTGAGAATCATCTTGTGATTTTCTTCCATTATTAAAATTGTGACGCTTGTCAATTCTTCTTTTCTTGATGAATTTCTGAAATTTCCTAACAAAGAAAGAAAAATCTTCTTCATCATCTGAATCTTCTTCTTCGTTTTCTTCTTGTATTGAAGATGGGGCTTTAAGGGCTATGCTTCTCTTCTTTTTGTCATTTTCTTCATTCAGATTGAGGCGTTGAAGTTCCATCTCGTGTTCCTGCAATTTACCAAATAAAGTGGCAAGAGACATGGAAGATAGATCTTTGCTTTCAGAAATAGCAGTTACCTTGGGCTGCCATTCCCTACTTAAACATCTTAAGACTTTATTAATTAAATCTTCATTGAGAAAGATTTTTCCTAAGGATGCAAGATGGTTTACTATATGTGTAAATCTCTTTTGCAAACTATGGATATTTTCATTTGGGTTCATCCTAAATAGTTCATATTCATGGGTAAGGGTATTTACTCTAGACCTTTTTACATCTGTGGTTCCTTCATGGGTTAACTGGAGAGTATCCCATATATCCTTGGCATTAGTACAATTTGACACTCTAAAGTACTCATCTATCCCTAGGGCTGAAGTGATGATATTTTTGGCTTTGAGATCATACTGGATTTTTCTCCTATCTTCTTCTGTCCATTGATCTCTCGGTTTTTGGGTTGTAGTGCTTGTGCTTACATCTCTTATAGTGGGTATATGTGGTCCTAATTCTATTGCTTCCCATATATTTAGATCTATGGCTTCAATGAATATCTGCATGCGGGTTTTCCAATAATGGTAACCCTCTCCACTAAAAATGGGTGGTCTGTGAATGGAATTTCCTTCAGGAAACAAGGGATTTGAGGAGGCCAATCTATAAGAAACCTGCTCTGATACCACTTGTTGGATCGAGTAGCCTCAGAATAATTAAGAAGTGGGGGGGGGGGTTGAATTAATTATTCCTAAACCTTTACTAATTAAAAAATTACTCTTTTAAGGATTTTACTAAATTGTTAAGAGAATGAGGAGTAGAAGAGAAACTTAACAGAAAGTAAAAGCGGAAATTAAATGCACAGCTGAAAGTAAAAGAGTAGGGAAGAAGGAAACAAGCACACAAGAGTTTTATACTGGTTCAGCAACAACCCGTGCTTACATCCAATCCCCAAGCGACCTGCGGTCCTTGAGATTTCTTTCAACCTTGTAAAAATCCTTTTACAAGCAAAGATCCACAAGGGATGTACCCTCCCTTGTTCTCTTTGAACCTAGTGGATGTACCCTTCACTAGAACTGATCCACAAGAGATGTACCCTCTCTTGTTCTCAGTCAACAACCCAAGTAGATGTACCCTCTACTTGTACCACAAAGGATGTACCCTCCAATGTGTTAAGACAAAGATCTCAGGCTGTTTAACCTTTGATACTTTGTGAATGGGGATACAAAAGAATTCTCAGGCGGTTAGTCCTTTGAACACTTTTGTATTAGGGAAAGGGAAGAATCAAAAGAATTCTCAGACTGTGTTGTTTTGAATTCTTTGACAAGGGAGAAGGGAGACACAAAAGAATTCAGGCAGTTAGTCCTTTGTTCTTTTGGAAAAGGGAGAAGAGAGACACAAAAAGAATTCAGGCGGTTAGTCCTTGGCGAATTCTTTTTGGCAAAGGGAGACGAGAATGAAAAGATGAATAGCACAATTTTTCAAGGTTTGGAAAACCAGAAAACTTCAAAAAGCTTTTGGTACAAAGAAGAAGAAGAAGTTCAAAGAGATTCAAGGCTTGTAAAGGATTGTATGAAATAAGTGTTCAAGATTCTTGAAATGAAAAACAAAGCCTTGCTTTTATAGACTCTTCGTGTCTGGTCAAGAAGACCATTTAGAAGAGTTATAACTTTTAGAAAAACTTTAAAACCAATTTGAAAAAGTCAAAACCTTTTTGAAGAGTTACATCTTTTGATTTATCAGAAACAGTCACTGGTAATCGATTACCAAATAAGTGTAATCGATTACACAAAGCTTTTGAGTGAAAGGATGTGACTCTTCACATTTAAATTTGAATTTCAATGTTCAAGGGCACTGGTAATCGATTACCAAAACATTGTAATCGATTACAGTCTTTTTAAAATAATTGGAATGTTGTAAATTCAGTTTGAAAACTTTTTCAAACTTATTTTGCTACTGGTAATCGATTACAACAATATGGTAATCGATTACCAGAGAGTAAAAAACTCTTTGGTAAAGGTTTTGTCAAAAACTCATGTGCTATTCAAAGTTTTAGAAAAACTTTTTAATACTTATCTTGATTGGATCTTTTCTTCATTCTTGAATCTTGATCTTGATTCTTGAGATCTTGAATCTTGAATCTTGAATCTTGATTCTTGATTCTAGGCTTTCTTCTTGAGTCTTGAATTCTTCTTGATTCTTGAACTCTTGACTTGTTCTTGATTCACTTGAGTTGTTCTTTGATCTTTGAGCTTTTTGTTCATCACCTTTGTCATCATCTTTTGTTGTTATTATTGTTATCATCAAAACACCTTTGAATCACATTCACCATGAAGCCTTGCTTCTACAATGAGAATGTGATGTAAGTAGTTACAACTAATCACCTTATCTCAGCACCTAACGCAACATGGTTGACCTATCAACTCTTCTATGCAAATTCAATGCAACCAAGAAACCTGACAGTTGCTCGATACACTTCACCCTAACCTAAATCTAACCCTAACTCTAACCACATTATAACAATGACACATTTCACTCGTAGTTCTCTTGCACATGGCTCCCTTGGACTCCAACATATTGCTAGTTTCACGGTCTCTCCATACAATACAACCATGCCCCATGTGGAGACAAACCATTGGACCTTTTCACACTACTAAAAAAATATTTTTTACAACACGTATTTAAAAATGATTGTCGAAAAAGCATCTTGAAAAAAAATAGTGGCATTTTTGTAAATAAATACAACATTTTACGACGGTTTTTCGAAAATCGTCTTAAAAGGTTGTCATGAACGTTTTGCAAAAACTGTCTTAGAAGATTTTTTTTTGTTTTTTATATTTGATGTCTCCCTATATTCTCTCGCACTCTCTATATTCTCGCTCTTCCTTTCACTCTCTAACTCCCCCTCTAATGTTCTGAAGTTGTCGCGAAAGTGACCATGGCCACCTCTTTGTCAGCGCCTCCAAGACCAGATCCACATTGTGCTTATTCTTCCCACTATCGACGCCATGAGGAACATCATGTCATCCGCAATCATGGCCCCAAAGGAGCTCATCACACAAGGCGACACGAAGGGCCGCTCGTGGCAAGTGTTTGTTGAAATTATTCAAAACAATGGCATGATGGGCCATTACGTTGGCTACTCCACAACATTGCTCAGAAACTTGCCCACAGGATTTTTGAGTTACTCTTCTTTCAAGTATTTAAAAGTTGTGGTGCTTCAGGGGACTAAGCAGAGTTACCTGGAACTGATGCAGAGTGTTCTGTGAGGGGCCCTCACCGAGGCGATATCGGTGTCGCTCACGACGTCATTGGATGATCTAGGTTTATGACATAGGTTCAGGGCAACGGGGTGATCAAGGTTGTTGCGGTTATGTATGATGGGGTTTCGGCCACAATGAAGCGGATTTTGAAGGAGGAAGGGCAGGTGGGGCTTACTCGTGTAATGGGGCCCTGAGTGCTACATAATGCTTGTTTTTTGGCATTGGGGTATTTTGCTTTCGAGACAATGAGGCATTTGATTTTGCGAGAGTATCTTAGGAGGAAGGAGTTGGGTGAGAGGGGAACTCAAGTCTCTATTTTCGCTGGTTGAGTTTATGTTTTGGTTCTTTAATGCTTCTTTTTTATTTGGGTTTTAAATTATAGTTACTTACTTCATGTAGAATATTTCAGTAGATAAGGGGTATTTTGTTCTGGAAAATTAGCTACTACTGTGGCATAAGCAAAATGTAGGTGCTGAAATGTTTCTTATCTTGGTTACAATAAAGTGATATTGTTGATTCCAGGTCCTAGTGTCAGAAGTTTAGGATTGGATGAGCAATGACTTTAGGATCTTTTGTTTCTAAGATTTTGTTTAGGATAAGGCAGGTGAATTTCTTGTTTTTGTGGCACCCTCTATCCCAACTTACATATACTTAAGAAAAACATACAAAAATCCAGAATTTAATTAAATCAATTTTATTCAAATCACTTAAACAAATTCATGTGGTTAAAAGGGTCATATTTGTTTCATTGTTACCAAATAACACTTATTAAAAACATCTTCGACTCAAAACTCCAAAGAATAAAATAAAGACTCAGCGTGTGAACAAAATGATAAAAACTACATAGCCAAAACTTCATGCAATTAATACAAAATCCTATGTCTCAATGTCACATCCTATCAAAGCAATGTGTTCCAACATCCTCTAACATGAGGTTCTCCATAGTCATCCACCTAACCATCTGCTCTCACGAACACAAAGTTCGAGATCATCATAGGATCCAAACAAAAATAGTACGCAGAGAGAGTGAGTTATCACATTCCTAACTAATAGAGAGAAACGGGACAACATAAATATACATATCATGAAATACAACTTACTTCAACACAGCTTAAGTCATTCCACCACTTATCGTGTAACATCATATCTCAACACTACATGTCTCACACATTTTCACATCATTCACATACTCAAGGATCAAAACACAATATCACCCAACCAATCAATATCGATCAATACATAATCGTCATGCAACAAATATACTAAGACTCAATCATATATGCAATGTGGTGTCATGTCAATGAAAAACCTCATCGGGCGCCCATGAGTACATGACAAGACAAAACACACACTGGTAAGTCAAGTCACTTTCACTAGGTAAAATCATAGGGAGATCAGTCAGGGTCACTCTGTTTTGCATGAACACCCCAACCATATGGGATCAACATAGACTTCAAGGAACATTCAAACCGAATGTATTTACCCCCAAGGCCTAGACTCCGAAGAGTCCATCAAGGCCTCTCCCTCCTGATTCATGTCCAACCTAGAAAACATTTTTGCATGCAGACTATCTATGAATTGTACATAACACACGACTCCTTAATTGTTTACAAAATAATTTTAACTCATCGCGTCTCAAAGTGATTAAACTCGTCAGGTTCCCATAGTGGATCTCATCACAATACTCATCACGCATTAACTTGTCACCCTTAAAGGGTCTTACAGTCATGTGATTGTACGGTTCATAACTCACAACATCTCAATACACGTGTGTGATCTCACAATTTAACAAATACTCAACTTGTCACTTACACATAGCTCATCACACTTCCATAATCCCAAGACAACGCGTTATCACGCCTCATGCATCATATACATGTCACACAATAACAATATTAGTATGTTATGTGCATATGATTAAACTCCTCAAACAATTTCACATAATCATATCAAAATCATAGGTCAAAAACATGAAAACACCAAGAACACTCAATTTTATCAACCAATTCGCATTAGGACATCAATTGGCTTGTCAAACACAACAATCTCATAATTACAATCATAAAGGAAGAATTATAATATAGTAAACATCTCAAAATAAATCTCAATTTGATCCTATAAAGATCTCTACACATATTCATTTTAACTCCAATTGCGATAAACTCATCCTTTATCTCTAAGAGGGCTCACGTGTGTAGTTCAGTAGTGATAGTGGAGTCTCTAATGGTTCATAAGACTTCTCAAGCTTTTCCTTCGATTGCTTTGCAAGGGTTTCCAAGCGTTAGAGAGAAGGATAAGAGATTGAATCCTCAATTTCACTGTCTACGTGCAAGGGGCATTTCTCCCTCAAAATATTATTTCCTAAATCCTTACGGTGAGGATGTCAAAAATTGATTTTCGAACTAGGTGTTCAAACTTCACGATGATCCAATGGTTAATGAGTCTAGAATCATAGTCTTACTGGGACAAGTTTGAGTGTGTGTGAAAAAAGAGAGCTACGTGCGAGGGACATTTATCTCACCATAGACTTTATTTCACAAATACCAATTGAGGGAATGTACGAAAATGAATTCCGAACCTAGTGTTCAAATTTCACAACGATCAAACAGTTAACGAGTTCGAAATCGTAGTTTTACAATTACATATTTGAGTGTATGTGAGAAAAAGATAGGATTTTGAAAAAACGAAGAAGAAAAAACGAATTTAATAGGAAGAGAGAGCTAGAGATGTATCGTAACCGACCTAATGTCTCTATTTATAGTTAGGGTACTCTTACCCTATTATTTATTCTATTTTCTTTATTTTATTATTTTATAAAAAAATAACTCTATTTTACTTTCTATCAAATAGATAAATAAACTATCATTTTTATTTTATAAAAATATATTTATTTTATTTATTTTAAAATCATTATTTTAATTAATAAAATTATTTATCCTTATTTATTTAATTATAAAAATTTTATTATTTTTTAAAAACTATTTATTTTTAAATAAATTTTTTTAATTTATTTTACGAAAAATGAAATGTTAAAATTTTTGCATGCATACTTCATGAATATTAATATGGTCACATATTGGATGCTTATTGGTGTGTTTATTGTTATTTGTTCTTTTCTTCTCTATGGATCTGGTATGCGCAGATTGATTTGGGTATGGCTTGTGTGTCCTTTTATGAGTTGGAAATGTCAGACATAAGTAGTATTTTGCTGGTTTGTTCCAAACCCTCAACTTATTGCCTTGTTATTCTTTTTATTTATTGAAGATTTGAGTCTTATAATCACATTTTTGTCGGATATAATCTGTATCCTGCATCTCCTTATTCTTGTCAGATATAACCAACCGGTATGTTGAACTTCTATGTAAAACTCATGGAACATGTAGCTTTGAAAGGAAAGAGGCAGATTATAATGTGGATTTTACCTAGAGTTACCGGACCTGTGACAAGTGAGTGGCTTGGATTTTGCACCTGGATACAAGATTTTTTTAATAGAGTTGGGGAGAACTAGAATAACTTTGCTAATCCAAGGTCCAAAGTCACTGTTTTGTTTGGTTTATAATGGAAAAATTGGAAAGATTCCAACTTAAAACTTGCGATCCCTTGGACACTGTTAATATTGTTCTGATGCAAATGTTAATATAGTTAATGATATACTTATAATGCAAAATCCCCAATTTAGTTTTCTGGTAAAACCAGCAACAATGCTACTCTGCTAGTTATTGGTTAATTTATATTTACATAGTATGGCTCTTTTTATCTCTTCTCTCTTTCCCATCTCATATTTTGGGATTAATTGTTAGTTATTAGTTATTTTTGTCTCCAAAAGAATTTAATAGATGTGATTACATATTCATTGATGCTCTTTCAGTCCTTGGTACCTTTGTCTACTTTTTATCCTTATTTTTTTTGTTGTATAGTGCAGAGTTGGTCTTAGAGGAGAAAATTGAATACCATGATTTTGTAAAGTCAGTTCCCGATGGGAACTCTTCAAATAATGAACACACCAATATCTAGACACTCCAACTCCAGCCAGATAAACAAAAGTATGAGCCCCAAAAATGGTAAATGCAAAATAAAAGTAAATAATTCTGTTTGAAATATAAATTTTCTTCTTAATATTAAGGACGGTCAATCTTGACTCTTGAGCCTATGCTGTTTTGACATTGTTATTGCGATGCATTAATCTGCTAGCAACTCATGGTTATTGACTAACCTTCAATCTCAAAGGAAAAGAGAAGAATGACATAGAAATAGTTGCTGGGAAAGGGAGATCGCAAAATGTGTCCAGAGATGTTATAGTTGAGTGCTGCACACTTGACCCCCTTTCCCATAAACAAACGACAGCTATAATTTTTTTTAATAAATTGATGACCAAACTGTGCTAGTAATCTTTAAGTACAAATTCTATGAATTTGACAAAAAAATCTTGAACACAATTCAATGTTAATAGTTATTAATTGAAAATTGTTTACTCTATTCAAAAATAAACTATAGAACTCTTAGTATGACTATAATTAGCTAAACCCATTTAACACAACAAAAGATATTTTAATATGTAATATATATAGCAGCTTTTAAGTTTATTTTAATCAGCATTAGAACGAACAGTACAATACTGTGAGTAATTTGTAATTGCTAAACCAACTCTGTCTTAGGTTTATATTTAAGAATAAAAAATAAATAAATAAAAGAATTTGTTTACCCAGTTTTTCGAACTATCACATGACATATAGCTAAGTCTAATAAAATAATACTAGAAAATCCAACTGGTGCTTTGCACAGTTATGGAACAAAATCAACCCAACATTTTAATTATAAAAAAAAAACACAAACTGCACATTTTAATTATAAAAAAAAAACCACAAACTGCAGAGTGTGCAGGGTGAATAGTTTTTGAAGTGTTTAAGAAAAAAGAAAATATTAACTAAATTTAGATTAGGAAATAATAAAATGCACCAGAAAAACGTAATATACAAAACAAATTAGGAAATAATATGATAACATTTATAGAAACTGATTTTTGTCAATGTCTTAAATTGAAATATTGTTTTTTTCTTAGAAATTTCATTGTTCTGGTCCGATTGAAATAGAAATGTGTTGTTGCCCAGAATATCATATTAGATAGTCCTGCGGAAAAGGATTCAAAAATGTATTAAAGGGGGGTAAATTTTTGTTTTATATAGATAGTCTAACTTATTTTTCTCAATTTATAGGCTGAAGTTCCTCCTCCTAAACAAAGGAGAACAGTGCATTTGCGGATTATGTGGTGAAGCTGGACATAATCAACGGACATGTCAGAAAGGTAGACATAAATGTTTATGAGAACAATCTCTTGATAGCTTTTAGTTTGAAACATGGTACACATTTTTATTACTTGTACTTGGTGCACAACATTTGGATACAACTTTATTTCAATATTCAGCACCATTACCTTTCTTTCTAACTTTCTCATTATAATTAAACAGATTGATTATAAATAGAGGTTTGATTCTTCCAAGTTGCATGCCTTGCATTTCTAGGTTATTTGTAAATTGTAAGTATTACATTAAGCCCTTGAGAAAGATTGTTGCAATGTTGCAACCGTGAAATTGGACAAGGTCCGCTTCCCTTAGCTCTATCACGAAAATAAGAGATGGAAAAAGATATCAGATGAATAAATTCCAAAACAGATAGCATGATACGGGGGTTAAGCTGCTCTACAGTTTTGAAAAACGGCATGAGATCTTAACAATTCCTTTAGTTTTAATATTTGATCATTTTAATATATAATGGAGGGGAAAATGAAAGAACATGAATTGAATTTGAAAAAAAAATAGTTTCTGGAAAATTCTCCTTATGCATTGATCAATCAATCAAAAAAGATTACAAGAGTTGCTATATATACACTCAAAGCTATGGCTAGGAAGATAACTAACTAACTAACTAAGAAGGTAAGTCAATAATTAATTAAATGGCAGAGAAATTATCTAATCCTAATACCCCCTCTCAAGGTGGGCAATGTATATCAACAAGGCCCAGCTTGCACACATTTTGCTTGAAAGGAGTAGGATACAAGGCCTTAGTAAACATATTAGCAAGTTGACATCCATAAGGAACATAAGACAAGAGAATGAGGCCTTCATGAATCTTGATTTGAATCAAATGACAATCCACTTCAATGTATTTTGTTCTTTCATGAAAAGGGGGATTCTTTGCAAGCTGAACTGTAGATTCGTTATCAGAAAAAGTGCAAAAAGGAACAGGAATGGAGAGATGAAGATCATCACAAAGATACTTTATCCATTGTAATTCACAGGCAGCAAAAACTCTATATTCAGCTTAAGTAGAGCTCTTGGAAACTATTCATTGCTTCTTAGCCTTCCAAGTGATCAAGGAATTATAAAAAAAAAAAAAAAACACACACACACACAATAGGCAGTGACTGACTTGCGACTAACTAGACATGTAATCAGAATCAGAGAAAGCTTGGATCTTCAGGTCATTATCAACAGGATAGAAAATACCTAAGCCTGGAGCACCCTTCAAATATCTCAGAATTCTTAAGGCAGGTAAGTGAGGAGTTCTAGGCTTGGAAACGAATTGACTGACTTGTTGCATAGCAAAAGCAATGTCTAGTCGGGTATTGGTTAAGTAAAGAAGTCTTCCAATAAGCCTCTTGAAAGAAGTGACATCCTCTAGAAGACTCATTCATCAGAGTTCAATCTAATTGAAGCATTGGTAGGAGAATTGGCTGGTTTGCAACCACTAAGGCCAAATTCAGAAAGTATTTCTAAGCAATACTTTCTTTGATTCAAAATCAAGCCAGTCTTAGATCGGGCAACCTCAAAGCCCAAGAAAAATTTTAAATCACCCAAATCTTTGATGTGAAACTGATCATGAAGTTGTTGCTTGACTGCATTGATTTCAACTAGACTATTTCCAGTAAGGATAACATCATCAACATAAACTAATAATGTTGTAAAGGAAGAAGAAGTTTGCTTGAAAAAAAAAGGAATAATTTAAAGTGCTTTGAACATAGCCAAGTTGAAGAAGGACATAAGTCAACTTCTGATTCTATTTCCTACTAGCTTGTTTGAGGCCATACAATTATTTATGTAGCTTACATACAAGACTAGGATCAGAAATGGACATACTAAGGGAGGCTTCATGTAAACCTCCTTATGAAGGTCTCCATGTAAAAAGGGATTATCCACATCAAGCTGTTGAAGAAACCAATTATTTGCAACAACAACAGATAAGAGAAATCGTATAGTGGTCAATTTGGCAACTGGGAAAAATTTTCAAAGAAATCAACCCCTTCTGTTTGAGTGAAACCCTGAGCTACCAACCTAGCTTTATATCTTTCCAAGGTACCATCTGCTTTGTATTTAACTTTGTAAACCCATTTACAACCCACAATAGGTTTGCCTGAAGGAAGTTGAACAAAAGACCAAGTGTTGTTAGCCTGAAAAGCCTGCACTTTTGCCAGCATAGCTTCTTTCTAGCAATCAAGTTTGTTGGCCTCTTTGAAGGAATAAGGCTCAAAATAACAGATATAGTCATGCAAAAAGAAGTATTATTAGTAGAACATTTAGAATAAGAAAGAACATATTGCAAAGGATAAGGAGTTGTAGAATGAGTAGAAGCAGAATGAGAAGAAATATTGCCACAGTGGTAATTAGACAAATAATTAGGAGGTTTCTTAAGTCTAGTAAAAAATCAATGGACAAAGGGTCTATTACATGATTCTAATCAGATAAATGTTGATGAAAATCTTAAGTTTGAGTAGAAATATCAACATCAACAAGGGAATCAAAATTAGACAATTCACAAAGATACGGGCAAGGTTGAATTGATTAACATACTCCTAACCATATCCATTAAAGTTCTATTACGCCTTTCTGATACACCATTTTGTTGTGGTGTATCAGGAATTATGTATTGCACACAAATGCACGTTTCTGAACAAGCTTAGCAAATGGACCTGGGTGTTGCCTAGTTTCATCATATCTTCCGTAATACTCATCACCTCTATCATATCTAATAATTTTCACATTTATGTCTAATTGCCCTTTTACTTCATTGTAGTAAATTTCTAAGGCATCCATTGCCTAAGAAATCTCGGGCAGTAAGTAGACATAACCGTAACGTGAATAATGATCAATAATGGTGATAAAGTATCATTCCTTTCTGAAAGAACTAACATCAAAAGGTCCACAAATATCAGCATCCACAATTTCAAGAAGTTGAGTGCTTCTTGTAGCTCTTTTCTTTGTATGTTTTGCTTGTTTTCCCTTAATACAACCCACACAAATATTTAGATCCATAAAATCTAGATAAGGAAGAATTTCATTCTTTATTAATCTTTCCATCCTTTCTCTAGAAATGTGACCTAAACGTTTATGCCACAAGAAAGCAGATCGTTCATTCACTAAACTATGTTTAGTGCCAACATTATGATGCAGAGTCAAAATAGTCTCAGCATACAAACTGTCTAATTTCAATTTATATAAACCATCATAAAGGATACCAGTACCAATGAGATGATTATGCTTAAATAAATTGAAACATTCATTACCAAATTAAAAGAGTATCCAGTAACATCAAGTTTAGATAATGAAACTAAATTACTAGATAAACTAGGTACATAAAGAGTTTCCAGTAAATCTAAATGATGTTCAGTGTCGAGTTTTACGCAATAAGTCTTGACTGCTTACACTGGAGTTTCACTCTATTCCCCATGAAAATGAACTTCTCATTTGGGTTTATGGTTGGGATTGTAAGGAATCTCTGCATAATGTTAGAAACATGAGTCATACATCCAGAATTAATCCATCATGTATTATGGGAAACTTTAGTTAAGTTTGTTTCAAAACATACATGAGCATTAAGCCCACTTTTCTTTTCGAACCAAGACTTGCACTTTAGGTAATCCTTCTGGAAATGTTCAGATTTCCTACAAAATTGACAATTATTTCCCTTTGATACCTTCCTTTGGATTTGCAAAGAGTCGTCATTGATCTTTAATGACCCTTTGCCTTTATCATGCTTCTTCATAAATTTATTTTCAAGCTCTTTGATTTCCTTGGTGGCTTACATAATGAACTGAGTGACTTCCTTGATTCTTAAGCCTCATTTCTTCCTGAACTAACATACTGTGCAATTCATGCACATTCTATTTATCTTTCATGGTATTATAGTTCATTTAGAACGGGCCAAACTCAGACGGTAATGAGTTTATAATAAACTGAACAAGAAAGATCTCATTCACAGTCATTATATTCCCAAGGTCTTAAGTCTTGCTGCAATGTTTGTCATCTCAATGACATGTTCATACATAGTACGTGAACCATCAAACTTCATGGTGGTCAATGTACTCATTAATGTCCCAGCAACAGACTTATCAGTTGTTTGAGAGCACTCTCCCACTAATCACATAAACTTTTTAACACTTTCGATTTTAGGGAGAGTTGTCTTAATACTGTTTGCAACAATCATTCTCATCAACATTAGGCTGAGTCTGTTAGATCTTTCCCAAGTTTTATAATGGACTTTCTCTTCATTGCTACTAGCATCAATAATAGTAACAAGCTTCTCTTCCAACATAGCAAGATCATGATCCAAAACACTAAGGTGAAATAGGACTTGCTCATTTTTGTCAGAGAAGTTAAGCCCATTAAAATTGGTACAGATGATGCATAAGAATCCAATGAATTCAAAACATGTATTACATAATAAAATTCACTTAAGTGTTTTGAGACATAAAATACATGTCATACATATGATTCATTCAGATAACGCACAATGTATATTGATGTTCTCCTTTGGGTGATACACCAACACACAACATACAAACATAATGATGCTAATAAAATTTTGACATTATTTGGCCACTTTGGTGACTAACAAATTCAACATACATTTAATTCCAACCAAATATAATTGAAATATCATTAATTTGGAATTAAATAACCTTACGAATTTGGCCACTTTGGTGACTAACAAATTCAACATACATTTAATTCCAACCAAATGTATATGGCCTGCACATACTTATTGCTATTAACAATTCATAGTCTTTTTATTAATTTCATTCCAGGCCATAAAATAATATTTGCATTTATTTGTGTTTTTGCATTCAAACACGTTCAAGCAAATATGTAGCATATACATATATTTACTGCTACCAATAATATCAAAACATTCACATTAATTTAATTATAGAACATAAACTTTCAATTCTTTAATCACGTTCAACAATAATTTTTTTTCGGAAAAAAAATATAAGGGGGATTGGAAATAGCAAACATAAGGTTGCAAATAGCAATTTCCAAAATATTCTCCAGCAACCGACTTACGCGTAGCTTTTTCAAAATATTGGAATTAAACTTACTAGCAGGCCAAATTCCAAACTATCCATTCTCCTGAACTTACGCATGGCTTTTGCAAAACATTGGGAATTAAAAGGAAGCAGGCCGTGAACGCTTTCTCCATGAATATATAGATAACGTTAATGGAATTAAATCTGGGCAGCTTCCTCCATTAAAAATAAAAGTTTTCTCCATTAAAAAAAATGGCAGCAGAAGCTTTCTCTTGAAGTTTTTTGTATAATATTCCTTTCATACAAAATCTCATACTTTGTAGCGGAAAAATATAATTAATGCCTAAAGCATATTATCGAAACATGTAATTGAAAAATACATGTAAAGAAATTAAAATTCCTAAATTTCATAATTAGGGTTTATACATAATTGAGAGAAATTAAATCATCCCTAAATTTCATAATTAGGGTTCACACATAATTAGGAGAAATTAAATCATTCTTGGAGAATCATAAATTTCATAGCACATGCTCTGATACCACATGTAAAATTCTTAAGGGGTTTCCTAGACTATCAATTATAGGAAACAACAGGATCTTGAAACCTATGATTCTCACAAACAATCAATAAACAATAGATAATGTTTTGTGTACCTTTCTCCATAGGAAGACTTGTGTCTTTCTCCATAGGAACTTCTCTCCGGTGCACTTTGATTTCCTTGAAAGAGGAGAGAAATAAGATTTCACTTCCTTAGGCCTTTCTTTTCTGCCTCTCTCCAATCGTGATGGCTACGGGTGAGAGAGAACACTTTTCTGGTCAGGAAGGGGACCTTATTTCACGTTAGTAAGTATTAAGCCCCTTTTATAACCACTACTCTCATCAAGTAGCAGTTAGCTCTAGAAACTTCTCCTATTAAGCCCAATTACAGTTTAGCCCTTAATCGTTAATTATTTATTTATTAGTCCCTACTAAGTCACATGCCTCTCACATGAGACATTAATTCTAACACGAGTGAGCCATGACATCACCATGCGATTGCAACACCGCCAAGCTTCATGCATTGGATCTGTCGGTGGAGGACAAGGAAGTATGCCAAAAAGAAAATGATCTTTGTTCTTGGATTCAAGAGCCACAACCATATCATGTTCCCATTGATGAAAATTGCTTTCTGTCAATGGTGGCAAAACAAGAACAACGACAAGATTTTCTCCCGGATGAAGAAAATATGGATTGACAGGATTGACAAGGTGATTAGAAGTTGAATGCTGATTGTTAACAGCCATGATCGATCAAGAAAAGCAAGAAGAATAAAAAATGAAACTAAATTTCAGATGAACTAACGTGGAAGGATGATGAAAGAAGAAGGTTTCGTGTGTAGGAGTGATACCATGAAAGAACATGAACTAAATTTGGAAAAAAAATAGTTTTTGAAAAATTCTCCTTATGCATTGATCAAAAAAGATTACAAGAGTTGTTATATATACAAGTAAAGCTATGGTTAGAAAGATAACTAATTAACTAACTAAGAAGGTAAGTCAATAACCAACTAATAGAATTAGTTATTAACTAAAAGACTAAAGAGAAAATAAAAGAAATACAAATGGCAAAGAAATCATCTAATCCTAATAGAAAGCTTGCATGAATGGTGACATTAGTAACTGCACAGTTGCAATTCTTTTTAAAGCTCAAGAAAGCCAGGTTCAAGGACTGAACATGGTGTAGGAGCTGCATTAAATGTTCATGAAAGCCCTCAAAGTATTAGTCACCGTTATGTAAATTTGAACCCTCTTGTGAATGACAGGGTTGTTAGCAATGAACCTGGCGATTATAAAGACCAAGCCTTTGGTATTAGGATTGAGGTAATGTTCTTTCAGCTATCTTATATGCTCTGAAATGTTAACTTTAGCTCCTAGTGTGTTGCTTTATTGTTTGGATCATCATTCAATTAATTTTATTAAGGGTTGGTACCTCTGTTAATTTTATATCCTTTATATAGCTCATCCTTTACACCTAATGTACGTTGAAGTATGTGAGGGTAACTCGGAGAATGTGAACTTTAGTACATACTTCAGGTTCTAGAAGTTTCTTGCTTTTTTTATTTTTTGAATTAAACTGGGATTACCTTTAAGTTAAATTCATGCTCGTGCCTCATGACTATCAGGATAAAGAAATATGTTATGGTTTTGTATCTAACTCAAAACTGAGCTTAGGAATTGGAAAGGAAACTATTTTTGGTAGTCCTGACTGCCTCAATTTATTTTGGAAATACTCCTTTAAATTTGATCCTTTAGTGGACGTTTAATTGATTGCTGGAGAATTGATGGTATTTGGATGTTCCTGAATTCTTTGTTTCTGTCAATCAATCCTCAACTCTATTCCCATGCCTCCTTCTAGGACAATGGAGTTCTTCTCACAACATATGATATTGTCTGCAACAATTCTAAGTCCTTACAGGGGAATAACTAGACATACAAAAAATTATGTCACTAATAATGGGGTCCAAAAATTCAGTGTGAAATTTGACTAATGTAGTATTATTTGCTATGCTTAAGTAATAAGATCACCTTATAAATTTGTTTCTACATATTTAACAAGTAAGAATACTGGAATAGTTATGGGACTCCTTAAGAGTATCTGATGATGTTGTTCATTCAGTAGGTGCTGAAATTTCAATTATATGACAATGAATTTAAACACTTATATAGATATATTGTAAAAGGATTTAATTTTTTCTTGTTTTCAAAATGTTCATAACTTTAGGGACACCTTATAAAGAACCCAAGCACACAGAGAGCTAAAAGTTTGCTTATATTTTCTCAGATTCGTAAGATGCTTATATTGTAAAAGGCTTTAATTTTTTCTTGTTTTCATGTTTTTGCATTTTTATTTAAAAAAAGATATTTTAAGATGATTTTTTCAAGAATCATCTTAAAAAGTATTTCTAATACATTTTTTAAAAAAATCATCTTAAAATATCTTTTTTTAAAAAAATTCTAAGAATCGTCTTAAAAAGTATTTCTAACACATTTTTAAAAAAAAATCATCTTAGAATATCTTTTAAAATAACATTGAGGATTTTAAGATAATTTTTTGAAAAATCGTCTTAGAATCTTATTTTTTTATATTTTTTCTTAAAAAATACATTTTAAAACGGTTTATGTAAAAATCGTTTTAGAAAAATTACGCTTCTATATGAAAAAATTATTAAGTTTAATTTTTATAGACTATCACGATAAAAGTTTTATATTATTAATTAATTAAAAATTATATTAATAATTTTTAAAAATAATTATTATATTAATTGTTTATAATTATATAAAAATTATATTATCAACAAATACAACATTTATTCATTTTAATTGTTGTTATTGATATTTTAAAGATATTTTATGTTACCAATATAGTATAATAATTACTTAATAGTGATTTATTGGAACTTTTTCTTGTTTTTCTCTAATAAAAAGTTTAAAACTAATCTCTTAACACATTGAACTCTATTTAAAATATTTCTTTCTCTCAACAAATACTTTTTTATAGGCACAAGCCTGGAAATTGAACTCCCAAAAATGATAATTTATGGAAACCATAAGTTACTTGGTTAAACCTAAATAGTTTATATTATACCCACAAAAAACAAATAATTATACTATTTTTATATTAAATAGTTTGAAAGGTTAGTAAATTGGTATCAACAAGGTTTTCATAATACTTCCTTCATTATAAAATAATATCCCTTTAATATTCAATATAATTTATTGATTGTAAAAACAAATAAATAAATAAATAATGAATTAAAATATTGTTACTTGATTTTTGTAAATAAAAAAATTATAGACTACATAAATACTTAACAAAAAGTTATGTTGTTTAAATTGAGTATCTTTATATAAAAATTAAATCCAAAACTTTATTTAAAGATATCAAATGTGTATTATCCAAATTAATCGTTATTAATTTATAATTTAAGTAAACAAATGAATAGTACTCCTGGATTTAATATTATATATTCGTTGAGCACGTGTTGGTATACTTTTCACGGATTAGGAAAAACGCAAGCAGCAGTGGGGCCACTTGTCAGCGGCCGCCACGCCTCCAACAATCTTCATCCAGAACTTATTCTCACGTGGACCACTTTTGTTTCTTTCTTTTCGATCATATCCACTTTCTGTCTTCGGTGAAATAAATAAAGGTTGTATTTATTACTACCAAAACTAGAATTAACATCGGACATTTAATATCTATTTTAATAAAACTATTATTAAAAATATTATGATATTTTTGTGAATCCCATTTTATTAAAAATTGATATTATGAGTTTTTCTTAACATTGATTTTATTAAAAAAATTTAACATCAATTTTAATAAAATTAATGTTTGTTATTTTAATCTTAATATTGATTTTATTAAAAATGGATATTATGATTGGTAAGTTAATATCAACTTTTTAAAAAATTGATATTATTTTTTTAATATTAAACTTGTGTCAAACGTCTCAGAATTCATTTTTTATGTTTGACAACCCAAATGTCTCGTGAAAACCTAAAGTCATCGCCTGTTGTCAATGCACCGTCATTGTCGCCACCTCTCGTCACCATTGTTGTCTTCCTCTCTCTTTGTTGTCCTCTTTGATGTGTCCTCTTCGACATTTATGTGTCACCCTTTGTCCCGACATATATATACATAAATAACATAAAAATATATATAAACAAATTCACATGAGTAAAAATTTCACATTCACTTTAATGTTATCAAATAAAACTTATTAAAAACATATCCGGCTCAGAACAAGGTTGTCAAAGTTTACAAAGGAAATTTTGTTAAATTGGTGAGATAAAATAAAATAAAATAACATCATGTAATTAAAATAAAAATTCATCCTCAATGTTACATCCTATCAGAGCAATGTGTCTCAACGTCCTCTAGCACGAGGTTCTTTAAAGTCATCCACCTAGTCATCTACTCTCACGAACACAAAATTCGAGATCATCATAGGATCCAAACACAAATAGCACACAGAGAGTGAGTTATCACATTTCTTAAGAAAACAAATATACAAAGACGTAATCAAAATAAATTATGAAAGTATTTATAACATAGTTCAACTTAATACAATCCACATCACTTCACTACTTTATCATTTAAAATTCATTTTTCAATCACCAATCACATTACACATGAATCACACACTTAGGTCAAGACATAATAACACATCAATTTCATAATAGACAATTAGCAAGCATTATGCAACAATTATACTAAGAATCAAGTCTATATGCAATGTGGTACCATGTTAGTGAAAAACCACTCTGAGACGCTTAGGAGTACATAACAAGACACACCACACAATGGGTATGTCTGATCACTCTCACTAAGTAAAATCATAAGGTGACCAGTCACGGTCACTCTGTTTTGCGAGAATGCTCCAACCATATGGGATCAACATAAGCTTAAAGGAGCACTCAAACTGAGTATCTTTACCCCCAAGCCCTAGACTTTGAAGAATTCGTTAGGGTCTCACCTTCCTGATTCAGGTCCAACCCTAAAATAATTTTTGCACACAAACACTGCTCATGAATTATACAATACCCATGACCACACACTCGTGTTTCAAACACGTTTAACACATTGCGCTACAATTTAACACTTTAGGTTCCTAACTAGAAATCCTACATTTTCCCTTTAACATTACGCATAAACATTTTTCTCAAGGTAAACACCAGTTGAGTTATTGTATAATTCACAGTCCACAACACAAGTATTGTCACATCAAGTGTTAGCCACACACTTATTCAAAACCAAATTTCATGTCCATAATTTTGACATATCACAACGTCACAATCCACCATCTCATGTTTACGTGTATTTCACAAATCAACGCTTGTTCAACTTTGCACTTATACTCAATCCCAATAACAATGTTATGATATCAAAGCAGCATGTTATCTCACAATTCATCATATATTCAATTTATCACTTAGGCACAATTTTAATCACAATTTCATAATCTCAATATAACAATTTATCATGTCAATCTAGCAAATCTTGTCCAAAGTACAAACAATTTATACAAAAAAATTTCTTCCAACATGGGGAGTAAAACCCCTTAAACAATTTCACACAATCATATCAAAATCAAAAAATCAAAATCCTAGGTTAAAAACACGAAAACACCAAGAGCACTCAATTTTATCAACCAATTCGAATCAAGACATCAATTGGTCCATCAAACACAAAAATATTGTATTTATAATCATAAAGGAAAATTATAATTCAATAAATATCCCAAAATAAATCTCAATTTGATCCCCTAAGATCCCTACACATGTTCATTCCACCCCAATTGCGATAAATTCATCCTTTACCTCTAAGTGGGCTCACGTGTGTAGTATGACAATGATAGTGGTGTCTCTAACAGTTGCCTAAGATTCCTCAAGCTTTTCCTCTGTTTGCTCTGTTAGGGTTTTCAAGCGTTAGAGAGAAGGGGAAGAGATTATAGCTTCCATTTTACTGTCAACATGCGATACTAATTTCTCTCTACAAAACTCTTATTTCACAAATCCCAACGGTGAGAATGTGAGAAAGTGGGTTCCGAAGGTGGTGTCTACATTTCACAATGATCCAACGGTTGATGAATCTAGGATCATTGTTTTATTGAGACAGATTTTGAGTGTCTGCGGGAAAAGAGAAATTTCAGTGCGAGGGACATTTCTTCCACCATAGAAATTTTCTAGAAAATCCCAACGGTGGGTGTGTGCAAAAATAAGTTCTCACACATTCAAATTTCATGACGATCCAACGGTTAACAAGTTCAGGATCATTGTTTTACTAAGATAGGTTTGAGTGTATGCGGGAAAAAGAGAGGATTTTGGGAAAGGAAGAAGGGAAAACGGATTTAAGAGGAAGAGAGAGCATAAAGACATGTCGTAAATGTAAATAGTAACCTATTACATCTCTGCTTATAGCTAGGGTACTTGTCAAGATTAAATATGTTTTGTTTCCTTAGTCTGTTTCTATTTGCAGTTGCAGTTCTATTTTTTAGGAAGAATAAGTGTTAGTTCCTATTATGTAGGGATCACAACCTAGGCATGTAAATGTGATCCGGTGCAGTTTAACGTTTCAAAAATTCATCTATATATATAGCCTCTGTTCTTTGAAGATTAATAAGAGAGCATTCGTGCAATTTCTTTTATATGCTTAGCTTGCTCTATTAGTTCCTCAAAATAGTTATAAGAATCTAACAATTGGTATCAGAGCTCCGCCTGATAAGCTAGTGAGAGAGTGTGTGTGTTTCCATATCACAGCTTGTCGAATCTCATTGTCAATCCAGTGAAGTCCATCTAGGAGTGATACCTTCGTTTATTATCACAAAATCAAAACAATGTCAACCTCTAAAAAATTTGTGCAACCATCTATTCCTAAGTTTGATGGCCATTATGATTTTTGGTCAATGACCATGGAGAATTTTCTTATAAGCAAGGAGTTGTGGAGTCTGGTGGAAGAAGGCATTCCTGCACCAGCAATTGGATTAAGACCAGGCAGTGAGGCTCAGAAGAAAGCCATGGAGGAGGCCAAACTCAAGGATTTGAAGGTCAAGAATTTTCTATTCCAGGAAATTGATAGGGAGATTCTGGAAACAATTCTTGACAAAGGGACATCAAAGGCTATTTGGACTTCAATGAAACAAAAATATCAAGGATCCACGAGAGTCAAGAGAGCACAACTCCAAGCTTTACGAAGAGAGTTTGAATTGCTTACCATGAAAGAAGGTGAAAAAGTAGATAGTTTTTTGGGGCAAACCTTGATTGTGGTCACCATAACGAAATCCATTGGAGAAACTGTGGTAGAGAGTATAGTGGTGAGTAAAATACTGTGCTCCTTGATAGCTAAATTTAATTTTGTAGTTTGTACTATAGAGGAATCCAATGGCATAAGTGTTCTAACTATCGATGAGTTGCATGGGAGTTTACTTGTACATGAGCAAAGGATGCAAGGACTACAAGAGGAGGAGCATGTGTTGAAGGCACCTCATGAAGAACACACTCGCCAAAACACTCAAGAGGATCGACCCATCAGAGGCCGGGGTCGAGGTGCGTATAGAGGAGGACGTGGCAGAGGGAGAGGTAGACAATCCTTCAATAAAGCCACTATTGAGTGTTTCAAATGTCACAAACTAGGAAATTTCCCATATGAGTGTCCTGCCTTGGAAAAGAAAGCAAATTATGATGAATTAGATGAAGAAGAAGAGATTTTGTTGATGGCTTATGAGGAGTTGCAACCAACATGTCTAGAAGAATGATGGTATTTTGATTCAGGGTGCAACAACCACATGACACGAAACAATACATGGTTTTTAGATTTGGAGGATGAACACTGCAAAACAGTAAAGCTTAGGAATAACATGCACATGACTGTGGTAGCAAAAGGCAAAGTTAGGTTGCAAATTAATGGTATAACTCAGGTACTTTCTGATGTTTACTATATTCCTTAACTTAAGAATAATTTGCTAAGTTTAAGACAACTGCAAGAGAAAGGTTTAGCCATTCTGGTTTCAAATGGCTCCTGCAAAGTATTCCATCCCAGGAAAGGATTAATTATACAAACTGATATGAGCGGGAATAGAATGTTCTATGTGGCAGCCTTTATGCATCCAAAACAGTCCTTTTGTTTGCAAACAAAAACTATCTCAGCCAAAGAAGCATACATATGGCACTTCCTTTTTGGACACCTTAATTATAAGGCTCTGAACATGTTGTCTTGCAAGGAAATGGTGGTTGGTTTACCAACATTGGAGCATCCACAGAAAACATGTCTTACATGTTTAATCAGGAAGCAAACCTGAAGGAGTTTTCCAAATAAAAACTCATGGAAAGCTTCTAGACAACTTCAGCTTGTACATTCAGATATATGTGGTCCTATCCAGCCAACTTCAAACAGTAGTAAAAGGTATTTTCTAAGATTCTTTGATGACTTTACTCAAAACACTTGGGTGTTTTTTTTATATGAAAAATCAGAAGCATTGGCGGTGTTCAAGAAATTCAAAGCATGTGTTGAGAAGGAGACAGAAACATCCATCACTTGCCTCAGAACAGATAGAGGAGGAGAATTTCTCTCAAGAGAATTTGAAGAATTTTGTCAAACACAGGGCATAAGAAGGCAATTGACTACCTCCTACACCCCTTAGCAAAATGGTGTGGCTAAAAGAAAGAATAGAACGATCATGAATGTTGTTCGCTCCATGCTGAATGAGAAGCAGGTTCCTAAAATTTTATGGCCAGAAGTTGTGAGATGGTGTGTGCACATTTAGAATCGGTGTCCAACAACAGCAGTAGAGAACATGACTCCAGAAGAAGCATGGAGTGGTACAAAACCAATGGTGGAGTATTTCAGAATTTTTGGATGCTTAGCACATGCACATGTACCGGATCAAAAAAGGACTAAACTCGATGATAAGAGCAAAAAGTGTGTCTTTATAGGAGTCAATGATGAATCTAAGGCACAGAGGCTAGTTGATCCAATCTCAAAAACTAACATTATCAGTTGAGACGTAGTGTTTGAAGAAGACGAAAGTTGGGACTGGAGCAACACTGAGTTGAAAATCCAGCAAGATGAACTAAATTGTGACGATGAAGGTGACACTGAAGGAGAGAATAACCACAACGATGGTGAAGATGCAGACGATGGAAGTGAAGGTAAATATGCAGATGACGGTGGTCATAGTACCTCACTCGATTCATCTCAAGGGAGGGGTGAGCGAGCAAGGAGAGCACCAAGATGGATGGCAGATTATGCAACAGGGGAAGGTTTTTCTGAGGAAGAAAATCTGAATGTAATGATGATGATGACTGAAAATGATCCGTCTCATTTGAAGAAGTTGTGCTGCATAAACACTGATGTGAAGCAATGACGAAAGAAATTGCCGCTATAGAAAAGAACCACACCTGGGAGTTCACAATATTACCAGATGGAGTCAAACCAATTGGAGTTAAATGGGTATTTAAAACAAAATTGGATGCAGATGGGCAAGTAGAGAAATACAAAGCAAGGCTTGTAGCAAAAGGGTATGCACAAAAGCATGGAATTGACTACACTGAAGTCTTTGCCCCAGTTGCAAGACTTGATACCATACGGGTAATATTGGCTATAGTTGCTCAATTCAGCTGGGAGGTGTTCCAACTTGATGTGAAGAGTGCTTTTCTCCATGGGGAACTCAACGAACATGTATTTGTACTGCAACCGGAGGGATTTATAAGGAAAGGAGAGGAAGAGAAAGTTTATCGGCTAAAGAAGGCATTATATGGCCTTAAACAGGCACCACGAGCCTGGTACAATAAGATTGAAGTCTATTTTGCCCAAGAAAAGTTTGACAAGTGTCCTAGTGAACACATATTGCTCACAAAATCACAGGGAGGTAAAATCCTGATAGTCAGCCTTTATGTTGATGATTTAATATTCACCGGAAGTCATAAAACTATGTGTAATGAATTTAAGCACTCAATGATGTTGCATTTTGATATGTCTGATCTGGGACAAATGCGTCATTTTCTTGGAATTGAATTCAAGCAATGTACAAATGGAATATTTATTTGTCAAAGAAGGTATGCACAGGAGGTGTTATCAAGATTTGGAATGCAGAATAGCAATGTTGTGAAAAATCCAATGGTACCAGGAACAAGGCTATCTAAAGACAAAGGAAGAATGAGTGTTGATGAAACATTATTTAAACAATTAGTTGGAAGCCTGATGTATCTAACTGTTACTAGGCCTGATCTGATGTATATAGTAAGTTCAATAAGCAGATTTATGACCAATCCTACCACAGCACACTGACTTGCAGCAAAGAAAGTCTTACGGCATGTGAAAGGCACAACTAATCTTGGAATCTTGTATAAGAAAGGAGCAGGCAGCCCAAAATTAGTATCCTTTATAGATAGTGATTATGTTGGCGACTTGGATGATCGGAAAAGTACATCTGGATTTGTGTTTATGATGGGAACATGAGTAGTTTCTTGGGTTTCAAAGAAACAAACAGTGGTTGCCTTGTCTACCACTGAAGCAGAATATGTGGCAGCAACATTATGTGCCTGTCAATGTGTTTGGCTTGGACGATTACTAGAGAAAATTGGAGTCAAAGAGAAGACGAAAGTTGTGATTATGTGTGATAACAACTCTACTATGCAGTTGTCCAAACATCCAGTGTTTCACGGGAGAAGCAAACACATTGATGTCAAGTTTCATTTTCTTCGGGATTTGGTGAATGATGGAATAGTCAAGTTGAGTTTTTGTAGTTCTCAGGACCAGCTCACAGACATCCTGACAAAACCTTTAAAACTGGAACAGTTTGAGAAACTGCAGGCCATGCTTGGAGTAACTAGTATAGATGCATTGGTTTAAGGGAGGGAATGTCAAGATTAAATATGTTTTGTTTCTATTATGTTTCCTTAGTTTGTTTCTATTTTCAGTTGCAATTCTACTTTTTAGGAAGAATAAGTGTTGGTTCCTATTAGGTAAGGATCACATCCTAGGCATGTAAATGTGATCCGATGCAGTTTAACATTTCAAAAATTCAACTATATATATAGCATCTGTTCTTTGAAGATTAATAAGAGAGCATCCGTGCAATTTCTTTTATACACGTAGCTTGCTCTATCAGTTCCTCAAAATAGTTATAGGAATCTAATAGTACTATGGGCCTTTTATTTACTTTATCTTTTTATTTATTTTACAAAATGAATTCTATTTTATTTCCTATCAAATGAATAAATAAAACATCCTTTTTATTTTCCTTCAAACCATTATTTTAATTAATAAAGTTATTTCTCCCTATTTATTTAATTATAAAAACCTCATCATTTTTCTAAAATTTGATTTATTTTTAAATAAAAATCTTTTTTAATTTATTTTACAAAAAATGGGGTGTTACAATTTTCGTCATCGCTGACGACGACTTCTTCCCGAATCCTTCTCCTCTCTCTTATAATATGTCATTGAAGTTCTATTCTCTTTCCTCTAATATGTCATTGAATAGAAAACATTGGTTTACTGTGTAGAAATGCCCTTGAGGAAGAACTGGAGCACTTAGACATTAAGGACGCGACCTTAAGCTGCTTGAACGTCAGTTGTTCATTTTTGCTAATCAAGTCTAACAAGGTTAGCAAAATTTTCTTTTGGCTTATAAAAAATAAGACATCTAAATGAGAGTGTTTTTAGAAGCTATTTTTTAAAATTGTAAATGTTAGTTTGTTAGAAATATAAGTTTATTGGGTTTGATTCAATTTTCACAGTTCATAGTCCTAAATCAAGTTGTGCCTCAGGTTAATTGACGGCAAAACTTGAGTTTAGATAAGAAGATGCCATGAATTGAACAAATTTTCCATTTGTGCGGTTAGAACCTATTTTTTAAAATTGTAAATGTTAGTTTTTTAGAATCGAAATATAAGTTTATTGGATTTTATTCAATTTTCAAAGTTCAAAGCCATAAATCAAGTTGTGCTTCAGGTTAATTGACGGCAAAGCTTGAGTTTAGATAGGAAGATGCCATGAATTGAACAACTTTTCCATTTGTGCTGCTTATAAGCTTCTTACCTTATCTGTTGAAAGCCTAATTCTCAAATGTTGTAACTGTTGCTGGTGGTTTTCATTTGTTGAGTTATTATTATATTTATATATTTATCCCTATACATTTTAAAATTTTCATTTTTTATTTTTATTTTTTTATTTCTCAATTTATAAGTTTAAGATGACATTTGGTATTTTATTAATTTTACTTATAATGTACTAATGTTGATACGACTGTAGATATATTACCAATCCTTATTTATTTAACTTCTCCATGAAGATTGTAATTATCAATCCTTATTACTTTAAATGCCTATCAGTCCATTTTCCTTTTTGCAAATTTGAATTTTCGCCATTGGCTAAAAACTGTACTAGAATATGAATGAATGTGAATTGATAATGGGTGCTAGAAAACATTGTAGTGTAGACAGTAGATGTGGCTTGGTAGCTAGAAGATTGGACTATATGTATATATTTTTCCTAACAAAGAAGGATGCCATTATTCTATATAAAATTTCTAGTTAGGTTTAACTCAAATATTAATTTATTTATCATCCTTGAAATGCATATGATTTTCTTTCTTATTTGGTATTTTATTAATTTTACTTATCATTACTTGAAATGCATATGATTTTCATTTGCATGAAATATATGGACGAGTGGATTCTTTTTCTTTTTAATGAGTGAATAGGCAATTTAGTCTCTGAGATTGTACCCATTTTGCATATTAGTCCCTAACTTAATGTTAAATTCAAAATAGTCTCTATCTTTGCATAAGTGTTGCGAAATAGTCCTTCCGTTAAATTTTAAAGTAACGCTGTTAGTGAGGTCAATTTTAGTGCCACATGGACTATCCAACGTGGCACTAAAGGATGACGTGGCATGGCACATGGACGTGCCTCTTAAAAGATGTCACGTCATTTGATGATAACAAAACTAGTAAATAGAAAATTTAGTCCCTGACTTTGTACACCTGTTGCATATTAGTCCCTAACTTAATGAAAAATTCAAAATAGTCTCTATCTTTGCATAAGTGTTGCAAAATAGTCCCTAACTTAAAAGATGCCAGAAATCATGCTTAAAGTGTTCATGCATTGCGAAGGTTGTGCCTTGCATGATTTTGCAACACTTATGCAAAGATAAGGACTATTTTGAATTTTTCATTAAGTTAGGGACTAATATGCAATATGGGTACAAAATCAGGGATTAAATTGCCTATTTACTCGTTTTGTTATCATCAAATGACATGGCATCTTTTCATAGGCACGTCCACGTGTCATGCCACGTCATCCTTTAGTTTCACATTGGATAGTCCACGTGGCACTAAAATTGACCTCACTAACAGCGTTACTTTAAAATTTAATGGAAGGACTATTTTGCAACACTTATGCAAAGATAGGGACTATTTTGAATTTAACATTAAGTTAGGGACTAATATGCAAAAAGGGTACAATCTCAGGGACTAAATTGCCTATTCACTTTTTCTTTTGGTGAGGAAAAACATGTTGATTCATGTCATGTGTGCGCGAGTGAGAGACAGAGATCTAGAAACAAAGTGATGTCCACCTACCTTGAATATAGGGCAATCTAGGATTAGAGAAATGGCTAGTGGCCATAACTACTACGTCAAATACTTGTTCAAATCCTCACCAGGGACACCATAATTTAATGGTCCTACATAATGCACCTTTGTATTGAACTTGACCATCTCTCTCAACTTAAACCATTCACAAAAGTCCTAATGATTTGTATGGCTTGAAAGGAACTTTGTATGGCTTGGAAACTTCATTGTGTCTCCACCTTTCTTGACTAAAAAGAGGAAATTAGTTGACCCCATGATTTGTCTGGGAGACATGAGCGTTAAAGACTCATAGATGTTGCTATGCATCTTTAGCCAAGGGTCCCTTCCTAAGGGATCCTCCTCTTGTACATTTGGGTCATATAGCCATTGACCTCCAATATCATGGTTTTGCTCCAACACAACCACCTTGTGACCTTCTTTTCTCACCCTCGCTAGCAATAGCCCCGAGGGTCTAGCTCTAGTTACACACACATTCTTGGACTGTTTTGTTTCCGAAACCATGGTTTGTTTGATAAGGATGGATTACATAAGTGGTAGAAGATACAAATTGCACTTGTTAAAATATTTATATGCATAATTAGTCATATATATTTTTTTTGTAAAACAAAATGTTGTAACTTTACACCAATTCAAGATACGGATTATTTCTTATTACATAGTTCTTGGACTTAAGAACATGACCCATTATGTGAAAAAAAATAAGAGATATTAATAGAGCACTAACTTATCCTCAGATTTTGATATGACAGTGATTAATTACACTAACACACCGCACACCCGTTACACCACACATGCATGTTTCTCTTAACTAGTGCTCTGAAGGAATTCAACAATAATCAAGGAAGTAAATCCAAGGCAACTGATAAATGGATTCCAGTTAAAGTAAGTCATTTAAATAATGTTTGATCTCTTAAAAACGACAATTTATTACTGTATACACTAATTTTGGGATAACTTTGAATATCTAAATATCTTATTGAATTTAGTGTAATAAGCAAAGAGGAAGCACTGAGTGCGGCTATTACATGAACCATTGGATATCAACCATAGTCCTTGGAGGTTTCAAGAATAATTGAGAAATGATAATTGTTTACTTCAAAACTAATTTCATTTGTTATAGTTGTTATTAGTTAAACTTATTAATTATGCTTTATTCATGTAGTATTTTAGTGATCCAAGACCATTGGAACTAGAGAGAATATAGGAAATTTGTATTTAATGGACAAGATGCTTTCTAAGACGTAAAAATGTAACACCGTGTGTTTGTGCAATTTTACAATCGTAGAGTTATGTTTAAGTAGCTTAGGTTATAGATGATTTTATGTATTGACATTATTGTTTTCATTACTTGAACTATTTCTTTTATTAGATAGTAATCATTCAACAATAATTTGAATATAAAATTTTGTATTGCCTAGATTGGTTCTGTTTTTAATTTGCAGGTTTAGGTAATATTAACAAAACAAATAGAATATTTAAAAAATTGCAAAAACTACATCTGTTTTTAACAAAACCAATGTTGTAGTCCACCTCAAAACATTGATTTTGCTAAAAACCGATGTTGCGGTGTGCACTACAACATCTATTTTGTTAAAAATCGATGTTGTTTTATGCATATTTTACATCTTTTTTTTTTTTGCTTATTTTGTAGTATACGACATTGGTTTTCTTAATAACCGATATTGTATAGTGTATTTTAACATCAATTTTTATAACTGATGCACTTCTATGAATTCTGAAACCAACAAAAATAAGTTTGTCAAATGATGTTGTTATTATAAAGCTAAATGTAAAAATGAAAATTTACTTACCGTCCTATCAGAAATTTGTTGTGTGGAACGTTTTGTGCAGGTTATCTTTCACTTCACATGTTTTTTAATGGGAGATGAAGGGTCAACAATAGTTGAACTCCCATATGCAATTCCTTCCTCTTGTAATTTTTTAATTTTCTCAGCCACGAGTTTCTTCTCAAGCAAGTCATAACTCCCACGAGACAATAAGTGTTGCCACATGTTGTGTTTTTGGCATTCCTGAGCCTTCTTTTTTATTCCCCGTGATAATTTAGACACAATTTTAGCAAATAAATTTCAAATTTCAAATTCAAAAAACAACACCCGCAACTAACTTGCCAAGAAAGGGTTTTGCGGTGTGCAAAAAATTCCTCTCATATCTTTTCATCCAGATCATACTTATTACAAGGAATCCTGTCTCCACCCTCTTTTTTCTACGTATACAAATTTAGTTGTAAGACTTGACTTAAATTGCCTCCATCTTGTACCCACCAATGAAATGACCTTCTTTCTGGAATTTGACACTTTTGGAATCTCAAATTGGCTCTGCATTACAAAATGCCTCGTAAGAGTTAGTGAAGCACAACAATGTAAGAGTTACTAAAATATGGATGGTTAATTGTGCGTATCAAAATGTCATCCCAAATCAGATCTTGCAAAGATTCTGGCATAACTTTCCAATTGGGATACAAAATACCAACCTTATATTGAGCTATTGTTCCCAAATTGGTGTGGAAATTCTCTTTAAGTGGGCCTAAAGCTTTCCTAACGGAAGGGTTCACATGAACCACTAGCCTCAGTTGATCTAAGTGTCTAATAGTCAATCTTATGAGCCGTGTACATTGTCTAGTCCTCCTAGAGGTAGACTCTAAAGAAGCTGGGGAATTAGGAGGAAGGTAGCTTGGTGGTGTAGCCATGTTCCTATACAAATAAAATAATAAAAACATTAGTGGCAATTGCATCTATACAAATTAAGTTAATATAAAGTGTAAATATGCAACAAAATGATGTTAACTATACAATAACATAAACATTACTTATGTAAAATGCAATCAGATAGGAATGTTCTCCCATAAGCCTTCATCATGAGCATTACACTTTATTTTCTGCTTACATGGAAGGCATACATGTGGAGAAAGAAGGAGTGTCACAAACATCAAGTGTAAAGTCCTAATTTTCATAACTAACGCCACTTATTCTTCCTTGTAGAACCATTGACCATTTTGAGCTACCCGAATCTTGGAGATAAAACACTTGTTTTGCTTTTCTACCATGATGAATGACTCATCCTTATAAGAAACGTTATTAAGGTCTACCAATGTAAATCACATATCATCGACATGCACACCGAACTTCCCATTAACCCACTTACACTTAAAAACAAGCACCCTTAATTGACTGTAATCAACTTCCAAGATTTGTTGAATCACTCCAAAGTAAGGCATAGACGTCATAACGAGGTTGTTACCTAATGCACTAGCATATTATTCAGAATGAGCATCAACACTAACCCCACTATTTTGCACCGTACTCTTCTCATCTTGTGACTTTGTGTAAAAAGAATAGTTGTTGATATCATATCCCTTCCCAATAAACACATTTCATTTTGACCCATCTGCTAATGTTCTCAATGTTTCAGAAGCATTGTCATAAGCAAAAATTATATCTTTAAACTAGTTTATGAAAGTCTTATTACGCTCTTACAACACCTATTTTTTGGGTCATTTTTGGTTGATTAACCTGCAAAAATTCTTTGTGAGCAGTTATATGCAGGTCAACCACTTTGTTGTTATTCAATATATACAAATATCCTTGATTCCGTTCTTCATGTCCCATGGTTACAATCGCAAAACCCCGTAAACCCTTACTTCCCCATTTGTTGGCATGATGAGACTCAGAAAGCCCAATAGATTTCACCTTTTCCATGTACTCTAAACAAAGCTCTAGCTTCTTCTGCAATGTACCTTTCGACAATGGATGCTTCTGGATGCTATTAGTTCTTGGTATATCCTTTTAAGATCTTCATGTATTGCTCAACTTGGTACATCCATCATAAATATATAGGCCCACACAATCTAGTCTCCCTTACTAGATGAACAATTAAGTGAACCATGATGTCAAAAAATGAAGGAGGAAAATACATTTCTAATTGACAACATAATGCATTTTTGCTTCATGCACAACCAAGGAGGTGTGTTGTAAATCATTAGCAAAACATACCATGAACTGTGGTTAATGCTTAAGTTACCAAAAGGATTCATTCCATCTGAAGAAATTCCAAGCCTAAGGTTTCTTGGCTCTTTTCCAAAATCGGGAACACGCGATTAATTGTCTTCCACTGAGTGGAACCAGTTGGATGTCGAAGAAATCTATCATTTTGTTCTCCCATCTACATGTCATTCAAGGTTTTTTGTGTTATCTTCGTTAGCAAACAATTGCTTAAACCATTGAATTATTGGAAGATACCAACACACCTTTGTTGGGGGATCTTTCTTTGTGCTTTCCTCATTGCTACAATTGTCATCCTTCACTTTGTACCATGATACCCTACACTTGGGACACTTACACATTTCTACAAACTCATTTATGTACAATATGCAATCATTAATGCATTCATGTATTTTTCAGTACTCTATACCCAGAGGACATAGTATCATCTTCGCTTCATAGTGATTTCGGAAACATGTTTTTGTTTGGAAGCATCCTTTGTAGCACGTCAAGCAATTTAGTGAAACTTTTATCACTTCACCCATATTTTGCCTTCAAATTTACCAAATCTAACACCATTGACAACTGTGTAAACTTTGTGTCCCTAGATACAGAGGCTTTTTTGATCACTTTGTAATGTATCATACAAAGGTGCATGTGCTTGCTGAAAAGAATTTTATCCAACATTGTGATGCACAAATTTTAGCTTAGGCAAATAATCCAACAGTTGGTGCATGGAGATGAAATAGGAAAACTCAAAAGCACAAATAAGTACTAACCTCCCAAAGCACTAGAGTGTGAGAACAAGATGATTCTTGGAGACCCAAACCTTTCCAGAAACCCAAACCTGAATCTGCAAAGAGTGAGAAAAGGTTCAATAGTGCGAGAAACACAATGAGATGGTTCGAGGGTGAGAGAGGGATCTTACCTTCATAGAAAGTGAAAGCAAGAGGTAGTTTCAACGGTGTGGCGTGGGAAGGAGCTTTAATAGCAATGACAAAGAATGAGAGCGAGATAAGCTAGATTTGTAGATGCAGAGAGGAAAGGATTTAATAGAGGAGAGTGCACAAGAACAAAACTATTTAAGCGACATTCAAAGACAATTTCTCTAAAAATCGTCTTTGAAATTCACTTTTAACAATAGTTTTGTGAAAACCATTTTAAAATAGTTACAATTATATGCAAAATTGTCACCTCATTTTTTACGACTACGATTTTGTAAAACCATCATTGATTTAGTGTTGTAAAATCGCATTTTTGTAGTAGCGATTTTTATCATTTATTAAAGCTTTCTACACATCACAATTCATAAGGAGTGTCAAAAGGACAACATGGTAAGTTCAATGAACACTTTGAATTTCTTCTACAATCCGTTATAGGATAAAAAATATATGTGGGTCCCCGAATCCATTAGGTCAGAGACCATAGGTGTCCCCTAACCTAGTGACGGTGTGTGATTGCTGCTGGCCCAAGGGAATTCTACTTATTGTGGGAATTGAACACATGTAATCCTACTAAATAGATCATTTTTACTCATGCGAATGCAGTGAAGTCTTACACCATTGTGTCAACCTTTTAGATTCCCTAAGGGATGATTTGGTTGAAGAGAATAATTACTATTCAAAGAGAAATTTTCAAAAAATAGTGTGGGTCCCACACCTCTACCACGATACTTTAATTCAAATATTTATTTTTAATTATTTTTCATTCACACAACCAAATCACCCCTAAACCAAACACAACCTTGGTTTTAAAGCTAGAGATAATATAGGGAGGATGAAAATAATTTTGGGTGTTTAATGGGGAGAAATAAGGTGAAAATAAGTTTAAAAATGATAGGACTTGCATATACTATTTCTCACTTAGTTTTACTCATCTCTTTATCTTTCTCCTCATTTTTTCTTTATTTCTCTTCAATCAAACAATTTTATATATTACTTTATTTCTCACTTATTTCTATTCTTCCTTTATTATTTTCATGTATTCTATTTCTTTCTTTTGTAAAGAGAACCAAACTACTATTTTTGCCTACAACGGAAGGAGACAAATGAAAGAAAAATTCAAATTTTAAAATGAACAAAAAATGAAATGATTTTTTTTAGAATTTATTATTTTCTTAAACAAAAAAATATATTGTTTGTATTTTTTTTCCTTTTCATTTAAAACACTTCATGGGGGTAGTGATACTGCATATACAAACTAAGGGGAATCATAAAGGGTTCATTTTATTTGTTTTTTTTTTCAATCAATGTTAGTTGTTAATTTTTGTCAAGAATATTAATGGATGGATTCAAACCTAGCACCTTTTTTTCCTCCTTTCTTCAACATTTAAACCCTTTTTCCAATGGCTGAGTCAATCTTATAACTCCATATTTTATTTTGTGGTGCATATATGAGAAAAAAAAACATATACAAAGTAATAAGAAAGAAAAAAGGAGATAAAATAATAAATATAATATGTGATGTAATTACACAAATAGAAATCTAAAAATGAAGAAAATAAGAAGTTAGAAGAAAGAGTGTATATATATGAGATGAATCAAGACCCTCGGTTGCTTTGTTTTGATGCAAATAAAATACAAAGTTGAAAAGCTTGTGTCTGAGATGCATATAGACGAAACTGCCAAAGTTGTGTCTGATGGATTAGACAATAGCATATACATGCTGAAATTTGCAACATGTAAGATCAAGTTAATGCTTTGTGTGTTTGATCTTTTGTGTAGGGAATACCTGAAATTCTTCATAGGATCTATTAAAGAGCCAAATAGAGAAAGAGAATTCAAATAATAAAGTTACCTACTCCATCAAAAGGCATGCCCAAATCAATGATAATAGACATTACAGTACAAAAATATGATTTAATCGTTGCGTCATATTTGGAATGCTACTCAAGAAATATAAGCAAAGTGTTATATCAGTATTAAGTGACTAGTTGGTGACAAAAATTTAATGTTGCATTTAACGTCCTAATGGGCACATTTATCTTTAGAAGGTCATTAGATGGAAATAGAATACCGTTTAGAGATAACGGTTACTTCATCAACAAGTTTATAAATACATGAAGTTTTGAAGTGCTTAAGTTAAAAACTTTGAATGAATACATTCCTAAAGCATTCAAACATTGTAATATTTTCCTAAGTTGTAAAAAACTCTCAAAAAACCTTGTAAATCTTGAGAGGGAATGACTATGAGCTAAACTTGTACATCCATCTATACGACATTAGTCGATAGTTTATGTGTATCCAACCTTAAACAAAATATGCTAATTTGTGTTGAGCTAGAAGTGGTTTGGTAGGAAACAATACTTGGGGTTTTAGCTTGGACAAGCTAGTATGGAAATACTTGGTGGAAGCCAAAAGTAACTAGTGAAAACATTAATTGTATCTTTTAAAAAGATAATGAAAACTTTGTGAGTTGTTGAGAACTAGATGTGGTCAAGTTGAAAAGACTAACCAATATAAAATTTTGTTTTTTTGTGCTTCTCAGTTTTATCTGATTGTTTGACTCTAGATTGTGATTTTGGTTTTTGAAAATGCTTTTTAAAACTCTAGTTCTAAGTATTTTGTCTATTGTTTTCTAATATTTTTTTTCTTTAAAAACCATTATCAACGAGAGTGTGATTTTGCGAAAAGAGTTATGAATTACAATTCAATCCTCCTTCTTGTGATTTTTGCCCTTTACAATTATGTTTGATATTGATATTTATTGATTAAATTTGATTATTTATAAATGAGACTTGGACCCTCTTAATATCAAAGGCTATCTTTGTCCCTTTTGAGGAGTGGACTATTATGGTGGTGGGACTTAAGTAGGGTATGCAAAATGGATCAGCACAAGGTTGGTTCTACAAAAACATAGAAAGTAAATTAGGTGATGGTGGGGATATCATGTTTTGGGAAGATAAATAGGTGGGGGAGGACAATTTGAGGAATATTTTTCCTAGATTTTATTCAAATCTAGAGTAGTAGGGAGACAAGATAGGAGAAGTTGGTATGAGAAATGTGAGTAGTTGGACATGGAAAATGTTGTAGAGGTGTTGGTTTGAATAGGAAAAAGATATGGTAGATTTCATGATAAGTCTAATTAAGTAAAAAAAAATGGCAGTTGGCAAGTGGTAAGAATCAGAATTAGAGACTTAGGATTCGAGGACTAAGTAGCCTCCAGATTAGAAAGGAAAGTTGTGTGAATTTTCTACTTGCTTTATTCCATTGATGGGTGATATATACATATATATATATATATATATATATATATATATATATATATAGAGAGAGAGAGAGAGAGAGAGAGAGAGGGAGAGCTTCTAGAACAATTGCTAACAGAATGCCCACTACTCCTTTATTACATAAAATATAACTACCTACAACAAGCACTAAGTGCCAATACCCCTAACAACCTCCTAACTTTTATCGATAGCCCTTAGACGTAGTCCTTCAGATAGCTTGGAGCCATAGTCCTTCTCTTGGATCTGTCATGATTGTTCTCTATGTTTTTTGTTATGGGCCTATCATTCCCCAACCCATCAGGCAACACCTTGTCCTCAAGGTGATGGGTGGCCTTCAAACTAGCCCAATCTTCCCAAGTGGTATCGTCTAGGTGCAGCCATTTCCATTGCACCAACACCTGCAATTGAGATTCACCTTGCACATGGTTCCAACATGTACCCAGAAATGCCAAGGGAGTAATAATAGGTTTATTGTCAATGTCGTGTGAAGGTAGCGCTACGGGTTCTACCTGACTTGATGAATGAAAAGGTTTGAGTGTTGAGCAATGAAAAACCAGATGAATACGTGACCCCTCTGGAAGTTGCAATTTATAGGCTACCTTACCTATATGCGAGATAATCTAAAACGGGCCATAGAAGCGCTTGGCCAATTTCGAATTGAAAAATTTAGCAGCTGAACTTTGGCGATATGGTCGAAGCCTTACCATTAACCATTCACCTAGTTCAAAATTGACATCCCTTTGATGAGCATCTATGGTGGCCTTCACCCTTTCTTGCGATTTAAGAAGCTTCTTTCGCAAACTAATAAACACAGCTTCCCTGTCACTCAAAACATCATCTACCGCCAACACATTAGAAGTTCCTGATAGGTACTATGGAATGCTAGGAAGCTTCCACCCAAAAGTTACCTCAAAAGGTGAAATGCCAATAGCAGAATGGACAGAAGTGTTGTAGCACCACTCCGCCCACACCAGAAATTTGCCCCACAAATTGGTTTTATCGTGCACAAATGCTCTCAGGTATTACTCAAAAATTCTATTTAGGACCTTCATCTGACCATCCAATTGCAGATGATATGTTGAGCTCATCCTTAGTCGTATCTACTTAAACAAAATAGCTCTCACCAAAACCTGCTAACAAATAGAGGATCTCTATCAGACACAAGGCTCTGAGGCATGCCATGATATTTTCCGACAATCTCCATGAAAAGTGTAGCAATCGTTAGAGCAATGTAGTTAGTTGTTAGCATACCCAAATGGATGCCCTTCGAAAACCTATCAACTACCACCAAAAATAGTGGTGTTTCCCCGATAAGGAGGAAGACCAACAATGAAGTCTAGGGAGAGATCCTCCCACAATCGAGAAGGAATTGCCAATGGACGAAAGAGTTCTGCCGGTTTCTTGGCCTCGTACTTGGTTTGTTGACAAACAATACATGTCAGAATGAACTTTCGAACATCCTCATGCATTTCAGACCAGACGTAGTTATCTCTTAATCGTGCCAAAGTCTTTTTAATACCCATGTGACCCCCAATATGTGTATTGTGGTATTCCTGCAACAGTGTCTGAATGAAATTAATTCCCTTTGGTAACCAAATTCGATTATTCATTAGAATTAAATCTTGAGTCAAAACATAATTTTTCTTGTCTATCGGCTTCTTCATTATCTCTTGTCGAAGATTCATAAATTCAAGATTAGTTGATAACCCTGTCTTAAGCTACTCCAGAAACTCAAAATGGGGCACTGAAAGAATGAAAAGCAACCCTTGTTTATCTTCGAAGATGCAAGATAACACATCTACAACTTTATTTGATTTTCCAGTGCCATATCTGATGGTGTGGTCAAAACCCATGAGTCGCGAGAGATAAAGCTATTGCTCGGGAGTTTGGATAACTTGAGCCATGAGCTCCTTTAAGCTATGGTGGTCTATCAGAATAATGAATTTTCGGCCCAACAAATAATGCTGCCACTTTTTCACTGCAATGGTAATGGTCGCTAACTCATGAACGTAAGTTGACGCGAGTCGGAGCTTTTGACAAAATTTCTTGCTGAAGAATGCAATGGGATGGCCTAGTTGTGATAGGACAGCCCCCATGCCTGCTCCAGAGGCATCCGTCTCCACCATAAAGGAATCACAAAGTCCGATAATCGCCATATCAAAGCAAAGCTACGACGTCCTTCAACTGTTGGAAAGTAGTCTGTGCTTCAGAGGTCCATTCCAGTTATGGTTTAGTTAGCAACTGAGTTAAATGATCGGCAATCGAAGCGTATCCTCAGATAAATCTTCTATAGAACCTGGCAAGCCCCAAGAAACCTCGAAGTGCTTTAAAGGTTTGTGGAACTGGCCATTGTTGAATGGCAAGGACCTTCTCCTAAACTATTGCTATCTCTGTCGCTGACACCACATGGCTCAGATATTCTATCTGAGGTTGGGTAAAAAAGCATTTGGACTTTTCCAGAAAGAAATTTCCCTCCCCCAAAACCTAAAGTTCATGTTCCAAATGAAATAGATGGTCAGAGAGAGTTATGGTATAAACAAGTATGTCGTAAAAAAAGACAATAATAAATTTGTGAAGGTATGGTTGGAAAGTCTAATTCATCGTGGCTTGAAACGTCGAGGGAGCATTACACAACCCAAAAGGCATTACACGAAACTCATAATGACCATGATGGGTGCGAAATGTTGTCTTGTCGACATTGAAATCCTTCATCAGAATTTAATGGTGCCCTTGCAGCAAATCCAACTTTGAAAACCATTGGGCACCTCCCAACTCGTCCAATATCTCATCCACCATTGGAATCGAAACCCGACCGTGTATCGTAAGAGCATTAAGGGATCTATAGTCCACACAAAATCTTCATGAGTCGTCACGTTTCTTGACTAGCAGAACAAGGGGCAAAAAGAGGCTTGTGCTAGGTCTGATTATGCCACTCTTCAACATGGATTCCACCTGAAACTCGATCTTCTGCTTCTAAAAATGGGGATACTGGTATGGCCGTACATTTACCGGTTCTGAATTCAAGCGAAGATTGATTGCGTGAGTGGTTGTTTGAGAGGTAGGTAGTGTTGTTGGTGTGCAAAACAGGTGCTTGAATTTGTGGAGCAAGTTTTCAATTTCAAGAAATAGTAAAGGTGAGTGAAGGGTTTAGGTTGAAGGGGGATCAATGTGGAGGTGAAAAAAATCACTAGTCGCGTCGCTCCTTACTAACCAAGTGGAGAAGAACGTCACAGCACCAATGGTGACATTCCAACTCATACTCGTTACCCACCATGACCTAGAGTGGGTGGGTGGGTTATGTGAGCAGGCCCAATTCCGTCACTAGGCGTTCATGGATATAATTGTGGGTACTACCCCCATCAATTAATATCCATACCTTTTGATTTGTAAGACGACCCAAGAGGCATAGAGTTTCTAAAGCTGTATTGCCAACGAGGGTGTATAAACTGATTTGGGCCGGAAATGGCCCAAGTGCCTCTCCTTCGTCACTACTCACATCAGGCGGATCATCAGAGGGGTTGTCATCTTCATCAACAATCAAGAGGAAAAACTTGGAGGAGTAGTGATGGCCACAACTGAATTTTTCGTCGTGGTTGAAGCATAATCCCTTCTCACAACGGCATGTGAGTTCCTCTGGTGACAATCTTTTGAAGGGAATGGACAGAGAGTGTGATGGTATGGGTAACAAGGCCGATGAGGGTAAGGGTGCTGGAGGACGAGAAGAAGGTGGCCCTTGGGACCCTGTTACTGTTGGACGACAACTAAAAATTTGGCAGAAGTCCGCCAATTTTTCTTCGTGAAGTCGAGCCAGAACGACGACCTGAACCATCATGAGAGGTTGGGATGCTTGGACCTAATGACGAATCTCCATTGCCAGCCTTAAGATGAAGCAACTTAGGAGAAATTGTGTAGGAAGGCCAACAATTCTGTTGGCGAGGGACTCAAACTTAGACAGATAGATAGTCACTGACGGGCCCCTGTTGTCGGAGTTAGAACAAGGCGCCAATAGGGTCATCGTACTACGAAGGGGCGAAGCGAGCCTCGAGAGCACAAAGGAACCCAGGCCATGACGACAGCCAACCGTTCTTGGACATCCATTGGAACAATGCTAAGGCCGAACCCTCCATGTAAAAGGAAGAAATCGTGAGGCGCTCAGGTTCCGGGGTGTCATGATATTCGAAAAACTGGGTAATCTTGAAGATCCACCCAAAAGGATCAGAACCATTGAAATGGGGAACTTCCAGCTTTAGACGATGAGAAGAAGGAAATGATATTGTCACAAATGGGTTCGTTGTGGACAATGTTGGTGATGGAGGTCGACTTTCCATGTGTGCTACCTTCTAGCATGTGTGTGTGTGTGTGTGTGTGGGTGTGTGTGTGTGTGTGTGTGTGCATGTGCATGTGCATGTGTGTGTGCGTGTGTGTGTGTGTAACCTCCTAACTTTTATCGATAGCCCTTAGACGTAGTCCTTCAGATAGCTTAGAGCCATAGCAGGACCAAGAATGGATGGATTTGGAAGGAAAATGAAGTAAAAGGTTATGTGGTAAAAGAAGTGTATAAATTGATTCACAAAAGTACTTGTGAGTTGGGAAGTAACATGGAATCTAGAGGCTGATGCTAGATGCACCCAGCATATTTTAAAAATGCCAAAACTACCCTATGCTTTCTTCACATTTGTGTTGGATGTGCATGAGGGTGGTCCGTAAATTGTACGAATCAAGTTTATCCGTAAGGTTGATACAGATCAAGTTGATCCGTATGTTGATATTAAGCATACAGATCAAGTTGATCCGTAAAAGGCTTGCGGATCAGGAATATTTCAGTCTTTTCTCCTTAAGTGTTGGGTGCACCAGTAATAATGCTGGGTGCACCTAGCATCAGCCGAATCTAGATTATTCAGTTCTTTGTGGCCCATTCATGCACCCTCAAAAGCATTGGCTTTTTCTTGGAAATTGTTGTTGGACAAGGATTTGGAAAAGAGTTAGTTTACGAAAAAGGAATATAAAACATGCTTGTAGATTACTTCTTTTTTTTTTGCCATTTATGTGGAAAGATACAAAACTTGGAAAACTTATTTTTTTCATGCAATTTTTCCTTTATCGTTAGGGCAAATGTATATAAGAGGGAGGGAATTCAGGTGTTTCCATATAACACACGTCAACATTTTTGGTAGCACGTTGGGAATATTGTAGGATCCAAAAGGAAAAATATTTAGAGGGAAGTATGGATGCAACTGTCTGGTTGATTTGCAGACGTTGAAACAAATTGATCTTCTACAACGAACAAACGAAGACAAAATTTGTAATGGATTATATCAAGCATAATTCATGGGTGTGGCTTAGAGCAAAACTTGATCAATTTCCACCTTCTTCCTATGACTAGACTTTTCAGCCAATATGTTGCTTAGATGCAGTACAACAATGATCGATCTAGTAGACAAGCGTAGGATAACAATAAGGGTACATTTTCCATATTGTTGAGTTGTCTTATTATTTGCTGGTTGTTCTCATTTTGTTCCGTCTGTTATTTTGGTGTTGGGAAGTATATTGTGATGCAGGGAACATGGGTTTGATGTTGTTTTTTATGTAGCAGATGTTGGAGAAGTTTAATATGTAACTCAAACTTATGTTGTGTTTCAGGTGGTTACTCCTTGTAACCACTCTGCTTTTTATAAAAATTATATTTATCGGATGATAAAAAGGACATTTAAGCAACAACTAAATAGCTTTATCAGTATATTGATGAAAAAAAATAAAGTGTTAAGAACACAGTTCCTAACCACTTTTGGTTTCATGTTTGGGGAGGTAAACTATCACTTTCTATGATCTTTCTTCAACATACCAAAACTAGTTTTCCCCATCCAACAATATGTGACATGATGATACCTACATTTCTTATTAGATTTCAAATACATACTAAAATTGATATAAACTAACTTGGGATAATCTTCAAATCAAGCAAAGGAACGAAGAAGAACCTGACGCTAATTACAACCAGCCCATAGAACACAAGTTATCGAAGAAAACATAACTCTAATTGCGACAATAAAGTTCTTATTTTAAAAAAAAAAGGAAGGTTCTCAAAATGAAAAAAAAAACACTTAATTTATTCAAATTTAACTTGGTTGTTCTCCATTACATGACTTTCCTATGAGTCTGTTTGACAAGTCATTTTCGATAATTTAATTTTTTAAATAGTTGAAAATTTTGTTTAACTGGTTAATAAATAGGTTAGATTTTTTTAGTAATTTTTAGTATTTTTTGATACCTTAATAAATAGGTTAGATTTTTTAGTAATTTTTAGTATTTTTTGATTCGTTAATTCAAGTAAAGAAAATTTAAAACATTAACTTCTATGTTTTTATATGTGTTCTCTCATTGTTCAAAAATATGCAATTTTAGTCTTTCTTTATTAATTTCATACTTGATTATGTATTTCTTTAATTATTTATTTTAATAAATTGAGTTTGTCAAGTAATTAAATAATTTAAAAAAGTATTTGTCATATGAATAACAAATATACACATGTATGTGAATGTTTACAGAATACATAAATCAACGTTTGAAATTGATTAAAAAAATTAAAATTGTAAATTTTTTAAAATGAGAAATAAAATGTCTCAACTAAAAAATAAGAAACTAAATATGCGAATTTTTAAAAAATGAGAGATGAACTGTCTCAGTTAAAAAATAAGATGACTAAAATCACATATTTAAGAAAATAAAAAAATAAATAATATATTTTAACCAAAAATAAATTAAATGACCAAAATAATAATCAAACTTATTTTATGCTCCACTAAAAAAAGATTATTCATTGATTTTCTCCCTCTTCAAAAGGATTTCTCCTCAAATCAAGTCCATCAGCTACTTCAAATAAAATTAGATCAACCACATTAAAGAGGACATGAAGCATGGCCCCTACCTCGTTAAGTAAGCCCTACTTAATTGTTTAAGGCAAAAATACTTCAATTTTAAAACATCCTAAACTTTCAAAATAAATTTAATATATCTTCAAACAAATATAGGATAAATTAATCACATTAATTTTACATAAGAAGAAAACCAACACATGACACTCATCAATTATCGTAGCAAACCATATGCCCATACAGTCATTCCAAGACACATCAATGCGTCCCAATTTACTCCTATTACATCTTTAATATAAAATCTACCTCATTGCATCCTTATCTTAAAAGATTAAACAAAATTCTAATTTAAAGATATAATAATCTTTAAATTTAAATAATATCTTAAAGATTAAAATTGAAATTTTGAATAATTTTCTCAACAATCTTTACGTTCATCTGTAAATTTTTTATTTTTATAACTTATTTTATGCAACTTTAAAAAAAAAACCCTTCATTTCTCAATATAATACCTGAATGTATTGAAATTAATGTTCATTTTAATTCTTTTACAACAGAATCCGTTAACGATCAATTAAAACATTCATGAAAAAAAAAATTGAAAAGTTTGTTTGGCTTATGCTATGAGCTCCAAGTCTCCGAGTTCTGAAACATGAAATTACTAATACATTGTTTGACAAGCGAAATTGCTGAGAAATATATATATATATATATATATATATATATATATATATATATATATATATATATATATATATATATATATATAATGTATCACTAGTTTGTTATTTAACGAAATACACTTTTCACCAACTTTATATTAAGTGCTTATTTATAAGAAAAAAGTTATAATCTATTTCTAAATTATTTTTAGAAAAGGTGTAAATCATTTTATTTTAATATTTGTTAATAAATATTTTAATTAATTAATCTAAAATTCCAATAATCTATTTGCTAAAAAATTGTTTTGCTAGAAAATGATTAAATCATTTTTTAAAAACTTTATAAATATTTAATTCAAAAATAATATTTTTTTATAAATATTTAATTCAATTTTTTGTCATTGTATAAATATTTAATTTAATTATTAATATAAAAAGGAGACTTTTGTTAAGGTAAAAAAAAAAAGAGAAAAATAAAAGGAGAATTGAAAAAGATGGAAACCCTAATCCTAAAAGAAAGGTGGGGCCAGCGAAAATATAGCGTGAAGAGTGAAGACAGCATGAACTCCGACAGAGAGATACATAGTCAACACTGATAAGAAGGAAGCACATGTGGGCCCTCACCTATGCCTTTTCATTCGCTCTCACTACAACCTACACACCCTTTTTGCCGTCGGTGCCTCCCCCAAATGAAGTTAAAGTTCTAGAGATTTTTTTAAAAAAAAATAAACAATAGAGAAGCTAAAATAAGTAAAAGAATATCCATCCGAAATTGGAGACGAAATATGAGATAAATAAGAAAAATATACCTTCTCTAAAAATATATATAGAAAAAGTGATATATATATATATATATATTATATATATATATATATATATATAAACAAGTGTTGAGATAAAAGTAAAAAGAAAACTAAATATATATTGAGTATTTTCAAAAATAAAATTGTTGTTTGGACTTGTTTATATCTGAATAATTCCAGACGTCCGTTTGATTGTTTACTTTTTTATATTTCTTTTATTACATTACGTCACTTATTACTTTTATTGATTTTTTTCTATACACCAAACATTTTTTAAATCTCATTGCTGGCGGCTTCTCTCAAGTAAAAAAATAAAATGGGTAAAAGAAATTGATGAATAAAAAAAGTAAAAAGTAAATCTGAATATAAATGCATGAAGAGCTATGATATATATACAACCCATTTTCAGGATGCAATGGGAAGAAAAAACAAGTAATGTGATAAATAATATGATAAAAATATAGAGATATTTAAGAATAATATAACAAAAATGAGATGGAAGAGAAAGTGAATATGATAAATATTTTTCATACTTAGAACAAACAAGTACTTTGTACCATACAATTTTATTTTTTTTACAAAGTATATTTAAAATACAAAAATATAATTTTACTAATGACAGAAATAAAACAATATGTAACAATAATAATAATAATAAATTGAAATTTTATTTTAAAAATCATAAGGACAATTTGATCAATAAATTTGTTTTAAAAAAATAATATTATATTAATATCAGATAAAAACATTTAATTAATAACTAAAATAATTAAGAAAAATACTTTTTTATTAAATAAATAATTAAAATACTTATTTGATAAAAAAATATAAATTTATATAACGATTCACACAATATAAATAATACATAATTATATACGGAAAAAATATAAAGATTATCATATTTTCAAAATGAATACAATCCAAAATATATTTACACTAATAATACATGTGAATGTATGAATACATGATTTTGATGATGTCAATGAATAATTAAACAAGATTGCTTTCAAGATCACTTCAATAAACATTCAAAGGTTAAGCATTGCTTCAATATTAAGATAAGGTTGCTTCAACAAACAAGCATTGCTTCAAGATTTATTCAAGATCAACTTTTGCCTCAAAACACATTGTTTCCAACATGTCATGGTTATGGTAATTGATTACCAGGCAGTGTAATCGATTACCGAAAGACAAGTTTGCAAAGCAGCTTCTTAAAAGAGTTTGAAATTTGAATTTTGGATGTGTAATCGATTATCATTGATATGTAATCGATTACCAGCAACGAAACTCTTGAAATTCAAATTGAAAAGTCATAACCCTTCAAAACATAACTGTGTAATCGATTACCAAAAACCTGTAATCGATTACCTGTAAAAAATTTCATAAAATTCTTTTTGAAAAGACATGTCTCTTCAAACCATTTTTGAAAAGGCACGAAGGGCCTATATATATGTGTGTTTGACTTCAAAAAGTAAGAGAGAGATATTCTAAGAGAACTTCATTGTCAAATGCTTTCTCAATAATTCTTGGGCAAATACTTATAAATCTATTGAGAGTTCATCCAGAAACATCAAATTGTATTATCCACTCTAAATGAGAGAAATCTTTATGTTCATCTCAGAAAGTAAGTTGTAATCAAGAGACTAGTTGTCTCTTGAATTGTGAGTTTCCTGAACACAAGGGAAATGGATTCTTTGGGTGTTTAGAAGTTGTAAAAAGGTTTTTTACAAAGTTAGTGGAAAATCTCAAGTGGGTTGCTTGAGGACTGGATGTAGGCACGGGAAGTGACCGAACCAGTATAAATCGAGTTTGCATTTCTCTCTTCCCTTATCTCGTTTATTTTATTGCAATCACTTTTTCCTTGCACATTTAAAAGAACATTGTTAAATTGATTGCTTCTTGTTCTTCTTCTGCATTCTAAGTCTATCATTTTAAAAGGGGGGGTTAAAAGTTTGGTAGTGGGAATTTTGAAACTTAATTCACCCCTTCCCTATTAAGTTAATAAGGCCACTTGTCCAATAAGTGGTATCAGAGCAAGATTCTTGTTTAAAGTTTAAAAACTTCAAGAATAATTATGGTCTCATCTAACTTTCCATTTCTTGAGGAAAATTCTATTAATAGACCTTTTGTTTTCAATGGCGAGGGTTATCACTATTGGAAAACCCGAATGCATATCTTTATTGAAGCCATATATTTAAATATATGGGAAGCCATTGAATTTGGTCCCTTCATTCCTACAATGGTAGTGGAAAATGCAACTATAGAAAAACCTAGAGAAGAATGGGATGATGATGAAAGAAGAAAGGTTCAATACAATTTAAAGGCCAAAAATATAATCACTTCTGCATTAGGCATGAATGAATATTTTAGAATCTCAAATTGTAAAAATGCAAAAGAAATGTGGGATACGTTACAAGTAATCCATAAAGGCACAACTAATGCCAAGAGATCTAGAATCAACACTCCCACACATGAATATGAATTGTTTAGAATGTATCAATATGAGACCATACAAGATATGCATAAGAGATTTACTCATATAGTTAATCATCTTGCATCATTGGGAAAAATATTTTCTAATGAAGATCTCATTAACAAAGTGCTGAGATGTTTAAGCAGGCAATGACAACCAAAAGTAACAGCAATTGCAGAATCAAGAGATCTCACTAATATATCTCTTGCCACTCTCTTTGGAAAACTTCAAGAACATGAAATGGAAATTATGAGACTCCATCAACATGAAGAGAATGACAAAAAAGGAAAGGAATAGTACTCAGAGCCTCATCATCTTCTATTCAAGAAGAAAGTGACAAAGAGGACTTGACTGAAATAGAAGAAGATGATGATTTCAGATTTTTGGTGAAGAGATTCAATAAATTTCTGAGAAATAAAAGAAATCAAAGGAAATCAAACATCAATCCAAAGAAGAAAGGAGAAAAGTCCTCCTTAGCCCCAAAATGTTATGAATGCGATCAACCTGGACACATGAGAATCGATTGTCCTATCTTTAAAAGAAGAATGAAAAAATCCGACAAGAGGAATTTCAAAGAAAAGAAAGCATACATCACTTGGGAAGATAATGACATAAATTCTTCAAGTGATTCAGAAAATAAAATCATAAATCTAGGTCTCATGGTGAAAAACTATGAAAGTGGAGAAAAGCGAAGTTGATACATTAATAGCGATTACTCCAAACACATGGTGGGAGATGCATCAGAGTTTATTCATATTTCTTCCAAAAATAGTGAACATGTGATCTATAGAGACAACAAACAAAGGTAAAATTGTTGGAATTGAAAAAATAGGTACGAATTCATCTACCTCCATAAAAAATGCTTTACTTATTGATGATCTTAAGCAAGTTTATTAAGCATTCATCAATTATGTGATAAAGATCATTTATTCAACAAGAGGATTTTAATGTTTGTCTATTTTTTATTATTTTTTTCCTATTATTGTTAACTTTTGATTGAGTTTTGATGATTGTTTTTTATTTAGTTTTGATTGTCTTGGATGATTGTGTTTGAGAGTTATGTTGATTGTCTTTGATTGATTACTTTTGATTATTATTTTTGATTGAGTTTTGATTGTCTTGGATGATTGTGTTTGAGATTTATGTTGATTGTCTTTGATTGATTACTTTTGATGATTTCTTTTTATTGAGTTTTGATTGTCCTTGATGATTGTCTTTAAGAGTTATGTTGAATATTGATTACTTTTTATGATTGTTTTTTATTATTATATTTTTATTATTTATACTGAATATGTATTTTTGTGAGTGCAAAATAGTTAGTTTTGAGGCCTTTTGATATCATTTGATTCTCATATATTCCAACAAGCGGTAACATTTTCTTTTGGGCCAAGAAATGATACTTTGAATGGTATGGCATGCTCTACTCTTTTAATTCATTATAAATTGCTGAATGTTTTTCTCCTCTCTACTCATGATTTATTTTTTATGTTGACAGAGGGGGAGAGATAGATAAAAGATAAGATAGACTTATCTATTTTATGTATGAGACAATTTTTTTTAATGAAATCTTCAACTATTTCATAGAAGCAATCATTGCAAAATCAAGGGGGAGTAAACTATACAGATATATATTCTTTTGTTTTTACTCCTGACCTATAGATGATTGTCATCATCAAAAAGGAGGAGAATGCGAATCATGCAGGTTTTAGGTTTTGATGACGCCGAAAAGAATTTGCTTGATAATTATTCTCATTATCAAAAAGGGGAAGAATGTGAATAATGCAAGTTTTGATGATGCTGAGAAGAATTCACTTGATAATGATTGTTATCATAAAAAAGGGGGAGATTGTGAATGTATGAATACATGATTTTGATGATGTTAATGAATAATCAAACAAGGTTATTTTCAAGATCACTTCAACAAACATTCAAAGGTTAAGCATTGCTTCAAGATTAAGACAAGATTGCTTCAATAAATAAGCATTGCTTCAAGATTTATTCAAGATCAGCTTTTTCCTCAAAACACATTGTTTCCAACATGTCAAGGCTCTAGTAATCGATTACCAGGCAATGTAATCGATTACCAGAAGACAAGTTTGCAAAGCAGCTTCTTAAAAAGGTTTGAAATTTGAATTTTGAATGTGTAATTGATTACCATTGATGTGTAATCGATTACTAGCAACGGAACTCTTGAAATTCAAATTGAAAAGTCATGACCCCCTTCAAAATATAACTGTGTAATCGATTACAGGTTTCTGTAATCGATTACCGGTGAAAAATTTGAGAAAAACTTTTTGAAAAGACACATATCTTCAAAACATTTTTGAAAAGGTATAATGACCTATATATATGTGTGTCTTACTTCAAAAAGTAAGAGAGAGATATTCTAAGAGAACTTCATTGTCAAATGCTCTCTCAACAACTCTTGGACAAACACTTGTAAATCTATTGAGAGTTCAACTAGGAACATCAAATTGTATTATCCACTCTAAAAGAGAGAAATTTTTATGTTCATCTTAGAAAATAAGTTGTAATCAAGAGACTGGTTGTCTCTTGAATTGTGAGTTTCATGAACACAAGGGAAAGAGATTCGTTGGGTGTTCCGAAGTTGTAAAAAGGTTCTTTTACAAAGTTAGTGGAAATCTCAAGTGGGTTGCTTGAGGACTGGACGTAAGCACGGGAAGTGGTCGAACCAGTATAAATCGAGTTTGCATTTCTCTCTTTCCTTATCTTGTTTATTTTATTGCAATCAATTTTTCCTTTCCTTGCACATTTAAAAGAACATTATTAAATTGATTGCTTCTTGTTCTTCTTCTGCATTCTAAGCTTATTATTTTAAAGGGGGGGTTAAAAGTTTGTTAATGGAAATTTTGAAACTTAATTCATTCCTCTCCTTTTAAGTTATTGAGGCCACTTGTCCAACCATACACTTTATTATAATAAGTGAAAATCGATTTTTTCCAAACTAATTTCTCACTTTCTTTTACAATAGTTAAGAAATCGATTTTCACATGATCTGATTTCTTAACTAATGTTTTTTTATACACGTTTAAAAAAAATATGGTGTAATATTTTCCAATTTCATAATTTTTTTAAAAGAAATATATTTTTATTATTTTTTTATTGTTTTCTATTTCATTTAAAACTATTTTTGTATTTTTTAATGTATTATATGGATAATATTTATTTTTTATTTTTGTGTAAAAAACTCTTTACTTGCACTTTAACCCTTTATATGGATTATTAAAAAAGGAGATTTTTAGTTGTTTCTATTGTCATTTTTGTTCACTCAATAAATTAGAAAAATATTTCAAACTATAAAAAAAAAGTTACTCCCCCCTTTAATATTAACATAGGTTAAATGAGGTATTTAAATATTTAGATAATTATATTGTTTATATTTTTGGGATACCATTTTATCATTCATTTTTTTTTAAATTACAGTAGAACAATATGGTGTTTTTTCATAAAAAATTTAAAAGTGAAAAATGATGACTCAATCAATATATAATTTGACTTTAATAACGTGAGAAACCTCTTTAAATGTGTTACAAGCTTGAGTCTATTTTAGCTGATCAACAAAAAAAAAGCTTGAGTTTAAAGAAAATGTTGTGATTCGCCAAAATAAATTATTTATTGAGGATTAACCTAGCTAGTACCAAATTCTAGAATAACATCTGAATATTTCCTTTCAAAATATTCTACTTTTATTTGGGCATTCCAAATGTTTTTATGTTCGAAAAGTTAACGAGACATTTTGTTTTATGATTCAACTTAAAAGCTAGAACAATTAAAGTAGAATATTTGGAATTAACTAAAATGCTATTGGCTGAAATTAATTATACGATTGATTTTTTTTAGATAAATTATACGATTGATTCTTTACCAATATTACTTATTACAACATAATTAATTCTTATAACATAATCGTTCGAAACATAAAAATATGCAATACCTTTTAACGCAATTTATTTCCTTTAATTTAAATTTTCCATTACAGATACTATTCAGGGGAAAGTAATTATATTAAGATTAATGATTGATGATAATCTGAATCTTGCGAAGGATGAAAGCAAGGAAAATTATGGATGAAACAAGGATGAGTATATATAGAGTTACAAGAAAAGAGTTTTTTACAAAAAAAATATAAAATAAATAAATATTTCTCCAAATAATACAACTCAAAAAATTAAAAAAAGAAAAAAAATTAAAGACATTAAAAAATAAAAAACAATTTTAAAAGAAATAAATAAATAAAAGAAATAACATAAAAACATAAAAAAAAACAATTATAAAATCAGTTCCTCAAAAGTCCATTTTTAAACATGTATAAAAAAAAACAATAGAGAAATCGACTTAAGAATAAAACAAGTGAAAAATCGGTTCGAAGGGAATCAATTTCTCACATGTTATAGTGTATCATTGATGTAAATATTTTTTTGATTATATTATTTGGATAAATATTTTTTTTGTTAAAAAACTCAAATATTAATAGTATTTGTTAAAAATAAAGTATGCACAAAAAATCTAAAATAATATGTACAGTTACGTAATTAGACCAACACAAATCACATTATATTTTTAAAAGTCGTATTTATGTTAATTTCTGATTAATTAGTAATATAAAATTATTTTATAATGTAAGTGGCATAACTATGATCATCGAAGTGTAACAAAGGTATACATTTGTGTGATAAGATTGCTCTTGAAATCATTAAAAATATTATTCTAATGTATAATTTTCGTATGCATATGTCAGCGTCTAAGTATAAATTCAACATACTATGGTATACGAGGGATCGAATACTAGATGTTAATTTCTTTTTTTTAATAAAAATAGGAATGCCAAATTCATATATTCTTAATTTTCTTTCATTTTTCAGTTAAAAGTGTATGTGGCCGTAGAATTGAGATCCGCGACGAAACGGGACAGGAAAGAGGGCACTCAAATCACGAGGTTGACGAAACAACAAACCGCCTTTGATCTAAAAATAAGGGTGTGAAATAAATCTCGGAGAAGAATATTCATATATTCTTACCAATATGATGATGCTCAAAAATAAAAATAAAAAATATTCGGAACCTTCAAAGTTCAAACCCACGCTCCCCATCATGAACCTGCAAAAGCTTCTTTTCTTTTCTTTTCTTTTTTTCTTTTTCTTTCATTCACTCTTTGCTTTTCATTTTCTTCAAATGCCGTACCTTGTCGTGAGAAGAAGTGGGCCTCACTGTGACACCATCACCCACATTTTTTCAAAAATAAAAAATATTTTTGGCTTTTACGCTGTGGATTAGCTGATTAGGGAAAACAAATTGAAAGACATGCACTCGGAAATTAATAAATAAATCGATTAAAAAAAATAAACTAAGGGAATTGCTGGCTTAATCAAAAGCTCAACAATGCTGGCGACATGCCTGCTAGATCTCATCCAATCCATTAATGTTTTTTGCGTCTAATTAATGTTCCATTTGGTTGATCGAAAAATCAATTTTGTTCTCAATTGGAATTTCATCCTAAATAACACTATTTTTTTGTTACAAACTTTTATTACGTACATTATTAAGAGGAAATAATTAATGATTGTAACAAAAAATAAGGAATGAACACTCCATAGACACTGAAAATAAATAAAGAAAATCATTAAAAAAATAAAAAAAAAGAATATAAATTGATAATATGTAAAATAGATCTCTTTATTTTCGGAATAAGCTTTATTTATTTATTTTCTGAATAAACTTAATCATAATCTCTATGTAATTGATTTTTCACTCTTAACTCCATCTCCATTTTTATGTTTGGGAATTTCAAGACAGATACTCTTGAACTTGGCTCCATTTTGTTATATCATTAAACACAATGACCAAAATTATCAATTTCAAAATGTAACAACCAAGACTAAATTTAACCAGAGAATAAATAGACAAAATATTATATCCTAAATAATAGTACTAACGTGAATAGTGATAAAACGAATATTAGAAATATAGGATAACATATGTCATGGTTCTTATTAAAGTAAAATTCCAATTAATAAAGACGAAAAATGCATCTAGATAAAACTGCTCCGTTGCTCTATTATAAGACAGAAACAGCAAAGAATATAACGAAAAAAGAATATAATTAATATATAAATGCTATTTTATATATATATAAAAGTTAACATCAACGGCAATAATGAGGTAAGAAATCCCTTCTTCCATTGAGAAAATAAAAAAGCAGAATAGAGAAAAAACATAAGCCTGCTTTTTTTTTTTTGTTTGGTTAATTATAATCTATGTACATAAACTCTAGCACCATGTCAACTACAATGATAACTTGATAATCATCATTCTCAGATAGAGAGAAAAAAACCGAGCCGCGTTAAAACCGGATCTTTTGCCGGTTCAGGCAACCTCGGGCGGAGGAGGGACATTAAGGTCAAGATCCAACACTTTCCGATGTGGGACCCGCTCGTAGTCCACGACCGAGGACGAGTCCGAGTCGCTGAACGCCGCCACGGGAAGATCGAACGACGCGCGCACCTCGGCACGCGCAAACGCGTCGAAGAACACCACGGGACGCGCCACCGGGAACACCAACGCGCCCGCGGCGGCGAGTGGGGCGGCAAGAGTAAGGTCCAGCGGCGGCGGAGACGAGGAGTCCAGCGTGCTGCTCTGGCTGGGACTACGCGCCGCCGCCGCGTGGGTGGGGAAATTGGTCTTCGCCTTCGTGCCGCGGAACTCACGCGCCGCCGTGTCATACGCACGCGCCGCCTCCTCCGCCGTATCAAACGTTCCTAGCCACACGCGTGTCTTCTTGCCTGGGTCGCGGATCTCGGCGGCGTAGCGGCCCCACGGCCGCTTCCTCACGCCGCGGTAACGGATCTCTTTATGGGCCGGGTTGGATATTCCGGCAACAACAACAACGTTGGATCTATTGATATCCCTTGGAGCCATTAATGTTAATCTTTCCGAAGAGTTTGAGATTCAGAGACAGAAAAAACTGAAAGTAGTGTTGTATATGTAGGCTTGAAAAATGGAAACAATGGTGTTGTGCTGTGTTTGAAGGGTTTTTATAGCGAAAGGTGGGATGAGAGAGAGAAGAGTGTGTGCGTGCGCGTTAAAAAAGCTACGCTCCTTTTGGGCGCTTGTTGCGTACTCAACGTAGATTCACTTGCATACATATTGTGCTCACAATTTCATTCCATGTTATTCCTTTCATGTGGCTAAAGAGTGGGACATGTTTTCAAATTTTAGAATAAAAAATAGTAATTTCTGTATATTGTGTTATTATAAATATATGTAACAAAAAAATTATATTATATTGTATTAATGAATATAAAATGATGTAATAAAGTGGTTAAATTTTATTACATAATTTTTGTAAAGTATTTTAAATTGACAATGGATATTTTTTTGTGTGATAAATAATTTTTAATAAAAATTAGTACTTTTAAATGCTTGAATTAAAAAAACGGAAATTATTATATTTTACATAAATTAGTAGGTTAACAAACTTATTATATTTTACAAGTGTGTTATATATTCATTAATTTACTAAAAGCGGAAATTAGTGTCATTAAATTTTCTATCTTGTGTAATTTTGCGCAAATCAAGTCTAATTAGTGTTTAATTAAAATAATTAATTAATTAGTTTTTTAAATACATCTAATTTATTCTCTTACAATCTTTTTTTTCTTTTTATAATACCTCTTTCTTTGAGGCCAATCTCTTAAATGAATATTCATATTTTAAAAAATTACCCTAACTTTTGATAAGGTGATATATTAAACACACAAAAACGTATCACTTCTCATATAATCTTTCTTGTTTATTTAATAGAAAACAAAATGAACAACACATGAAATAAACGCATGAGTTGTTCACCAAAGATCACAAACCTCATCAACATATTAACAAAATTGACCTAGGTGGTTATGGAGGAAGGATAGGTTTTCAAGGTTCATAAACCAATGGAGCATAATGTGTCTTTTCTCATGGTACTTCTCATTTACCATGTGTTAGGGTTGTTGACAAGTTGATGTTGTCAGTGGTCCGTTATTAGAAGGATCCACCATTCTTAGAAATGTGAAATCCTTAAATGTTAGATTACATTCCATCTAAGATTCAAAAGATGCAAGCCAACAAAGGATAGAGATTGTTCATGTTTGTTTTCTTTCAAAAAGTAAAAGTGTTCTTAGTAGGAAGGAAGAAAATTAAATAGGTTAGAAATAGGGCAACTAAAAATAGGAAGAAAGAAATATAAGTACTTAATATGTAAAAATATATTATATTTTACAAGTGATATATATTTGTTAATTTACTAAACATGGAAATTAGTTTCAATATAAAAAAGGGAATTAGTATCATCAAATTTATATTTTTTTTGTAATTTTGTACATGTCTAATTAATAATTAATTAAAATAATTAATTATTAAGTTTTCTAAATAACAATAACTGATTTGTTCTTTCTTATAATCTTTTTTTGTTTCTTTTCTATAATATCTTTTTTTAGGTCAATCACTTAAATGAAAGTTAATATCTCCAAAAATTAATCTGACTTTCAACCAAGTGATATTGGGCACACACAAAAAATAACACTCCCCATATAATATTTCTTGTTTTTTTAATAGAAAACGACATGAACAACAACACACACAATAAACCCATTATGTTGTTCATCGAAGATGACAAACCTCAATAACATGTTGACAAAATGGACTTGGATGGTGTTTATTGAGGAATGATAGGTTTTTGAGGTTCATACACCAATGGAGCAGCATGTGCCTTTTCTAGTCCTCCTCATTTGTCATATGTTAGAGGTGTTGATGAGTCAATGTTGCCAGTGGTCCATTATTTGTAGGATTCACCATTCCAGGAAATGTGTAACCTTTTAATGTTAGATTGCATTCCATCTAAAGGTGAAAAATTGCAAGACAACAAAGGACAAAGTGATAAATTCCTTGTTACCTAATTGTAGAACCAATTTTGAAGAAACTATCTTCCTTTGAGTGTAGGAGGTTCTCTCATGGCTCGAATGCTCTGTTATCTGCATCTTCTTCCATCTTTCTCGTATTTTGCAACTATCCATGGGTGGGCAAATCCTTTCATGTTGGGGTTAGATGTAACCAAACCTTACTCTTATGTGCATTTTTATGAAATATATGTATGCACTTCTCTTATTTTTTTAATGTTAGTGTTTTACTTTCATAGCTTGTTCTTAGGATGAGATTGTTATTAGAGAATACCTTTTTTATCTTGAATTGTGATAAAATGCCTGATCAATCTTGTAGCTACGAATAACACTTGGTTTGTCGATTATCTTTGGGTCATAGAGCTTAAAGCAAGTTTCTTTGTTAATCATGCAAGAGATTGGTTAGGAACTTGGACTCTTTTCACTTACCATGTGTTTGGATGGTGACATTTAACTGAGTAATTGAAATACTTGAAGTTGAAATTTCACATTTGGATAAATAATTTAAAGGGAAATTGAATTTATGTCATTTTAACAAAGAATTTTAATCAACGCAAAACAAAAAAATTAAAATTCTCACAAAAATTAGAGAATTTCAATTTCTTTGTGACTCAGTCCTCCCTCTCTGTTCTTTACGCTTGGTCTTGCTTGTCACTCTCAACCCACACTCACTCACTCTTGCTCATTCCTCTCTACCTGCATGCTCTCCCTTGTGACAACCGCGATCCTAATTCTCACTCTCTCATGGTGGCGATGACCTTCATTCAGATTGCACACTCTAACAGTGGCTACAACCTTTGTTCTCTCTTGATTCAAATAGCACACTCTCTTCATACAAGGTTGGTTTCTTATCTCCATTATTTAGGGTTTTAGTTTTTATTTCATTAATTTGCGATTTATGCTTTGTTCTCATTGTATCGTGTTATTTGGATCTGAAATTTAAACAAATTTGCTTCCACTGTTGCGGTTGTGGGAGAGGGCCTCGATTCTATTTCTATTTGGGGTTGAGCTAGGTGGTGAGCACCATGTGTTTGTGAACATGCATGAAAGAGGAAGAGAAAAATAATTGATAGTTTATGCTTAATGATGATATTAAATGGCTTGTACTTTAAATAATTGCTTGTACTTGAGTTTTATGGAAAAAAAAATTTCTTAAATGTGAAGATAATAAGACTTGGTATTGTCATTGATTTTGTGATATCAATGTAGTTTTGTAAGAAGACTTTGTTTGTTACTTGAAAGACATGATAGACTTGATTGTTCTTAAATTTCACAAAATACTCACCAAGCAATGATTGACAAAAACTTGAATACTATTTTAAAAGTCTTATATTTGAAAAACATTCACTGAAATGGGATTTTATAAATACCTCTAGCTAGCTTCAAACCTTGAACTTCCAACTGTAATTAATTGTATTTTTGGTATAACCTATTTTAAAAATACTAATAAGTTACCTCAAAATAACTACTGTTTCAAATTAAACTAAAATAAAAGTCAAGTGTTGATTGGTAATTAATTTGCTATGTTTATGTTCTGATGGAAGAGTTGTATATTACGAATGTCAATGTTTGTGTTTGTAATCTTGAAAGAAGTAAAATAATATATACTTGTCTTACGGGGTAAGTTTTACATACTCTCTACTTGTGCACATTAATTTTTTGCTAACTTTAGTAAGCGCTCTTATCCTTTTTTCCCATTCTTTCCAAGCAGGTACACATTCTCTTTCACATTTTTGCTGCAATTGATCCTCCAATTGTCTTCAAAGGGAAATCTCTCACGTGACATCCTTTTAAAATTGCATTCCTTTTGTTTAGTTTGCATGTGCACCATACTTTGAGTCTTTGATGTGTTTTGTATTTCTCTTTGATTTGGTTCGACATAGTTGATATGCTAGAGGGAATGCCTTGCTTTTTAGCTTGTTCTATTGAAATACATTTTATGATTTTAGAGAGGATGTTTTCATGTGCTCCCTCAAGCTGGGGCTTTCTCTGGACCAAATGTCAAATTGTCTATTTTGTATAATATAGGTATTAAATCCTCAACTTTTCATCTAAAACTTTCATATAGTAAATTTTTGTGAACGAATACCTTATTGTTGCTTTGTTCAATAATACTCAATTATTATCTTGTAGAAAAATCAAAGAATTTTTGCTTGATTGATTTTGAGATACATTCGCAATGAATATGTTTGCTAATTATCAAGTTAGAAAAAACTTTGCTTAGGGAGTATTTGTTTATGTAATTTGTTATTGAAGAGAAACTTTTATGTACTTGGTTTAATTACACACTGTAATTTACTACTTTAAGAAAAACTTTTGGTGGTTGTCATGTGTTTCTTTGGAAAAAAAATATTTATTTATACAATCTATAATTGCGTATTGTATGTGATATTTGTTATGTGCGGGTTAATCAAGTTAATAGTGTGTGTTGTATGTGATATCTGTTATGTGCAAGTTAATCAAGTTAATAGTGTGTGTTATATGTGATATTTGTTATGTGTAGGTTAATAGGTGGTATTAACTTCAATGGAGCCATCCAAAGGAAACATCAAGGGGAGAAGAAAGACGTCAGAACAAAATGAGGAAACAAGAAGTTATTTTACATGGAATTTGGAGATGAAATGTGTGTTGGCTGAGGTAGTAGGAGATAAAAGAAATTTGGACAATAAGAGTGACAAAGCTTGGAAAAGGGTAGCATACAATATTGCAGTTGTACAATTATCTACTAATTTCAAAGTCCAAGTCACTTGGGAGAACGTTAAAAACCGGATCAAACTTTGGAGATCATGGTATGGAGTTATGAGTGATATCCTTAATCATAGTGAATTTGATTGAGATAACACCCAAATACACAATTACTATTGGTGATAAAAATGCATGGGAGGAGTATGTTAATTAGAGTAACTAGTATTTTATATTACTATTTTGTTAGTGTAAATAGTATTCTATATAATATTTAATTGGTGCTATTATTGAATTTTTTATTTTATTTTCAACTCACATAAAAAGGCTAGAAATTTTTTATTCAAGGCATGTCCAAATTGGGATGATATAGTAGACTTGTGTGCTAAAGATAGAACCACCGACCGTGGAGTTGAAATTGTTATGGATGTCGATGAAGTCATGAGCACAAGAGAAAATGAAGTGGAATTGATGGGTTTAGAGGATGCCAATGTTTCTATAGATTTAGAGGAATTGGTCTATGGTTCAAAAAGAAGGGAACAATCTTTAAGTTAAACTAGCATACAATCTCAAAGGAGGAAGATTGGAGAAAAAGATGGAATAGTTGCTTCGATGAAACAAGTGATCGAGTTTTTTGATCGATTGACACAAGCATATGATAAAAAAGCCAATGAAAATTATATTGGAGAAGTTATAGATGAGGTGGCTTTGATACCACACCTTAATAAATAACATTGGGCTAAAACTATTAAATGATTAGCAGACCTTCCAAAATAGTTAGCTATTGTGATAGTACTTCCAATTGAACAAAAAGAGGATTATGTTATACCATGTATTTTTACAACTTGAAACTTGGTGAGTAACTTGTATTTTTCTATTCTATTTTACTATCTTGTTTTTGTTTTCCTCATTATGTTGGATTGATTAGGTTCCACACCTTGTATGCTTCTATGTTTCACTCCAAACTTTGATTTGCTTCTACGTTTTATACTGCCTGGAAATACTGCTTGTAAGACAATAATGATTTTTATTATAGTTTGTGTGAGATAGTTATGTTTTGCTATATGTATTTGTAGTTGTGGCAACAGAATCTTGATTCTAAAGTTTGTGTGATGGGCTGAGGGCTGTCATTAAAGATTTTTTATGAACTTGTTTTTATTTTTTTTTATGTGTTGAGTATCTTGATGCTTATAATTAATGTAATAGTTGGTCGAGTGCCTTGTATGGTTTTGCTTCTCATGCTAGTTAATTAAACCACATTTTGTGGTGTAACTAGCATTTTTTTCCAAATATATGTCACTCTCACTTATTTTGTTGTGTGTAATTGCGTATATTAATTCAGATGATTTGTCATATGCAATGTTATCAATGATGCTCTAGTATATACCTAATACTTGAGTATCTGAGTCTATGACTAAATATATCTTTCAAAATTGTCGTGTTGAACTAAGTTTGTTTTGTTTTAATTTGTACTTCACGCATGTCGTGCTTATTTTAACAATATGACTTCTATTTACATTGTTGAATGATATGCAACGTGCTATGAAAATTTTAATTTGTTATTAATATATAATTATATCAAAACCCTTGCCAATGATGACATGTCTTTTATAAAGTATGGATCTCGGTTGAATCTACTATGATAGACATGTTTGGTTGTGGTTTGTAAAAATAATATATGATTTTTATTTTGAAGGATGAATATAATAAAAAGTAAGTCTCTCTTTTGTCATACTTTAAGAAAATAAATTTGTACTTAATCTTTCTATTCTTGAAAAAAAATTTAGTATTTTTTGTCAAAGATTTAATAAATTTTTTTAGTAATATTCAATAATTTAAAAATATTATCTAATATTTTTTTGAATTATTAAATATTTAAATTTATTGTCAATATTATCTAACATTTAAATTAATTTTGAATTCTTAAATATTTAAGATTATTTTTAATTATTAAATATTTAAATAAATAGCCAATATTAGTTTTATTAAATTTTAATATTTAAATATGAATTTAAAAATAAAATTTTACATATGAAGAAATTGAATTATCCTGTCCAAAGTAAGAATTTTAAAAAATTTGAATTGATTGATTTATCGAAACAAATTATTTACAAAGTCAAGAAATTTTAAATAAGAATACTTTAAATCTCTCTGATATTTCAAATTCTTTAGAATTTTGAAAATTTTCGATGCAAACGCATGATTAAGGAATTAGGACTAAAAATATTATATCACCGATATTAATATCGAAATTTAAGTTGAATTTTATACTTCTAGTAGAAGACTGAAGTTTGGTTAAATTCAACTCCGACAATTCATCATCCTTGGATCCCATTTTATTTTCATCTTTGCTTTAACCACAAAACCGCACAAGATTATTTTTAACTTTGTTCATATACTTGTTCCGATTTAGCAAGCTCTACAAAATCAACTACGAAAGTTTGTGTTATATTGTTTTTTGTGATAATTAGCTTAGTTAGTGATCACGTGAAACTTGTTTAATATTACATAAGTTTCTTGTAAAATGATACTTAAATTTTTTTATTTTATCACTTATATGATTTGGTATACTTACCCATGAGATAACATAAAGATTGTTGTTATTTGTTTTAATTTCTTTCAAAAAGTATAATGGGGGCAAGAAGGAAAGAAACTGGTAAGGAATAAGGAGAAAAAAAGAAAAAATAAATAGGAGTACTTAATTTAAGAAAAATAGAAGAGAGAGAATCACCATGGCAATTGTCTTTTTAAAATCATTTTGATTTACATTTTTTTAAAACTAATTTTGTAAACCACTCCAGTATTACCATCACACACTCGATCTCAACGTCTCACTCACCAACTCAATAAAATATATTATCCTTTCCCATATTTGAGATACTTTTTTAAAATTTCTTAATATTTTTTGAATAATTTTGTTTCAACATTTACAGTGTCATCAATATTACCAAAAAAAAATAAAAATGCAAACAGATAAACACATTGGTCTATTTTCAAATTTTTGGTTAGCAAAATTGTGGAAGAAAATAAAAAAGATATTTCAAGTGTTGTTATTTTCCTCATCTTAAAAAGATAAATGAAGATTCAAACCAAGAACGTGTGATATACTAGTATTGTTGTTTTCCTACTTTAGATCAATGGACTATCTGTTTCCAAATTTTGTTAATTTCATATTGATCTTTGATATTCCAATCTGCCACTTTACCGGCGCGCCAGCACATGCATGTTCAGTTGTTCACGAAACAATGCGGTTCGGAGAAACCTTTTTCTATGTATGGCTCTATCCAATTCCAATCTCCAAAGTCCAAACAAACCCATATGTAATATTCGGCTTTTCAAAATTTGACTGCACTGTACTGTGCCACAACACAAGCACCCGCGCCGCCCCAATCATGTGGGTCCCGCCAGCCACTAAAGCTGGAGAAAACATGGCCACGTGCTCCCTTCGCGAGCGCGACGCGTAGTAGAACGGACAAGACCTACGGAGGCGGCGTAGCCTTTAACGGCGGTTAAAACAGCTGCGTCCCTGTGTTTTTATTTTTTTATTAATAGTGACTTCTTTAAATTTTTTAAATAATAAAAAATTTAAAATTTAAAAATAGTAAAAAATTAATGAAAATTAAAAGAAAAATTTAAAATTTAAAATGTAACTTAAAAATAAAATTGTCCACTAAATTATGTATATCAAATAGGATAATTTTTATTAGTGACGGCTACATATAAAAGAAACATGACGGCAGTTTGGGGATGCTTCCCCCATACATTTGTCGGCACGCTCCGCCACTTCGCCGCGTTAGACGGATCCGCGTGTTTGTGGTGTGGATTGTTGCTATTCGGATCCAACCGAAAGAATTCGATAAACCAGTGAATTTTTATTTTTTTTAGATTTAAATATATTTTTTTCACTGGCTGCGCTTGCTTTTTAATTTGATACTTAATTTAGATTTTAAAATATTTTTTAATTTTATAATTTAATATTGTTATTTTAATCCTTATAAAATATGTATTTTATTTTTCATATTCAAAATATTTTAAATAATATTTTTAAGTGTTCAACGTACATTTTTTATCATTTAAAATATTATCTAAAATACTTTAACAATAAAAAATAAACAAACATATTTTACATAAACTAAAATGATTTTTTAGACAAAAATAAAAAATATTAAATTATAAAGAACAAAACTGTAGATAAGTCTATATTTAAAAAATTAAGGTGACTAATTAACAATACTCTAATTTTTTTTAATTTCTTAACTAATGGCTTAAGATATTGGTTATTATTTTCTTAATTTAATTGTTGTAATTATATTTATCTATTGAATTTGTTGATTTTCATAAAATTATGTTAATGTTGTTTATCATCGTTCATTCTACCGTTCATCAACCTCAATTTTCTACAATCATCTATCATCTTAACTTCTAATAAGGTTGTGAGTTGAATATTCTTAACATTTTACAGAAAAAAACCAACAAATTAATTAATATTAAGGGATAAAAAAATGAAAAATAAGTACGTGAATTGTGTAAACTTTTGATAGTTATCTTTAAGTTGTAATGATGTAAAAATTAGAAAGTAAGTGTAATTATAGTAGTAAGAAATATTTAAAACTTTTTGTTAATTTTTAAAGAGTTTTTTCGGTTTGGGTTGCACTCGGTGCGGATCGAACGGCGGAAAATGATGGTGGCGTTTGGATGGTGACACGTGGCGGATTTGATACCTAGCGGGGAACACGCATAGCCGCCCCTGCATCAATAGTGGTATCATGTACCGCCGTCCTTGCAGCGAAGAAAGATTATTGTAATGCTTTTGGTACGGTCTTGTGGGACACAAGACAATACAATACCAACTCATGCTCGTGTTTGAACTTTGAAATTAGTACTACTAGTTTAATTAATTGAAAGTGAAAAGCCATTTGCTTTTGGTTTATTTATTTATTGACTCGGTTTTGTATGTAGTACTTTTTAAAATAAAGCAAATTACACTCATATCACGAAATTTAATAAAACTTTATTCCATGTATTTTTAGTTTATTTAAGATCTTGGCAATCAATATTTTTCAAATACTCGTTAAGAATTTAAAATATATATATTTATTATAGAAATTATAGGATAATGTAAAAAATCATAGAATAATTTCACATATCTTAATAAAAATATTTTCACTTTTAGTTTGTTAACTAATGGCCAAGCCATGTTAACATTTACCTTTTATTTATTAGTGTCGGAGAGAAAATAAGCACGGATGTGCTTGTATTTTCAGTATTGTTACTTTTTAGTAAATAAAAAATGACTAAAGTAAATAACCGTTATGATGTGAAATATTTTTTTTTTTATGGAATAGTTGTTGATGGATAATTTATAATAGGTAAAGAGTAAATATGTCTAAAAAGTAGAAACCTAAAGTAAGTATCATTTTTATTATATGTATTGATGATAAATCATGTCTTATAATATTTATAGCTTTTTTATACTATTATAATTTTAGTACAGTTTTCTTTTATTTTTAATTATCCAAAAATTATATTAATAAATATCACTTATTAGCACGGACATCTAGATTCTTTGCTGGTCCACATTTTTATCATAGCATTCCTAATTATATTTTTGCAGTGAATTTTAATGAAATGAGATAAGCATTTTACAGTAAAAAAATGTATAAATATTTTAGAAAATATATTTAAACAATGACAGATATTTAAATACATTTATATGTTCAATATATTATATTATTCTAACTTATATTTACAAATTTCTGAATAAAAATTATTTAAAATTTTATTATGAATTTTTCTGTTGTGCAAACTTACAGAAATTAAGCCTTATTAATTATATCTTTTCAACTAATTTTTAAGTATCCAATTAATTATGACTTCTTGAAAAAAAAATCTCTCCTATTTATTTTACATATTTACTTTCTTTTTCCTATGAGAAATACAACACCGCTCTACGAATCTAAAAGATTGGACAGGTGAAACCAATTTTTTGTTGATGTCATTTGTATCAATCCTATTAAGAAGAATAATATTTAAATAATTTATATATCTGATATATTTTTATTGTTAAATAATAAATACTAACTCGCTTTCAGTGACTCACAAGTAATTTTGTTTTGTTGATCCCGCATTTTGCTTGTAAAATAACTTATATGTCAATATAACTCACTTTGAGGTTTATATATCACTAGGAGTGAATCCCGTGCAAATGCACATATTTTTAAGTGACAAAAAAAAGAGAATAAAAAATTAAAAAAATAAAGAATTGTTTGACCGTTGACATGTGATAACAACTAAGTAGTTTTTATATACATATAGATAACATATAGATAAATAATGATTAATCTATAAAATTAATATTTTTCGTGTCTTAATATGGGAAGAAAATAACTTAACCCAACATGGCCTTAACTAGAACCCAAGATGTATAAAGTAGCCTAAAATCCTTAGTGGTCCATAAAAGTACTCATAATCCTAAACTATTGCAAGCATAAAATTCATAATAAACTACTATTAATTTTTTTTTATAATTGTTAAGTCAAAAGATATTTATGTCCTAGAGATCAATTGTACCGCTTAATTATTTTGATTACATGCAAATAAATTTAAATAATAAAAATTGTGTCTAATATGCTATTAGATTATGATTTATATCTCTGCGTATGTATTTTCAGACAATACATTCATAAAACGATTTCGCATATCATCCAAAGTCCATAATCTGGAAGACGTTGAACCTCATCAAAGGTGCCCTTTTTTGTTGCAGACCTGCTATGATGAAAAAAAAAGTGATTTTGTTGTTGAAGTACAAGACACATTAGCATATCAGCATGGACTTTGCATAAAGAATGAATATAAATTTAATGCTCCAATGGACTTAAGACTTTAGATGAAGAACAGAGTGAAGAACGCAACCATTGTGAGAGAACAAATACTTGGAGATGAATGTTATAAATAGAAGAAGCTTTAAAAAAATAATATACAAATCATCTACACAAACATATTCTTTCATTCTTTCTTGTAAAGCTTTTTGTAAATATTTGTATATACACTAAGCTTTCAAAACACTTTGTATACTTTGAGAGAAAAGACTAAAAGTGTTGAGTGATTTATCTGTCTATATGACTATCACAATTTAGTGTGCAAACTTCCAACAAATCTTGTTAATTTGTTTAGAGTCAGTAGTGGCTTGGTAGGACAAAGAATATTGGGTTCAAATTAAGCTTGCATGTGTAGGAGCATGAAATAGTAGTGAAAAATACTTGTAATTTTGATAAGTTAGTAAAAACTTGGTGGGTCATCAAGAATTGGACATAGTCTCGGTTTTGAGACGAATCAATATAATTCTCTGCATGCTTCCTTTATTTCTTTAACTGACAAAAAGTTTGAATTTGTTTTAAGATCTTATGTCTTGTTTTGTTTCACAAAGAAAATTGTTTTTCTCATCTTCTGATAAAGCATGTATCAAAACATTCTCTATTTGATTTAAGTTTATCTATATCAGACGATAAACATGGTTTCCTGTTAGAAAGAGTTTTAAATTTTTAAAAACACAATTCAACCTTCTTCTTGTGTTATTTGCTTCTACAATAATTGTAAATCTATTTGACTTGAGCTTTTGACATTTTGGACCACCACAAATGACCAATAAGTTGCAATTGTTGTTTTCTACACTTCCACTTTATTTGCTTCATGCAAAAAGTTTTTGCCATAAACTACTTGTGTTTGACTTTGGTTGCCCTACTTGATCTTTACCAACATTTATGTGACCATCCCTATGCTAAAATTCACCATGATTTCTCCTCCATTCTACCCATGTTTTAGGTAACCCACAACTTTGTGCTGACCAAGAATACCACAAGATACATGAAAGTTCCAAGTATAATGAAAATTGTAAATCGATAACAATACTAAGAAAATCTTGACATTGTTAAAGAGTTGTTGCTTCCCGTAGCAAAAAATTGCTTCCTGCACCCTTTTTTGGCTTCGGATTGACCAATTCAGAATATAAAATTACATTCTTGATTGGTTACACCTTTTGGCTTCCATAATGGTTGATCCATAAATTAAAAAAATAATCCTAAAAGGTCTAGGAAGCAATTTTTGGAGGCAGGAAAGAATAGGGTTAAGGAAATTGCTTTGTGCAGCCAGTAAAACTATTTGTGCACCCAACATTTTAAGTGAAGTGGTGAAATTGTTCTTCACTTAAAATTTTAAAAGCTTTCTCCCTTTCTTCTCTTTCTCCTTACGTTGTGCTGCTCTGCTTCCCTCCTGTCGCAACCTACCCTTCAGGGGGAGAGTGAAGCGAGGCTCACATGTGCGTCTTCCAAGAAAGAAAAACGTGCAGAGTCACCACCAACGTTTATTCGAGGAAAACGTCGGAAAAACCGGAACGTGTGGTCTATGAACTTTAATCGTGAAAGGTTCGACAATTGTTTTTATGCACGAGGAAGGTATTAGCACCCCACGCATCCGTCACAAGGGACGACAACCTTTTAATTAAATGTGCAATATCATGACTTCAAACTGTTTTTATTTTTTCCTTTATTATGTTTTTTTTGTATTTTTATGCTTTTTACGTTTTTTTTTAATCTTTTTGTGGCCGACAAGGGTGTTTTCCTTCGCTCCTACGTATCCTCAATTGTGATGATGAAATCAGACCTACATAGTTCTTTAGAACTAAACGTTGGTTAAGTTGTTTTTATCTTTTTTCACAAAATATATTTTAACCGAACAAAATTCGTTTAAGGCGTTGGACCATTAAATGATCTTTTGATTTTTGGAAAGGAGAGAAATGTTAAGGTGTTGAACCATTAACGATTTCTTGGTTTTTTGAAAGGAGAGAAACGTTAAGGCGTTGGACCATTAACGATATCTTGATTTTTGAAAGGAGAGAAATGTTAAGGCGTTGGACCATTAACGATCTCTTGGTGTGGTTGAAAAAAGCGGGGCTTTTGCTCCTACGTATCCTCAATTGTGATGAGGAACTCAGATCTACGTAGTTTTTGAAAAAAATGGTAAAGTTTATGTGTTGGTTTTATGCTTTGAATGGTCCATTTTAACCAATAACAACAAAGAGGACTATTTAAGGCGTTAGACCTTAAAACGATTTCAAGTGATTTTTGCGGACAAAAGCTTGATTTGTGAGTTGATTTTAGCCTTAGTTTCACTTTGGTTATTAGTCAATTCGTTCAAGGAAACTTCCAAAGAAAAAATGTCCAATTGATTTTTTTATTATTTTATTATTATTTTGCCCCTTTTTTTTGGTTTAACCAAGGTTACAACATGAACGATCCGTTAGATTTTGTTTTAACATTGATTAAACTATATTACAACACAAATGATCGGTTGAAATTCATTTTATCATTTATTAGGCGAGATAACGGCTTAAACGATCGGTTAAAGCTCGTTAAAAAATGGAAAAAAGAGGTACGAAAAGTAAACGAAATGAAAGTGAAAGTACACAAAACAAGTATGGACCACTAAGGGTGCATAAAATGAATTGAAAGATTCGATTTCAGGAACTTACCAGTTGAAGACCAAAGAACGACAAAGAACGAATGAAGAACGATGAAGAACGGTGAAGAATCTCCATGACATCGCTTACGGAAATGTCTCGGAAGCGTTAAGGAAGCGCCTCGGCTTGAAAGTACACCCCTTTGTGTTTTTTTATCGATCTCTCTCCGAAACGTTGCGGAACTTTACAGATTACGCAACGAGACTCTTTTTGACTTCCAAAATGTTGCAGAACTTTACGGATTACGCAACAATGCTCTTTTTGACTTCTAGAATGTTGCGGAACTTTACGGATTACGCAACAACGCTCTTTTTGACTTCTGGAATGTTGCGGAACTTTTACGGATTACGTAACAACGCTCTTTTTGAGGGTCCCAAAGGGAACAAACAAGGCTCGAAAGCCGACCGCAAGTGTCCCTGGACGAAATTAGGGTATGACAGTTGCCCCTCTTTACTTATCTTTTATTGGAGATAAAAGGGAAGTAAAGATAAGACACTAATTTCGTTCGAGCTGAACCTCACTATGACTGTGTTTGATTAGTGAGGGGCAAGAAAGTTGCCATCGCACAGGATTTTGGTTGGTAATCAAAGGGAGAGGACCACTTCAAGCCATGGTTTCCTTTCTTTTCTTGTTTGCTGGTGACAGTTCTGTTTTGTTCAAATATTGTCTGGTCCAAAGACCTTTTTGTATATTTCTTTTGTTTTCTTCCGATCTTCGATCGAAAATTTTCCTTTCTTTTTCTTTTTTTGCTTTCTTCCAATATTTGATTGAGAATTTTCTTCTTTTGCTTCCTTCCGATCTTTGATCGGGAACCTTTTTTTTTCTTTTCTCTTCCTTCACTTTTTTTTTTGTTTTCTTCCAAGGGTGATGATGGACATTCTCACCCTGGGTCAAGGTTTATGGTGAGTTGGGATTTTGGCTCAAGGCTTGTAGAACGGCTGGACATGATATCTGTTAGGGCATTGGTTTGGCCAGCAGTTCAGGGATAAAGGAATGTCCTGCATTATTTCCATGACACACATGCAACAATGATGATTTGGAAATTTTATGCAAAACTGGTCATGCGTGCACCCATGTGGATACTCAAGCATCAAGTTTTATGGTCACATGACACTAGGGCTCAGGATTCATTTTTCCTATTTAAGTCAACCCAGTGTTTCCAATACATGCTCTTTTATCAATTCACACATTCATCCGAATCTGTTTCGAGGGCTCGAGAAAAACGCACAGCATCCACCCTTCATCTCTTTTTTTTTGTTTCAAAGCGTGTTGGCTTTTCAGTTAACCAATTTTATTTTTTCTTTTTAGCCATTTTTGTTTTTATGACAAAAGAGTGAAAACAAACATGCACTCTCGACATAGTTGATATTTGCGATCACACATTTTTTGAAAAGTCGTGCGAACGAGGGTACGCAAGACCTACCTACGTCAAATCACAACGTCAAAGTAACCGGAAAAATGCAATGATAAGTCACAATGAAAAACAATGACAAAACAAACTGAGAGCCATAATGTCAGATCACAGTGGAAGCAAACACAATAACTGAAAGCAGCAGCGTTAGATCATAATGGAAACAAACAATAACTGAAAGCAACAATGTTAGGTCACAATGGAAACAAAAACAATAACTGAAAGCAGCAATGTTAGATCACCATGGAAACAAAAACAATAACTCAAAGCAGTAATGTTAGATCATAATGGAATCACAAGTCCGACGACCTTGGTCATGTGGCTCCGCTCCCTCCTAGGCAACCGAGCAGGTTGGTCATATCCTCATCCATATGGGCTTCCTCCGCATCACCGGGGGATCCTGCTGGTCCAGCTCCCTCCTCAGTGGGCCAGTCTCCAGGCCACGTGACCTCAGCCCCAAACTGCTCTGGGGTAGGGCATACAAAAAGAGTGGAGCCCTGCCCCTGTTGGCTGAGGCTGAAGCGGTAGAAGCACTCATGCAACTGCACCTGTCCGCGGTGGTTGGCCGCCTGCTGGCGAACCACATGCCATAGATACTACTCCATGCTCAGTGGTCTAACCGAATCGGGCTGCTGAGGTGGTGACATGTCCGCAGCCTGTTGTGCGTCCCCCTGCGTCTACCTAGGGGTGCAATATTTCTTGATGAAAGCTCGGGTGATCGATGGCTGGATTACCTTGTTGGGGGTGACAGGTACTCCGTAGAACTGGCAGAGTGGGCGCCGTCCCTGCAAACAAATAAATGGTGTCAGCAATTATCTAGGCCACGTGAACGGTCATTCGTGTCAGGATGGAATACACCAGCTGGCACTTAGACAGAGGGAGGTCAGAGTTATGGTCGCTGGGCAGGATGTTGCTGAGTAACAATGTCATCCATATTTGGGTCAGAGTAGTTATGCTGGTGCGCATGATCTGCACCCGCCTCCCCGTAGCGGTCCGGCAAAGTCCTGCCCCGACATGCACAACAGCTAGGCGATGGCCTCCTGGTCAAAGGCAGAGGCCTGGTCCCTTCTCTGGCTGAACTAGCACTACTGGTCCTCCTCCAAGATCAGCGGGTGGCCCAAGAATTGGTTGAGGGCATTTGCGTCGAAGGGAATCCACTGACCCCTTACCCATGAACGCATGTCCCGAACTCCCTCCTCCATGGGCCAGGCGTTGGCGTAGAACTCTAGGACTATCTCAGGGTCGAACTTGGCCATGTGAGTCACTAGAGGTGCCCAATGCCTGCAAGCTATCTCCTCCTGGAAGTTTGGGTACTCATCCTCTCTGAGCTGGACGTGCCTTACCTTCTCGAGCGACCATCCCTTGATGGCCTCGAAACGCTGCTGGTGCTCGGCACTCTGGAATCGGTGACTGTCAAACTCTACGGGGGCGATGGAGCCTTCTCCATGGGCGTCCCTCCTGGACATCTTTGTGGAGAGCTTCTTCGGAGCCATCTCCTGCGGAAGACAAAACATTCGGGAAGTCAGCTTACCCAGAATTGCCATCTTATAAGCATGACCAAACAACAGAGGTATACCACTCCTTCCAACATGCAAACGTTAATGTGAATTTGGGCAAACTCCCACACATTCAAAGCATTTTGCTACCTAAATCACATACACGCATTTTCAAAGTATTTTGGCTACCTTTAAGATCACATACATGCATTTCAAAGTATTTCGGCTACCTAAGAATTGCGTATGTGCATATTCAAGCACTTTTGCTACTTAAATCATGCATATCTTGTAAGGCACTTAAATTAATTAAATTAACAAAGTATCTTTGTCGCCCGTGTTAATTCAATCAATATGGTATTTTGGTTACCTATCATGCAATATATACACCTCATGAGGCACTCTTGCTACCTAACAAGCAATATATACACATTTAAAAGAAATAGTTTTGCTACCCACATGATTGACAAAGGCATTTTGTTACCTACATTAATCAAATCAACGAGGCATTTTGTCTACTTATATACATCCAAGTATCTTCAATGAAGGTATTTGATAACTAAATTAATTAAGAAAATTAACAAAAGCATTTTTGCTACCTAAATTAATTGGGGTATTTTTGCTACCCAAGGTATTTGAGGTATTTTTGCTACCTATCCTACCTACAAGTGCATGACGAGCAATATTTTCAAAGTATCTAGGTGTAAAGCAAACATCATGGTACAACCAAAAGTTGATTGTTGGCCTACGAGGTAAACTTCACCTCACAAGCACTCACTCTTGTATTTTCTTTCTTCCAAAAAACAAACGTTGGTTCCTAGGCCTAAAGTGCCATTCTAGTCCTTATGGAAACCGCCTACATGCCCAAAATGGCGAACATTTGCATACCAATTTGCTTCATAGGCTATTCCTCACAAAACTATGCCCAAATGCCATTGAGGCATTTCACCGAGCACTTGATGAGCGCATGTTTAGGCACAAATAGCAAGGGGGTGGGGGCAATGTGGCATGCCTAATATTTTCAGAATACAATTTAGGCCTAAGGTCATTGCCTACAACCCTTCAACTCAACAAAAACAAGCAACAATTCAAGGATAACTTGCTCACATTTTTTACCAAAACATGCAACTTAGAGCACCAAAAAGCATCAATGGAAAGCTAGAGAGACCAAGGATGAGGTACTTACTTGTTGGGGATGAACAACAATGCAAAACGAAGTTGGAAACGCAAAATAATGGTGACCTAGGAGTGAAGGATGGCCAATCTCGTGGGTGATGGCGTTCTTGAGTGATGGGGAGAAGTTTTGGGTGAAGAAACTCACCCTCCCTCCTCTTTTCAAACTAATTCGTGCAGGGGGATGCTCGCCCAGGCGAGCTAACCCTGTGCATTTTTTTTTGCAAAATTCTTTGTGAAGAAATTGCGTGTTCCCTTTGGGTCAGCGCTCGCTTACTTGAAGTCCCTAGGGTAAGTTAGGCATATTCGATCATTACCTTTAGAGACATAACAATAATAATAGTCAGAAACTTAAAGGATACTAGACTGCCTCCCAGTAGTGCTTCTTTATCGTCCGGAGCCGGACGTGGGATGATGATCTACGGACCACGAGCCTAGCGTCTGCTCGTACTCGTCCCCAAGCATCTGAAAGCAGGAAATGACATCACGCAGTAAAACATGGCTACGCTACCACTTACCTTGGTTCATCTCTGTCTTGGATTTGGTGCGGTATTGAACCTCGCTTGAAACAAACTTGTCCCTGTCTTTTGATTCACAAGATACAAATATGCATGTACGTGTGTATGCATGAACAGTACAAATGCAATAACTTTTAACAAAAGCCCATTGTGTTCAATTTTAATCAAGCGCTTGCGGCACCCCCATGGATCAAGCGAAAAGGCTCGGATCATTAAAAGAAAACGCATCTAAGGCAAAAAAGGCACAACGCGAGGGTTGGAAAAATGAATCATCAATCTGATGCTCTTTAAATGATTGCGACTAAAGCTTACAAAGAAACAGGAATCCCTGGGGGAAACCATAGAATACAAACATGCAGTGATTCTCTTAATTGCCCTAAGCCTCAAGCGTAGTATCGCTTGACGATGTCGGCGTTCACGAGTGAATGTAGTTCCTCGTCATCCATGTTGGTGAGCACAAGGGCCCCTCCGGAGAAAGCTTTCTTTACGACGAAGGGCCCTTCATAGTTTGGGGCCCACTTTCCCCTATTGTCTCTTAAGGCATGAGAGACTTTCTTCAGCACCAGGTCCCCTTCACTGAACTTGCGTGGGTGTACCTTCTTGTCGAAAGTGTTCTTCACCCGCCTCTGGTACAAACGCCCATGGCTCATAGCGGCTAGACGCTTGCCTTCTATGAGATTGAGCTGATCAAAATGCGCTTGGGCCCACTCCGATTCCTTTAATCTGGACTCCGCCAAGATTCTTAATGACAAGATTTCCACCTCAAATGGTAGCATGGCCTCCATTCCGTACACAAAAAAAAATGGCGTTGCCCCGGTCGAGGTGCACACCGAGGTTCGGTAACCATGCAGCGTGAAAGGGAGCATCTCGTGCCAGTCCTTGTATGACATGGTCATTTTCTGAATAATCTTCTTGATATTCTTGTTGGTTGCCTCCACTGCTCCATTCATCTTGGATCTGTAGGGTGTGAAATTGTGGTGTTAGATCTTAAATTCCTCGCACATCTCCCCCATCATTTTATTATTCAAATTGGTGCCATTGTCTGTGATAATCTTCCTTGGCAACCCATATCGACAGATTATCTCCCTCTTGATGAACCTGACCACCACACTCCTCGTGATGCTAGCGTACGAGGCAGTTTGGACCCACTTGGTGAAGTAATCGATTGCAACCAAGATGAAACAATGTCCATTCGTAGCTTTGGGCCATGGCACGACCAATACATCTATCCCCCACATGGAAAAGGGCCACGGCACGACCAATACATTCAATGGCAGGGGTGGAGCGTTGACATTGTCTGTGAACGTTTGGCATTTGTGACACTTCCTTACATGGAGGCAACAGTCGCTCTCCATGGTGAGCCAATAATAGCCCGCCCTCAGGATCTTCCTAGCCATGGAGTGCCCGTTAGCATGCGTACTAAAGGAGCCATCGTGGTTTCCTAGCATTCACGCATCGAAGCAAAACCATGTCATGGTTTCTCTTGTATAGTATGTTTCCGCTTAAGAAGAAACCAGCCGCCAATCTCCTTAATGTTCTCTTGTCGTTGTCGGAAGCCTCCGGTGGGTATTCCTTGCTTTCAACGTATCACTTGATGTCGAAATACCAAGGCTTGCCGTCCCACTCCTTTTTTACCAAACAACAATGTGCAGGCCTGCCACGACACCTGAACTCAATGTATGACAGGTCTCCATGTGGCGTCAGCTGGAACATGGACGCCAAAGTGACAAGCGCGTCGACCATTTGATTTTCCTCACGGGGAACGTGGTGGAAAGAGATCTCATCAAATAACTCAGCCAGCTCCTTGATATAGGTCTGGTAGGGTATCAATTTTGGATCCCTAGTTTCCCACTCTCTTCTCAGCTGGTGAATCACCAACGCCGAGTCTCCGTACACCTTGAGTAGCTTGAAGTTGAAGTCAATTGCTGCCTAGACACCTAGGGCGCATGCTTCATATTTAGCCATGTTGTTGGTGCAGTCGAAACCAAGTATGGCCGTGAAAGGTATGTATTGATTATCCGGAGAGACCAATGCTGCACCGATGCCATGGCCTAAAGTGTTAGACGCTCCATCAAACCACATGATCCACTTGTCCCTGTCCTTGTCTAGCTTCTCTTCAAATAAGGCCATGATGTTCGCATCTGGGAACTCGGGATGCATGGGTTGATAATCATTGATAGGCTGCTGAGCCAGATAATCTGCCAAGGCACTTCCCTTTATCACCTTTTGGGTGACGTAGATTTTGGACATGTGGCCTCAAAAATCTTAAGAAGGGGTGAATTAATTTCTCACTAACAAACTTTCAACTCCCTTCTAAAAGTGATAGGCTCAGAATGCAGAAGAAGCAACAATCAATTTAATAATATTCTTTAAACATGAAAGACAAAATTGATTGCAACAAAATAAATGAGATAAGGGAAGAGAGAATGCAAACACAGTTTTATACTGGTTCGGCAAATTCCGTGCCTACGTCCAGTACTCAAGCAACCCACTTGAGATTTTTTACTCCCTTTGTAAAAATCCGTTTACAAAGTCTGAACCACACATGGACATCCCATCCCCTGTGTTTAGCATTCCTTACAACTTAAAAGACCCTCGGTCCCTTAATCAATCTCATTGAATGAGAAGAAAGAAAGAACAATTCTCTCTTGAAGAGAAGGATATTACAATTGAAGTCCATGGATGAACTCTTAATGGATTTGCAAGTGTTTGCCCAAGAGTTTTGTTTGAGAGAGCATTTAGCAATGAAGTTATCTTGGAATCTCTCTCATTTTCTTTTGAGAGGATAAGACATTTTGGACCAGCAAAACTCTCTCATGAAAATTCATGCCCAAGTCACCTATTTATAGGCCTTTGATGACCATTCACAAATCCAATGAAAAGATGTGATTGTTGGCAGATTTTCTGAAAACTCTCCACTGGTAATCGATTACAATGCCTGTGTAATCGATTACACAGTTATAATTTGAAGGGTCATGACTTTTGAATTTAAATTTTAGGAGTTTCGTTGCTAGTAATCGATTATAGACATATGGTAATCAATTACATGTTGAAAATTCAAATTCAAAACCATTTTCAACAGCTATTTCTCAACCCTGTCTTCTAGTAATCGATTACACTGCCTGGTAATCGATTACCAGAGCCTTGCATGTCTTGAAAGCTCTTTGTTTTAAGGCAAGGCTTGATCTCAAGTTAATCTTGAAGCAAGGCTTTGTTTGTTGAAGCAATCTTGTGTTAATCTTGAAGCCATGCTTATCCTTTGAAGCAACTTTGTTTGATTCTTCTTTTGGCATCATCAAAATTCATGTATTCATACATTTACATTCTCTCCCTTTTTGATGATGATAATCAAGTGATTTCTTTTCGACATCATCAAGATATGCATGATTCACAATTTCACATTCTCCCCCTTTGTCAAGCAAATTCTTTTTGACATCATCAAAACCTGCATGATTTACATTCTCCCCCTTTTTGATGATGACAACCATTATCCAAGGCTTGATCTTCTTGACATCATCAAAATCTTCATGATTTACATTCTCCCCCTTTTTGATGATGACAACCACTTGTAGGTTAGGAGCAACAACAACAAAAATATCTATTTGCATATAGTTTACTCCCCCTTGGTTTTGCAATGATTGCTTATATGAGACAATTGAAGATTTCATATTTTTCATATATAAAAAGTTCTCATAAAGAATAGATAATTTTTCCTTACTATTTTATCTTTTATCTTTCTCTCCCCCTTTGTCAACATCAAAAACAAATCATGAATAGGGAGAAGAAAAATGTTGCCACTTGTTGCAATGTATAAGAATCAAGTGATACCAAAAGGCATTAAAACAATCATTCAATATTAATCAAGAAAAAACAAGTACAATAACACATCAATAAAAAACACAATCAAACACAAGTAATCAACAAAACACAATCAAAAACAATTATCAAAGATAATCAAAACTCAATCAAAAACAATCATCAAACACAATTAATCAAATATAAAATATAATCAATCAATCAAACTAACAAACATTGAATATCAATCAACCAAAAACAAACACATCAATCAAAAAACACAATCAATCAAATTCAATCACAATCATCAAGGACAATCTAAACTCAAGTAGAAAACAAGCATAAAAAGTAATCAAACAAAGACAAGTGACCTGTTGGCATCATTTGATATCACTTGTTGGGCTTGTTGATCAAGTGGCCTTTGTTGTCTCCATAAATCACATATTCATTTTTCTTGAGATCCACTTTTCTTGGGGAGAAATGTGGCCTTTGTTTGTTGTCTTCATAAATCACATATCCACTTATCTTGGGGAGAAATATGAATAAACTTTGATGCATGCCATGTGTTTGGAGAAATAGCTATCAATGTATCGACTTTGCTCTTCTCTGTTTTCATAGTCTTTCATCATGATACCCATACTTATGATTTTATTCTCTGAATCACTTGAAGAATTTATGACATTATCTTCCCAAGTGATGTATCCTTTCTTTTCTTTCTTCTCTTTGAAATTCCTCTTGTCAAATTTTTCATTCTTCTTTTGAAAACAGGGCAATTGAATCTCATGTGCCCATATTGATCGCATTCATCATTTTGGGGCTAAGGAGGAATCTTCTTCTTTCTTCTTTCATCATCATCTTCTTTCTTCTCTAGTTTTTTTTATGTAGTTGCATTTCTCTCTACCATTGTAGGAATAAAGGGATCAAATTCAATGGCTTCCCATATCTTTAAATCTATGGCTTCTTTAAAGATCTACATTTGGGTTTTCCAATAATGATAACCTTCACCATTGAACATAAGAGGCCTATTAATAGATTTTTCCTCAGGAAATGGAAAGTTGGATGAGGCCATATCTATTCTTGAAGTTTTTAAACTTTAGACAAGAACCCTGCTCTGAGACCACTTGTTGGACATGTGGCCTCAAAAATCTTAAGAAGGGGTGAATTAATTTCTCACTAACAAACTTTCAACTCCCTTCTAAAAGTGATAGGCTCAGAATGCAGAAGAAGCAACAATCAATTTAATAATATTCTTTAAACATGAAAGACAAAATTGATTGCAACAAAATAAATGAGATAAGGGAAGAGAGAATGCAAACACAGTTTTATACTGGTTCGGCAAATTCCGTGCCTACGTCCAGTACTCAAGCAACCCACTTGAGATTTTTTACTCCCTTTGTAAAAATCCGTTTACAAAGTCTGAACCACACATGGACATCCCATCCCCTGTGTTTAGCATTCCTTACAACTTAAAAGACCCTCGGTCCCTTAATCAATCTCATTGAATGAGAAGAAAGAAAGAACAATTCTCTCTTGAAGAGAAGGATATTACAATTGAAGTCCATGGATGAACTCTTAATGGATTTGCAAGTGTTTGCCCAAGAGTTTTGTTTGAGAGAGCATTTAGCAATGAAGTTATCTTGGAATCTCTCTCATTTTCTTTTGAGAGGATAAGACATTTTGGACCAGCAAAACTCTCTCATGAAAATTCATGCCTAAGTCACCTATTTATAGGCCTTTGATGACCATTCACAAATCCAATGAAAAGATGTGATTGTTGGCAGATTTTCTGAAAACTCTCCACTGGTAATCGATTACAATGCCTGTGTAATCGATTACACAGTTATAATTTGAAGGGTCATGACTTTTGAATTTGAATTTTAGGAGTTTCGTTGCTAGTAATCGATTATAGACATATGGTAATCAATTACATGTTGAAAATTCAAATTCAAAACCATTTTCAACAGCTATTTCTCAACCCTGTCTTCTAGTAATCGATTACACTGCCTGGTAATCGATTACCAGAGCCTTGCATGTCTTGAAAGCACTTTGTTTTAAGGCAAGGCTTGATCTCGAGTTAATCTTGAAGCAAGGCTTTGTTTGTTGAAGCAATCTTATATTAATCTTGAAGCCATGCTTATCCTTTGAAGCAACTTTGTTTGATTCTTCTTTTAGCATCATCAAAATTCATGTATTCATACATTCACATTCTCCCCCTTTTTGATGATGATAATCAAGTGATTTCTTTCCGACATCATCAAGATATGCATGATTCACATTCTCCCCCTTTGTCAAGTAAATTCTTTTTGACGTCATCAAAACCTACATGATTTACAGTAGACTATGACAAACTCGGATAGCAAAACCTGTCATCGAGTAATCTGTCCCATAAGAGCGGGCTTCTCGAAGATGTACTTGACTGAGTCCATCTTTGATACCAGCCAGGTGGTATGAATCAGCATGTATTGTCTTAGACAGTGGGACGCCCATACCAAAGCGCAACATGTCCTTTCCAGCAGGGAGTAGTTCATCTCACAGGCCATGAACTTCTTACTTAGGTAGTAGACGACCTGCTCTCTTTTTCCGGACTCGTCATGCTGCCCCAGCATGCACCCCATCGACTCGTCTAAAACTGTCATGTAAAGGACAAGAGGTCTCCCGGGTATCAGTGACATAAGTATTGGAGGGTTCATTAGGCGCTGTTTGATTTTCCCAACCACTTGTAGGTAAGAGCTTGAAAAGTGGCTCACAGGTAGTTGTGAGCTGTGATATGAATCTAGCAATGTAGTTTAAACGCCCTAGGAAACCTCGGACCTGCTTCTTGGTGTACGGTTCTGGCATCTCGAGGATGACCTTCACCTTTTTGGGGTCCACCTCTATCCCTTTCTGACTTATGATGAAGCCCAGCAGTTTTCTCGACTTTACCCTGAAGGTGCACTTAGCGGGGTTTAACCTCAATTGATACTTCCTGAGCCTCTCAAACAACCTCCGTAAGTTGACAAGGTGTTCCTCCTCAGTTTTGGATTTCACGATCATGTCCTCTACGTAGACTTCGATTTCTCTGTGCATCATGTCATGGAAAAAGCTACCATAGTCTGTTGATAGGTTGCCCCGGTGTTCTTGAGCCTAAAGGACATCACCTTATAGGAGAACGTCCCCCACAGGTTGATGAACATGGTCTTTTCCATATCCTCTAGCGCCATCTTTATTCAATTGTAACCCGAGAACCCGTCCATGAAGGAAAACAAAGCGAAATTGGCTATGTTGTCCACGAGGACATCGATGTGTGGCAGAGGGAAATTGTCTTTGGGATTGGCTTGGTTCAAGTCCCGATAGTCCACACATATTTGTACCTTCCCATCTTTCTTAGGGACTGGCACAATGTTGGCCACCCACTTGGGGTATTGAGCTACCGCCAAGAAACCAACATCGAACTGCTTTTTCACCTCCTCTTTGATCTTCAACGACATTTCGGGTTTCATTCTCGTTAGCTTTTGTTTCACCGGAGAACAAACGGAGTTCCGAGGTAACCTGTGCTGCATAATGTCGTGGCTTAAGCCAGGCATGTCTTGGTATGACCAAACGAAGATGTCTTGGTAGTCCCTCAGTAGGGCCACTAACTCCTCACGGACGGGTGGAGTCATACCCGTGCCTACCTTTACTTCCTTCCTTTCCCCGCTGGCACCCTAGTCTACGAGCTCCATTTCTTCTTAGTGTGGCTTCATCTCTCGGTCTTCCCGAGCAATTATCCTCTCTAGCTCTGGGGGAAGTCCTACATCTTCGTCTTCTTCATCCTCCATCTGACTCGTTTCTTGCTCGAAATCGACGGCCGGGTCCCCGGTATTAGTACCTTCATGGGACTAGTCGTTGGATCTGCATCGTTTAAGCGTAACAAGAAAATAAACATGCAAATGAATGAGAATGGGTGGAGGCGCAAGAACAGATGAAGTAAGATCTTTATATTATAACTTTCAAGAACAAAAGACATAACACCATAACAAAAGGAAACCCTAAAGCCTAGGCCCAACCGTAGGGTTTGAAGCTAAAAAGTTACATTATGCTTGTCGCGTAAACTTCAAGGCATTCCTTCACCCGCCAGTTCCCTAGCTGGAAGCCAAGAGGGCATGGCTGCACCAAATTCGACCTCCTCGGGGAGTCTTCATCACATATTGTGGCGACTTGTCCTTCTCGCCTTAAACTCGCACTCACGAAGCTTCTACTGATGTGGCACGGTGGAACCTCTTTGGCTTGCTGTCCTGACCGTGGGCCTTGGCCTTTGTTCTCCCTTCCCGAGATGTTTTTCCTTACGTCAGCCTGTGTAGGTTTATAGCCTAACCTGAATTTTCCGCGGTTTCCTTTGACACTTACTAGGCTGGCCTTGCCATCATTATCCTTGCCCAAACCCATTTCGGGCTCGTAGTCGTGCCCCAACATCACCCGGGCCACCATCATTGCTGCGCCAGACAGGCGGGGCTTCCTTGGGAGGAATTCTATGGAGGCGTCGCTTACCACCTTAAAGGATTGGAAAGCCGTTTCCAATGACTCCTCCACGGCTTCCACATACGGCGTAGAGGAAGAACAACTTACCAGGACATCTTCCTCGCCTGATACTATGACCAAATGTCCTTCCACTACAAATTTCAGCTTTTGGTGAAGTGTGGAGGGGACGACTCCCACTGAGTGGATCCATGGATGCCCCAACAGACAACTATAGGCCGGGTTGATATCCATCACTTGGAATATAACTCCGCAGGTGTGAGGCCCTATCTGTACTGGGAGGTCGATCTCTCCTCTTACCTCTCGGCGGCTACCGTTGAAGGCCCGGACCACCATGGAACTCGGCATCAGGTTGGAGGCGTTGAACGACAACTTCTCCAACATGCTCTTGGGCATCACATTCAGGCTTGAGCCATTGTCAATGAGTACTTTAGCCATAATATGTTCTATGCATTTGACCGACACATTTAAAGCCCTATTATGCCCTCTCCCATCGGCAAGAATTTCCTCCTTGGCGAAGGTGAGGTAGTTGTTAGCTGTGATGTTATTGGCGATCCCCTCAAAGCCTTCTACGAAGATGCCTTGGGCCATGTGAGCTTCATTCAAAACCTTCACCAACAATGCTCGGTGAGGCTCAGAGCTCATAAGTAGTTCCACAAGAGAGACCCTAGCCGGGGTCTTGTTGAGTTGTTTAATGACCTCGAACTTGCTCTGTTGGAAAATGCGGAGGAACTCGCTGGCCTCCTCGAGCGATACCTCTTTCTTACCGCAGCCCTCTTTTCCCTCGGCGAATCCCCCCATTGGAACATCCTCGTCCGGTGCGGGGATCGCCTTGATGCTTTGTCCTTCGATCACCTTTGCCTTCCCTTTAGCATTCATGGGCTGCGCTGGCAAGTCGGGAGGTGCAAACACGCGACCGCTGCGGTTTATGCCGCTTAAGCCGATGATGTTGGTTACTTTGGCCGATAGTGAGCCGATGTCGGTAGCTTCTTCCATCCTGTCGCCCGGAGGGGCGTACTTCCATGGGACTGCGTGACTGCTTTTGTAAGGGAAAGGAACAAGTCTAACGCCCGATACCTCTGAGGGGTGTCGGAGCCTTTGGGGAGAAGTGTCCCTGGTGAAGTGTATTACCAAGGGTTTATGTTTCTTAGGACTTTCCTTATTTGTTGATTGCATGCATATATGTTGTTCTTCTTCCTCCTCGTTGCTGACCTCAAGCCGGCCTTGGTCTATCATTTGTTGTAATAGATTTCCTACCGCTGAACACATTTCCATGTCATGCGGCACTCCCGGATGCATTAAACAGGAATCCTTTTCATGCCCACATACCTTAATGGCATTAACAGCTGCCCCTCCATGATTGGCGAGCGGGTTTATTTTTATATAGGGCCCATCCTCTTGAAACGTCAACCATCCTGCTTCTATTAAACTTTGGACCTTGTGTTTCAAAGCCCTGCATTGTTCAACTGAGTGGCCTGGGGTTCCCCCATGGTATGTACAATTCGCGTTGGGGTTATACCATTTTGGGAAAGGAGGCTGGTAGATCTTTCCTAGAGTCACCACTACCAGTTGGTTGGCAATGAGAGATGGCAAGAGGTCCTCGTACGCCATTGGGATTGGAGTGAATTTCGGAGCCTTCCTGGGTGGAGGGTTCCTTGCCGTGTCGGAGCCTATGCCAAGGTGGGTATTGCCGGCCGGGCGAGGTTAGGCTGGAGCCAAAGCCTACGGGGGCCCCCCCTATGTTGACGTGGGAGTCCTTGGTTGGGCAGGTGCTGAGTCAGAAGAGCACCCGGCGCGGGCCAAAAAGCTTGGGTGATGTTGTGCATATTGGTGGGTACCGTGGGAGTTTTGTTGTGGCTTGGGCCATGCAGGCGTTGAAGTGACAGCGTGGGCATCTCCCTCCTTCCTCTTTGCCCCAGCTGTTTCGGTCCTCCTACCGCTGGTACTGGCGAGGGAGACGTAATCGAACTTTCCTCTCTTCAAACCCACTTTGATCCTTTCTCCGGCGAATACCAAGTCCTCTTCAAACCCACTATCATTGTAATCATTTCCCTCTCGACCATGGGAGGGGCCACTTGTGCCGCTAGATCTCTCCAATGCTGAGCATATTCCTTAAAAGACTTGTGTTCTCGCTTGCTCATGTTCTACAGCTGGGTTCGGTCGGGAGCCATGTCGGTGTTTTACTGATACTGCCTAAGGAAGGCAGTAATCAGATCCTTCCAAGTGCGGATGCGGGAAGCTTCTAGGTTAGTGTACCAGATGATCGCTGCCACAACCAAACTATCTTGAAAGAAGTGCATCAATAACTTCTCGTCCCTGGAATATGCACCCATTTTTCGATAGTACATTTTTAAGTGATTTTTAGGACAAGTTGTCCCTTTGTACCTATCAAAATCTGGTACTTTGAACTTCGAGGGGATGATGACGTCCGACACCAGGCACAGGTCGGTCATATCTACGAAAGGATAATCGCCGAACCCCTAATGGCCCTCAATCTCTCTTCGATGAGATCGAGTTTCTCCTTTCCTTCCGCTGTCGGGGGTGGCCCTCCCATGGATAGAAGCATTGGCTGCATTGGGCGGGCTTGAGGCGCTCCCGCGATGTTGGGTTGAGGTAGTGCGTTGGGCGCCGGCCCTTCAGTGAGAAATGGGGAGTAGGAGTTGACGTCCCAATGAGCGCGCTCTCGAGGATCCTCGTGGGCACTATCAGGATGTCGAGGAGGCTGCCCCTCGAGGATGAGGGGAGTAATGTGACCCGTGTCTTCTTGCGTGGTCAGTGGTGTGTAGTTGGGCAGTAAACCGTAGGGGTGAGCACCTCGATTGTACCTTAGATGGGGGTTGTTGGCATGCCCTGGTGTGTTTCTCCCTCGTCCCACAATGTCTGGAATGGGATGGTGCGTCGCAGTCGGGAGAATCGGGTCTGCTTCGGCAGCCGTGCTAGCGGCGGCGGCGTTACTCTCCATTAGTCGTTTCATTCCCAGCATAGCTTCCATCATAGAATCCATTTGTTCTTTCAAAGCCGACATGTCGGCTTTCATCTGTTCTTGTACCTCCTCTAGGTCACCCATAGTCCTAGACTTGGATCTGGTGCGATAGGGATGCCTCGGGGCGCGCTTAGTTATGGTGTCTTCCCTAAAGAGACAAAATGTGAGGAGTATGTAACGAGGAAATTAAACATGAATGCATGCCAGAGATAAAGTGTCGGAGCATTTGTTTCACAACTAGATTTTTGGAGCAAAATCATGGGATAAACTGATTTTATTCGAAAAAGTTTTTACTAGTCAAGATCTGAGTGACAACACGAACTCCCTAATGGTTCCTAATTATATGGGCCATCAAGTCTATCATATGCTGACAATAGCTGAGGAGCCCATGGATTTCTTCGGGGGTAGAGTATGCGTCCGCCATTGCTTTGGCCTTTACTAGTAATCGGAGAAGATCTTGACTCCCGTTCAAAGTAAGAGCAAACCGGTCCATCCACATCATCGCTTCTCGGTGTAATGAGTCAATCACCCTTCCCCTAGCCTCCTTTTCTGTGTACACTTGGGCGTATTCATCCACCACCTTGTGCTCATGGGCGGTGGCCAAATCTAATTCTTGTTTGTACTTGCTGATGATGGCCAACATGTTTGTTTCGGTCTCGCTCAGCCTTTGGGACAAGCTCCTTTTTGACCTCAGGCAAGTCTTCAATTCGTCTTTCAGAATCATGCCTTCTACTTGTGACTGGTCCCTCTCCTCTCTTCGGAGTTTAAGTTCGCTGTTACTGCCCCACAAGGCCCCTCGGAACTTGTTCCGACCGTATTCTTCCTTGCGGGCCCATTTGGTCTCTTGCTCCAAGGCCTTGGCGGTGGCTATGTTGACGTCTCTTAGTTCGGCATTCTCCTTTCGGATCCTAACGGCTGTTGACTTGAACTTTTCCTTGACCGCTTGGGCTTTCTCAAGCTCCATTTTGAGGGCTTGCACCTCTTTGCTTTCTTCCGGGGCTTCAACCTCCTCCTCCTTAGCGGCTTTCAACCTCGGGAGCCAATCTAAACCTTGTGCGTAGGCTTTCAACCACCTATGGTAGCCGCCGACGGCCCCATTGCTACTTCCCCTAAGTTCTTTGTCCTTCTTTTGCACCATTTCCCATGCCTTGCGGACTCCTTGAAGGACCCCCGCTAGGGCTATTGAAACCTCATGCAATAAAATGTGTGAGGCCTTCCTCTGACGGTGCCCCCCTCATGGGGTAGCCAAGTTGTCTTATGGCGAGGACGAGATTATAATTAATGCAACCCCTCATCCCTATGAAGGGAACGTTTGTAAATCCTCCACATGAGAAAAGAATCCCAACTCTTCCTTCCTTCCATCGAGGGAACCAATTGATAGACGCTCCTTCTTTGTTTGCTAAGAGTCGATCCCAATTTGCCTCTCTTTTCTCGATGCACGAGCGGCGACCTTCTAGCGAGCAAACATGCCTCCTTTCTAGGCAGAAAAGGTGTGCGACCAAACATACGTAGAGGGCTAGTGTACAACAAACGATCCTCGCACTGTCCTTCTCACATCTTCGGTCGAATGTGTCATATAGGTCGGCTAAGATAGCGACAACCGAGCTTTCCTTGAGGTCGTGAAAGGCAAGAAAAGCGTCAATCGCTGCCAGGTCCACCAACCCATCCATGTTTGGAAAGAGGACCACTCTGAAGATCAAGAGTGCTAGGACATCAATGAACAGAGCCCATTCGTCTTGACTTGCCAAGGCTCTTGCCTTTGCTTCCAAACATTTCCTTGGTACGCCAACCACTCCATTTTTGACTTGCTTCCCCTGGTCCAATTCCTGTGCCGAGATTTTGACTATTTTAGAAATTCTAGCCAAGGAGGGATAGAACCTTGAGAAAAGATATGGCTTCCTTCCTCCCAGCGGGCATCCCAGGATCTCTTCAAACTCTTCTACCGTGGGTGTTAACTGGAAGTCCCCAAAGGTGAAGCACCTTAAGGGTTGGTCATAATACTGGGTGAGGGAGACAATGGCCTTCATGGAGACCTCTACCATAGTTAGGTCCTAGATCTTACCATAGGCCTTGCGGAAGGCTTGCAGCTGGAGTTGACCCATCAACTGTCCTAACTTTTTCAGACTGGTGACTCCCAGGTTCTTGATCTTGACTTGATAGAACTTCTTTTTAACCAAAGGCGCCGGATTTGATCCCATGTTTTACTAAAGTGAGTAAAACCTGTGCGAATCAAAACTCCGACATCTACCATGGGTGAAATGGATGAATGCATGAAGAAATGTTTATGGCACAAATGCATTTTACAGACACGAGAGTCCGGAAGATCACCTCTTCTTAATTACAACATTTGGGCAGCACAGTGCCCCATGTATGTACTTAAGAAGGTGATTCGAATCTTCCAGCTTCTCGTGACAAATGATGGGACCAACATATAATGCAAACGTGACGGGGGATGCACAAGCATGGAAATACCATCAAATGAACATACAATAGAGACGCATATGACATTTAGAGGGTATGTATGATAGTGTTAAAAAAAACACATAGCGTGTTTGCTTTGTGCCCTACTGGGAACCTAACTTGGGGGAGCTAAAGGCTTTTAGTAACATTCCCCAAGGTGGTCATATCTCTCTTGATGGTTTCTGGAGGTATCATCCCATTCGACAAGCATATTGCGGTAGTAGGGACTACCAGGAACAATATGTTATCAAAGAGAAAAACTCTAGATGGGGGTTCACTGTTATCAAGCAAGTCGGAGACCCAGCATGACCACAGATTCACCTCCACTCCTTATGTTCCCATGGACCCGGGTATAGGGCCCCTTTTCAATTCACCGTGTGTGGAAAAAAGGTGTTGGTGTTTGTGTGCATCAAATGAATAAATATCTACCTCATGCATACATTTAAAACACACTTAAAAGCATCAAAGATTCGTACAAGAACATAAAGGAAGTAAAAGGAAACCGACGAAAGGGAAGTCATGACATTTGCACAAAAGATTAATAGGCCTAACTCTCTAAAAACAGTTCCTAGTGGAGTCGCCAACTGTCGCAACCTACCCTTCGGCGGGAGGGCGAAGCAAGGCTCATGAGTGCATCTTCTAAGAAAGGAAAACGTGCGTAGTCACCACCAACGTTTATTCGAGGAAAACGTCAAAAAAACCGGAATGTGTGGTCTACGAACTTTAATCGTGAAAGGTTCGGGAGTTGTTTTTACGCACGGGGAAGGTATTAGCACCCCACGCGTCCGTCACAAGGGACGACAACCTTTTAATTAAATGTGCAATATCATGACTTCAAACTGTTTTTATTTTTTCCTTTTTTATGTTTTTTTTTTGTATTTTTATGCTTTTTACATTTTTTATCTTTTTGTGGTCGACAAAGGTGTTTTCCCTTGCTCCTACGTATCCTCAATAGCGATGAGGAAATCAAACCTACGTAGTTCTTTAGAACTAAACATTGGCTAAGTTGTTTTTATCTTTTTTTGCAAGATATATTTTAACCGAACAAAAGTCGTTTAAGGTGTTGGACCATTAAACGATCTTTTGATTTTTGAAAGGGAGAGAAACGTTAAGGCGTTGCACCATTAACGATCTCTTGGTTTTTTGAAAGAAGAGAAACGTTAAGGTGTTGGACCATTAACGATCTCTTGGTTTTTGAAAGGAGAGAAACGTTAAGGCGTTGAACCATTAACGATCTCTTAGGGTGGTCGAAAAAAGTGGGGCTTTTGCTCCTACGTATCCTCAATTGCGATGAGGAACTCAGACCTACGTAGTTCTTGAAAAAAATGGTAAAGTTTATCTGTTGGTTTTATGCTTTGAATGGTCCATTTTAACCAATAACAACGAAGAGGATCATTTAAGGTGTTGGACCTTAAAACAGTTTCAAGTGATTTTTGCGGACAAAAGTTTGATTTGTGAGTTGATTTTAGCCTTAGTTTCACTTTGGTTATTAGTCAATTCGTTCAAGGAAACTTCCAAAGAAAAAACGTCCGATTGATTTTTTTATATTATTTTATTATTATTTTGCCCCCTTTATTTTGTTTAACCGAGGTTACTGCGTGAATGACCGGTTAGATTTTGTTTGAAGATTGATTAAACGACATTACAACATAAATGATCGGTTGAAATTCATTTTATCATTTATTAGGCGAGATAACGGCTTAAATGATCGATTAAAACTCGTTAAAAAATGGAAAAAAGAGGTACGAAAAGTAAACGAAATGAAAGTAAAAGTACACAAAACAAGTACGGACCACTAAGGGTGCATAGAATGAATTGAAAGATTCGATTTCAAGAACTTACCGGTTGAAGACCGAAGAACGACGAAGAATGAACAAAAAACGATGAAGAATCTCTACGACATCGCTTACGGAAACGTCTCAGAAGTGTTACGGAAGCGCCTCAGGTTGAATTTTTTTTCATGGAAATAATTTTTCTCACTAATTTCGAATGATACCTCAATACCAGAAGGGCTGAACCCCTTCCTTCTGCCCTTCTTCCCCTATTTATAGGAGAAAAGAAGGAGGTGGTTGCCGCCCAGCTCGCCCAAGCGAGCTAGGTTGCTTCCACCAGAAGCCACCGCCCTCTTTTTGGAATCTTCACGAAGGCCCAAGTGGGCCAGATTGTTATTTTACACCCCTTTTTACTAAATACACCCATTTTTGTGTTTTTTTTTGTTGATTTCTTTCTGAAACATTGCAGAACTTTTACGGATTACGCAATGATACTATTTTTGACTTCCAGAATGTTCCGAAACTTTATGGATTACACAACAATGCTCTTTTTGACTTTCAAAATGTTTCGGAACTTTACAGATTACACAACAACGCTCTTTTTGACTTCCAGAATGTTGCGGAACTTTTACGGATTACGCAACAACACTCTTTTTTGGGGTCCCAAAGGGAACAAAGAAGGTTCGAAAGCCGACCGCAAGTGTCCCCAGACAAAATTAGGGTATGACACCTCTTCTTCGTTTTGTGCTTGTTCTCGCCATGCTGTCGTCGTTCGTGCCTCTGTTTGCATGTTGTCGTCAGTCCCTACCACCATTGTCACCTTCGTCATGAGTCCCTTGTATCTGTATTTTCCACTAGTTGATTGAAAATGGAATGCATTGGCATTAATACAAATTTCCAGTCTGTATAATTATTTTTTTTTTAATTTATTAATTAATAAAATAATAATTGATTTTTTTATTATTTAAAAATAAATTAATATTTTGTTGTTATTTTATTATTTTATAAATAAATATTGTTATATATTTTTAATATTTATTTATTTAATTAATTTGATTTGTTTTTTTATTTGGCTTTTAATAATTAATTTATTCAATAAATAAATTATTTAAGTTTTTTTATTTGAAAATGAATGTGTAAACATTATTGTTATTTATTTATTTTTAAAATATAAGTAATTAATTATATTCAATATTTAAAATATTTTTTAATAAATTTTTAAAATATAAAAAATTCCATTATTTATAGGTATATATTGTACAATATAGTTAAACAAGAAAATCTAATATTGTATATGAATTTTTTTTATTGATATAGTCGTATAAATATTATTACACTAATAATATTAAATATTTATATAAATAGTGTTTGGAGGTATAAAATTAAAATTTCTTCATTTGGTTATAAATATTTCAAATTATTCAAATACTAATTTGTAATAAAAAATGAAATAGTCATTTATTAGAAATAAAAAAACAAAATTGTACTTAGATTTTGATCATATATTTTAGTTTACTAGAATTAATGATGTGAAGTCTATAAATTTAAAAAAGAATTTCTATATTGATTTATGAATATATAAAAGTATTAAAAAATTTATTTAAAAAATAGTAAAATATTTATTTATGAATTATTAAATAGTTTATTAATTGTTATTACTGTTTAAATTTATAGTTTATGAATATATAAAAGTACTCAATTTCTTAGTTTATGAAACTCAATTATTATTTGAACAATGACATTAATTGTTATTACTGTTTAAATTTATAGATTATGGTTTCAATTAGAGGATTGCGTCGGACAGAGTTATAGGAAGAGCCTTAAGGACACAAGTTAGTGGTGATGCGGATGAAGTCTCTCAATGTTGAAGGCTGACAACATCTACATGTAGACAACGGGCAGACGCAGTTGTTGCTGAGAATGTTGAACATGTCGATCATCCAACTAACGAGATTCATGAGCAGCCTTAGGAGCCAGTTACTGATGATGTACGTGTTGATGCCCAGGATTTTTTAGGTGGGTCCTAACTCATTAGTTTTGACAGATTATGTTTATCATGTGGCAACCACAGTTTGGGCAGGAAAGGTACTTATTACTTGAATTATATAATATTTGATTAACTATTTTTCATTTAACTTGAAGTAATTACTTTTATTTTTTTTAGGAACGTCCTGAGTTGAAGTTGTCCTTTCATGGGAGGAAAGTGTGAATGTATATATACATGATTTTGATGATGCCAAAGATAAACGCTTCTCAAGTTTGATCCAAGTCAAGAATTTAGAAATTTAGAAAATAACTCCCAAAAGTCATAACTCTTCAGAAAATAACTCCTGTGAGTCACATCTGTTCAAGAGATTTTTGAATAGTCATCAAAGGCCTATAAATAGATGACTTGGGACACAAAATTAAATGAGAGAGAGTTTTGCTTGTTCAAAATGTCTTATCCTCTCAAAAGGAAATGAGAGAGATTCCAAGAGAACTTCATTGCCAAATGCTCTCTCAAAAGAAACTCTTGGGCACACACTTGCAAATCCATTAAGAGTTTCTCCATGGACTTCAATTGTAATATCCTTCTCTTAAAGAGAGAATTCCTCTTCTTTCTTCTTATTCAATGAGATTGATTAAGGGACTGAGGGTCTCTTAAGTTGTAAGGAATTTTGAACACAAGTAATGGGTTGTTCCTGTGTAGTTCAGACTTTGTAAACGGATTTTTACAAAGGGAGTGGAAAATCTCAAGTGGGTTGCTTGAGTACTGGACGTAGGCACGGAATTTGCCGAACCAGTATAAAACTGTGTTTGCGTTCTTTCTTCCCTTATCTCATTCATTTTATTGCAATCAATTTTGTCTTGCATATTTAATGAACATTATTAAATTGATTGTTGTTTCTTCTGCATTCTGAGCCTATCTCTTCTTTTAGAAGGGGGGTTAAAAGTTTGTTAGTGGGAAATTAATTCACCCCTTCTTAAGATTTCTGAGGCCACATGTCTAACAGAAAGTTCAAAAATTTGGAAGGCCTGCACTAGAGATTGAAGGCATAATGGCTACCATAAGATTAAGTCCTCTGATTCCATGTTCCTTGGACACTAGTGAGAGGGGATTTATATTTGCTTTTGCATAGAGGTGGCACAAGGAAACTAGTAGTTTCCATCTTCCGATAGGAAAGGTCACTACACCCTTGATGATGTAGCATCGTTGTTACATCTGCCCATTATAGGTGCCTTCCATACCTTTGATGCTCTTGATGTAGACAAAGTTGTGGACTTGATAGTTAAGTTGCTTGAAGTCAGTACACAAGAAGAAAAAAATGAGACATTGCAAACCAGATGGGCATATGTTCGGCTAGCCGTGCTACAAGACATTTATCGTAGCAAATGTGATGCGGGATAGTGGACCGTAGAAGCTTGAGTATATTTGTTGCATCTAGTTGGTTGCACATTGTTTGCTAACAAGATTTCCACACATGTGCATGTGGTATTCTTGGACGCATTTCGTGACCTCAATCAATCTGGAAGCTATTCATGAGGAGCGGCTACATTGGTCCATATGTATGACAATTTGAATGATGTGTCAAAGAATTCCTCCAAGTAACTTGCAGGATATATCACACTGTTACAGGTATTTATAATTTCGTGTAACTTCAATTATTAGTTTTATAGTTTATATTTACTATTGATTAGATTTTTTTTTTAAATAGGTGCAGTATTGGATCTACAAGCATTTCCATACTATTGCTTCGTGTGTTGCTAATGAGGATTATCATGAGAGGAAACCACATGCTTGTCGATGGAAGTTTGGGAAAGCATTATTAGTGTCGATGTATCATAAGTAATTGGATTGATTGATGCCAGATGTTGTCTTATGGATTCCTTATAGTGACCACCGTTCATTCAGAGAATTTAAGCTTATCTCCTTATTTTATGGACAAATCAAATGGGGTTCATGTATTGTGATAGACCAACCAGAGAGGGTAGTACGACAGTTTGGTTATGTGCAGACCATTCCTCCACACCTTGCTACTCCATCTGTATCTATAGAGGAGATTGACAATAGATGGATGCAGTTTTCTGAATACCTTGCACTTGTGGATCAGATTTGAGTTGTTCCTGGACAGTGTGTAATAGACTACATGGAGTGGTTCTATATGATATCTCACCCATTCACGAGTCTGGCACAGCTTGGGGATCCTCCTAAACATCCACCTGTGGTGCATGATGATACATTTATTATACCAGATCCTCCTCAGCAGCCTGTTGATGCAGCAACTATGCCAGAATCACCTTCACTTGCACCTGTTGATGTAGACATGCCTCGACATGTAGTGGTATAATATAATTTGAATTCACTGAGTTATTTTATGAGTCAAGCATTCAATAATTACATTTTACCCTGTTGTCAATGTCGTAGGATGCTTGCCAATGGATAGTAGAACACTTGATCAACGTAAGGATGGTTACTGTTGGAACTTTAAGCATGTACTCTGATCGAGGAGTGCCTGAGAATTGCTATGGTTGTCACTGAGCAACGAAATGCTTATGTTCGGCCGAGACAAAGGCGGCGTACACCGAACACATGAAGATTCTTGGGATTGATTAAGTTGTATAGGAAATATGGATGACTAATGTTTTAATTTGCGTTTATGTAGTATGTGAACATTAACTTTTTGACCTAACTAGAATATGATAAACCATAATTCGTAAAATAATTAAATCCTAAACCCTTAATCCATAAACCCTAAACCCTACACTAACAAAACCCTAAATCCTAAAATAAGTAAACCCAAAACACTCAATCCTCAGTTGAATAGCATACATAAACCCTAATTGCCTAAACCATAAACCATAAACTAACTAACCCCTAAACCCTAAAATAAGTAAAGCATACACCCTAAACCCTAATCCATAAACTAACTAAACCTTAGACCATAGACCATAAACCCTAAAACATAAACCATAACACATGAATGAAAATTAACCCAAAATCCTAGACTATTAACCATAAACCCTAAACCATAAACTAACTAACACCTTAAACCCTAACAACTAACTCTTAACTAAGCAAACCCTAAACCCTAAATTCAGTAAGCCCTAACCCATACAACGTAACAACTAATTCTTAACTAAGCAAACTCTAAATTCAGTAAGCCCTAACCCATACAACCTACCAATAAAATAAATCAACTCTAACACTTACCCTAGGTAAACCATAAACCCTAAGCACTAAGCCTTAAGACCTAAACCCTAAACACCTTACAATTAACAAAGTAAGCCCTAAACCCTTAACCCTACAATAAGTCAGCCTTAAACCCTGTAAACCATAAAACCATAATTATTTCTTCCTTTTATGTTTTGTCTTTTTTTTCTAATCTGAATATTTGCACAATTGATGAATATGTAAAAGAAATAATTATATGAACACCCATTGAAACACATGTTAATTACCACATTACATGACAACCCCATAATTATTCCACAAGAATGTAAGTTATAAACATTGCCTTAACAATAACTAAATGTTCATTCTTCTCCTATATTAACAAAGTGTGTTGTCAACCTCATCAAATTGGTATACTGCTGCATTATACTAATATAAGGTGTAGGCCACTGTTTTGCATGATAATGACAATGTGTGGAGCATAACAAAGCTGTTGAAATTAAGGGACAAGTGTCTCTTAGAAATACTTGTTGCATAGGCACATACAGATTCAAATTATCACAACACATTTTATTACAAAAATTACGCAAATAGGATGATCATGAGTTTACCTAAACAACATGATTGTCATACATATGACCGATACATATAACACAATGTACAAAACAATATCTTGGTGGTTGACTTCTAAGAGGAAAAAAAGTCATGCTTTGTTGGAGAGAAAAAGAAACAAGGATACATTATACATTGATGCAATCACATAATCCATGTTGGTTATATTCATCCACTTATCCATGGTAACCTGCACATAGCAATTTTAATTAGATTTATTTAAAGCAAAATTAATCCATCAAAATGTAACAAGAAATTTATATTCCATGGATAATCCATCAACAAGTAGCGACCGCTTTAACTCCTTAAATCTGTCTATGCCACCAAGCAGGTTGATATACTCATCAGACCATTTTTCAAGTTCTTTAAGCATATGGATATGAACCAAATACCATGGATGTTCATCTATGCCTAATAAGGCAGCAATTGCACGATATTCAAAATTATCATCAGGTTTGACATCGATAATGTTTTCAATGAAATCATGAATGCACGAATGAAATTGATCCAACACGGGAAAGTTCCTTCTTGGTTTTGGTTGTTCAGATAATGTTGCAGCTCGTTTGACTAAAGAATTGTGATTTTGCATAGAATGCAATACATCCACATACTCCCAGTAAGATGAATCACGCTTCGTTGATCTTTGATGTTTGCTCATCAGTTTCTTTTAAGCACATTTTGTTTTCATTTTTTTTGGAGGACCACACATAGAATTTTGATCAGGGTAGGCAACTTCCCGAAGTTTACTCTTTAGAGTAACTTTGCCACATACATCAAGCTCTTCAAATTGCTTGGATATGGTTTCTATCTCTTCGGTTATGCTAACTTCGAGCTCAGATAAACCTTTGGTTTGTAAAACTTAGCTTCCGCCAAAACATATTGTGTCAAGTGGTATGGTACCAATAACATGTCTAGCTAGCTCACATGCACATGGAAGACCGTGAGTAGTTCTCATTATACATCCACAATGAGAACTGTTTTTGCCAGCATAATGTACACACTCAAACTCAACAACAATCTGGTTTAAAGCATACCTTGATACCATGCCAAGTATTTTCGTGTATAAGGTAACTTTAAAAACATGTCCAACCACATGTGTACTTGTCTCAAAAGATGCCTTAATTTCAATGTGTCACAACGTGATCATGTTGTTCATGGCTTCCCAAATACTATGTAGGTCTCTAAGGCTATTTTGCAATAGTCTCTTTAAGGCCCAATGAGTAGACTCAACCCTGCATTTGAAATACGCAAACAAGTAAACAAAAACAATTATTTTTATCCATTAGACCATAAACCCTAACACCAAAATATATTTGCAATTTTTATACCTATTAGTTGTTGTGTTTCCTAAATGCATCACCTTATTTGTCTAGGTTTTAACAAATATTTCTTTATGGGGAATCAACCATGTTTGCTTCACATAGTCAACAAACATTAGCCATGGTGAGCAAACAATTTCAAACTTCATAAGGCAACCATCAAACTCTTGCTCAAAAGGACAATCCACTAGGCTTACATGGCATAATCTTATGCATTTTTTTTACCAACAAGGTTTTTACATTCTGCCTTCACATTCTTATCAATGTGAAACAGACTCAACAAATTGGTAGACTTAAGGAAAATAGTTTTCACTACATTCATCAATGCTAAATCTCTGTCAGTAACAATGACTTCAGGGAGTGCAACACGTCTCAGAAAAATACCTCAAAATCATTCTAGAGCCCAAACAACATTGTTTGGATGTTCTCCTTCCAAATAGGCAAAAGCATCTGAAAATGTCATCTCTATTGGTGTCACACCAATAATGTTAAGTAACAATAGCCTATACTTGTTTATTTTGTAGTTACTATCTAAGAGAAATACCAAATTACAGACATTGGATAATTTGACTGCATCAGGATGACTCCAAAATATATCACGTACAACATCTTCATCCTTCAATCTATGCAAATGAATAGATCCCATTCAAGAAGCTTCATTAGTTGTTGCATTTCAGTATTAGTGTCTCTTATAGAAGAACGGTATGCATGTATACTTGCTTTATTGTTGTATAATTGTTGGCATTGTGCTCCTTTAATGTTAGAAGAATATTTTTTGGTTTGACCATTGACTTTGTCATATCACCAATAATAATTTTCTCATCCTTAGTTGTGGAAGCAATGTCTTCCAAGATTATTTTGATGATGTCAAAGAATCAAGAGTTAAGCAAGTTCCAAAGAATCAGGAGTCAAAAAGTTTCAAGAATCAAGTTTCAAAGAATCAAGATTCAAGAATAATCAAGTTTCAAGAATCAAGATTCAAAAATCAAGAGAAGACTCTATCAAGATAAGTACTAAAAAAGTTTTTCAAAACATTGAGTAGCACAAGAATTTTACACTAAAAGAGTTTTACTCTCTGGTAACCGATTACCAGACGGTAGTAATCGATTACCAGTAGCCAACATTGTTTTTCAAACTGATTTACAAAGCTGTAATTGATTACCATGAGCATGTAATCGATTACCAATGTTTTAAAACGTTAGATTTCAAATTTCAAGAGTCACAACTAGTGATAAAACATTTTCAAACCATTTCAAACTTGTCTAATCGATTACACAATACTTGTAATCGATTACCAGAGTTTCTAAACGTTTTGATTTTCAAATTTAAACATGAAGAGTCGCATCAACAGATGTAGGCACGGGTTGTGGCCAAACCAGTATAAATCTTGTGTTTGTCTTCTTCTTCCCTACACTCTTTAATTTTCGCCGTGTACTTTTAATTTTCGCTTTTACTTTTGGTTAAGTTATTGTTTCTGTTCTTTACTTTCTTAACTTAGTAGTAAAAGCCTAATTGAATATAGTAATATTAAGAAGGATAATTTTTAATTAGTCAAGACACATTAATAATTAATTCAACCTCCCCTTCTTAATTATTCTGAGGCAACTTGATCCAACATTAGTCAGTCGATCAACATATGGATGTCCAATTAATGACTTAGCCAATGCATGATTATGACTCCCACACATTAACTTAGTCTTCCATCCTTCACCTCCCACCACTGGTTTCGCTCGCAGCTTAAAGAGACACCCACATTTTCTACTACCAATAACTGTTCGTACCAAATCTTTCTTCCTAGCCCTATATTTTCCACTCCTTTCACAACCAATTAAAACAAATGAGGTCCTTCCTCTAATTCCAGTATTTGTATCCGATCTCATAATTACCGCCACAAAATCAATATCATACGCAATAGAGCGAGCCCAATGCAAACATCATCACGTGTAGCAAACACCTACAAAAGGGATAATACATGTTTAGTCTTTAAGGGACATTCATTCACTTACTTTAACAAAAAAAACAAAATCATACTAATACCTTAGAAGTATTTAAGGCATTAGAACGATCAATATGTTGAAACACACCAGGTTCCTCTCCATTTTCTTCATTGACACCAGGTTCCTCTCCATTTTCTCCATTCATGTCAACTTCTTCAGACATTATGTTGTCATGCATTCACTGATCTTTGTCCATCTTAACAAAACATTCAAAAAAATTTAATGACAAACAAACAACCCCTAATGACACCATACATATACTATTACACAATTTTTAAATTTTTTTACTGCATTTAGTAATATAATACATTAAAATTGATAAACATATATATTAAAATTTAGACTTGTATAAACTAATATATGACACAATATATTTATTTATTTTTACTTCCATAAAGTAGTTAACTTAATAATATTTACACAAATATTATAAATATTTAAATACTCATCTAATACTAGCTACCAAAAAAAATATAAACTCTTTTAGGGACTTACCTTTTAGTCCTTGCTATAGTATATATTGTAGCAAGGACTAATAGGTAAGTCCCTAAAAGAGTTTATATTTTTTTGGGTATAATTACCTACAAATTAGTTATAAATATCAACTCTTTTTTTTATTACAAATTATGTTGTGATAAATTACTTACAAATTATTTGCTAATATTTTTGTAGTTAATTGTAATTCATAAAATAATAAAGATTATTTTTTAAAAAAATAAACAACTAAAATAAAATAAAAGTCTAAATTATTTTAAAATAAATATCACTTTCAAACTATAAAAACTAAAAAATACAAATCATGAAACTATACGTATTTTAAAAATATTTAAATAATAAAAAATTATATTAAAAAAATAAAACAAAATTTTTTTAAAAATTAGGTTCTTATGGATTGACAATTTGTATAAAACTTACGGATTGACAATCCGTATGTTTGTTACGGATTGACAATTCATAAGAACCATACGAATTGTCAATATGTATGATTCTTACGGATTGTCAATCCATAGCAAACATACGGATTGTCAATCTGTAACAAACATACAGATTATTAATCCGTAAGTTATATATAGATTATGGATTATCAATCTGTAAGTTTCATACGAATTACAAATTTGTATAAAAGTAGATCGAAGTTGTAGAAGAAAATCAACGTACCTCCTCCATTAACCGTCACATCACACCAACTACTACCACAACCATCACTTGCCAATGAACCACCGTAACCAATGCGCCTCGACCAAAACATACACAACAATGAACGAGCACCTCTCATGAGAATGAGTGCAAAGAACAAAATGAATGGTGTGTGAAGAAGGAAAATGAAGAAGAAGTTAGCAGGGGCTAGTTTCAGAATTTTAAAAAATTGCTAAGCACACAAGAAAAATACTGGATGCACAAAGCAATTTCCCCTACTTAAAGATGCTTAGTTTTGAAAAGCCCGATGGGCATTAAGGAGGCCCAATTACATAAGGTCCATTTTCATTTTATTTAATGATCTTCAAGAAATAAAAAATTTCATCGCTTTCTTGGTTGAACATTCCCCTTGTACGACTTACATAGATTTTTGCTCTGTTCATCTTGGATTCTTTCGTGGGAAGTTTTTTCTTTTTTCTTTTTTTTCTTTCAATTATGATAAATGATGGCATGCAAATTTATAAACAAAAGCCAATAATGTTGTGGTGAAAAGATACTTCGACAAACTAAGAGCACAGTTTGGTACATTAAGAAGGTTACAACGATAAATTTGTTAACCAAGCTACAATGAAACAAACCACGGAATGAGTTGTTTAATATATTAAACATTGAACCCAGTGACATACTTCGGGTTACAAAAATGATTATATTTTAGTTCTATTAAAATTTAAGAGTATATAAGCAATGAAAACAGAAAATGGAACATAACAGTCTATTTGTTTCATTTGGTTTTAAATTTTTAAGTATCAAATGCTACCAATGGAACCAAGATGATGTTTATCCAATGACTAGTATGCTAATGAAAAATGCAAACACCCTTTTGAAAACATTATTATTAGCCAAGTTTTATTAAAAAAATCATATTTTTTTAAGATTATGTTCAGCATAACTAGATAAAGAAGAGCAAGTAGCTGAAAAATTAACTTATTAACTTTTAAATATTCAGTAAAATTAGTTGCTAAAATAACTGTAAAATATAAAATGACAACAAAAAATTATAAACCATGCTTTATTTAAAAATGACAATAAAAATTAATAAATATATTAAGGATCAAAAGAAAAAAATATAAAAAAACAAGAAACTAAAAAACACTAAAGTAGCATTTTTTTTTAAAATGTTAAAAGCTGCTAAAAAATTACTAAAATAAATTTTTTACCAAATAGTTAAACAAGCTTCTAAACTAATAAAAAAACTATAAACTAATTAAAATATCTTACCAAATACAACCTAAGTCTCACTTTTTATTTAATAAGCTCCATTCACAATTTTATAAATTTTAACAAAATATGAAGAATGTTACTAGCACTCATAAGCTAAATATGAAGAATATCTAAATGTTAGTTTGCTTATATCATTATATTCAGAGAAAAACCTGCGTAGCCATTCCAAAGTATCAAATATTCTTCCGGTGGTTTTACTAAGGTGCTATACCTGAAGAATCTTAAAACCTCAAAAGCTGCAAATATAAGTGTGACAATCACATACACCTGCTATCATGAGCAAGATTAGAATAGCAATCAAATTTTCACCACAGTGGAAGTATCATTATGTTTAAGGAGGCATTGCATTATACAACAATATGGTAAAAAGTACAATAAAGGCTAATTACGAAGATGCTGTTAAAATCAATGGCTCTACATGATGATAGTACACATGAAGTCTGGAACTGTAAACCAATTTGAACCAACACCAAAGAAGACTACATACAATGTTTGAACAGAGGTGGAAAAAATCTGCAGATAGTCTTCACTGGCACTTCATTTTACTCAATGTAAACTAGCACGTGGATAGTTTCAGACACTGGCTTCAGGAGTTGGGGTATACCAGCCATGATGGATCTCCACTGCCTTCTTTCTTCGAGCAAGCCGAGACTTGCGATTAGCTCCAGTGTTCCTGTGCAGTGTGCCTACTCTCACAGCTTTGTCAATTATCGAGTATGCCTCTCCGATCAACTTCTCAATGGAGAGGATTTCTTCGGCCTGCGCATCTTGTTTCTTCTTAAGCACTTCCAGAGCCTCCAAAACCTGCAGACCATTATTAAAAGATTGTTACTAAAATTCCCCCTGCAAATAATATTATATAAAAGCTAGAAGTTGAGATGATTGTACATATGAGGAGAGGTATTAACACGAACTTCGACAAGAATCACGAGTGGTATTCTGAGAGTATTTTATACCCTGAGCAAGATCAGAAGCATTTGATGCAGTTTAACATACAATCAACTAAATTTTAAGCACTTGCAGTTACATCATCTGTTAAGATGTCAGGTTTCTTAACTGTTTTTGGAATCTTGTATTAGGTTAGAGTGGACTGAGCTTGTGTAAGTTGTATTACACTAGTAATTGACCTAGACCTAGAATACTGTCATACTAACACAAACTAGGAACATTAGTAGAGTGTTTCAAATCATTCACATCAACCAAGGGGATCTAACTCAGTTGGTTGAGCAAGGTGTGTGCATGTTGTAAACCCCATGGTACAGTGTTCAATTCCTATAGATAAAAAAAAAAAAATCATGCACGTCATGCTGTCATACTAACATCACATAAGAGTTCTATTTTTCTCACCTCTATCTCATCCTTTCCTTATAATTTCAACATATTTAATTAGGAAGTTCCTCAGAAACAAGAAGGATGCTGAGTCCCACACAAGAGGTGGAACAGATGGGTTGTAGGCAGACATTCCACACTTTGCTAGAATAAGTGACCCTAAAGAAGGGACAAATAAGAGCAATCACACCTTCCACTCTAAAGTCTAGTAATAGTTTCATGCCAATAGAAAACCAAAAAGTTTTTTCAAGCATTGTGTTGTTACAAATTACAAATAAAGTATTAGGGATGAGAGGGGTATTCTATAATACCTGTAACCACTTAATTTTAGACACTGGAAGAAAAAGATATCACAATTTTTTCCAATGAAAGCAAATCATTCAATTAATATGAACATCACTAAATTTTTATAGAAAAAAATGAAGAAAAGTATACTAATTCATTTTCAGTCTATGCTAGAAATCTACCAAAACATGCAGACAAAATTTGGTTGAAAACAAAAATCCAGGCCTCCAAACAAGAAAAACTAGATACAAACTTAAACCAACCCAACACACAGTATCTCACAGCCGCAGTAAGTTCCAAGTTCAACAAGTTAGAGTGAAGAGAATATGTTATTTCCACACAACATTTCTCATATTCTCCCACATAGCTCTCTTACAGTCATATTTCATATCATCGCCATCTATTTTTTCTTCTCTCTCTCCCCCTCTTCTTACATACCATAAATGGTCCACATTTCCCTATTCGAGTCACCTGAGTTGCACATTACATGCAACTAACATTACTCATATAAAAAAACAAAAATACAACTCAATAATCAAACTAACAGTTTAGTCAAATTTCATAAAATTTAACTAAATAAAAGTGACTATAGAAACTCCCTGGTTTTGAGACTAAAACATGAATTTTTCCTAACTTGCATTCTTAAGGTGGAACAAGGTATACAATTGGTCAGCCACAACAAGTAATACTCAAAATGGTTCCATCTTAATAAACTTGTAAGAGAAAATAAAAAGATAAAAAATAGCTCATGCAAAAGTTAATTTATAGAAGCTCTCTGATTTAGCTTTTCCAAAAGTTGGTTTTAACTTGTGCATAGGCTAATGGGGAAGCTTAATTCATTTTACCTTCTTATTTCCTTTTTCCTACAAGTGTTTATTTACAAAATTTATTCAAACAAGACCTAAAATTGTCTTTTGTATATCTAAGAATGATGACTAGAATTGAATGAAATGAAATGCAAAAACGGGTATCAATGTAATAATTTTTTAAACAATAATACATTGCCATTTCGATAAGATTGTTGACTTTTGTGATAATTATTACTACAAAAAATCACACACAAGATAATTTCCAATAAATTGACTTCAGTGTGTGAAAATTAAACTCAAAATTATCACTTCATGGTTCAGATATTTTATAACAGAACATTATAAAATTAACTTTATCATCATCACATAGTTCATTTCCATCCCAAACATAAAAAAATTGCAAGATGGAATAAAATGAAACACGCTCGCCTAGGTTCTATTTCACTCTCCACACTACTCCACCCAATTCAAAACCATTCAATTGAAACATAAGGTTACCTTCTTGGTGCGTGTTTTAATCTCCGATTTCCGAGCTTTGTTGTACACGCGGCGCTTCTCGGCTTGGCGCGCTCTCTTCACAGCCGAATCCACCTTTTTCGGCGCAGCCTCGCAGACCACAGACGCGCGCCTCTGCACTGTGCTCAGCGACAAGCAGTTACCTGAAAACCACACCCGACACAGACCCATCACTCAAAGCTCCACCAAAATCAAATCTTTCGCGTTTTGTGGCGAAAACAAGGGAGAAAGGAGAGACCTCATTTGAAATGGGGTGGGTGAAAAAGGTACCTTGTGAGAAGAGAGGGTGTGAGAGGTTTCTGGAGAAACTGAGAGAAGCAGAATTGGAGATGGAAAGAGAAGAAGAAGAGGATGTGAGGGAAAGTTTCCTCATTTGGGACGGAAGAGTTAGCCATGAGCATGAAACTGATGCTGCCATTTTTTTCTCTCTGTAAGTGAAGGGACTCTCTTCTTCTCTCTTTATCCGTTGGGGAGATGGGATGATGATTGTTATTTGTTGTTGAAGGCTCTGATATTATAGTATATTCTCCATACTACCCTCGCTTCTTTCTTTATATTTTATTTTTTAATTAAATATGTTTTTACTTTCTCAATTTTTAGAGTATTTTTTTAAATAATAAATTCTATTTTTTATTCTCTCATTTTTTATAAATTGTTTTTCTAAGCTCTTCTGACTAATTTTTTTACAATTTAAATAAATAATTTGCAATTTTTTAAGAGACTAAAAATGACATTTCAGCAATTAGAGGACTAAAAAATGTAACTTTTAATTTGATGAACTAAAAATAGTTTTTTAAATTTGAGAATTAAAAAATAAGTTTAAACATTTTGTTAGTCCTTACAATTTAATATTTTTTTGCTATTCGTCCTTATATTTTTTTTTTCAATCCTTACAAATTATATTTCTTTTGTTTTTAGTCCTTAAAATACTTTAGATACTACTTTAAAAAATAAAAAAATATTATCTAAAATATTATAAAGACAAAAAATAAAACAAATATAATTTATAAAGACTAAACAAAAATATATTTTGTAAGAAAAAAAGCAAACAAAAACTAAATTATAAGAACTAAAACGATATTTAAGGAAAAAAATTAAGTCTTTTTATTTCTCCTAATAACCTTTTGGTACCTATAAAATAAGAATTTATTATTATTATTATTATTTTAATCCTTTAAAGATTTTTGTTTGGGTTTTAGCCCCTACTGTTTAGAAACAATATCACATGAGAATAATGGAACAACGATATTAACAACTTATTAATTAACTTGTTATATCTTTGAAGAGTCTCACAAAAGATTAACATGTTATTTTTTATAAATTAATTTTAAATCTTCATTTGTTCAAAAAAATTGATGAGAAATTAAAAACAAGATTTATAAAAAAAAATAATTATGTATATCTTGACAAACTTCTTTGATGATACGACAAATCATTAAATTATCAATATCATTATTACTCAACCACAAGTATTAAAAAGTTCTTTAAAGGACAAAAGCACCAACAAAACACTATTTTATAAGGATCAAATTGTTGTTTAAGTCTCATGTAAAACAAGGTTGTTTGACTTTCTTTTTATCCGGAGAGAACTAGATAAGAGTGTTCATGGTTCAGTTTGAATTGAATCTTGAGAGAAAACAAAATCCGAATCAGTCACTTCATTGATTTGAATTGGTTCAATTTTTTCAATTATTTTGTACAACCTAAACCTAACCAATCCAAGAAAAAACAAATTGATACAGTTCAAATTAATTGGTTTGTATGCTATGTTAATATGCAAAATATTGTTGAGAAAAATAAAACACATGATTTTGTCCAAAAATTTGTGTATGGACCTAGTATTTGTCAAACTTAAATATTTAAAGGTTAAAATACGGAATATTTCTCAACATAATACCCTCAAATTTAACTATACATTAAAAAAGCTCAGTATTATAAGCACGATGTTCCGTTACTAGTAAAAACCATAAAAAGCTGAAAATTTGTTGAAAAAACTACTGTAATAATTTTCTATTATGACATTTGTAATTTCTAATGTTGAGACAAATTACTGGTTAGAGCAGAACTTGGGAAACAACATGCTGCAGTCGAACTTGAATAAGCTAAATTATAGCTGAATGCAAGTTCAGTATATATGCCAGTTAGTAGACAATGTAATTGTTGACAAAGACTACTACTTCACACATGCAACACACATCCAAAGCCAAAAAGAATATCTATTTGCTAGAGTTGACAAAAGCCATTGAAATATAATACACTAAAAAACTATGATTAATATACTCATTCCATCAAGTTTCAACATTTGAGGGGGAAAAGGTTTTTGTTCTATAACACTCCACATTGTATTTGAGAAGAGAAAAAAAACTGCTCCATTACAGGTATTGCTTGACCACTCAGGTGTGAAAACTAAAATCTATCAGCCGTTATCACAGCAGGTTGAGCTTCAACATGCCTTTTAACAAGATATGGACCCATTCCAACAGCTTCCTGAAACTGCATGCAATATTACTAAATTGTCACTTCAATGAAAATATAGGCAAATAAGCATGCTGCTGTTCTTTTCTTGTTCCCTTTATGTATGTATGTTTATATAAAAATGGACATATCAAGTGAGAATTCTTGATTATTTTAAAAAATTAAATCAATATATCTGAGCCATAAAAACATACGTGAAGGATCAAGATTGAAAATTAACAGTTACATAACCACTTAAAAAGGTCACATACATTTATCTTTTAATCTTGACTATTTAAATTAATCACATTAATTCGGTAAATTATTTATACTATCATTTCAAAATTATCTTTTTCTTATCTCTCTATCCACTAAATTATTTCTCATTAATGTTTGGAGAGAATAATTAAGGGTATGTAGAGAAAAAATAATGAATGCATCTAGAAATTATAAAAGAGTCTTACAAAAAGAAACAAACAAATTTCTGAAAAGGATCTTATAATTAGGGACGGAGGGAGTAGTCTATAATTACACAAACGTGCACGCACACAAACACAATTCAAACACACAAATGGTATCTACATAGCATACATAAAGCCTGGAAAGGATACTCAAAATACTCAAACGCACATGCACAGTATGGTGGAGAGGTTTGGTATCTAACCTTTGCAGCTATTCCTGCAAAAGCAGGATTAGCAGAAACTCTACTAGACACTGTCAATGATTTGTGTATTGCCTTGCAGCAGTTATATCTGCCTTCCATACCTGAATATGTTAAGATCATGCGTGTTAGAAAATACAGTTGGAGCAAAGTAATGGGAAAACATACGGTATGACTATATAGGCAATATTAACAGTCATCTAAAGCATAAGCATAATACATACCTATTTTTGTCGTTTCAGTACTTGGGTCCGTAACTTTATTTATAATCTCTTGTTTTGAACATATCTCCATCAAGCACCATGGTCGGGCAACCAATCCACTTAGCATTCTATAGCCCTGAAAATATGTAAAGGGAAGAACTCTTGGTTATTGTAATCGGGATGTCACATAAGAGATGCTTTAGTAAATTTTTCATGGACAATTATATAGGGAGAAAACATATCAGATAAGAACTCTTATAGACCATTAGATTATATTAGAATACAAATGTATATGACTTCTTTAAGTGGTCATATGACTATTAGCTAAATTTTAAGTTTTAATCTTAATCATTCATGTATAATTGTAAACCACAAACCTTATCTCACTAGGTGAAGTCAACTACAAGGATCACGCAACCCCATTCAAACCGGTTAAAAACCAAAGCTAAAACTAAAATTTATTCTGACATTTTTAAAATGAGAATTTTTCTTGCTAGATATGTCCGCTATCTATAATCCTTAGTGCTTCATTATTGATTGCTATGTTTTACTTTACAGCAAACTGACATTTTACAATTTAAAAAAGGCTAGTATAAACATACTCACCTCTGACCTAAATGCTACATTGTTGAGTTTTAGATTTATAGTGACCTGGCAATGGCATTTCCATCCAACAAAATAACCTAGACTGATTGACTTCTAAAGTCTATGCACCAAGAAAACTATTTAAACAATATAGTGCATATAAACTAACAATATGAAAGTTCATATTAATGTCTCACCGCTAGACGTATTTCTGAATCCTGCTGCAATACTGACAGAAAAAGACCCTGCAAATTGCATGAACTTGGTGAGATTGTAGCATTTCAACACTCATTAAAAAGCTGCTATGCAAGACAACTCAATGAACATTGTAGACTTGAGGATCTTTGGTTTTAAGAGGACTTGGTAGAGGGTAAATACACTTACACCTTAGCAGACTACTGTCTGCATGTAACTGATCAATAATTTTTTTTCTAAAATTCATGAAGCAAATATGCTCCCGCTATGATGAGGGGCAAAATTACTATTTAATTGACAGTCACTTGTTAGGTAAGCTTCTGGCTTCTGTTAACATATTTTTTTGTTATGAGCATATATCTCGATGGACTTTTCACCATGTGGCTAAGATTTATGATAAATTACTTTTCATATAGAGATAAATAATGACACTAAATTATAAAAATTAGATCAAAGGAAAGAAAGAAACAAAAGTAGGAATTTTTCAGCAAAAAAAAAATTAATACAAAAAAAACACAGCATATATATTATAGTACCGATCAGTGTGGTCCTCTTTTACTTTTTAACATTTAGTCATGATTAAGTTAGGACAAGACTATAACTTAGATAGAGTTTCATATATATGCCTAGTCCCTTTTGTTCAAAGAGAAACCAAACCATTATAAATAGAACTTGAAAATAATAAACCAATAAAAAGAACTTGAAACTAAAAAGAATGAAAATAGGCAACCGATGGAGTCAGCTTTGAGCTTCTGGATGCTGTTTCATAAATTAAGCGTCGCAGGTTTTCTTCTTCTTCGGCATTGAGTATGATGTTGTTCTCAGATCTGGTTTCTCCCGAGATGTTTCCTAGAGCATGCAATGCTGCCTGTGATTGCCATTTAAGAAACCATGTAAGTTCGAACTTAGAAGAGAAGTTATTAGCTCAAACATCTTCAAGTAAAATGGAATTCCAACTTTTTTCTACAAATGAGAACAATTAAAAATTTATTCAAGCATGCATTTTCTTTGTACCTTCTAGAGTAGAGGGTACAAAAACAAAAATAGATTATTGCTTTCGTTATCCTTGGAAACTATTAGCAGTGGCAATAAATGTAAAATGTTTTCACATTTTACTCAGGGATTGAATGGCATGTCCACACAGTTACCAAAACACAGACTAGTTGAATGCTACAGCAGATAGATGTCAGCGAGACAAACATGTTCCAATAAACTGGGATTTCTCATGAGTCCTTAAATAGATGCTATAAACCTAGGAAACAACACTTTCAAGATTTAGAACATTACTACCACAACACTGCTTACAGCAAATTGCATAAGTGCACCATAAATGCAATTTCAGCTATTTTAACCTTAGCAATGTGCTCCTTCAAGCTGCCTGAGCAAGCAATTCAACACAACATACAGCGGGACTACGGGAGTTACAGGGAGCATCAAATTACATTAGTTCAGGATATCTTGAAACACTTTGAAAAGAAAGAACAAGAATCTAGTTCACTAACCAGCTGTTTACCATGCCCTGTTGGTCCTTGTCGTTCAAAAGCAGCATTTATAACATGTCGAGCAGCAGGTGATGAACCTGAGAGTAGTAATGTAGCTCCCTGGATAGCTATGATCACAAAAACCATAATTAAAATTTGTAGTATTTAAAAAGGCAGAGGTTCTCATTAAAACAATTTTCAATAATGAAATATAAACTGATAATGTAGTTGTTTGAACATTCTACAGAATCATATATGTACTATATATCATATTGATTCATAAATTACTGCTTCTATATGTACAAATGTTCAATGCAAAGCATTTGCCAGAACCTAGAAGGCTTGGGTGTTGCAAACATTTTCTAACAATGAGTTTGTCCTAATGCTTTGAAACATTTTCAGGGTTTCAGTCAAAGGATGGATTGGAAGGGATCGTGAAAGTATTAGTAGTTTACTGGTTTGTGATGCCTTTCATTTGAATGTAATGCAAGATAGAATTTTATTCATGTAAAACTTGTGCAATAGGAATGTGTTCTTAGCTTCTCATGAACTTTATCACGGCTATATTTACAGGGGGTTTCATCTCTAATGCCCCATAAGGAAAAGGCTCTCCAGAGTAAAACTTCCTAAAATTTAGGCTTAGGGCACCCTAAATTTTGGCTTGTAAGGTGAGGATCACCCAAGTTTTATAAGTTCTATTTAAGCCATATCTTTAGTCAATGTAGGACTAAACACCCCCCTCAAGGCTGCAATTAATGCAGACCCAAAGAGGCTGCAATTAAGGTCGGCTAGGGGTGACTGCAATTAAGGTCGGCTTTCCAACACACTTCATGCTCAGGGCTATGGGCCTGGAGTGTGACAATGTAGGCGACCTAACAATGGATCTAAGATAGTCTCTACCACAATGGATCTAAGGCCAGCTAGAGGTTGGCCACAGGGTCTATGTTCTGTTTTATTCCATTTTTTTTCAATATGTATGTTTTGTTTTTTCTTTCTTTCATTGTTGTGTTTAGATAGGTAGCCTTATGTAGCTCTTTCTTGCTATACTTGGTTTTGTTTCTTGTATATTACTTGACTCTTGTTATTAACTTCTGTATTTGGCTTAAAATTATGAATTTTAATTATTAATTATGAATGTCTCTAATTTTGAGTAATTCTTTAACATTTGAGCATTTGTATGTATGTAATATAAATATAAATTATTTAATTTATGTTTATAAAATTCATAATAGTGGTCATCCCACTATCCAACATTCCAACCAACTATAGTGCTTTTATGGTCGACCACTCCAAATTGTTATCTAATATTGATAACTAAGGCCACAGGATCAATACAATCTAATCAACTAAAATCAGTTTGCCGACAAGATACAAAATAATCCGTGTTAAAAGGCAGGCAATGATAATATGACATACTTACATGATCCCATATGACCCAATGATTCAAGTGCAGTTTCACATTCATCTCTATCTGAAGCTTCCAATGACTGAAGTCTACCATCAATAGACGAAATAACAGCTTTAACACCTGAGTTTATCAATTTAATAGCACAACAAATATACATGAGTTAACAGCTTATATCAGTTTCATAATAATTATTAAATTGTGTGGAAAGCACATGGACACTTTAAAAATGAAGAGGAACAACCTCAGCAAGGTAACACTTTGCAACAAGGACTTAATCAGGTTGCATCATATCAGTAGTTTCTAGTTCTTTGATAATAAGTATTAAATTATGAAACATATCACGTGAAGTACATGGTAAATTGGCAAATGAAATCAGCACAAACCCGCAAGAGACCCATTATATTTGCAACAAAACCTTGTTGCAATTTATATTGCAGAGACAGGCAGATTAGAGAATTTGAATTGTTAGTCTGAAGATGATGAAATCAAATTTTAATATCTTCCAACAAATATTAACAGAGAGAAATGGACAGAAGTGCAACACGTACAAGGTTCATCCGTGAAGGAGTATATAATATCCTTGGACAGTAGCCTTCCACTTATCATCATTGCTCTTGATCTTAAAATTGATTCCATAGAATTGTGGCTAGCCTCAAGAAAAGGGATGTCCTTATATCAGGAAAACAACTTTCACAATATCCATTTGACGAATAGATATTCTTGAGAAGATAATAAATGATTACCTGATCATTGACGAAAGCAATTGAAAGATGCTAGTCTTTGACAAAAATTCTGTACCATGTTCAATCTCTGCTAACTGCATCCATTTCACACAAAGTGACCATTATATGTGCAGGAAATGTGCTGGAGAAGAGCAAACAACTGATATAATTGCTAATGCAGAGTTCCTGAATTTGGTATCTGTTACACGTGTGATGGGATTATTCTTGTTTGGTTTATCCAATGAATCACTTTTGCATGGAATCATCATTGAAATTCAGTTTATGTTGGGGGAGGGCACTATCTTAAAATATCCATGAGTGAAAATGTTTTGGAACAAGCACTTCAAGTCTCCAATTACTAGAGGGTAATAGAGGACAAGTGTTCATAGATTATGCCCCAATTTTCTATAAATTCATCAAACACATTCTTTTCTCCCCCAAAATGAATAAAGATAACCAGGAAAATCATTTTTAACAGATAATGAACCCTGGGATAATTGCTAGGCTTAGTCCCTTTAGTTCCATGTAAAACAAACATATTTCTGTTACTGGTACTTAAAAAAACCAAAGTGTTTGTCCGTGGGAGGAGTGCTAGCGACACACTCTCTTAACACAATTTATCTTATTAGTTAAAATTTATTGAAAACTTCAAAATCAAGAGATTCATTAATTAGCAGGTGGGGCCTGCAAAATATTATGATTTCCCATAAATTTAAATAAGGAGGAGTGTGTTCAAAAAAGTGTATCAAAAAGTGTGTTCCTAGTATTTATTGTTCTGTGGATATAAAGTTTATAGTAAGTATGCACAAGTAGAAGGATAATTATACATCTTTAAAATTAAGAATCAAAATGAGGAGAGAATAGTAACCTCATATATAAGCTCCAAAACACTTAAAGTTACAAGGGTATCATCTGCATTTCTGATTTCTGCTTCCAACAATTGAAGTAGATTTAAACTATAAATGGTAGACGCTGCTGACCTAGATACTGAGAAAAGCTTCACCACTAATGCCAGTACCCGAACTCGGCCCTAAATCAGAACAGTAAAAAGTTATGAGTAGCAAATTAAGTACATTATGCACAAGGTGTGAAACATAGCCCTAGACCATGCATTTTAACTTAGGATTTTCTTTTCTGGATAAAAGGGGAATGCCGGAATTATGCTCTTTATTTTATTATATTTGTGAATAACTACTATAACATGTTAATAGTATGCCTATCTCATAATAAAGCTTTCCTGTCTGTAATGACAAACAGATTGCCCCTGTAATGCTTATATTTTACTAAGTGTTTAGCATAACCCCACAAGTTTGAAAGTTCAGCAGCTTTAATAATTTAGTTAGTATGATATATCTGAATATATTTAGACTTAAATCCATCTATTTTCTTTCTCTTAGAATTTGGACTTAGGGCCTCACCTGATCCTATAAAACCGCCTTGTAAGGTGAGGACTGCCAAGTTTAATAAGCTATATTTAAGCCATATCTCTAGTCTATGCGGAACTAAACCACCACTCTTGAGATTGCAATCAAGGCAAACTCGAAAGAGGCCACAACTAAGGTGGGCTAGGGGCGACCATAATTAAGGCGGCTGTCCAACATATATAAATATCAGCATGCTGAGTGAAAAACACTAAGTAATTCATGTAGATGTTACTTGAAATTTATTCTCAAATCCAATAAAGCACATAGGACAAATCATTGTTTTCTAAGGATGCAAAGGAAGAGGTCTGCTCATTTGCTAGAGCTTTCCCATGCAGTCAAGGTAAATCCCATAGTTTACATGTTAATATATTCAATGACAAATATAAATCCATTGCATTAACAGATAATTTACCATACCAGTGATGAACATTGTGATGCTATAATCTCCAGGTCTGTATCATCTCCTTTGTCAGATGGAAAGATAATTTCCTACAATAGTATAGCATGTCAGCAAGCAATTATGAACAAGAGGATTTTAACTAATCTCCTTTCATACAAGTGAAAGACATTTTTCTGATGTAAGAAAAGAGTTTGCTTACCATGCCTTCAGGAAAACCAGCTAACTTTTTTATTGCATCTGTTGCCACAGCTGCCACTTGTTCATTGCTGCATATGTGAGAAGATATGAAATCAAAGGATCTATTATATGAGTGAACTATTAAAAATAGTATATTTAACTTGTGAGCAAGCAAACAGATCTAACCAAAGAAACGTAAAATATAGAAAGGACAAGTAATAATGGAACCCCTCCAAAAAAGCATCTCTTGACCACTGTATAAAAAAGGGTCCTTTACGGGAGTCCAGATTTACTGCTAATGTTAAACTAGTCTCAACTCTCAACCACACATTGAGAAATATTATTTTTAACCAGCAGACCTGGCCCTACAACTTGTACAGGAATTGTAGGGTTTACTTTATCACAACATAAAAACAGAGGAAGTCATGCTTGATGATACAAGCACCAGCAAACCCAACAAAAAATACAAATGCTGGATACAGTTGACTTCAATATGAAACTGTGAAGGTGTTTGCTACACCATCATTTTCATCCAGGCATCAATGACTGCCGGTTATCATTAATGCCTAATAGAGGTGCATCTGTTGGTGGTAGGTATAAAATTACTTTTATAGCGGCATCTAAGTTCTCAGTAGACAAGATTACAGCCAAATATTAATAGAATCTCATCTAATACCTCCTAAATGTGAGGGGAACCAAAACCAATATTCTCAAGTACAAGTTTTCCCTCACTTTCATAAATTATCCATATTAGCCTTTCTTTCATAAGTTCAAATCCAACTTTTTTGTACAAAATTAGGAGATCTTAGATTCCTGTGTATTTTATACTGTGTCTGTCATCTTACACAATTAGAAATGAAAATGCATGAATATCAAGCACCTCCTTGGAATGAATTCTTAACTAATTCAGTTTATCATAATTGGCAATAAATCACTCAATCTAGTCAAATCCCTTACCTAGTTGTAGGTAATACAATCATCGGCAGAATCACGATATTGAAATTGAAATGAACACTCCGGCAAAGCAAGAATGATAACAAACCCGTAGTACTTCTCTACTTACCCATTTATAAGACAATCAAGCAAAAGAGGATATATGTTGAAGTCTTTAATTAGACAAGCACTAGCAGCAACTTTGTGATCATTGTCTAGATTCTCCAGAAGGGATGTAACCTGAAAGTTGATGTCATATAAAAGTAATATTGCTGAAAAAGTGTTCCACATAACTAGTAATTTGCATGTGTAAAAATATATCTAGCAAAACTTATTTCCAAATGTATAAATTCATGGGTAATTATCAAACCATTTCAATTCCATTTGAAGGCATATACAACTAGGACTAACTGCTTTATTAAATATTAAGTGCCAATGCACAGCACATGGCCAGCATTCTTTTATAAGAAACACCAGAGTGGACTAGGATAACAGGAATAATAAGAGGAAAATACGAGAGTAAAATAATAGCACAAAAGGAAATACTCACATATGATAGTAAGAGAAACCAACATTACCAATAAGTTGTAAGCAAATGATTAAAAATGTAAAGACTAAAAAAGTTGCAATAGTCAAGGACAGACTCTCCCCAAAGCTTATTGCATATCTGGGAACTTGGTTTTTTTATCATGCTTCTCTTGGGAAGCTAACAAAAAAAGGTATTTATTTCTGCAAAATAAGTTCAAGCAAACACACACCAATTAGGTGAAGGTTTGCACTTATTTCTATATCTCTAAAACACCCTTCAAACAACAACCCTTTGGGCTTGAAGTATGGACAATGCTCAAACACACTCTACCTTGTGCTGAAAGCAAACTTTATTTAGAAAAAAAGGTGTCAAAGATCGAATACCTGATTACTTACTTGGTCAAAAAGGCTCCTGATGGCATCATATCAAATACTATCTTAACAGCTTAAGCTATTAGTTAAATTATTTTTATATCTCTACACATGGGCACACATACTCAAGAATAGGCCATTGGCATAAGTGTCAAACCAGAAAAAAATTATTTTTGAGGATTGATCAACTAGAATTTTCAAAGATCTATGTAAGGAAAAGTAAAGTACATTCCATTGAGCATAAAAAAATGTCTTTATTGGTGGGGTGTAGAATGAATCTCATTGTCCGTACTATAGAAGTATTTAAATAAACTTGGAATATATAAAGTATGTCCACGTACTGTTTTGCAAGCTAAGGATCTGACTGCTTGAGAATCTGCCTGCAGACCAACTTGAACAAAAGGCTGAACCAAAAACATAATAACACAGCAATAAGAAAAGCAATAAGAATAACTACTGCAAGAATAATATGATGTAATAGGAGAATAATACATAAACTTTATGTATGCAGAATGAAAATTGATGCTCGAACACAGAAAAAACAACTTTTTATTGCCCTGTTCAATAAATGGTTAAACTGCACAGATACATTTTTTTATGTACTTTGCTTGCAAGTTCTTCATAGGTCTTAATTGTTGAGTGCACATGCACACTTCTCAATACAATGTATCAAGTCAAAGTTTTTTCCACTTCATAGCTTAACATGACACTTTTCACATGTTTTCTCCTACTAATCCAAATTTTTTGCACCTTAGTCCAAGGTTTATCTTATATACTCTATGTTGGAAACCAGAATTAATATTTTGATTCTAGTATTAATTACAGTTTATAGGGATATTATCTTTGATTTAGAAGAAACAAAATATCCTCCAGTGTTGTCAATAGCGGATCGCAGAAAATTGCGAAAAGCTGAAAATCCGCCATAGAATAAAGCGGATAGCGTCGCGGCCAAATAACTGAAGCTGCATAGCGGTTGAAATAGAATATATATATATATATATATATATATATATATATATAACAATTAAATATGTATAAAAAAGCATGCTATATGCAAATAAAAATAAGCTGGACAAACATTAACATAATATTATCTCAAAAGTTAAATTGTTCAAGACAAAATATGTTCTTTCTCCTCTGCCCCTTTCCCAATATAATCAAAAACAGCTAAAAGCTAATTGGCTAAACCAGTCCTAGTGAGGCACATAATCAAAATAAGCTAAAAGCTAATTAGCTAAACAAGTCCCAATAAGGCATATAATCAAAAAAAGCTAAAAGCATCAAGAAAACATCTATTCATTCTGCTCTGCCCCTTCCCCAATACAATCATAATCCTCATTGTCTAGTAATAGGGCATGCCCTTCAACTTCTTCTTCTGAGTCCCCAAAATCAATGCCTTGTAACTCCTTTTCAGATTCTTCCAAGACTGCATTATCTTCAACTTCTATCATTTGCTCTTTTCCTCTAAGGGATGAAGATCCTCTCACTTGACCTCTTTTTGTCTTAGGTGCAGCAGCATCTTCAACACCAAGGGGCTCCTTTCTCTTTTTAGTCCTTTGCCTAGTATATGTCATTGGCTGCCCGATTCCTGAAGCCTCAAAAACTACATCCCAAGGAAGGCCATCATCATTTCAATCCTCAAACACCCTCTCATTCCCAGCATTTGTCATACTATGATTTTTAAAAACAAAAAATTTGACTCTGATGTTTTAAAAACCAATAGAGTAAAATTTTTAAGACCCATGTGACTACTGCACGTGAGTTTTAACAAAGCCAAAAACCTTGTTTGCACGCCCAAAACAACTCTAAAGTGCCGTGCAGATGCGACGCAAATCCACAGTCTGCACCTGACCCAGTTTCCTTTCTTTCAGAATGATGAACCCTAAATGCCATTGAAGCAATTTCTCTCCGGATTCAACCTTGTCGGAAACCAACGACGCAATGAGATTCTGCAAAGCATAAGGTGCCCACAATAGCGATTTTCGCGGAGTCCTCAATACGACGCCGTCGCGATTGTGTTTTTCCTAAAACCCGCTACGCTATAGCGTGATAGTGCCGCAATAGCCGCTATTTGACAACACTGATATCCTCTATTTATGTATAAATAATGTAATTATCCTATAAACACACATCTACTGCATACTCTGACACACGGCTTTTTCGGCTGCTGTCACTTTTCCAACGGAAAGTCTTTTTCTTATCACTGAAGGAGAAAGGGTCTTCGGAAAAAGACTTTCAGGTTTTCCGGCTGCTGTCACTTTTCCGAGGGAATAAGGAAAAAAACTTTTTCTTGTCTTTCCAACGACCCTTTCTCCTCCAGTGACTTTTCCGGCTGCTGTCACTTTTCCGACAGCCTGTTTCCGCATTTCAGTGGAGCTCTCCACTTGTCACCCTTCTTTTGGCTACCTTTTCCGCATTCCAGTTGACCTTTCTGCTTGCTGCCTTTTTCTGGCAAATGCCTTCAGCTCGCCGATCATTTTCCAGCGAAAAACTTTCAGGTTGCCTCTCTGTCACTGTACTTTTCCAACGTTTTTCTTGGTGACTTCTATGCTTCATTGGTTGTGCATTTCTGCCATTATTTTCTCTTTTTCAAGTTTGAATAATTTTGAATCTCCATTATTCGTTTGAAGCTTCCAAATTTTGGTTTTAAGAAGATCGGAACTTGCTTTGAATTTTCTTAGGTTGATGGATATTCCAGCTCTCTCTTCCTAGCAATATTCCCCGATTTCACCGAAATCCTTGAGTCGTCTTCAAAATATTGGTTAGAAGCTTCCAAATGATGGTTTTAAGAATGTCGGAACATGCTTTTCTCAGGCTGATGGATATTCCAGCTCTCTCTTTCTAGCAATATTCCCAGACTTCACCAACATCCCTGGGTTGTCATTCAAACTATTGTGTTTTTTATTGGATCTCAAGTTTTATGTTTTTGTTGGGAATAAACTTTCTTGTAACAAGCTGATTGCTTAGTAAGCTTCAGCTTGAGGGGGAGTGTTGGAAATCAGAATTAATATTCTGATTCTAGTATTAATTACAGTTTATAGGGAAATTATCTTTCATTTAGAGAAAACAAAATATCCTCTATTTATGTATAAATAATGTAATTATCCTATATAAACATGCAAGTGCTGTGTACTCTGACACATGGTTTCAGTCTATTATCCCCCCATATTTTCTCTCATTTTACACTCTATCTATTCTTCTTTTAATGATTCAAATGTTGCTATTCCTATAATACTGAAACGTTATATAAAGATAGAAAATGACTATATAAAATTAAAAATAGAACTAATATTCAATGCAAATGGATGAAAAGACTTTGATCAATCAAACTCCACGGGCTGCCTTTTAAAAAAAATCACACTCCATGGGCTAGCAAACAAAAGTCTATCCCCCCCATAGATATCATAATGATCAACGAACTTGTCACAGAGAGGGAAAGAAACTCTAATTCAATCAGTTTTTCTGTGCATAAGAAACAGAAACAAAAAAAAAGTCAATTATTGCCAAAAATAGAATGGATGACTAAGGAAGTATATCACAAACCATATACTGTGGGATCAGAGAAGCACCCAACTTCGTATTGAATAACCTTTCAAGGCATGCAACAAGAGTATTTTCTAGGCCAGGCACATCTAACTGAGTCTGTAATGCACTGCAAAATTAAAGCAGAAAATCAAGGGAAAAATTCTCTAGAAGGATGTATAATGTCCTTGAATTAACACTGATCAAGACTTTACAACAAAATCTTATTCATTTATTTTTATTTTTTGCATTTAGGTGACAGGACCGGATAGGTCAAAGCACAACGCATGCACCCCAACAGAATAATAAGTTCAACAGTTTTACTCAAAATGCATTCAATTCAAGTCATGAAGAAGATACTGAATGCACACATAAGTCTGAAACACGTCAAACCTGAAGCTCCACCAAAATTCAACACAAAGACCAAAATAACAAATAGATAAATTTCCATTGTTTTTTCTTTTTCTTTTTGAAGAATAATTATATTCTATGCACACACTTATTACAAATGTCCCAAGCAAACACTCTAACAAGCAACAAGACACAAAACGAGCAAAAGGGTACAACAAAATTGAGAAAAAGGAGCGAACTTGATGATGACTGGGAGAGGGAAACGATTGAGAAAGTCCCTGGAGGAATCATCGCTGTGAGGCCCTGAAATCGAAGAAATGTTACTCACAGAGTGAAAAAATGTGATAATCAAAGAGAAGGGAAGTTAGGAACCTGGGTAGTGAACAAAATCAGAAGCTGCTTGGAGGAGTTGAGAGGAATCGTCCATGGCGTAACTCTCACCGAGTCTGAAGCAGAAACCCGACAGACAAGGGAAGAAAAAGGGAAGAAACAAACCTACGTACGTGGCAATAGGTGTTCTACGTGTAACACAGACATAAAATTGTCCCACAAATTTTGTTTTTTTATATTAAGAAATTGGTTATAATTATTCATCCATTTTAATGATCACTAATACCTGTTTATTTTTAATGAATTTTTTTTCTCTCAATCAACTTTTATTTTTTTTATTCACAATTGAATATGAGATTTTACTTTAAGAGGAACAAACTCACTACAACTCGAAACAACGTCAGTCCAAAAAAAAAAATTATTTGCTTAAATATATTTTTATCTCTTGGTGTCATTTTATTAAAAGTTAGTTTTGATCTTTTATTTTTTTAAGATTTTTTTGAACTTTTATATCTTAATTTTTAATTAATGTTCACTCTTCAAAACCATAATATATTGCCTTCTTAATTTTGGTTCACAAATTTGATTTTTTTTTTTTAAATTCATGTTATTCACTTACATAAAAATTTATTTATGAAATTCATGTATAAGAATCATAAACATTATTAATCAAAATCATATAAAAAGTTAATCTCACAAGCAACGAAAAACTCTTTTTTATTTAAAAATGTGCTTCAAAATCTAAAGGATAAAATATGCTTTTGACCCCTAATCAATTTTTCCTTCGGATCGGATCTCTAATATTTGAAAAAATTTGTTCGAGGTCCATGTCGTTAGTCGGAATTCGTTAATTGCTTACGTGGCTGGTAACCAACCACACAGGCATGTCACGTGTGATGCTACCTGTAATATTTGTTTGATTAGGATTACTGGTGGAAAAAAGTTTATTTTAAAAAGAAAAGTAAAAAAATGACATCATTTTGCATGTTTAAAAAATATTTTTTTTCTTTTCAATAGTAGATGATATTGTTTTGCATTCACAACCTCATTACTCACGCAATGATGTTGTCCCCATAACCAGCACTCACACCCTTTAGTCTTATAGTCACAATGAAGCTCAGAGCAGTGAGTAGTGAGCATGGCTATCATCACCCGAACTAGAGCAACCCACACACTCACACTCACAGATCCCACCCACCACACCCAACAACAACCCCTTTTCTTTCTGGTTCTACTTCACCCTCTTCGTCTCTCTCCTCACTCTTTTCTTCATCTTCACCTCCTCCACCCTTTCCCCTAAGACTCCAAAACTTGGTTCCTCACCCTTCCATCCCCCCTCCGCTACCACTACTCCAATGGCCACACCATCAAGGTCTAAACACACCTCGACGAAACACCCCTCCAAGTCCCTCATCAGCAAGGTCTTAGCTCTTACTCCTAGCGCCACCTCACCAAATCCCTTGCCGCCAAGGGCCTCCAAGTCACCTCCCTCGACCACGTAGGTGTCGCAACCTACCTCACGACAGGACAATGAAAGCGAAATAGATAAGCCGACACGTTCGTTTCCTAGGGAGAAAACGTGTGGAGTCGCCACCAACATTTATTCGAAGGAAACATTAGGAAAACCAAAAAGAGGTCTGTGAATTTTGAAAATAAGGGTTCGGAGTTGTTTACGCATGGGGAAGGTATTAGCACCCCACACGCCCGTCACAAGGGACGATAGCCTTTAATCGAGTGTGCGTAACGTGACTTCAAAATTATGTATTTTCCCTTTTTTATGTTTCTTTATTTTTTGGGGTCGACAAGGGTGTTGCCCTTGCTCCTACGTATCCTCAGGTGCGATGAAGAATCCAGACCTACGTAGTTCTTTAAGTCTGAATGTTGGTGTGTTAAATTGATTTTTATGTTTTTGAAAGATTCATTTTAATTGTGAACAAAAAGTCATTTAAGGCGTTGGACCTTGAAACAATGTTTTAAATTTTGAAAAGCGGAGAGAATCGTTAAGGCGTTAGACCTTGAAATGATCTTTTAAATTTGAAAAGCAAAGAGAATTGTTAAGGCGTTGGACCTTGAAACGATCTCAAGTAATATTTGATAAAAAGAAGTTAGTTATGAGTTGGTTTTATCTTGGTTTTGTTTATTAACTTTCAATCTCTTTAAAGACAACTTTACAAGACTGGTGATCGGTTAAGATTGAACTTTATAAAGAAAAATGAGATTGCTAATGATAGATGGAGAAGATGGATGTGCACATAATAACAAGGGGGACCCCTAAGGGTACATAGATCACATTCAATCCTCAAAAATAAAACTAACTAACGGTTGCACGAAGAACACAAAACAAGAAAACGACGTAGGGAATGATCGCGGTCGCGATTCGGTAGTGCCTTGGCTTTGTTTCCTCTTCTTTCTTCTTCTTCTTTTTTCTCAGTTCTCTCAATTCCCTCCACTTCTGAACCTTGGAACCCTTTAAAACACCCTTAAGATGCCTATTTATAGGCAAAAGGCCACCTTGAGGCAGTTGGAGCTCGCCCAGGTGAGCTGAAACTTAACCCTGAAGCAGTGAGCTTGCCCAGGCGAGCTAGTCCCTTAGCCTTGAAGTTATTTGGTGGCCTAAGTGAGCCAAATGCGGGCCTAGGCAAGTTGGGGCCTAGGAAAAACAAGAAAAAGACCCTTTTGCCCTCCTTTCTTAGTATCTTTTGTCTTCCTGATCGAAACACCGAATGGTTCCTTGCTTTACACTGTAACTAGTGTTCAACACCGTAAGTTGACTAACAAGGATCAAAAGATCAACGAACGATAGTCCCCGGACGAAGTTAGGGAATGACAGTTGGCCCTCTTTACTTATCTTTTATTGGAAATAAAAGGGAAGTAAAGATAAGGACACTAATTTCGTTCGAGCGACCTTGCTATCTAAAATGGACACTAGAGAAAACAAAAGAAATTAAACCGAAAAAGCAAAAGGACATTGAAGTCCTATAACACCAAACAAAGGACCTTGAAGCCTTTAAAAAAACATAAAAAGGGAGGACATTGAAGTCCTATAGAACATAAGAGCAGAAATCATTTGATGTTTTTTTTTAAAAGCATAGAAACAGAGGACGTTGAGTCTTAAGAAGCAAAAAGACAATGACATTGAGTCTTATGAAAGATAATGACAAGGACATTCAGTCTTATGAAAGACAAAAGACATTGAAGTCTTACAAAGTGAAAAAGACAGAAGATATTAAAGCCTTTGAAATATAAATGACTTAAGACATTGAAGTCTTTAACAGAGGACTTTGAGTCCTATGAATGCATTAAGACAGAGGACTTTGAGTCCTATAAAGATGAGGCGAGGACTTTGAGTCCTATGAAAGATAAAGGCGAGGACTTTGAGTCCTATGAAAGATAAAGGCAAGGACTTTGAATCCTATGAAAGATAAAAGCGAGGACTTTAAGTCTTGTGAAAGATAAAGGCGAGGACTTTGAGTCCTTTGAAAGATAAAAGTGAGGACTTTGAGTCCTATGAAATATAAAAGTGAGGACTTTGAGTCCTGTGAAAGATAAAGGAAAGGACTTTGAGTCCTATGAAAGATAAAAGCGAGGACTTTGAGTCCTATGAAAAATAAAGGCGATGACTTTGAGTTCTGTGAAAGATAAAGGCGAGGACTTTGAGTCCTGTGAAAGATAAAGGCAAGGACTTTGAGTCCTATGAAAGATAAAGGCGAGGAATTTGAGTCCTACGAAAGATAAAAGTGAAGGACATTGAGTTCTATGAAACAAGCCAATAGGTACTAGTACCAAAGGGTTCAACCTTATGAGAAAGCAAGAGGTTGACTCTTTAAGAGGGCCTCTCATCCTAAACTCAAAAGATAGGACATTAGATTTGGGAAATTGGTATATAAAGAGAAATCTATGCACTTATAGCCTAATATGAACATGATTTTTGGGATGCAGATGCATGCAACCTTCACCTTGAAATGCAGTAAATGTAGGCTTTGTATCTAGTAATGCAAAAGGTTTTGAATCATGAAATTTGTGTAATGCTCATGACATTCTTTCCTATTTTTGTGATTTTGATTTGATTTTTTTTTCTTTTTTGTGGAAAACACAGATTGACTGTCTCTATCTAAAAGACGTGATAACTCATGCGACCTCGCCCTATCCTTTGCAAATCTCTTCGGGGACTCCCTCAGAGTGTATGTTTTGATTCAATCACTTGACAATTTTGGATGGCGACAGTGGAGCCATTTGACATTTAATTAATCAATTGAATTATTGATCCTAGGGTTCGTCCTTTTCTTTTTGTTTAAAACCTTCTATTTTTCTACACAGCACGGAAACATAAGGCTTTGGGATCGATTGTGCTCCCCATTGAAGGATGGCAATGGATTGTCACACTTTGGTATGTGACCTAGTGAAACTTTCCTAATTTAAAGTCATAGAGTGATGCCAAGGGTCCGTCGATCAAACTTGATGACATGGGTTGATTCCGAAAGAATCCATACAACAAAGGCTACCCTTGGATTCAAAAGGAATCCTAAGGAGTCTGCATAAGCAACTAACATCAGATGTACCTTACTATCACAATTGTCTTTGGGCATTTTCCACAAGCTCCTGGTTGGATGAGTTTTTCTTCTCAAATAGGCAAGTGCGAAACCTCTTCTTTTTTTTTCAACAATCACAAGCGTGTGTGGGTTCCATTCTAGAATCCAAACTTAAAAGCAAAATTAGTCATTCCTTGATCCACATGGGCTTTATAGGGCTTGTAACATGGTCAGGGGTAAGAGGGCTATGAAAAAAAGGATCAGAGAGGCTCAAAGAGTGTTTAAGGGTTACATTGAGTAAGAACCTCGAGAGCGTTGTTTGTACCTTTTGGGTTGGGCTATACTCCTTTTGTCTTATACATTAATCCTTATTGCATTTTTTGTGTCTTCCTTGTAAAATCTGGAGATCTTTTGTCTCTCTTTTTCCGCACTCGCCTTTGGCAGATTTTATTTTCTTTTTCTTTTCATTGTTGCCCAACTTCATGCATATGTTTTTTGCATTGCTCTTCCCGCCGGTTTAGTGGTGGTTCTTACTCGGAGTTTTTTTTTTGTTTTTTTGTTTTGTTTTTTTAGAAAACAAATATGCTTTGGCTCGGAGGGGGTAGCAAGGGATAAATTAGTGTTTGGGATATTGAAACACGACCATGTGTCATTTCAAATCTTGACTTAGATCCTTTAGTAGTTTGGGTTTTGGGACAAAAACTTTGATAAACATGCTCCTGATTGTCTTTTCCTTTTTTATTTTTTATTAACCCTAATTTTTGCCAAGGCCACTCTTTCGGGTTTTCTACCTACTAAGTGAGAACTTCTTATCTGCCCCTAGGTTCGCTTGAGGCTCATGCATGGTGCCTCTCATTGTCCCAGAGAAGGGCTCTAAGATATCTATTGTTATCTTTTGTCATGACCTTGTAGCAACGAAAAATGAAAGAAACTGTGCAGGTTCTCAAAAATGAATTTTCAAGGACGAGAAATATTTAAAGGACTTTCAATTGACAGATTAAGTCAAATGACTCTTGTTCTTGACAACTCACTGTTCTCTCAAAAAGATAACTTTTAAAAATGATAAAATTAGGTCTCATGAATGTCTGTACTTTTTGATTTGAAACACAGTCAATCAATTTTTTTTACTTTACTCGTCGTTTATGGCACCCTCCCCAAACGTGGAGAACGAGCAATTTTTTATTGAATAGACTTGGAGATCAACTTAGGAGCGCAAGTTACTTGAGCAAACAAACCAACGGCTTACATTCACACTCCAGTGAAAGTTAAATATGCAAAGATGTAATTGTGAGAGAATGAGAGACAAGGACATCAAATTTATCCATATTATTAGCATTGTGACTGTTGATTACAGTAATGGCATAAACCTGAAAATCCTAATGAGTCATTAGAGACATCTAACAACAACCTTCAAATTGCCCTAAGCATCATACATAGTATTGCTTAACGACATCAAAATTCACGAGCGATTCTCCTCCTCAAATCTCGGCCAGCCTGCATCAATCAGACTTTGCACCTTATGTTTCAAGCTCATACAATGCTCAATGGAATGCCCCAGAACTCCCCCATGATAAGCACATGTCACGTTAGGGTTGTATCCTTTGGGAAACAGAGGTTGAGAAATCTTTGTTGGGCTTATGACTGCTATTGCATTATCGAACAGACAGGGGAGTAAGTCAACATATGGCATTGGAATTGGGGTGTATTCTACAGGCTTCTTTTATGGAAAGTTCCTTCCCTGGTTAGTGTTTTGATTGGTATTAGGGGTGGTGTTTGGTCTTGGATGTGCATCGGGTGGATTTTGTGGCTGATTTGGGGGTGGCCTTTGTGGATGATTGGGCGTTCTTGGTTGGTAGGGTGGTGGGTAATGAGAAGGACTGATATTGGCTGAGTATTGACATTGTTGGGCTAATGGGAAATTTGGTCGTGTAAGAACAACAGCCACAACATGGGTTTCTCCCTCCTTCTTATTCCCTCCATTTGCCCCAGGCCTCCTATCACCAGAATTCATCGAAGCAGCGTAATCAAATTTTCCTCTTTTTAGGCCTACTTTGATCCTCTCACCCGCAAACACTAAATTTGCAAAGCTTGAAGGCATGTAATCCACCATCTTTTCATAGTAGAACACCGCTAACGTGTCCACTATCATTGTTATCATCTCCCTCTCCATCATTGGGGGTGTTACTTGAGCTGCCAAATCCCTTCACCTTTGGGCGTATTCTTTGAAAGATTCATGCTTCCTCTTACATGTGTTCTGTAGCTGCATTCTATCCAGAGCTATATCAGAATTGTACTGATATTGCCTAACGAAGGTAACCATTAGGTCCTTCTAGGAATGGACTCGAGAAGGTTCCAAATTAGTATACTAGGTGACGGTTGCCCCAGTAAGACTTTCTTTGAAGAAATGCATCAACAATTTTTCATTTTTCGAGTATGCCCCCATTTTTCTATTGTACATCTTCAGGTGATTCTTGAGGCAAGTAGTCCATTTGTACTTATGGAAGTCTGACACCTTGAACTTCGGAGGGATAACGATGTCGGGCACTAGGCACAGTTTTGCCATGTCAGCAAAAGGATAGTCTCTGCCCCTTTCAATGGCCCTCAGCCTTTCTTCTATATGATCAAATTTTTCATTTTCCACCATGGCAGGAGGCAACCTCCCCACCGCAAAATGTAAGGGTTGTAAGTGTGGTTGTGGGTGGTACTGAGGGCCCCTCAAAGTGTTTGGCAGGGGTATGCCACCAAATGCTTGCCCTTTAGTGACATATTCGCGGTGAGGCTCGAAGTCGGCTATAGTGCAATCTCGGGGTACTTCATGTGTCTCCCCCATGGGTTGAGGGACCTATGCATGACCAGATTGGGGTTGTTGGCTCTCAATGGGTATGGAAGCAGAGTTATCGACATTCTAATCAGAAGCATGTGCAACATTGGGTGATGTATAGTTGAAAGGCAAGCCATATGGTGGGATGTAATGCTTGCTTTGGACCTGCATGAAATGGGGGTCGCCCGTATTTCCCAATGCTTCACCTCTGTAGCCTGCCATATCCAAGACTAGACGATTTACTTGATTGAGGCCAGACAGGTGAGTCGGGTCCACCTCAGTGGCAGTACTTGTGGCAACGACTGTAGCCGTGTTGACCTTCATCATTTTTCTCATACTCATCATGGCTTCCATCATTATGGTCATTTGCTCTTTCATGGCCTCCATGTCGGCCTTTATCTATTAATGTACCTCCTCTATTTCACTCATCACTCTAGCTTTGGCATGAGTTCGGTAAAGGCACCGTAAGGTGCGTTCTTTCCTTTTGATTACAATGATTACAGTTCTGATTTCAAGGAAAGAATGCAATGAGCAATGCCACCAACATGAACAGAAAAATAAGCATGGATGTATGTGGATGATACATTGTTGAAGTATTGCAAATTTTTACATAGGACATTCAATAGAACATAGGGTCAACTCAATTCAGATTTTCATTAAAACAACATTGTTCATTACATCTTGTCAGAGTAAAAGTGCAACTGGAAATAAAACATGGACATCAACAGTCCCTAATTTTGTAAATTATTTAGCTCAATCATGTGTTGGCAGTAGCCAAAGAAGCTATGTAAACTCAATCCATCTTCTACCCCAACTTTTGCAAGCTGGTTACTTCCACACTTGACCTTGACTTGATGAAAACCTTTTCTTAAAAGCATGTACTTGGTTCGACCCCATAATCCAAGGAATAGAAATTTTAATCGTCAATACTTTGATAACATATCATAAAGATGAATGATTAGGGCATACTTATGCTATGCATGACAAATGTAATTATGAGATCGACATGAAACGCCCAAAGAACTATCCTTTCCTAGTTAACCATGCATTAGGTACCATGTTCACATGATTTTCAAATGAGTGTATAATCCCAACGTGGTTTGTTTATAGCTATCGTCATGGTACCCAACACATGTAACTAAGAATGTAGTGTAAACTTTCATTCTTCATTGTGACTTTCTTTTTGTTCTTCTATTTTTAGGAGAATGCAAGGCATGAGAAACTATGTGTCTGGATCATGCATGAGTGAGCATAACATGCGGAAGATGAAAATAGAATGTATGCAATTGGCAGAACAAAAGCATGCTAAAATGAAGATGTATGATAATGCAATGCCTTATGAAAATATAATGCATGAATATGATAAATGGAGGAATGATATGTCCATTACAATGCCATGAAGAGATGCATGATACGATCAAGGAACGAGCCAGAGTGAGTTTGCAATGTGCCCCCTAATTCATGAACCTAATGGAAAGGATCCAAAAGTCCACTTCTAGTGATAACTCCCAAGGGTACTTTCATGTAACCTTACCGGTCTCTAGAGATATCATCCTCTTAGACAATACATTGTGGCGATAGAGACTATCAGCAACAATGCATCACCAAAAGAAGAAAACTCTAAATGAGGCTTCACTGTTATCAAGCAAGTCGGAGACCCAGCATGACTACAGATCAACCTCCACTCCTTATGGCTCACATAGACCTAGGTATAGGGCCTAATATCTCAACGTGTTTGCCAAGGTGTAGGTGCCATGTGTTCATAGAACAAAAATATTTCTAACTACGAATGTAATTTGACAGACACACACCAAACACAATAACATAGCAAAGTTGATACATAAATATGGACAAAACAAAAGATAAAAGAGAAGAGGGAGCATAAATAAAGAAGAAGTCACGATAAAACATTGCACATTGATCGAATGACTTAACTCTCTAATAGTCCCCAATGGAGTATCCAACTGTCGCAACCTACCTCACGACGGGACAGTGAAAGAGAAATAGACAAGCCAACATGCTTGTCTCCTAGGGAGAAAACGCGTGGAGTCACCATCAACGTTTATTCGAGGGAAACATTAGGAAAACCAAAAAGAGGTCTATGAATTTTGAAAATAAGGGTTCTGCAGTTGTTTATGCACGGGGAAGGTATTAGCACCCCACGTGGCCGTCACAAGGGACGACAACCTTTAATCGAGTGTGCATAACGTGACTTCAAAATTATGTATTTTCCCTTTTTATGTTTCATTACTTTTTGCAGAAAACAAGGGTGTTGCCCTTCCTCCTTTGTATCCTCAAGTGCGATGAGGAATTCAGATCCTAATTTCGTTTGGGAACTATCATTCGCTGATATTTTGATTCTAGCTAACCGAAAGGTGTTGTTCGACACCGGTTTCTGCACAAGGCGTGAGATCGTTCAACGTTTTGGTCAAGCATGTGAAAAATACCCAAGGAGAGGGGCAAAAGGGTTATTCCAGGAAATTTTCTGGACTCTGGCTCGCCTAGGCTAGCCTCTGGCTCGCCTGGGCCCCCAAATTGCTTAGGGATGAAGGAACCAGCTCGCTTGGGCGTGCTAGTTTCTTTTGGACTAAGCATTAGCTCGCCTGGGCGAGCTGCCATAGTCTCAAATGCCCTCATTTCCTATAAATAGGCGTGAGGGAGGCTGAGGAAGGGGTTGGACATTCAGTATTAAGAGGATTTTGAGAGAAATCAGAGAGAAGAAGAAGAAAGAAGAGAAAAACGAGGCTGGGACGCTACCGAATTGCGACCATAATCGACTTCTACATCGTTCTTCGTTCGGTGTTCTTCGTCAATCATCCGGTTAGTTTTTGTTTTAAGGATTTGGATACGATCTATGCACCTTTAGGGGTCCTCTTTGTTGTTTTGTGCATCTCCATCTCATTCTTCTATCATCAGTAATCTCTTTTCTTCTTGTAAAGTAAAGTTCAACCGATTATTAGTGTCGTAAATCATCTTTTTAAAGAGAGTGAAAGTTAACGAATAAAAACCAAGATGAAATCAACATATAACTAAATTTCTCTTCATTAAAGTCACTTGAGATTGTTCAAGGTCCAATGCCTTAACGGCCTCCTTTTGTTCTTGTTAGTTAAAAAATGAATCTTTCAAAAGCCTAAAATCAACTCAACACACAATTTTCTCGCTTTAAAGAACTATGTAGGTCCGAATTCCTCATCGCACCTGAGGATACGTAGGATCAAGGGCAACACCCTTGTCGACCCCAAAAAAAATATAAAAGGGAAAAGTATATAATTTTCAAGTCATGTTTTGCACATTCGATCAAAGGTTATCATCCCTTGTGACGGGCGCGTAGGGTGCTAATACCTTCCCCATGCATAAACAACTCCTGAACCCTTCTTTTCAAAATCCGCAAACCCCTTTTTGGGTTTTTCAAACGTTTTCCTTGAATAAACGTTGGTGGCGAATCCCGTGCGTTTTCCTTTTTGGAAGATGTACCTTTTACTTCGCCTCGCCCTCTCGTCAAAGGGTAGGTTGCGACACATACGTAGTTCTTTAAGTTTGAATGTTTGTGGTTAAATTGATTTTTATGTTTTTGAAAGATTCATTTTAATTGTGAACAAAAAGTCATTTAAGGCGTTGGACCTTGAAACAAGGTTTTAAATTTTGAAAAGCGGAGAGAATCATTAAGGCGTTAGACCTTGAAACGATCTTTTAAATTTGAAAAGCAAAGAGAATCGTTAAGGCGTTGGACCTTGAAACGATCTCAAGTGATATTTGATAAAAAGAAGTTAGTTATGAGTTGGTTTTATCTTGGTTTTGTTTATTAACTTTCAATCTCTTTAAAGACAACTTTACAAGACTAGTGATCAGTTAAGGTTGAACTTTACAAAGAAAAACAAGATCGTCGATGATAGATAGAGAAGATGGATATGAACATAATAACAAGGGGGACCCCTAAGGGTACATAGATCACATTCAATCCTAAAAAATAAAACTAATCGAAGGTCGCACGAAGAACACAGAACAAGAAAACGATGTAAGGAATGATCGCGGTCGCGATTCGATAGCGCCTCGACTCCATTTCCTCTTTTTTCTTATTTCTCTCAATTCCCTCCACTTCTAAACTTTGAAACCCTTTAAAACACCCCTAGGGTGCCTATTTATAAGAAAAAGGCCACCTTGGGGCGGTTGTAACTCGCCCATGCGAGCTAAAACTTAACCCTGAAGCAGTGAGCTCGCCCAGGCAAGCTAGTCCGTTAGCCTTGAAGTTATTTGGTGGCCCAGGCGAGCCAAATGTTGGCATGGGCGAGCTGGGGCCTAGGAAAAACAAGGAAAAGACCATTTTGCCCTCCTTTCTTGGTATCTTTTGTCTTCCTGATCGAAACACCGAATGGTTCGTTACTTTGCACTGTAATTAGCGTTCAACACCGTAAGTCAACTAGTAAGGATCAAAAGATCAATGAACGATAGTCCCCGAACAAAATTAGGATATGACAATAGACATATAACAATTTCGAACCAACGACAGGGACCTGAGACAAAATTTATCAAATATTAATTAGGGATCTGATCTGAAGGAAAAATTTATTAGGAACCAAATGCAAAAAAAGGGTATTTATCAAGGACCAAAAACATATTTAAGTCAAATCTAAATTAATCACTATTTCAAAAACAAAACTTATCCAAATTTGAAGGTTTAATGTTACTTTTTATCCATTATGTTACTTTTGCTAATGTTTCTAATGGAAATTGGAAAAAATTACCAAAATAAGATACTTTAAAAACTTAAAGTACTATAATGAAAATTTTAAAATATAATGTACCAAAATGAAACAATTACAAAATATAATGAATCAAAAGTGATATTAAGCCCAATTTAAAAGACAAAGTATTTAAATGAACCTTTAGAAAGATAAAAAATCAAAATGAATTTAAGTATAAAAAAGATCAAAATATGTTTTAGTTTATTTTATTACTTCATAAAAAACAATAGTTTACTATATGTATTTACGTAATGAATGTTTATTTTTATACAAAATAAAATTATAATAAATAAATATTTTGAATATATAAGTTATGACATATTTAAATTTATAATAGATAAATATATTTGAATATATAAATTATAGGTTATATTTATGGTAAATGACATAAATTGTGATAAAATTAGTGTTAATAATTAATTTTCAAAAAAAATTATTAAGATTTAATCAACTTGAATGAAATTGTCTCCTATGAAGAATATATGTGATCTCATATTAATAAATGGGAGAAAAACAAGGTAAATGGAAAGAAATAAACAGTTAACAAAATTAACTATACAAATAAATATAAAGTTGAGGTAATTAGAGATGATTATGAGGAAAAAAATTAATTAATTATGTAGATATGCGAGAAATGCATATCTAAATAGATAAAGTATTAAAAAAGTTTGATTGTGAGAGTAGGATAAGCGAGAATTTTACTATCTAAGTTGATATTTCAAATTAAATATATTATAACTCAATTTAATACTATTTGTTTTAGATACTTTTATCTAATTTATTTGTTAATTTTATGAGTTATAATACATTGAACATGAATGCTTCTCAACTATATAAATATAAATATATTTGAAAGACAAAATATTCCTTAATCAATTTGTTTTTAATGGATAAAGATTGTTGTTAATTATTGTTCCTTAGTCATGTACCTCACACAACCTTTCTCTATGTGCAATCTTTTGACATAGGTCATTGAGTTCTAAAATGGTGGGTTGTCCACCAATAAGAACTTTGACACATGAATGAGTTTAAGTTTTAGTTTTAGTTTAGAAGCGTGTTTGATGGAATCGTAAAGCAAACATAACATGTATATGCATGTTTGGCAATCTCTTGGTGGGGCACCAAAGAACTTTGACGCATAGGTGAGTTCAAGTTTTAGTTTAGAAGTGTGTATGATGGAATCGCAATGCAGGCATAGCATGTATATGCATGTTTGGCAATTTGTTGGTGGAGCATCAAATCTCTCCCCTTGTGCGTTCATCCATTAGATCTCCCTTGGAACATGCATTGTGGCAATACAAACTTCAAAACAAACATGCTTCACGACAACTCATTGCATTATTTAGAAACTTGTCGCTCCCTGTGCTTCTTTAATGGAAAGCTTGGATACTTGACTTTAATGTTTAGAAACTGATTGCACCCCTTCTATAATTAACAATCAATTTTATTAAGTAATAATAATTTAAAGAGATAAATAAATTATATGAATTAATACTCATCATTTTTATGTTGTGTGGATTTCTTGGCTAAATCCGGTGTCTCATCTAATGAGCAATTGGTATCTTAATTCACATGCTTTAAATCTTACTATGTTGCTTAGCTTTTTTCTTGTATTCTAAATGATAAAAAAAATGCATCATTTTTATTAATACTATTTATTCCACAAAAACTGTCACAAAACTACCAAGTTGATTACATTATATGCTTTATTTTTTAAAGTTATCTAGTTTATTAATCAATCTATAACCAACCATTTATTGCCATTATCAAAATTATGGTTGGGACTTTAAAAAGCTATTTCTATGAAAGTAAACCAAAAATGCTAGTTTGTATGAATTATCCCACAAGATCTGTCACGAAATCTACGGGCTGATTTTTGCTATGGTTGAAATCATTTCTTGTCATCATTTTTTTAAAAGTTTTTTTTAGTTTATTAATTAGTCTATAAAATTGTTAAAATTATTGTTGAAACTTTAGAAGGTTGTTTTCCGTGAAAGTAAAAGGTAAATGCTAGTTTATATGAATTATTCCACAAAATTTGTCACATGAGACTACCAAACTGACGTGAGTTGCTTGAATTATTCTTTTTACACTTACATATAACACTCCTACTACAACTCTCGCAAGCCATTGGATTTCATAACCAAGAATACATTACAACCCAAGAAATAACACCACATGCACATCTCACTACCACAACTTTTCACTCAAATCCAAATTTTTCACGATCAAGTGTTGAAATATGTGGTGGTCAATCTTCATCCTCATACAATATTTTGACAAAAGGAATCCACATAGCATTGGATTTCCAACATAGGAATCATTTCCAAAATGTATTAAATTGTCCACTTGTACTCAAACTGATTATGTGAAGGGTTAAACACAATGAGAAAATTTAAAATTATCAAGGCCAAGGGAATCTTTCCTATCAACTAGTTCCACAAGAGGTCCAATCATTCCAAATTTCGAGGATCAAAAACAAAATTCGGCCATTTATCAGGGAATGAAACATATTTAAGTCTTTCTTAATTAATTTGCCCAAGGATTATGGAAAGATATAAGTGATTGCACTATGTGAGAGGTCAAGTCCTTTGAGAGAATGCAATTCTCTAATGACTTTTGGAATTTCTCCCTCAAACATGTTACTCCCTTCGTCCCTAAATATAAGTCCTTTTTTTCAATTTTGTTTACCTATTTTTATAAGACTCTTTTTAGGTTGTATTTTGCATTAATTATTTTTTTAACCTGAATACCCTTAATTACTATACAATAAATGCTATGAGTTAAAAAGATAAATGCACTATATCTCTCTTATAAGGATTGTATAAGAATACTAACACACATTAATTAATTAGGTAGAAAAGTAATTAAGTGGAAAGAGAGAAATTATGATTCCCAATAATTTTAAAGGTAATTTTGACAAAATAATATATATTGTTAACAAATTTAATTATACTAACTATATTAACCAATTTTCATAAAGATTGTGAATTAGTTAAAGGGCTTATATTTAGGGATGAAGGGAGTATTTGGCTAATCAAGAGTTGTGAACTTAGTTAATATCCTTACGAGCTTCATGTTTTGACCTTTTATTATAATCATTTTAGAGATTGTTGGTTCCCACATATTTCAAACCAGTTTGAGTGTCATTCACTTTCATTCTTTTATTCTAGGCATACATAATTGTCAACTTGGAAAATACTTGTTTCCTACTAAAAGAAGTCACTACAACATGTATTTTTACAACATTCGAAATATATTACCAAATCATGAATAAATATTACTAATATATTTTGTATTTTATCAAATGTTATATATAATTCATGTTGCTAAAGACATTTAGCAACATTTTTACAAACTAATGATAACATTTAGAAAAATGTTGTAAAAAACATTTAGCAACATTTTCACAATAGTAAGAAAACATTTTAAAAATGTTTCTAATTTGTGTATTTTGTAACGTTCAACAAATCTTAGTAATTCGTTTGTTTTAAAATATGAAAAATGTTATTTTTGTAATATTTTAAAATACATTCATACTTCTCTAACATATATTAGGTAAAAAAATTACTCTAAGATAAATTGTATAATGAGAAAAAGAATTATATTATTAACTTTTTTTACATATATCACAAGAAAAAGGCCCATAATTGCTATTACCAACTCTCCAAATAGACAATATAACTAGCATAATTGAGAAATTTACTATTAATTTAAAAATTTAGAAAAGAAGAAATATATAGCATCTAAAATCAAGGAGCACAATCCAAATAACAAAGCATGATGATTATTAGTTTCCCCTCAAATGAAAGAATACAGAACAAATTTAACATTTGGCTTTAATCCAATTAGCTTAAAAGTGGGAAATTTGATCACTTGAGATCTATACATATCAGCACAAGAAAACAAAGACCATACAAATCAAACAATTGAAGCAGTATGCTTTGCATCCTTGACTTGTCTTCTCAACTTGCCAAGTTCTTAGTTGTCCATGCTAATATTCTTTCCATACTTTTTCTTGATCAATTTAATGAAGTACTCCATTATTCTTTGATCAAAGTCCTAACATGGTAAGGTGAACTAGAAATTGGAACTACTAAAAGAAGAAGCAAAAACAATTTTAATAAAACAATTTCTCATTAGTTCTTTCATTTCCAAAGCATATGCATGTTAGCTTGAAAAGACATTGTGAATGTATGTATATAGGTTTTTGATGATGCTAAAGTATAAGCAAATAAGATTACTTTAAGAAACATTCAAGGTTAAGCAAACAAAGATTGCTTTAAGATTAATTCAAGGTCAAGCAAACAAAGATTGCTTTAAGATTAATTCAAGGTCAAGCAAACAAGATCAAGAAAAAGATAAGGCCTTAGTTTATCAAGAAAAAGATAAGGCCTTAGTTTATTTGTTAAAGGAATCTCACACTGGTTGATTAGTTTTGGCCTCAAACAATTATTTTCAACAACTCAAGGCACTGGATTACCAGGTATTGTAATTGATTACCAGAGACAGATTGCAAATGAACTTTTCAAAAAGGGTTTTGAAATTTAAATTTTAAATCTTGTAATTGATTACCAATAATGATACTTCAGAAAATACTTTGAAAAGTCATGATCCTTCAAACTATAACTATGTAATTGATTACCAAAATCCTGTAATCGATTACCCGTGAGAAAATTTCATAAAAACTTTTTGAAAAAGCACATCTCTTCAAACTATTTTGAAAAGGCACAATGGGCCTATATATATGTGTGTTTGACTTCGAAAAGTGAGAGAGAGATATTCTAAGAGAACTTAATTGTCAAATGCTCTCTAAACAACTATTGGCCAAACACTTGCAAATTTATTGAGAATTTTTCTAGGAACTTCAATTTGTATCATTTACTCTAAAGGGGAGAAATCTTTATATTCATCTCGTAAACTCAATTGTAATCAAGAGACTGTTTGTCTCTTGGATTGTGAGAATATTGAACACAAGGGTGAGGGATCCCAAGATGTGTTCAAAGACTATAAAGGATTTACACAGATAGTGAAAAATCTCAAGTGGGTTGCTTGAAGACTAGACATAGGCAAGGGAAGTGGTCGAACCAGTATAAATTGAGTTTGCATTTCTCTCTTCCCTTATCTCAGTTATTTTATTGTAGGTTACTTTGTCTTGCGTAGTTAAAAGAACATTATTAAATTGATTGCTTCTTCTTCTTCTGCATTCTGAGCCTATCATATATTATTTAAAAGGGAGTTAAAATTTGTTAGTGAGAAAATTTTAAAACTTAATTCACCCCCTCTTAAGTTATTGAGGTCACTTGTCCAACAGACATGTCTAATTCAAGTCAAGGCAGACAGGAAATTCAAGTGTCAAAGATATTGTCTATCAAGAGATAATAAGAACATTATCAATATTATCAACTATAAATATATTGTCAAAAAAGAACTTAACTTCAAGTTGGCACAAATGTTGTAATTGGATATATGGCACTAATACTACCAATATATTATTTAATTGAATAACAAGATTAGAAACTATAAAGTTACATATCCACAATACCAAAATTAACACCAACAATTATAACTTGCAAGCTAGGTTTATAGCAAAATTCCCAATGATTAAAGAATAGGTTTCCAACAAATGTTGCAGCATGCAATATAAATATCAAAAGCTTGTTTCAACTTAGATGCATGATATGGCTAACTTGTGTTTGCAACCATCCTTTTATTTTAATAATGTTTAATAGTTTTCTTTTAATCTTGGATTTTCATACATAATATCAAAATCAAGTTCCAATACTCTAAACTAAAATAAGGGAATCATTTAATCACGCATCAAGCAGAAATGGTGACATTGAAAACATAAATTCAATTACATGGAATTTCTTTTAAAAAAAGATTCTTAGCTCTATTAGCCATAAATTGCAACATCGTGACATGAAATCACAACTAGAGAGTAAAAGATTGGAAGTTGGACCTAAATACCCAATGATCAAGGCAACATTGTCTTAACAAATAAAAAGCCTAAATCAATTCTTAATATAGCCGCAAAACAAATCAATAGTGTAAAAAAAAAAAATCAAACTCACAACATAGGTTTGCATTATGACATTAATTAAAAAAAATATCAAACTTAAATATACCATAACAAGGTGAAAAAAGATAGTCAATTAAAATGTTAAAAAAATAGAAATATAATTAAGTAAACTGAAATTCACCTCTCAGCTAGCTTTTTTACTTGAAGCAATATTTGAAATATTATAAACTTCTAAAAAAGAAATAAAGGAATAAAAAATTAAGTTTATGCATGAGTCAAGTGTAATATAACAAAATAAAATCATCAAAATGCAATTTGACTTATGTTTCTTGTGTTGCTTGTTGTTAGTTTTCTCATCTTTCAAATTACCCAAGTTAGTCCCATCAAAATGAACTTTAGCTTTATTTTCCCTTTTCTTATTTGTTTCCCTTGAAACTCATCAAAATGAACTATGATATTTTTACACAAAAAAACCATGTAAAAAAATAAATATGGTACAAAAAATAGTTTATCCTCAGCCCTTATGACATAGTAAAGTGATTTTCTATGCTAGCTCATTTTACCATATAAAACATGATATAATTTAAAATTAAGGAACATATCAAGTAAACATTCTTTCACATCAAAGTGAACAAAACATAAGAATTAAGAATCATAAAAATGAAAGATGACATAAATCATAACTCATGAATAAAAAGTATCATATGACTAGAAAGTACACAACTAATATTTCATTTAATGCATCAAAATATAATTTTTCATTTTTTTGCATTGAAATTTGAAGAAAAAGTGATGTTCACAACACACGCAACAAAATAAAAAATATATATTATATTCAAAATATATTGCAACAATAATAAATAGAGAAATTTTGAATTGTGTACTCGAATGTCAATTCTCGAAATATCAAATTTTTTTTCAATTATGGTAAGACTCTACGCATATTCACACGAGATCAATCTCTATTATTAATCATTTGAGAAGTGGAACAACAAAAAATAAAAACAATTTAGTTTGTCAAAGTCATGATTTTTTTAAGGATGATGCTAAAGTTCCTTTAAATAAGAACCATTGAGTAACCTATTAGAAAATTGATTTGATCATATCTTTATATGATCATTTCTTTTAATAATTAATTTAATCATATCTTTTGAGACATTTGAAACATACATGTCTAATTAGTCTAACGTGATGTAATCACGTTTCCACCACATCCAAATTACTTTGCTTTATTTATATTTATATTATTTATATTTTTGGTGCTAGCAAAAAATGTATAATATGCCACTAAAGTATTTATTTTACTAAATAAATTATCTAACTTAATTATCAAATAAATATTTTCTTATGCAAATATTGGATCATTCGTTGGTGTGTGATCCCGTAGCTTCAATACAAAGTCACTAGTAAACTAAACATAATTAATTTACTAATCAATATAGGTGTTGTTCAACACTCCATAATGTCTGAATAGTATGAAATAATATTGGCAAAATTGCACTTTTGGTCCCTCAGTTTATCTCCAATTTCGGATTTGGTCCCCCTATAATTTAATTCACAAATTTGGTCCCCCAATTTTATAAATCCCTACAAAATTGGTCCTGGAAGCCCGATTTGGATGTTGACCGTTAACCTCAGACGTTGACTGCACGTGTCAACGTCTGAGTGGTTCCCTTTAAATGCTTCATTTTTTGTAGGTAAAATTACACTTTTGGTCCCTCAGTTTTACTCCAATTTCGATTTTGGTCCCCTTATAATTTAATTCGCACATTTGGTCTCCCAATTTTATAAATCCCTTTATAAATTCAACCAAATTTCATTACTGGAGAAGTTGTATTTCAAATTTCAAAAAAAAAAAAATAAGCCACTTAAGCAGTCATATACACATAATACCGCATGGGGGTGCAAAAAAAGAAAAAAAAAAGGTTATTACAAAACCTGTTAAAGTAAGAAATCTGAAAATTTCAGACCCAGGTTGGGATTCATGCGCTACTTTCCCAAGTTGAACAACCCCGGAAGTGGGAGAGAGAGACAGAGTGATTTTTCTCTGGGTTCCAAGTGAGTGAAAAACTTACGATGAAAAAGAAGTGCGAGATTTATCAAGACTTACCATGTCTCTAGCACTAGTGACTAAACCATTCAAAAGATCAATTTTGCAAGAACAATTTTTAAAGGGATTTATAAAACTGAGGGACCAAATGTGTGAATTAAATTATAAGGGGACCAAAATCGAAATTGGAGTAAAACTGGGGGACCAAAAGTGCAATTTTACCTACAAAAAATGAAGTATTTACATGAAACCACTCAGACGTTGACACGTGGCATTGACACGTGGCAATCAACGTTTGAGGTTAATGGTCAACGTTCAAATCGGGCTTCCAGGACCAATTTTGCAGGGATGTATAAAATTGGGGGACCAAATTTGTGAATTAAATTATAGGGGGATCAAATTTGAAATTGGAGATAAAGTGGGGGACCAATTTTACAATTTTGCCAATAATATTTTATCCTCAAGAACTAATAGAAGAATAATATAATATTTTCTTCCATCAATTACAACTCAATGTTAACTCTAGAGTGTGATATTATTGTCAAACTCTAATAAGTTAACACATTATATTTAATCTATTAATGACTTAAGAAACTTTTTTTTTTCTTTCATTCAATTGCCTTGGTCAAGGTATTAGTTAGATCACAGAGCTTAAACTCATTACCAAGAGTTGATGGATTTTGTCTTGATTAATGATTAATTCTATAAGTATTTAATCATATTCAATGTCCATTCAATTAGTGTCCTAAGGCAAGAGGTGTTCGATATTAAAATATAACAAATAACTTGATCACTTGCACCCATTGAGAATTCAAACAAATCCTTAGATAAATGGTATCTAATTGTCATGCTTTTTCCATCATACTTATTTTCTCAGATGTGTGATGATTACAGGTGGGTTTGTATCTTCATGTTGTCTTTGGAGTTCAGAACTCATAGATGCTAGGATAATGTACTTTGTAGTAAAACACTCTCCCAAGTACTTCTCATCAACCTTGGTTGCTTCAACATCATCAGGGTCTATTGATGTAGTTACAACAAACTTATCATGTTGTCAATAAATTTTTCATGCATGAGAACAATTTTCAAGTTATGGTACCAATCATCATAAATGGCTCTTGCCAATTTTCTAGATTCAAGTATGTGGTAAGTGTTATGCATACTTGGTTTTTGCACTTAAATTTCACAACAATTATCTCATTTCTTCTTTTTCAATGCTTTGTGTGATCCAAAAAGATAGGAATTTAGTTTTTTTGTTATTTTTAGCTTAAGGAAGTTAATGTTAGTGAATTTTATAGTTTTAGATTTGTTTTCGTACAATGACAATGAATTGGAAGATGTTTAATGAGCTGAAGTAACTTGCTTAGCACGCTGATGTACGCTCAGTGCGAGAAGCCCAACCTGGAAGAACATGTGTCAAGCTTTTGGTGGTATTCAAGCTAGTTGTACTGTGCATGTGCGCTCAACGCACACTTTCAAACTAAAGGGTGTAAGGTCTTTTTGAAAAACACGATAGTGTATAGTTTTTAAGGTTTTAAAAAGGGCATTGTTCCATTGGACAAAAAGAAACCACCTTAGGGCATTTTCTAGAGTCTGGAAACCACTTTGGGAGCTCTTGTTCTTCTATGTTCTCCATTTTCTTTGTTTTCATCTTCTTTTTTGGGTCTCTCATGGACGTGAGGGGCTAACTTACTCCTTGTTTGGGGCTTAGATACCAAAAATTTGTGATGTAATGATCTTTACTATCCATTTAATATTATTTTAGTATTATTGCTTCCTTTCTATGTTTATTGCTTTGTTTATGGTTTGATCACCCATATGCATGTATGTTATGGTCTTTTAATTATTGGGAAATGTTTTTACACTAAGAACTAGAAGAAACTTCTAAGTAACCTATATCTAGGGATGGAATGGTGTTGGTTAGCCTTATTTATGCATCTTTACTCTTAACCAAGTTACTTGGTTTAGCTTTCTAAGGGATTAAGAGTGAAATCAAGTGACTTAAATTCTTTCACACAATGGATCATGGTTAAAGTAGATTAGTTGGCAAAGGTAATAGTAGGAATAGATTTAAATGGTGAAAAATTATTAACATTACATCCAAAGTTCATTTGGTAGGCCAAGCACCCAACACTTCTACAAAATTTGCACTGAGCTGCCATTTTTACACACAAAGTGTTTGTTTTTCTTGACTTTTTGAACCTTGCTCTACTTTTCATGTCCTTTATTACTCTTAAACTTTACATTTATGCACTTTTATCTTAAAATCTATCAATTTTTCTTCATTCCATTGCTTAAAATTTGGTATGTACAAATTACGAGCCCAAACAAAGTTCTTGTGGACTCGACACTTGGTCTTACCATTTATTACAACTTGTACAAATTGCTACACTTTCCAAGGAGTTAACAAGTTTTTGGAACCATTGTCGAGGACTTTTTTCCTCATGCTTAGTAGTTTGTCTAACTTCATGCTAAGCATCAATTATTTATTCTTTGATTCTTTGGTTAAAATTCTATTTTTACAATAAATGCATGAACTTTGCTAACTTGATTCTCTAGTGCTTCTATTATTGTATGCAGGGTAGAACTTTGGAGGAAGAACTTGTTCCGTTTAATCCAGAGATTAAGGCTATTTGTCATAAAAACAATGCTTCACAGAAGAAACAAAAGCAACAAGAGAGGCAAACTAGGCATAGAGCAAGGGGGGCTTCTTCCTATCAGCAATCTACAACTCTTCCCTTCATCTTGGAGGAACCAACTATTTCTATTCCTCCTCTCATCTCTAAGAAGCCTCAAATGGAGGAAGAAGATCCACTAAGAGTGACCCTTGAAGATTAATAGAGCTCCACAACTCCTCAATACTTCACTTGTATTGTGAGGGCAAATGTGCAAGAAGCCAACATCTCCTATCCAAACTCCCTTATCCAATTGATTCAAGGCAACCTCTTCCATGGGTTAGCCAATGAATATTCTTATGCTCACTTGACCATGTACATAGAAATATGAAACACAGTCAAAATAGTAGGAGTTTCGGAGGATATCATTCGACTCAACCTATTCTCATTCGCATTGTCTAGTGAAGCAAAGAAATGGCTACACTCCTTCAAAGGCCATAGTTTGAGGGCATGGGATGAATTTGTGGACGAATTCCTCACGAAATAATTCAGGAATCTAAGACCACTGAGGGAAAGATTGAGATTTCATTATTTCACTAATTTCTGAATGAGTATCTTAGTGAGGCCTGGGATCGCTTCCATGGTTTGCTCTACAAAACACCCACACTTAGGTTTAGTGAACCGGTTCAAGTTAACATGGTCATTGATGGCCTATGACCTCATTCAAAGAAGCTCTTTGATGCCTCCACCGATGATAAAATGAAGTTGAAGACTCCCAACGAAGCCGTGGAGCTTATTAAGAACATGGTAGTAGATGATTATGCCATCCTCCATGATAGTTCACATATTCCTTCCAAGAAAAGTCTCCTAGAACTTACCTCTCAAGGCACATTGCTAGCTCAAAAAAAGCTTCTTTTGCAAAATTACTTGAAGCTCTCACAATCACACTCAATGAACTTCCACAACAATTGCATTCCCTTCAACTAACTCAATTTTCTACTATGCGAGTTGGAGGATGCACTTTGTGTGGTGGGGCTCATGAAGTCAAACTATGCATGGTTCAAGAGGAGGCATCCGAAGAGGTCAATTACATGGCAAACCAAAACCATCATGATTATCATCAAGGAGGCAATCAAGGCTAACCTTAAGGTAGTAACTTTTCTCAAAATCAAGGTAAAGGGTGGAAGTTTCATTTAGGGAACAACTTTAACAAAAATCAAAGGGGTTCATCCAATTGACCTCCCAACCAAGGCCCCGATCTTCATGAGAGAACTACCAAGGTTGAAGGCACCTTGATACAATTTATGCAAGTCTCCGTCTCAAACCACAAAAGAATTGAATTGGCAATTAAAAATCTTGAAGTGTAAGTGGGCCAAAGCAACTTGCAAAGAAGTCCAATGAGAATTTTGTTGCTAACACATAGCAAATGTAAAGTGGTGCTTACAAGAAGCAAGAGGAAGGAAAGCCTTATTGGTGATGAGTTGGTCGAGAGTGTACTAGAAGATATGAGTGACAATGAGGAGGTTATAGGTTAGAAAGAAAAGGCTAAGAACAAAGAGAAAAAAAAATGAATGTTGAAAATGTATTAAAAAAATGAGAGAAGTGATGAAAAAGAAAAAAAAATCAAGGAAGGAGTTGATAAAGTCTAAGTATCCAAGACCAAGAATTCAATGGTGAGAAAAGCAAAGAAAGGAGCATCTAGTGGCCCTTCCAAGGATGTGCCCTATCCTTTGGCACCATCAAAGAAGAAGAATGAACATCATTTCACAAGATTCCTTGACATCTTCAAGAAGTTGGAGATCACCATTCCCTTTGGTGAAGCTCTCCAACAAATGTCAATATACACAAAATTCTTAAAAGACCTCCTCACCAAGAAGACAAATACATCAACAATGAGAGGATAGTTGTGTAAGGCAATTGTAGTGCGGTGATCCAAAGAATTTTGCCTTTGAAATTTAAAGACCCTAGGAGCCTGACCATTTCTTGTTCAATAAAGACAATATCCATGGGAAATGTTCTTATTGATTTAGGGGCAAGCATCAATTTGATGCCCCTTTCGATGTGCCAGAGAATTGGAAACTTAGAAATCATGCCAACCCACATGACTCTTCAACTTGCGGATCGCTCTATCATAAGACCCTATGGTGTTGTTGAAGATGTTCTTGTAAAAGTTCAACATTTCACATTTTTGGTGGATTTCGTCATCATGGATATAGAAGAAGATATGGAGGTGTCGTTGATCTTGGGAAGACCATTTATGCTCACCAGTAGATGTGTTTTGACGTGGGAAATGGCAATCTTGAAATGAGTGTGGAGAACCAAAAGGTAGCCTTCAAGCTCTTTGAGGCAATGAAGCATCCAAATTATAGAAAAACTTGCTTTAGAATGTAGGCTATTGAGCATGAAACAGAAAGTGTTGTGAACAATTCACTATGCATTCCCCTTTGGAAAAAACTCTGGTGAATGCCATTGATTGCCTTCCCAAGGAAGATGAAAAATATCTCAAGGCATGCTTCAAAGACCTTGACACATTAAAAGAAATTCCTCTGGAGGGAAAATGCTTTTGAGGAGCTAAAGAAAGATAGTCTTGTGGAGAAAATAAAGGTGGAGTTGAAGGTTTTACCACCTCACCTTAAGTATGTTTTTCTAGAAGAGGATGATGCAAAACCAATGGTCATTAGCAATGCTTTCTCTCCAAAGGAAGAAGCCAAATTGGTGGAATTGCTCAAGAAGCACAAAGAGGAAATTGGGTGACACATCTCCAACCTCAAGGGGATTAGTCCATGATATTACATGCACAAGATCATGATGAAGGTGAATTATAGATTGATGAGGCAACCTCAAAGGAGACTTAACCCGACTATGAAAGAAGAAGTGTGCAAGGAAGTTCTCAAGTTGCTTGAAGTTGGGCTAGTTTATCCTATCTCGAGTAGTGCTTGGGTAAGTTTGGTGCAAGTGGTCCCAAAGAAGGGTGGCATTACGGTAATTTTCAATGATAAGAAAGATCTCAACACTACAAGAATTGTCACCAGTTGGAAGATGTGCATTGATTACTGCAAGCTCAATGATGCCTCATGGAAGGATCAGTTTCTTTTTCCATTCATGGACCAAATGTTGGAGCGGCTAGCCGAGCAAAAATTTTATTGTTTCTTGGATGGTCACTCAAGGTACAATCAAATAGCGGTGGTTCCAAAAGACCCAGAGAACACCATCTTCACATGCTTGTTCAGTGCTTTTGCTTATAGAAGAATGTCATTTAGGTTGTTTAATGCCCCTGCCACCTTCCAAAGATGCATGCTAGCCATTAATCTGATCTTGTGGAAAAATGCCTTGAAGTTTTCATGGATACTTTTTCAATGTTTGGTTCATCCTTTGAGCATTGCTTATCTAACCTTGAATTGGTGTTGACACTTTGTGTAGAAACCAACCTTATGCTTAATTAGGAAAAACGACATTTCATGGTCAAAGAGGGGATTTTCTTGGGCCATTACATCTCATCAAAAGGGATTGAGGTTGATAAGGCTAAAATTGATGTCATTGAGAAACTACCTCCTATCAACTTGAAAGGCATCCGAAGCTTTCTTGGACATGTAGGGTTATACTAAAGGTCAATTAAGGGTTTTTCTAAGATAGCCAAGCCATTGAGTAATTTATTGAACAAGGATGTCGTTTTCAAGTTTGATTAAGAGTGTTTTGGTGGCCTTTCGCTCTATTAAAGACAAACTCATTTTTCCTCTGTCATTGTTGCCCCAAATTAGAGTCAAGATTTTGAACTTATGTGTAATGTTAGAGATTATGTTGTGGGAGCGGTGCTAGGACAACAAAGAAATAAGATATTTTATTCCATGTACTATGATAGCAAGGTCTTGAATAATGCACAACTAAATTATGCTACCACTAAGAAGGAATTGCTAACCATTGTTTATGCTCTAGAAAAGTTCATATCGTATTTGATTGACTACAAGGTCACCATCTTCACATATCATGCTACCATTAAATACCTCTTGACAAAAGCTGACTCTAAGCCAAGGTTGATTAAATGGGTACTCCTGCTCTAAGAGTTTGACATTGAAATCAAGGACAATAAGGGTTGTGAAAATCTTGTAGTCGATCATCTTTCTTGATTGGTGAATGAAGAAGTCACCCTTAAGGAGAAGGAGATTCATGATGATTTTTCATATGAGTGCTTGTTGGCGATGAGCAAAGACCCTTAGTTTGCCAACATAGAAAATTTCAAAGCATCTAGTGTTATTCCTAATGATCTCAATTGGCACCAAAAAATGAAGTTTCTCTGTGATGCTCATTATTACGTGTGAGATGATCCACACCTGTTTAAACTTGGAGCGGATAATTTGTTGAGAAGATACATCACTAAAGAGGAGTCCAAGAGTATATTGTTGCATTGTCACAATTCGCCCTATGGAGGACACTGCAGTGGAAATTGGACTGCTATGAAAGTGCTACATTCTAGGTTCTTCTGACCATCAATTTTTAAAGATATTCCTGAGCATGTGCATCAATTTGACAAGTGCCAAAGAACCGGGGGCATTTCCAAGAGGCATGAGATGTCCCTGCATAATATTCTTAAGGTGGAGGTGTTTTATTGTTGGGGTATTGACTTTGTAGGACCTTTGCCATCCTCACACTCCAATTTTGGTCCTGTAGAATATGTTTCAAAGCATGTGGAAGTTGTTGCCACTAAAAAAAATGATGACAAAACAGTCATCATGTTCCTCAATAAGAACATTTGCTCCTACTTTGGAGTTCCAAGAGGGCTTATCAATGATGGTGGGTCTCATTTTTGCAAATGCACAACTACAAAAGGTCTTAGGCATTACAATGTTAGACATAAAGTGGATTCTCCCTACCACCCATAAACCAATGGTCAAGTCGAGGTGTCAAGTAAGGAACTTAAGAAGATCCTTGAGAAGACAATTGCTTCTTCAAGAAAGGATTGAGCTGCAAAACTTGATAATGCCCTATGGGCTTATAGGATTGCCTTCAAGACCTCAATTAGTTCATCTACCTGCAAAATTTGGTATATAAAACTACGAGCCCATACAAAGTTCCGCTGGAATTGACACTCGATCTTACCATTTATTACTGCTTGTACAAATTGGTATGTTTGCCAAGGAGTTAATAGTATGCGATGAAGTGATAAAGAAAACATATTGTCAATTAAACATGCAACAAAACATAAATACTATGCATTTTAAAAGAGACAAAAAAATCATAAGATATTATTTCACTTATAGAAATAATGGTTTTAATATTTATATAAGTGAAAATTTTCTTAAAATTATGATTGAGTCATTCCGTTGTCAAGTCATTTCTCATACATATTCTAAGATAAAATATATCACATATATTTTTTGAGGAAAAATGCATCACATACACTTAAAAGAAATATCATACCACATAAGTTTCTGGTTGTCATGTCAATCCTATTGTTATCTATAAATTAAGTTTAATACTTCCTCGAATTGTCTAGGCGTTTAATATAAAATTAATTTTAAATATGCATCATATTTCATATTAATTAATCATAAGTCTCAAGGTTGTCAGATTGTTCCTTATTATTAATTAAAATATCTTGCATCACATGTTTTTATTTTATTTTCAAGTCCCCTGGTAGTCAAACCGTTCCTTTTTAATAATCCTTTTAAAATTTTGTTCATATTTATTCTAAATTTCTAATAATCTTTATCCCTTTTTAATTGTGTTTAGAAATATGTCCCTTCTCAATAATTTTTTCATAATCATTTTAAACCTTTTTAATTGACATTACCAATTGTTTGTATATTATAATCTTAGTATTCCAATTTATAAATTACTTTTATAAAAAATATATGACATATAAAATTTTAATAAAAATAAAGTTGATAAAAAAAGAAAACTCCCTAGTTCACTAGGTCACTCCCTCGTTCTCTTAATGTTGAAACCCTACTCCTTGCCTCACTCCATCACGCCTTTTTGCCATCACGATGCCCTCTTGCCATGGTGTCGCACCTCGACACACCTTGTCACCCTCTTTGATATTGCTAGCCCTCTCTGTAAAAATGGTAAGTCTCTTTGTTGTTCAATTTCTCATTTCTCGTTTGCAATATTTTAAGGTGCTTCCTCTATTTCGTGTTTTGGTTTTGAGTTGTTTATGCCTTTTGTTTTTGGCATCTTCTAGATTGAAGGTGTGTGCGTCGCATAGAGCTTTTGTTTTGAGTTGGATTTTAGGAATAGATTTACATTTTTTGAAGCTTCAAAACTAAAACCAGCGAGCTTTTGTGGTGTGTCTTAAGACTTGGCCACTTAGGTTTTGGCAAAATCAGATTAGTTTAGGTGAGAAGCTACAATTTATCTAAAATTGGAACTTAGGTAAAATTTTGCATGTTTCTTTTTTCAACTTTAATTGTAAACCTTACACATTTTTGGCTCATCAATATCATTAGTAATTAACTAATTGATAGTGTACATTGATTGGCCCATTTTTCTTTCACTTGTATTGAATTTTAGGCTTTAGTTTAGTGGAGTGCCATCTTCTGTAGTAGTTCTTTGTATACCAAGTCACTCTTTGGTGGTTTTGCTAATTTTGAATTGGCTTCGCTATTTGTTTAGATCATTTTTACATTTGCCTAGTTTTTCTTTGGCTAACTGGGTGGTTTATTGTTTATTTATTTCTCAAAATAATATGATATTTAAGTATGGAGAAGTAAGCCTAACTTGTCATGATTGTGCTAAAACTTTGAAGAATAAATTGTGTTGGGGTCTAGGAGTTTAACGATTACAATGATAAGAAGAAAAACAAAATAGTTAACATTGGGCGAGAACAAGTCTTTTGCATTTTGATTTGAGTGGATGTTGAAGTTCAAATCTTCAACAAGTAATGAAGTTAAAGCTCTACATAATAAAATTTTCCTAAGTTAGCATTTTGTTTAGCTTTTATTAGAATTTTAATTACTAAAGGTTGTTTTATGATTTATGTCATCCTTGGTAGGTTCCAAGAAACACTAAATGCATGGCTAGAACGTGTGCATCAATTGTTGGTTTACACTTTCTAAATCTTTTTTTTTTTACATTTGATGACAAGATTGTCATCTATTCCGTGTTGTTGCACACTACTAATAGTAGACTTTGACTCTACATGTGACATGTCGCCATTGTCTTGAACATGAGGGTGAAGAGTGGTTGGTAGCATTTACAGATGGGAACAAAAATCCATTCTGAGTTTCTAATCATTTTTTTGTGTAGAGTTTCCCATCATTAATTTTACTTGCACAATTCCTTTAATTACAATGTTTCCCTTGTTCGATATAGATTTTATACCACATACCGATCAATACTCTTTATTCCAAAACAAAATTTTTATAAGGTATTTGTACATGGAGTGCTTACTTCCCATTGCATTTAGTTCCTTGTCAATGCACGCTTTAAATCCACTTATTGAAATTAGTCATTTCTTTAAAGATTTATGCTCTACAATGTTGAAGGAGGATGACCTAGTTAGGATAGAGGAGAACATTACATTAATTCTTTGCAAATTGGAAATAATAAGTCCACATGGATTTTTTATTCAATGGAGAATCTTCCTATTCATCTTGCATATGGAGCAAGACTTGATGCACCAGTGTAGTATAGGTGGTTGTATCCATTTTAGAACTTATTTGAATTTCATTTATTATACTTCTCAATCATCACTAGTTATTTAATTTTGTAGATTCATGAACATTTATAAGCAATCGGTGAAAAATAAGACTAGGGTTGAAGGATCAATTTGTGAGGCTTACTTGCACCATGAGACAACTTATTTAGTTTACTACTTTCCTATTCTTCTTAGCTTACTTGACCTTTCTTTGACTCTTATTTTCTCACCTTAATTCATTTTTGGTCTTAGGCAAATAATTGGGCTTAATTGATAATTGTTGTTGATTTTCGGACTTTGTGCTTACTTGATCTATCTGCCTTGTGCAAAACTTATAGGACTCTATAGAACTCCAAATGGAGCATATGAGTAGTCCTTGGAAAGTTAAGGAAAAGAGATAAAAAAAAATTTTAGAGATGAGCTTGGACCAATTATTTTGTTTTGAGGGTTATTTTGGGCTTGGAGTCAGAACCTCTACACTTGGATTTTGGACTGCAAATTTTGGGCCTTTGCATTTTATAATTAGCTTAATTAGAGAGATTGGGTATAACTTACAGGGCCCACCCATTACTTCTGATTAGTTAGAGTATATATTAATTTACTTAGTGTATTTTTAGAGTTAGTTAGTTAGTCAGATTCATTTGTGTAATAAACACGTTTCTAGTTACTTTTATTACAAGTTTTAGATCAAACTCTTCTCTTTCTTTTTCTCTCACTTGTTCTTCATATTTCTTCATCTATTCAACTCTGTTATTCTCTTTTCTTTTTCAATTCTCGATGATCTTCCATTGGTGATGACCATGAAGGCTAAACAACTAATCAATCCAAGGATCCAATTCAAGCGGTGATGAATTTAAGTTTTGATTAACAATTTCGAATTTTGTTGTGAATGTTCATCCTCTTCTCCAATTCTATTTTTGTATTCATGATTAAGAATTTTTTTAGGATTTGAAATCAATTAGGTAATTTATTAATTTCCTAATTTGAATCCCAATTACAAATAAATTGGATGATACTTTAATTTAATTTGCAATCTCAATTTAATTAGGGATTAATTCGATTGAATTACCTCTAATTAGATTGTCTGAACCTTCATAATAGGATTATCATCTTTAGAAAACTATGATAATTGGTGAATTGGATTGATGCTCCTTAAATATGTTTCATAATCCTATTAATTTTGTGATTCTGTTTTTGAATTCTAATTATTTGCAAAGTGTTCGATGAAATCCTTTGCTTTGATTTATAAGTGAATTGAAGTTGGAACCTAATTGGATTGTGTCTCTAAGTCGACCTAGGTTATTCCTATATTACAAAATTATTGGAGTCCTAATTTATTTTGAGACAATTCAACATCATTATCAATTCTCATTATTTCAAAAACTTCATGCTATCATTGAGCAGTACTAGAAATGAAATGGATGCATCCATTGAAAGGCATCCACCAATATTATCAATTTTTAACCATGCTGATCGTTATTCTGGCAAGGAGTTAACCCACTAGTTATATGAACAACACAAATCAGTCCATGCTCATTTGTTGATCAACTGCACTTAATTTAAACCAAACCTTGAGTAAGTTTATGAGAATCGATGTTTTCATTATTGTACATAATTCACCTTGCATTATTCTCTAAAATTCACCTTTCGAGTGATATATTTGGGCAGTTATTTCATTGGACCCAACAAAATGTTTTCATTCGTATATATGTTGATTTTCCTACATGGTTCAAGGAACAAGTATGTATCTAATAATTTATTTTAAATTTTCATTAAATATACATTAAATGAAGTATAACTCTTCACGTGTCTTACATGCGTAGACTCACAATGATCCTTTAAAGGAGAGAACCCAACACTTAAATTTTTTTTATCAAATGTGCCTTTTAGATGTGTTAAAGAATGACACTCGTACTGTGTCAATGGGTACAAGTTCCAAACTCTTGCATGGTGCAAGGGAAAAAACCATAAACAACGGGGTTTATGTAAAGGGCATTATAAAAGGAGGTGAAGATGATTGCTATGGGATCATTCAACACATATATGAGCTTGAGTACAATGCTTTAAGCTATCCTAAGAAAGTGGTAGTATTTTATTGTGATTGGTTTGATCCATCAAGAAAAAGGTACATGAGTGGATCCAAAATATAATGTTGTGGATATTTGAATGGATGCAAGATATGAACAATTTGATCCATTTATCATTCCACATAATGTAAGGCAAATGTACTATGTCCAGTATCCAACAACACAAACGGGCAAACATGGTTGGTGTGTTGTAATCAAAACAAAGCCAAGGGGTCGCATGGAATTTGATGATGTGGAAGATGATGTGCCATACCAAGAAGGTTCACCTTCACATACCAACAAAGTCATTAAATCTAAAGATATTTTTGCATGGCAAGATGTAGAAAGTGATCATGAAGAAGTGGATGAGCCTGAAGAACCCCCACAACATGTTCAAGAAGAAGAAGAAGTATTGGCAAAAGATAATCAAGAGGGATCATTAGAAGTATTTCCTCTAAATTTTTCACTCAAGTCGTTTTCCTAGACTTCACAAAAAGTCCTTCCAGCAAACACTATGTATTACATTACCCTTTAAAATTTAAAGATGGCATCTTTAAATTTTTTTCCTAATATACATGGTTGAAAAGAATTTTCTCTCTAGTTGAATAAACTGTAAACACCATTACAAGTTGATAACCACATAACTAAAAGTTAAAGAAAATCACACACGACCATACACAACTTGCAAATGAGGGTAGTCACAGATGGGCCTCAATTTGACCTCATCTCTCAAGGGTTGCAATAAAGAAGTTGTTGAAAATTTTGTCTAGCTTAAAAAAAGACCAAATTCATTGAAAAAAGGGGTAGGTTTTAAGTTAAGCTCAAATTATTGAGACTGGTCCAAAAAAATAAACTTCTAGCCAGTATAACCATTCTCATGGCCCTAAAATTCAAAATTAAACTTGTGCAAAAATTTTGGAAAAATTGGATAGAGTTTCCTTTGCATTTAAAGCTCTCCAAAAGAACAAATAGATTAAAATAAGAACAAGAACATGCATGCAAACAAAATTCCTCACAACTTCACAATAATAATTTTTCTCAAAACCCTTTTTCTCTTAAAAAAACTCAAGTTTATGAAATGCATGTACATGGAGGATCATTACACCAAGGTTGCTTCCTGTTATGGAAGTGATGAAGAACAAGCAAGAACAACAGCAGTAGATGTAGCGGAACAGAAATGTCATATACCAATGTTGCTGCAAAATGAAAGAGAAGTTGAAGAGAGAAAGAACACAGAAACAGATTTACATGGTTCACCTTGAGTAAGGCTACATCCACGGGAGGGAAAATAGAAAGCTGTTTATTACTGACGCAGTATACAAGTGGAAGCTTCTTCCAAAAATACAGGACATCCTTGCCTTATATAAGCAGAGGACAAAACATAAAAAAATAACAGAATAAACTTTCATATGGATTTTAGTCACAACCCAACAATTCACCACCTTGAACTAACATCCATATAAGACACAAACTGCACCCTCCAAGCATACATGAACTCAACCCCAACAATCAACATTGAGCAAGCTTAAGCAGTGATCAAACTTGCTCTTTGGAACTGGCTTTGTGAACATATCAGCAGGATTGTGCAGAGTGCTGATCTTATGAACTTTGATTCTTCTTTCTGACCGAATGAAGTGATATCTAACATCTATATGCTTGATTCTATCATGATGAACATGATCCTTGGCTAAGCATATCTTTCAGGAGGTTTAGTGACTCTTTTTGGTCTCTGATTGATTCCAGAATTGAGCTGTGGAGGATCAGGTTCAGCAGTCAAATGAGACAATTGCATTGGAATCTTCTGATTTCTCACCTTCTTGAAGAACTACTGGAGATGTTTCAGAATGACCCTCTTTTTTTTAGTCTTTGGTTATAGATTCTACATCCTTTTCTTGAGGAGAGTGGCAGCTCTATGTTCCAGCAATTTGAACCTCAAGCTTGGGATGAAACAAATGTGATTCATCAAAAATTACATCTCTACTGAGAAGAACTTTCTTTTCCAAGGGTGACCAGATCCTATAGCCTTTCACCCCATCACCATAACCCATGAACAAACCCTTTCTTGATCTAGTACCAGTTTTCCTTCATTGACATGATAATAAGCATTGCAGCCAAATACTCTTAGATCTGAGTAGTTTGCTATTTTGCCATTCCAGATTTCAATAGTAGTTTTAAGTCCTATAGCAGTAGAGGATGTTCTATTGATCAGAAAACAAGTTGTATTGATAGCTTCTCCCCCAGAAACTTCTATTGAGACCAGCATTAGACAATAGACATCTTGTTCTTTCTAGGAGTGTTTTGTTCATTCATTCAGCAACTCCATTTTGCTAAGGAGTGTTCCTAACAGTAAGCTGTCTAGCAATCCATTATCAGTTCTGAGTCTTTTAACTTTCCTTTTAGTTTGTTTTTCAATCAGTGCTTTCCATTCTTTGAAGCATTTGAAAGATTGACTCTTCTAACTCATGATGTAGATCCATGTCATTCTTGAGTAGTCATCAATTATGGACAGAAAATACCTTCCATCACCTAGAGAAGGTACTATTGCAGGCCCCCAACAGTCAGCATGAATGTAATCAAGAGTTCCTTTGATGGTGTGAATTGCTTTAGGAAATTTAATCCTATGTTGCTTGCCGAAAACATAGTGCTCACAGAATTTCAGTTCATCCAGTTTCTGATTTCCCAACAGTTGCTGTTTTTTAAGTATCATCATACCTTTTTCACTCATATGACCTAGCCTCATGTGCCACAATTGAGTTAAGTCAGGTATGCTCTTATTGGATCTTGATGCAACAACTACTAGACCATCCTCAACACATGTTGTACCTTGAAGTATATAGCGATTACCCCTTTTTATACCCTTCATTACCATTGTAGAGCCTTTTTGAATTTTCATGACCGCATTTTCAGTGCTGCATTTGAACCCCTTTACATCCATAATACCTATAGAGATTAGGTTCTTCTTTAACTCTGGAACATGCCTAACTTCAGTGAGTGTTCGGATAATTCCATCATGCATCTTGATTTTTACTGTGCCAATTCCAATTGTTTTGCATGAGACATCATTTCCCATGAAGACATTTCCACCCGATTTCTCTTCATAGGTGTCAAACCAAGAACAACCAGAGTCTAATATCCACTAATTTTCAGAATGTTGGTGATGATTAGCAACTGAGAGAACAAGCTTATTTTCAGATGTGAAACCTTCCTTGGCAACAACAGCAAATGGTTTGCCCTTTTTCTTAGGACAATCTTTCTTCCAATGACCTGGCTCCTTGCAGTAGTTACAGATATCCTTTGGATTGACATGAGTCTTCTTCTTTCCTTTAAACACCTTTTTCTTGATGTTCTTGATGGAGTTAGAGACCACCAGACCAAATCCATTTGATTCTTCAAAATTTCCAGATGCTTTAGATCGAAGTTCCCTTGAGTATAAGCTGGATTTCACCTCCTCCATGGTGACATATTCCTTACCAACACTAAGAGAATTGACAAAGCTCTCATATGATGGTGGTAGAGAAGCTAACAGAATCATGGCAACATCTTCATCCTCTATCTTAAGATCTATATCTCTTAATTCCATCAAAATAGAATTTAATTCATCAAGATGATCCTTAATAGATGTACCTTCTTTCATGTGTAAACCAAATAGATGCCTTTTCAAGAAGAGCTTGTCGCAGATTGACTTAGTCATATATAGCTTTTCCAACTTGAGCCATAAGCCATTTGCAGTTTCTTCATTTGCAACTTCATATAAAACTTCATCAGACAAAGAAAGCAGGATTAGTGAGTGAGCCTTTTCTTCTTGTTTTGCAAGTTCTTCAGTCTTTGAAATAGAGGCCTTTTCTTTTGATTCAGAAGCCACTTCTTTCTTTACAGATGCAGAAGCAATAGGAGCCCAAACATGTTGTTCCTTCAACAAAGCACGCATTTTGATGCGCCACAGATTGAAGTTGTTCTTTCCATTGAATTTATCAATCCTAATTGTGTTTGACATGATTTCTTGAGTGTTCTTGATCACAAAGAAGCAGCGAAAGAACCAGAAGCAAGACTCCCACAGCTTGATCTTTGTATTCAGACGAGAATCTTGAATTCCCTTGATCACAACTTGAGCTCTTGATACCAGTTTGTTATAAAAGTGATGAAGAACAAGCAAGAACAACAACAGTAGATGCAGCGGAATAGAAATGTCATACACCGATGTTGCAGCAAAATGAAAGAGAAGTTAAAGAGAGACAGAACACACAAACAGATTTACGTGGTTCACCTTAAGTAAGGCTACATTCACAGGAGGGAAAACAGAAAGTTGTTTATTACTGATGCAGTATACAAGTGGAAGCTTCTTCCAAAAATACAGGACATCCTTGCCTAATATAAGCAAAGGACAAAACAGAAAAAAATAACAGAATAAACTTCCATATGGATTTTAGTCACAGCCCAGCACTTCCTACCAAAGGCAACAAGGGATGAGTTCACAAAGAAGAACTCCACACTTACCCTTGAAGAGCTAAGCATGAAATTGAGGTAGAGAAAGGGGTGAATGAGAGCTAGCTTTCCTAGCCTTGCAATGGCACCACAAGCAAGAACCAACGGTACAAATTTTTTTTTCTCCTTCTCTTCTCTTCCTAGCTCTCGGCCAGACCAGTTTTTGGGAGAGGAAAATTGGGTTTTGTTTTGCTTAAGTGTGGGTAGTTGAAGGTGCAGAGAGAAGAGAGGATTTTGGGAGTGTTCTACAAGTCACAATGTGCAAAATAAAGTGAGTGTGAGAGAAGTTTAATGGAAGAGAGATTTTGGGTGCAAGTGTTGTGTGTTGAACGTGGGGAAAAATTCTTTTGTTTCTCTCCAAGTTTTTGGTGAGGAGTGGAAAGCAAGTCTCAATTTTTGTGAGGGTTTAGCTAACATGTAAATTTACAATTTACACTGTAATTTTACCATGGTGTAATTAAATTTTATAAAATCAAACACAAATATTAAAATATACTCTAGTTTGATTAATTACAATTCTTTGTATTAAAATTTATTTATAGGTAAAATCTCCCAAATACTATATTATTGGAGAAATTTAGAACTTAAGTAATTTAAATCAACTATCAAACAAAACAATTTAATCACACATACAAGCCCTATATTTTAAAATAATGTTGCACACAATTCAATCACAAATTACAAACAACAATTAGAGAAATTAATCACAAAGAAACATATATGTGATATTGCAAACTCTTCAAACTTAATCATTATTAAGAACTATTAATTTATTCTATTTTTTATTATTTTCTTTAATTACTCAATTAATTTATTTATGACATGAAATTACTCAAGACACAACATTTCTTATTAAAACATATAAATGATAAACAACTCACTTATGTGTCTATTTACTATGTCAAAATTTTTGAGTGTTACAAAAATTGGTGAGAGTCCACAAGACCTCTAAGTTATTTGATTTTAAATTGTTTTGGAGTAGCATTTCATAATCTAGACAGAGATATCATAGATTAACTTGGTCCAGTAAAGTCAGAAATCCTTAAGTCGTTGGATCGACAAGGCAAACATGCTAGACGCATGACTAGAGTTTGGATCGTGCAATTCGTGTGGTCACAACTATATAATTGATTTTCCCAATAAATAATGGTATATGTAAGTGGGTTACAAGAATGGAACTAGGCTAACTTCCATTTATTCATATCTCTTACTAACTCTCAAACAGACTTAGGCATTGGAGTCTTTGGAGGCACCCCAACACCACTATGTTGTGCTACTAGCACCATAGTGCTCCACCAAATGATTCAACTTTTGGTCCGTAGATATGAATCGTATTGTCATCTTTAGGTCAGATCTCACTTGATTCCACCAAAAAAACTCAAATAAGTATAAGGTTTTCGAGTTCAAATATTGAATTTGAGAAATCACCTTGCAGTTTGTTATTAGAGAGAGAGAAATATTCCAAAAATAAGACGAGAATTCATTGATTGACCCATGAGATACTTGTCATTAAGATCCAACCATGGTAAGGAAGGAAAACAATGACACCAATGTGGAATTATTTCATTTAACATGCTAATAGACCAATAAAAATTCATAGATTTCAATTGGAATCGTGCCAACTAATCTATTTCCTAATAAGGATATTATAGAAAGTTGAGTTAGATTAAACAATTAATGATGAGGAAATTGGTCCATCAAAATTACAACCTGAAAGATTTATTATGTTAAGAGACTTCAATTGGCCAATAGAATTGGAAATGCTTCCTAAGAATTAACAAAGATAAACAAGTACCTTAATGGAGTACTCTCAAAGGATGAGTTAGAGAGGTCCAAATAAATTAGTTAAATATCATCTGATTTAGATATTAATTTTTTATTATTATTTAATTTAATTTTTTTTTAAAAATAGATGGGAGCACTTGTATGATTATTATTGATAATCATTAAGTTATATGTTGTATCCATTCATACTTCAGTTGAACTTTGGAAATTTATTGAAATTTTTTTTATTAAAAAATTTTAAATGAGTTGGATCTTATGGCTCATCAAGATTAAAATAGACCTTAAAACTTAATATATATTTACATATTACCAACAAACAAGGTATTCATGGCAACCTACTTTATTCAACATAAACATATTTAGCAAATCATTGACCTAAGTTTATATATATATATATATGTATGTATGTGTGTATGTGTGTATGTTAGATGTCTATATTCCTTGAATCTATTAGATCATCTCATATTTTACAAAAAAATAATATGAAAATCTACGTTGCTAAACATGCGCACGAATAGGTTTTAGTTTCTACACTATTTATTTAAAAGATTACCATATTTTATTTCAGTTAAAAGTTGAAACACTAAATTACAGATTGCAAACTAGTATGCCAGTAATAAAAATGCAAAAATTGAAGTTATATAGGACGTTACAATGATGAGCACTTCTGGAATTGCTATAAATTGATTCAAACGACCAGCAACGTTGGTAAAAGATTAGGGCTTTCTCAAACACAATTCTCAATGGAGCAACATGTTGAACCACCGAAATTATTTAATTTTATCGGGGGTTTATGCATCGTGGTTACGTACAGCAACCAACAATAATTGTCTTATAATAAATAAAATAAAATAAAAATCAACCCACCCTAATTATATGTTTAAAGCCAACAATACTTGTATTATATACTTAAATTAATACACGGGTTCATATACACTTTCATGTATATATATGGTAGCAATATACTAGTCCGTATTTAGCAAAATAGAACCATAATTGTTTATAATAAACAGAAAACATATATACTTCTAACATTAATTCCTCAAAAATATGATCATATTGTTGGTAAGTTATGACAAAAGAGTTTTCCTTCATTTTCACATAATATATAGTTATATGTTTATCTCAAGACTCAACCCAAGATTCCAAGGTTATAAAATATTCTCAGAGCATGTTTGATCCCATGTGATTTTTTCACTCTACGTTTTTTAGTAAAAATTGACAATAGTTTTTCCCCCTATGTAATGGATCTCCAAATACGCACTTATCTCATTATTTTAAAGAATTAGATCACAAGACATATTTTTATAAAAAAAAAAAAAAACAATGAACTGTTATTGGTACAGCAAAAAGAAACCAAGTGCATGGAAAATTAGTGAGGCGAAACCAAAATAAAGAAAGGAAAAAAAAAAAGAGCCCATTTCTTTACCCCATGATTCCCTTTGACCCCCCAAAAAAAATACATGATTCCTTTCTGTTATTACGAATTCCAAACTCGAGCTTTTTGTCATTGGACTATAGCACTTGCTTGATATTCCTTACCTTTTATTTCACAACCAATTTGGAAGGCACAAGCAAGATCGTTAGAAATTAACGATCAATATAAGACCCAAATAATTGTGAGAAAGTCCAAAACCTTGCCTTCAGTATGGTACACCGCGTGCCATGCCATTTTCATGCACAATTGCAGCTGGCAAAAATCTGCTCGCTCTGTCCCTTAACGGATGCTAACAAAGCTCACCCCATAACAAGCACTATACTCATTGCCTCACCAATGATTCACAGATCACACACCCCATTTCAAACTTTTTGTACCTTTCCAACTTCATCATCATCATCATTGTGATCCTTTTGCACCCAATTAGGGGCCTTCACACACACTTAGCTGTATATATAACCCAAAAGTACGTACATGGCATCATGATGAGTGAGTGTGCCTCTGCTGCGCCATCAGTCTGGTGCATTGTGAGGATTCAGAAGGATGTGTGTTTTTTTGTTGGGATATGAATGAGAGACGCTAGTGCATCAGTGTGGAAAGCATCCATGAAATTTTTCAACACAAAAAGAATGATCCTTTTATGGGTCACTAGCTTACATATTTTTAATACCAAAATGTGCCTTCTTTTTCCAATTAATATATATTTCCATCTTTTAATTAATTTATAAAAAAGATGAGACTATCCCTGTTATAACAATAAATAGATTTAACTCAATTCTAAAAAATTACCTTGTAAAGTGAAAATTGTGTTTTATATAATTTATCTCGTCATTATTTTTTGTCGATTATTTTTTATTGATGTGAGATTTCAATATATTTCTCCTTTTAGATAGACTCTAATATTATGTCAAAAAGAAAAAGAAGTAATCAACCTAATTCAATTTTATAAAATTAATTTATAAATAATTAAAAATTATTTCTCACTTACACTTATATAATTATGTTGAAACTATCGAGACTTTAATATATCTCCTTTTACCTACCATTACCCGCCTTTGATGTTTACGGAATTGGGATATAGATGATACATGGTGGGGCTTGTTAGGAAGTATTTAGTAGATACGTGCTACTTAATACTTTGTAACCAGAACTTGGGATTTATAATCATTATGTTTTGAATCCAGTTAGCGAAAGGGTATCCTTCTATACCCTCTTAATCAATATATATACAATTAATCTTTTGTCGTCTGATAAATATATTTAATTTATAGAAAAAATAATATGAATTACATAACAATGTATACCTTTTTTATCCTTTGAGGAATTTAGTCACGTTATAAATTTTTTAAGTTGTCAAATGTGTGGTACGTACAATGAGAAAACACTTTTAGTATTATGAACAAATCGTTAATGACATTTTACGACTCCCATCAAATGTTCACTTAGAGGATTGTTTCAAAGACGTAAACTATAAGCAGTTTCATCCATTTGTAATTTCTAAATAATTCTTAGGCGTTAAAGAGATCTCTTAGGAAGGATTGCCTACTATGCAAGAAAATTGGCTTCAAAAGGGTATTCGAACTCGCCCATATAAAAAGTAAAATTTTGTACCAAATTCTTAACCAAAATTGTGTGAACTTGCATTGACAATGGCATGTATCCCTTCCTCCAAACATTGATTATTGATTTGATTACCATGCCAATGCCAAGCACCAATTTTTTCAAAAGTGGCATTTTCTGCAACTTTGTACTTTAGTGCTATGGGGTGGCATCACTACTACCACTGCAATTATTTAGCTGTTGCAATCTTCACAAGAGGAAAATTTGGCCCCGGGGGGACAGGGGTGGTAAACTTTGAAGTTAGAATGGCTTCAAATTAGGGTGCAAATATCGTTTGGCTTTTTTAGGGTCCCAGCAGTAGTACATGTACCAAAGTTCAACGATAGGAAGAAAAAAGGTAACAAAGCTAACAGGAAGAGCATTAAATTTGTCCCTTCCACAAGTAGGACGGGTGTAGCTTAGCCATGGTACTCACTACTCACTCTCCAAGTCTAAACCTAGGCTCAGACGCCCACGTGAAAATGAACCAAAATCAGGTCTTCTCTGAGCATCCCCTCTGTGCCATATACCTTCTTCAACGGTCCATTAAATGTCACAAAATAATAATCAAATTTGACAAAATTTAGATATAATGTTTCCTAATTACTATAATGAGACTTTTACTATTAAGTGTGTATCTAGAAACACGTTTGAACCATATTGAATGGAGATTTCCTGGTTTTATATGCACAAACATAAAAACTACGTGACGGATATATAGGATTGAGTTGAATGTGAGTTCAGTTGAATACAATTATAATCTAACTTCTTTAAAATAATATTAGATAAATCATGGTCTTGATCGAATTTGAATTTCAATATGCAGGATTATTAAATATTTAGTTGGAAAAAGATTTCATCAAAATAAATCTATTTGCTAGGACAGGATTGTCTCTAGGAAAAAATAAGGATGATCTATCAATTTTTTTTTATCAAAATAAAATTTCAATTCTAAATGTGAATAAAACACCTAAAGATAAACATATTTTAGGTTTGGTCCCCCATGAAAGAAACAAAACCTTCAACTTTTTGGTGATGGTGAAATTTCTAGATCATGATAATTGACAGGAAAATAGGTATATATATCCACTTCTCTTTCGTCTCATTTCCACTGTGTTTTGGAAAGTGAAGGTGCACTAATTGACATTTTCGCTTCCATATTATGATATTCACTGTGTTAACACCCCCATGCTCTCAGGTCTTATCCGGGGAATGCGAATCCTGTTTCATGAAAACAATATCCAGTGTCGGTTCATCAGCACTCATTATGGAGCTTTTGGCATACATGGAAAGACAACATAGCCAAAATCATAGCATACTTCTAGGATTGTCTCTGCTTAACGTAAACACCCTTGCTATTGTTTTTTGTGATTAGCTCAATAATTAAAAAAAAAGTTCGGATAAAATATAGTTTTGGATTTTGATTGAAAAAAAAAGTCATTATAATAGAAATTGGACTGTTTTGACTATTAGACTAGGTGGGAACAATTATAAGTTGTTATCATTTAAATTCAAGTTATATATAAGTTATTATTTTATATATACAGCTTGTACACTCATAATTAGATATAAATAAAATTTTAATTATTACATTCTTTTAATGAGTCAGAAAGAGTTCACACGAATCGAATTTTTTTAGGAACATGTCAAGAGAGAATTGGATTTCGTTAAACAATGTGTGATTGATAAACAAGGATCGGTTTTTTTAGCAAGGTACGGAATGTATCATCAAATATTCAATATGATTCCACGAGATCTAGTTTAATTCAAGTAACGGATTCTAGTCAATTGAAAGGATCTTCTAATCAATCCAAGGATTATTTCGATTCCATTAGGAATGAGGATTCAAAATATCACACATTGATCAATCAAAGAGAGATTCAACAACTAAAAGAAAGATTGATTCTTTGTTGGGATCCTTTCTTTCTTCAAACGGAACCAACAAAGATAGAATCAGAGCAATTCCCTAAAATCCTTTTTGGATATTCTTCAATGTACCTATTGTTAAATTGATCTTTTTTTTCTCTTCATCCAAATCATTCATGATGGTTAAATCTTCTTACTTCTATCTTTTTATGTAATTAAATGATTTTGCTTCTGTCTTTCAAGTGATTAAATTATTATTTTTTAGTTTATTATTTCTCCCTACTTTATATATATATTTTATACACTCACAATTAAATATGAATAAAATCCTAATTATTTTATCCTTTTAATATTCACACTTTATTATATATATGTTTTGGTCATTTTTTAAGGAATTGATCCTTAAGTTTATATTTATAAATATAAACTTATCTCACATAAAAATATATAATCAGGAAAAAAGGGCACACCATGAAAATCAATTTCATCCTTCAAAGTTCAAATGAAATATGTATATATTAAAAGTCAAAACTTAGATAAGTTTCTTATATAAATAATTTTTTTGGTCAAATTTGATCACGTGTGAATGTTTTTAAATACTAAATGTAATAACTCCTAACGAAATATCCATATGTGACCATTTGATCGAAGAAATGTTTGATTGGATGTTATATCCAAAGGGATCTACGTTCAATTAATGGATGTTGTTACAAGTAGCTTCTGAGTATTTTTTAAGTTAAACATGGAGAGAATACTTGGTCCACGTTATTAAATTCTTTCCAATAAACACGGGCGAAAATGATACAAAGAATTTGACGTGAGATTCGTACATAAAATAATAACACAAATTCGTGCAAGACCGATCCACAAGTGTGAAAGGTGCATGTCTCAAACAGAGATACACGAAGCTAATATATAAAAGAGTCTATTTAATATCAAAACCACCTTGTACCATTAAAAGCAACTCAAATAATTCAGAGAACCCTTTCTCCCCGACACCTCTGAAATCTTTACAACAATGTAAATCCTCCTGCAAATTTGCATTGTTGCCATCAAATCCAGCTGACAAAGGATATGTTTGAATTAAAATTTGTAAATTAAAGTTTGAATAGATTTTAAAGTAAACTAAATTTACACTTTGAAGTTTTTTGATATCACTAATAACTTTTCTTAGGCTTTATAATATTCTTCCTTTATACATGTCACATGATGTCTTGTTTTCAAATAATTAAGAACTATTAGTAGTAGTATCTATCCAACAATTAAAGAAAATTTAATATATAAAAAAAGAATATGTAGAAAAATTTGACAAAACCTAAAAAACATTAGTGTAATTCATTCTATTTTGTTTTATAATTAATCAGTTTGTAAAAAACAGTCGTTAGTATAGCTTTTAATGAAAATGAAAACAAGTTTCAGACTAAATATATTGGCCAAACCTAAATTAGAAGAGGTAAAATGGTAAACGGCACACCATATAGCCAAAACCACACGCAATGGTATATATGTATTCACGCATTAAAATTCAAAAAGTTCAATACACGCAATTTAACTAACGCACGATCACATTAAATCAATACACCCTAGTTGTACATTCTTAACTTAAATAAATAGGAGTACAACCCAACAACTACAATACCAAATCCAAGCTAACAATCACAATCAACAACCCTTGCAAAGTTCAATCCCAATAATAATTAAAGCATAGATTACTAGCCTAACGAGATATTCAAAGCCTAATAAAGTTACAATCATAGTTGGTCAACATGGTCAACGCTAAAAAAATCAATAGCCCCACATGCAATCCAACTCGGACGGTACAATCCCCATGCCGGAACCACCGTCAGCCATCCTCTGCTCTTCTGGCGCCGGCCAGTTTGTGACGGCGCCAAACGATGCCACATCAGCACTGCTGACGTGGCCCATTGGAGAGAAAAAGAAGGGCAAGTTAAGGTTGTCGTGCAAGGATCTGAGGCACGGGAAGGTAGAGACTCCAACACCAACGTTGTTGTTGTTACAATGAAAGCGCGCGAAAGGGTCAAGCGGCGGCTCCGGTGGGGGTACGAGGTGGTCGAAGGCGGCGGCGGAGATGGTGGAGAAACAGGACACGTGCTCCCTTTGGTTGTTGTTGCTGACGGCGCTGTTGAAGGAGCAGCTTTCGTGATCGTTGAATGCTGCCGCGGCGGGGGTGGCGGTGGTGGTGCTGGCGGCGGCGTAAGGAGAGGATTCCAGAAGCGGCGGAAGGTAAATGGAAGAGGGTGAACCCGGTTCGGGGCACAGGCTCATGTTGCTGCTAGTGTTTGATGTGGTCATTCTTGTTTTCTTGGAACTACCACCGCTGGTGGCGGCGGCGGCGGCGGACACGGTGGAGCCGCCGCCGGTGGTGTTCTTCTGAAACACACGTGAGATCACCCACTCATCCTTCAACATTTAAAAAATAAATAAACAAATTAATTAGCCACTAAAATGAAAGTTTAGTTACTCGTTTGGTTTCTGCACACTGTTAACACATTCTAGTTCTTATATCTAAAAATTAAAACAGATTAAAAAATGAATGAATTAGGAGTACAATAGTAGTTTTCAAATGTATAAACTAAAAAAAAATGAGTGTCAAGTGTCAACACACTGATCGCGAATAAAACTTGTTAAATAATTTTTTTATTCCTAATAAATTTTGATATTATGATAAACAGTGTATCTACAAATAAGTAGCGGTAATACTAACAAGATTTATAATAAATATTAGTAGTAAATAATTAAAAAATATATGTTCAGAAGAGTGTAAATGAAATTGTTAAAAGGTGTGAATCTAACTGTTTAGAGTGTAGCAGAATGCTTTAAAAGGAGATCAAGGAGCAGGATTCAGGATCTTATGCTTGGTAGCAGCAACTGAGGGAAAAAAATGGTTCACAAATGATGATGATATAGTAGCTAAGTTGCTGTGCCCTTTTGATGATTATACCTTGTTGTCATCATTTTGATAATAGTTAATTTATATTCCCCATGCAGTGCAGCTTGTACATGCTAAGGAACGTGCCTTTGCACTGAAGGGTAATAACCTTTGGCTAAGTGGTAGGATCATAGCTTTTGAGAAAAATTAGGAAACTCAGTAACTACATACTATAAAGTCTAATCATGAAATTCCAAAACAAAAGAGAGAAAAAAAAACATGAAAACAATAAATTAGGCCTGGAATGATTCTGTTATTTTGGTTACCTTGGAGCTTCTAGAGAGATAGTGGTAAGCGAATTTGCCTTCTAAGCGATACTCGTGCATGACCCAGTTGCTTTTTTCACCCTTCGGAGCTCTTCCTCTATAAAAAACCAAGGTTTTCTTCATGCCAACGAGCGAGCAAGTTTTGGAGCTGTAGATCTCTCTGTCTTTTCCAGTGGCTTTCCAATAACCAGCTTCGGTGGCCCTATTGGTGCGTAATCCAGTTGGGTACTTTCGGTCACGAAGGCTATAGAAGTACCATTCCTTCTCACCCATCTTTGCTTTCTCTGCCACATATGAAACAATAGCAAATAACAAAGTTAGCAATAACAATGCTCTGGCATAATTCTCCACCACAATGATTATCTTACGAAGAGAAAGTTATTATCTACTTATATAGACTGTTTTAGTTGTATTATAAGTCGATGTGGGATTTTTCTAACATATTTTACATGAAAATAAAACAGCAAGAGAATGACAGGGTTTTGGTTTTGTTAAGTTATGATTAGTTTACCAGGAAGCTCCCATGGCTCACACTTGTTGAGGTCGACTTCAACTATGGCTCGGCCAGTGAAGGAGCTATCTAGAACCTTCTTGAGGAGGTAGTATGTGATGAGTTCCTCATCTGTGGGGTGGAATCTGAAGCCAGGAGGTAAATGTGGTTCATTGTTATTGCTGTTGTCAAAGTGAGGGTGGTGGTGTTGATGGTAGTAGTTATCCATTGGAGCATGCAGAAGAAGATCACTAGGAACTTAACAAGGACAAGGTAAAGACACAAAGAGAAAGGGAGAAAAGGGTGCGATCTTTTTCAAAGGAAATTGATTAGTATGGGAATGTTGGATTCAAAATACATGATGGCTCTTCATTATATAGGAAATGATAAGTAACAGGGAGAAACAAAGAGAGATAAAGAGAGTTTTTTTTTTTCGCTTCGTGGGGTGTGCGGTTTTTGTTTTTTTACCTTTTTTCTTTTTTACAAGAGTTTCATGGGATTTGATGAATAGAGTGGCAGGGGGGAAAAGGTGAAATTGTAATAACAAGGCATGTATGATGTGGCTGGAAACATATATCATAGATGTTTCTCTTTTTCTTTCTCAAATAATTCTAATTAAATTATTTCGTAGCATTTTTATTTAATATTTTCTGATGATAAAATCATTCAATATATTTATATTTTTCTATAATATGATTAATATCAAACATTTATTTTTTGTTTAATTTTCATTAAGTATTAGAAAGATGAATAAAAACATTATAGAAAGATATATAAATATAATTACCTTTTTATTTGTACGGTCCTTTTGTTCTGATCTCTCTTTGCACTCTGCAATGGTCCTTATCATATCCCATAATTCTACATAGCTAGAGAGAGAAAACAAGAGAGGGAGAGGGAGAGAGAGAGAGTGCGTAGGAGGGAGTGGTTTCTGTGAGGCTCTGCATTGAGTATGCGTGCGTGTGTGAGGAAGTGTGCAGGTATTCCTCTGTCAGAGAGTTACAAGGAGGAGCAGAAAGTAGTTGTATTGTATGTATGAGAAGTAGAAAAAAAAACATCTTGGATTTTATTTTTTCTAAAACTCGATGACACATCTTAAATTTTGTATAATCTGAATTGTAAAAACTAAAAGGTGCAAATGTTATTCATTTATGAATATGAATTCATATATATTCCGATACCTTAATGTAGATGTAGATTTTAGTATTTTGACACTAATTATATTTATAAATATTTTATGTTAAAAATAATTTCTTTTCTAAGAAATTATGACACAATTGATAAATTGAATCAGTATTTTATGAAATTAATTAGTAATTTAATCGTATGTAAATATGTTATTTAATATAATAAAATAAAGCATTTAAATGAGCATATTATATATTTTATATCTTTTGGGCATTTGTTTCACAGAATGATATTATTTTTCTAGGAATCATATTCAAATCATATTTCTAGGAACCATATGATTTGAATTGTTATTCTTGGATGTATTTAAAAACATAGTCAGTTATATTTTAATATTCCTAAGACTTTTTTTGAAGTTCAAAATGATTTAAATAAAAAAATGGAAGTTACATGTGTATTACAGAATATCTTCTCATATTTTTATAGAAATATCACATTCTTATTCTTTTTTTGAGAAGAAAAACATGAGAACACATAATAATCTTTTCTTTCTTATGTATAACACCCAGTTATCTAATTCATCAATATTAAAAGAATGGTCAATTTAATTAATAATAATAATAATAATAAATTAAATTTATATTTTTTTTTCTAAAACTATCATCATTATTAATTTTTTTCTCTTCTAATGGCTATACATTTTATTTATTCTTTTAATAAAAAACATTTCTAATATAAAAATAACTAATACTATAGATGGAGTCTTCTAAAAATGAATAAATATTATTATAAATTTAAATCTTATATATAAAAACAGAAAATACAAAAGAAAGTTATGACATTTTTAGGAGTGAACAATATCACATGATAAATTTTGAAAACTTATAACAAACATGACAATATTATATTCTCATGCTTACATTCTCATAAATAGACTTTTAATTCATAAAATAAGCACATTCTTTTACGTAATAAAACATCATGTAACGTATGTAAATTGTAAAAAAAAGTTTTTTTTTCTTTAAATTATGAGTTTTATTAAATTCAAATGGTTAAGAAGCTAAAAACATTATTAGTTTGATTGGAGCTAACATATAATCTATTTAGTAAAATATCAAATTTAAGTTTTATAGATAAGAAAATATGATTAAATTTTTTTTCACTAAAACTAATTAATTAATTTTTTAACAAAAATTAATTATTGATAAGATTGATCAACAGTTGTTTTTTTATACTTATTTTACAAGTTTATTCACAATTTTTTAATGAAGTTTCCTTTTTTATTTTATGAGTGAGAATTTCTCATGAATACTATATAACATATACACCCATAAAGCTGTTTCATATCTTCTCTGTCAGCGCAGTTTAAACATTAAATAATTATAAAGCTTATTACACGCCAACTCCTTGCTCTCCACACCCCCCCGCCCCCCTCTCTCTTTATTTCCGCAAATTTTGGTACTCTTGGACTTTGGTCACAACCTTCTAATAAATCACATATTCTTTTATCTTTAATTTTCTTCTGGTATACACAGATAATTATTTCTGTTTGTAGGTGCTTGGTCAATTGCGTACCAGAGTTTTGGTATCTCTTTAGCATGAAGTAGATATTGCATTTGGTTACATTAAAGGATATAATTTCGTATATTTATATAATTGTCTTCCCAGTGATTTTTGCTACGACATAGAAGAACACTTTTGACCATGCGATTTACTGAGTGAAATAAGAAGAAAAAAGTAACAAATAATTAATAACAGTAATATAAATAAAATGAAAATAGAGTTGATAAAAATAGTATTATATAGATGAATAAAATTTTTAGAAAAAGTAAAGAAATTTTTCTACGTCTATTTAATGAGTAAAAGAGAAAAAAATAAATCTTTAAATTGTTTCATACCAATTTTAAAAAATTAAAATTTTACTATATTATTTATTATTTAACAAATTTATTTATATCTATTTGATTTTTAAAAGACTAAAAAAGTATTCCAGTACTCTCCCACTTATTTGGGAATAGAAGTTTTTCTTTCTCACAAAAAATTTCTTTATATATATACTTGCTATTTTTACAAATCAAAATAGGACCAAGAATGATTGATCTCTCTTGAAGCTTTATCGACTTGTCTTTGGCAAGATTGGTTCTTAGGGACTAGGGTGGTCATAGGTTTTGCCGACTATATTTTTTCAGTTTATAGTGTTGAAGGCTTGTCTATTCTTTCTTGATTTCCATTAGCATCATTATGGTGAAATGATTTGTAGCTTAAAAAAATTATTTTTTTATTATTTAAAAAATGCATCCTTTTTAAATAAAATTATTTATTTATAGGAAAACAGTTATTTCTTTAAAATATAATGAATCAAAAAATTTATTTAAACCTTGTTAATTGTAAAAGGAAAAAATATATTAGAAAATAACTAAAACCATTATTTAATATTATCGGTGTAAGAATATATTTCAATTCCTTTGTTTGATTAGAAAAATACTCTCTAATATATTGTTTCAAATATATTATTATAAGTCGAAATTGATTAAAATTAAATTATATTTGTGTCACTTCTTATTTGATAATCTTTCACTCATAATTTGTATAATTTTAATAAATACTGTATTAACTAATAATAAAAATTAATATGTTAAAGAAAATATGTTAAAAAATATATTGTTAACATCCCTTTTTTGTTTGATTTTGTAATACACACAGGAAGACTATAACATTATTTTCTTTCTTATGTTTACTACTTCCTTTGCACTCATTTATATATATATATATAAGTAAAAAGAATATAAATAAATTTAACTAATTTTATCTTATTTAATATTATCATTATTAAAATATCATTCATTTAATTTAATATTATTTGTAGTGACTCTTTTTTATTCTTGATATCAAATTTCAATGAATAACATTTTAAAAATAACCTTATTTTTACTTGAGATTAAGAAAATTAAATGCTGAGATTAAGAAAATTAAATGATGTTAATTTTTTTAATTAGGGTAAAAAAATTATTTTTGCTTATTTATGAATAAAAATGAGTATTTATTAAAATAATGTCTTGTCTGAATATGTCATAATAATTATAGTATTTTTTTTCTTTTTTCATCTTGATCAAGGTGATTGCTATCTAAATTAATAATCTGACAGTTAATTAATATTTATTCAATTTCTTCTATCTACGAGGACCTATAAGCTTTTCAATTTCAACTTTATGAATTGCCTATTCACCAAAATATTAATGAAGTCCTATTTTCATTCTTTCTTCTTTTTTGTACTTTTTAGTTTCTACTTCACCTCTTTGACCGTTGTCGTTGTGGTATTATTTGCTTTTATCATTGCCTTCAACGCCACTTGTGCAAGTGCATGTACTATATCTTTTAAAAAAATAGCTATTAAAAGTGAGGTTATTCTAAATATATATTTACCTTTTCTTTTATCTCATTTGTCTTGTCTTTCTTTTGTTTGGTTTTTTGACATCACTTAATATATATATTTCTTATTTTCCCTTTTCTTTTTTTATTCGTATATTTTTACATTCGTTCCAATATTAATCCACTAAAATGAGATCTACCTTGAGTATTTTCCTTAAAACTTCCTAAACATTGTTTCTCTTATTTTTTTTTTTATTAAAAAATATCTCTCTAACAAAAGAAACGAAAAGTACAATAATATTCGTACTTATTTTACTTTTTGTTCCAAAAAAATTAATTTTAAATATATAAAATAACTTCGTACATAACACAGAGGTGGAGCATATCTCCAAGTTAAAATTAATTACCTAACTGAACAAAAATCTTTTGGAATCATGTGGACTGGAAATTCGTATTCCAATTTCCGAACGGGAAACGCTGTGTAGTGTGTAACTCTGAATTACCATGATAGATATATAATAGTATATATTTCTGTATTTTATATATATAGAGAGAGGAAACATCATTTATATATATAACAGTAAAATTATTAAATTTAGATGATATAAATATATAAAAATTTAAATTTAATGTAAAAAAGATTACGTGACTTTTTTAAAAACTCATATAACATATTAAATTTTAATCGTTCATATATGATTATATAATCTAAATTTAATTATTTCTTTCTTATAATCGTTCATATATGATTATATAATCTAAATTTAATTATTTCTTTCTTATATAAGATATCTTTTCATATATATATATATATATATATATATATATATATATATATATATATATATATAAAAGTTCACCCATGAAATCCGATAACTATCATTTTCATATCAACACAAAAAACAAAAAAGCAAAAATCACGCCATATCATAAAAAGGAAAAGGAAAAAAATACAGAAAGAATTATTGCTGTTTTATATTCAATCTAATATCAAGGGGATATCATGGCTTCCCGAGTGCCAGCTTTTAATACCATAACACATTTGTGACCATATCCATGAGCATTTGCAGAACAAAACAAATTTTTACCGGAAGTGGGTATTTTGTTTCTGAAACCATGAAAGCGAAGCAGAAAGCGAGAGTATATAGTTGAGGTTGATTTATTGATTTTACGTTACCAAGGGTCAATCACACGAAACATGTAGATATATTGTAATTTGATAATTAATAGCACATTATTTGAGACTTTCTTTTTTTTATTATTAAAATTTCTGCCCAAAACTCCAGGCATAAATGTTGGAACAAACATACAAAAACAAAAAAAAAAGGTGATGGGGGTAAAATACTTGAATGCTTAGTTTTACTAGTTTTTTTGCCCATTCTGGTTGAAACTTGAATGATCCACGAAAATTAAACTTCAAGGGTTTTTCTATTATAAAATAGTTAATTTAAATTCTAAATTAATATTTTATAATTTAGTGAGAAAATTTATGTTAGATTTTCACTAAGTAAAATTCTCTTAAATCAATAATAATTATGTATCACAGATAAAATTAATTTTTAATTCACTATATTAAAGGATATACAGTAGTATTTAAGTTCTTGAAATTAAAGAAAATTCAAATAAATTTTTAAAACTTTTTAGAATTTCATGTAAGTCCTCTTAAAATTAGTCCCTTAAATTATTTTAAGAAATAAAAAAAAACGTATTTGTGCTTTAAACATGCACGAGTATGAGCATGCATGTCGTCCAATCCAATCCATCGTTATCAGCAACACAAACGGGGAGAAGAGGGAGAAGGTGACGCTATAGCTATTAACTATTACAAAGTTGGTGTGATCGAAATCGAAGTGTGAAGCATTGATGCAATGGGAATTTGACACATCCTAGCTCGTATTTTGAGAACACACAGCCCTCTATCACAGGCTTTACATCAAATCACCTCTTCAATCTGCATGTTCGAATCCTCTCCCATATCATGCCCCTCGTGCATTGGTTTATTCCAATAATATCAAAATATTACATATATTGTTTATAGATTTAATTAGTCGTATTTTCTTTTATACATCATCATCATCGTTCATCAACCATTTATATGATCCAAGCAATGGGAACACTCTTTTAACTTGAAGTGTTTATAAAATCATTTTAATGAGTTGTTTGGATTAAGAGTGAGATAAATACAAAACCAAAAAAGAGTGAGATAAATAAGAATGATACAAATAAAATAGGAATAGAATGAAATGGATGTGTTATTTGAATGAATAAAATTAAAATATATATATTATTTTAATTATTTTATAATATAAAACTATTTATTAATGTTCAATTTTTTATATTATAAAAATATTTAATATTTTAAGAAATTAAAATAATAAAAAAGAAAAGAGACAGAGAGAGACAGAAATTATTTCCTTTCTATTTCGTATCAGCTTGAGGAGAGATATTTTCTTGTATCTCTATTCACTCTATTCCCTCGAAAACAACTTAATCTTTCACTCTATTCACTATTGCATCTCAAAAAGGGGTAAACAAACTCTTGTATTTTGTTTGGATGTAGAAAAGGGTAACAAATAAAAAGGTTAATTTTGTTTTCTATGTTTGACAAGAAGGACAATTATAAAACATAATGATCGATGTTTTATTTGATTGAAAATAATTATATCGAATAAATTTCATATTCATGCAATATATTAATAAATAAACAAACAATTAAATAGACAATTCTAAAAACACTTTTTGAGTTCTTTTTTCAGCTAAATTAATTGTACTTTTTATCTCCCACTTTTTAATTTTTAAAAATTTTTATTTCCAATAAATTATTTTGGCACATTTTACCCTGAACTTTTAAAAAATTTATAGATTTTATCTTCTATCATTTTACTCCTAATATGCACTTTTATCCCTAATTTTTCATTTCTTCTTGACAAATTTTACATCCCATTTTTTATTTTTTCCAAAATTTATCCCAACTTCTTAATTATTTTTGCAAATTTTACCCCAATTTTTGAGGTTATTAATGAAAAATAACTGGAGAAAAATTAAATTTTTTTTCTCAAAAGTTATAAATGAAATATTCAAATTAAAAAGTTGAGGCGAAATCAGCTAAAATTTAAAAAATTGAAAATAAAAAATGTAATCAAGCCTTTTTTATCCTTTCTTTCTTCAATTAATTAATATAAGAAAATATTTTTCCTCAATTCCCATCACGTGTAGTTTTTTTTACGCAACTTCGCCCAAAAGTCAAAACATATTTAACGTTGCCCAAATTCTCAAAAGCCAAAAGCCATTTTTTTTATAAAGTTTTATTGTTCTCGAAACTCATGTTATTAAATTTAACATGCAACTTCTTATATAGTCGTCAAGGCACTTTCTAACAGTGAATCCCGAAAAAAGCAAAAAATTGCCCCCACGATCTTCTCCAATATGGGTTGGCTAAACCCTTTCAGAGTTTTTTTTCTCTCTGCATGAACGTTGCAACCATTTTGGCTTCGAACTCACGGTTCCTCTGTTACGTCCCTCTCGTCACACCTTCGTGGTGCGAACCCAATGTGGGTCGACCCGAATACCCATTCCCTGTGTAGTATCCTTTCACAATACATAGAAAATGAAAGAGAAAAAAAATAATAGTAATGTTGAATTGCTGATGGAAATGGCTTTGAAATTGAATGGTGTTAAGACAACACAGAAACTCATTGTTTGTGGATAGGGACACACTCGTTGAATTGATGTGTGTGCCTGATATGATCACACGTGATTGATGGACGTGGGCTGAACCGGACGGACGGTTCAATCTGATGGATACTAAGTGAACCGGGTTGACTTCTTTAAGTTAAAATTGAAAATTGTATAAAAAAGGTCCTCTGGTAAATTTCCTGAAAGAGAATCGATTGAATTCATAGAAAAAAGTATCTTCTCACGTCAAGAAGGAAAAGAAAAAGAAAAAAAGAAAATATATAAAATGATAAACTAAGTCATTTGCACGTACTTTTAATTAACTACTAATGACAGGACAATCATGTCTTAAATGATAAACAAAATGCAAGAAATGCCCAAAATTTTATCTGGCGTAATAATCTAATATGATAATCAAGTATTAAAATTTTGGTTAAATTACTATTTAAGTTTTTTAATTTATTTTTAATATTTAATTAGGTCATTTAATTATTAAGTGATTCAATTTGATCTTTTAATTATTTAAAATAATTCAATTAGATTATTTTCGTAAATTAAGTATTAACGTTAATAGTGCAGGATCACGTGGCATACCTAATACTTAATTCACATTGTTAATGTTAATACACTTCAATTGAATCACTTAATAATTGAATGACCTAATTGAACATTAAAAATAAATTAAAAAATATAAATAATAATTTAACCTGAAATTTTTGTTGAATTATTTTTTTAGTTCCTATTTTTTTTTTTACCAAGATTCAATTTTAGTCTTTTAATAATTTTTTGACTGATCTTGGTACCTCAATTTTTGTTTGTCATTAAATTTAGTTCTTATCAAATATCATCATTAAAAGATTATATGACATGTAATCACTTGACTTACAATGTGAATTACTAATATTATGTAATAATTGTGCAATAAAACATTGTTGATTCAAGACATTTTTTAACGATTCTAAGACCTTACAAATAATATTCTAACAATCAATGTAAAATCGATAATAAATGATTCATGGGAGAGAAATTTAAAAAAATGCAAAAAATGAAAAAGTAAGAAACTTAACTTACGAGCCTTTTCAAACCCTTTCAATCTTTGAACCCTTTAAAATTGTAATCCCCAATCCCACTTATACCAATGTTAAACCCTTCTATTTCAATATTTTGATCCACGGGAAATACCATGCATATAAGACGAACATAGGTTGACAATGGTGTCAAAAGAATGAGATGTGATTTTACACCGTCACAAATTTTGTAGTACCATAAAATCACTAGGAAAATGTCTTATGCCAATAATATTTTATTATGTGACTAATATTATATTATATTACTAGTTCACATGACAAGTGATTACTACATTATTATTTAATGATGATATAATTGATAAAAAGACTAAAACCAATGATAAACAAAAACTAAACTGAGAGTACTAGTAAAAAATATTAAGAGACTAAAAATAAATTTTATAAAAAGATAAAGAAACTAAAAATATAATTTATCCAAAAATTAACATTTATCTAATACGTCAGATTAAAATATAAACACAAAAAAATATAAGAACTACCATCTGTTAAAATCTTATTTAAATACTAAAACCAAAAAACACCAAAAGCTGAGACGGGGACATATATATATAGTCCATCAACTAAAATTTAATCTTGTCCCTCATTTATTTTTCTGATTCGTTTGGGATTTCTTCCATCAAGTGTCTCTATTAAATGCTAACATGGCAGTAAATTTTAATTATTTTAAAATATTTTGCGGCGGGTTTTTTTATCCGACAATTAACCTCGATCCGAAACAATAAAATAAAATAAAAAATGCACGAATCGTCGACAAATTATCCAAACTGATGAAGTTTTAGAAACTTATTCCCCAAATGGGATTGTTTCTAAACTTATTCCTTAGGGGTACTCTTTTTTCACGTATCTCCATGCATGGCGCCACCACCATTGGCGCTTTCGGCGAGGACGTGCCATGTGGTGTTGGTGCCACCATTCCAACCAGCGCCTTTGCTTTTTCCTACGTGGCGTTGGAGTTGCCAGCATGCACGGCGACTTGGGCATTGGCGCCAGTCAAACTGGCGCGTTGAAGGCCCTAGGGTTGCAGCGTAGCTGCAGAGTGCAATGGCAGGGACGCAGTGGTAGCAGGTCAGGGACGCAGTGATCAAGGACGCGCCATTGGTGGTTGCACGTTGTAGGAAGGAGGCACCATTGCTTCCTGCGATTTGCTTTCAAAAACAATTTGCTTTATAAATGCTTCTACACTCCATTGCTCCCTCACTCCTCATACTTTCACTTTCATCTTGCTTCTTCAGAAAGCTTGGTTCCTTTGGTTCTTAGTCCTTCTTTGGTTCGTTCCTGTTGCTTGTAATTTCTTGGTAAGTATTTTTTTAACTAATAATAAATTTTAGGTGTGTTTAGGTTATAAATTTTAGTCGTTATATGTTATATGTTACGTATGTTTAGGTTATGTTTGTTCTATATGTTATATGTTACGTATGTTTAGGTGGTAGTTATAAATTTTAAGTAGTAATTTGAAATATTAATATTATTTGTGTTATATGTATATGTTATAATTTTAGTGAGAATGTTATTATTTGTGTTATAGGATACATTAGATTTAGTTGATTTGTTAATATTATTAGTTTGAGTTCTTAATTTTATATGGTAGATTAGATTTAGTTTAAATTTTTTGTATGGTAGATTAGGAATAGTTTTAGGTAATGTAAGTTATTAATTTTATATGGTAGATTAGGAATAGTTTAAATTTTTATATGATAGATTAGGTTTAGTTTAAATTTTTTATATAGTAGATTAAGAATAGTTTTAGGTTCCTTAACTTATTAATTTTAGATTAGGTTTAGTTTAAATTTTTTATATGGTACATTGCATTTAATTTAAACATTTGATATGATAAATTAGGAATAGTTTTAGGTACTGTAAATTATTAATTTTAAATTAGGTCACAATTAAATTTTTTATATTACGTTAGTTTTAGTTATTATTAGTTTCATATAGTATGTTTAAATTAGAATATTTTTACGTATTTTAAATTATTAATTTTGTATGCTAAATTATTTTACTCGTAAGTATTTTAAGTTATTAATTTTGTATATATATATTGTTTTAATTTTTAGCCACAAATATAAATATTATGTTATATATTTAAATTTATTTTTTTATGTAATTTAATTTATTTGTAGAATATATATGAATTAGGTTATTTGTATAATATATTTTGTTATTAAAATTTTAAAAAAATAATTTGTTATTTATGTAAAGTTGTGTTTGAATGTGATTTAATTTATTTGTAGAATATATTTAAATTCCGTTGATTGTATAATATATTTTGTTATTGAAATATTTGAAATTTGAAAAATATAATTTGTTATTTATTTGAATTTTGGAGAGCATATTTAAATTTTATTGTATTATATTTTATTTTGCAGGATCAATGACATCTTCGTCGTCATGCTCATCAAATATACAAACTAGGTCTGGTCCAATTGATGGTGACGTTTTGTGGATGCAACCTAAGCATATTTTAGAACATGTTTGGAATGGAAAAGCAGACAGAAAATTACACATCAGACGAGTTGTCCTCACGTATCAAGGTGAATAACAAATACTAGATGAAATTGTTCCTCTGCTTCGACAATCTGGTTTTTACTGGATAATGAAGATAGGATACCTAAAAATAAATGCGGCATTAATTAGTGCGTTGATTGAAAGATGGAGGCTCGAAACACACTCATTTCACTTGAGATGCGGAGAGTGTACCATTACTCTTTAAGATGTGTCAATTTTATTAGGTCTTCGTACTGAGGGGGCACCATTAATTGGTCTCCACGTATCTGTTTTTTTAGATAAAATTGTCCTCATATAGAAAGGGCAAGGACATTCTGTACTTTTATTCAAGCAACAAACCACACACTTGTTCGATTTGCTTTCAACAACTTTGAAACTTTGATGCACCTTCATAACATATTGTTTGACTGCATTTTTTTACCGCATCTTTACTATCAAATTTCATGCCAACATATAATTCTTGCCCAACATTAAAGGTCAACAGCATCTCCAAACCACAAATGTCCTCCTCATCAGGATGACTCCAGTTGATATTGTTATAATGCAAAACATCATTCCAAAATGGATTTTGAATTCCTTGTGCACCTAATAGTTCAAAATAAAAATTCAAATCATACTTATTTAGCATTAAATACAATTGTCATCAAATAATAAATGTATTGTGTAATTTTTTTATACAACAAATTATACCTTCTGCTGGGTGAACAATTCTTACTGGTTGAATCATGTCGGTGACTTCATCGTCTGTATCAGATATACCATCAACACTGTCATCTTCGTCTAAAGACTATTCAACGTATGAGTTAGACACAAGATAATCATCATCTTCGTCAACATGTAAATTGCTCATATTTGTTGGCGGTTGTGTCTAATTATCAGATAAATTATTTCCACATGATGTAAGAGAATTTGCAGAATGAAACATAAAACCACCAGCCATATCCTTTTCTATGTACAATTCCAGAACTGACATTTGTTCTTGTTGTTTAAAACTTTCCAGCATCGTTTCAACATCTTCGTCATCACAAATTTGCAAGGCAATATATTTTCCTGACACTAAAAATCTACATCTGATAGCATAAATAATTTCATTATTTTGTAACTTTATCTTATCTCCAATTTTTTTCTTCAAAGCATTGAAACTAATTCCACGTTTAATCTGAATCGCTTTTTTACTACCTTCAAATATTACACCATCATTATCTTCATATACCCTTCCATTGAAATACAACATTGTTATGATCGAATTCATCGTGTACCTACAAAAACAATATTTTAAAACTTTAAATAATAAAATGGGTATCACAAAAAGTCCTTGCTGGAACTTCAAAATAAAACTTAATTTTAAAAAAAAATTAACTTCAAATAAATTTCACATTAAGACACTTTAAAATATTAACGATTTCAACATAGTAATTTTAAACTAATCAAGATGTAATCAAAATTATTTACTTTAAATAAATTTCACATCAACACACTTAAATAAGACGAACGATTTTAAAAAACTTTAAACCCAAAATAATAAAATATAATCACAAAAGGTCCCTTTATTGGAACATCACATTCAAATTTTATTTTAAAAAAAATTAATTAACTTCAAATTAATTTCATGGGACACACTTAAAAAAATGAACAATTTCAAGATAATAATTTTAAAGACAAAATAATTCATGAACGAAGTTAGTAGTATAAATAATTAATCTTAACAATAATAACTTCAAAATGAAAATATGTAATTACAAAATTACTATAAATATATTAAAATAAATATGATACGAGAAAAAACAAAGCATCATCAAATAACACTTTCAAGTTGAACGCTTATAAATTTTTAACACACCAACAAATCAACCTAATCTAATTAAAAAAATACTACAACTTCATATTAAAAAAAAATTCGTACTCAAAATACTTACTTCAAATAAATATGATCTAAATTTTTTTTTTAATGAAAGTTCAAACGTTCATCAATTTTTAACACACTAATAAATCATCAACACCAACCTAATCTAATTAAAAAAATACTACAAATTTCATATTCAAAATATTTTATTTTCACTGAAAAAAAATTTCTTCAAATAAATATTATTACACAATTTTTCTTTTATTTTAGACATTTAAACACACACTAACAAGTCTATCAAATATAAAAGCTACTTTAAAAAATATTTCATACCACAGAATTTTGATTGCCAAAGCCAAGAAAGGAAAAGAAGTTGCAAAGGGAAAGCAACGGAAGCTGCAAAAAATGTTGAAATGGGTGGTGTATTTAAACACCCTAAAACGCCAAAGCTAGTGGCGTTTTCTACTTATCCTAAATTGCCAACACTAATTGCGCCTTCTTCCAACTGAAAAGCTACTGAAACCTGCCATAACCTGAAAAAGCTGAGCCCTACGCGTAAATCGCCAGGTTGACTAGCGACTCCACCATGCATGGCCAAAGCACCAATGCAGGTGGCGATACCAGCTGGTGTCGCCAGTGGCAGTAGCGCCATTGCCACATGTCACAGCCACAGGCGACGCGCCAATGATGCTGGCGTTTTACGTGATGTTTTCATGCAGGGTACGTTCAAAACAACACCCTCGTGGAAAATCTATCAAAACAGCCCCAAATGGGGAAATAGTTTGTAAAACAACCCCATTTGGGGCAATTTGCCACGAATCGCCTCCTCCCAACCCAGTAATACTCACTGGATTAACTCACTTTCATTATCATTTGCATTTCGTTTTCTCTCTGCACGAGCCCCCTTTCCTTTCCTTTTCTTCCTCCACACAACACCAACCCAATCCCTGCATCGATCCAAGAGATAGAGAGGAGTAAAGATTTAAGAGGACGCGGCGGAAAGGGATCAACAATGACGACAACAGAAAGGATCAACAAAGTCGATTCGGAGATCTGAAAAATCAACACTTTCTTTCCGGTGTCCTAGTTACAGGGGATTGAAAGTTGAAACCCCATAGAATTCACTAAACCTTCTCTTCAAAGCATTATGATTCTCATAACCGCTGCAATCGTGTTGTGAACTTTATTGACAAAATCACGAAACGGAGGATTGTTGTGTCTATTGTTATGAGCAATGTGCATTGTACTGAAAATTGGTGTAGAGGCCAAGTTCATGAACCTGTAATAAGTGAAATTAGAGGCTTGATTAGCAAGTTAGTTGTCATTAGGAAAATCCAGATTAAGAGAGTATAAATAAAAGTCCTTATGTATATTCTCATTCATTCATGAATAAAGTTTAGAATTGTTCCTCTTATTCTTTGAGAATAGGGAGTGAGTGAGGGTTCAATTGGGTAATTATATTCCCAATTGTTACATTGGTATGGATTATGTTACCTTTTGGATTCAGTAATACACCAGTCACATTTCAAAATCTGATGAATGATATTTTCAGGGAGCACCTTAGGAAGTTCATTTTGATTTTCTTTGATGACATCTTGGTCTATACCAATACATGGTCAGAACACATTCAATGTCTGCACACTACACTACAAATACTACAAGAACACGGCTTGACACTCAACTACAAAAAATGTAGCTTTGGCACGACCAAAATCAATTACGTGGGACATTTGATTTTTGCCAAAGGGGTGCATCCAGATCCTGATAAAATTAAGGCAATCCAACAGTGCCCAAGACCTAAGACAGTCAAAGAATTAAGAGGATTTTTAGGTCTCTCAAGCTACTGTAGAAGATTTATTTAGAACTATGGGAAGCTTGCCGATCCACTTAGACAACTACTATAGAAGGACATTGAGTTCAGATGGACAGAAGACACTGAATCAGCATTTGCTAAATTGAAATAGGCCTTAAGGACAAGTCCTATGTTTGAAGAGGGGGAAAGTTGTAATAAGTGAAATTAGAGGCTTGATCAGCAAGTTAGTTGTCATTAGGAAAATCCAGATTAAGAGGGTATAAATAAACGCTCTTATGTACATTCTCATTCATTCATGAATAAAGTTTAGAATTTTTCCTCTTATTCTTTGAGAATTAATAGAGAGTGAGTGAAGGTTGAATTGGGTAATTCTATTCCCAATTGTTATAGAACCACCCCACTTAAATTGGCACATAGGCGAAGTTCATGACCATTACTACAGTGTATCTGTTTCGTTAGGAAAGTGAGTGTCATCATTGTTGTTGTTGTTGTGGAGTATTTTTTAGATGCATAGTTTCATATTGTAGACACATTTTGTTAAGCAACTTCTTCTGTTGGGGAATGTTTTTTGAAACTGTGTGATTTGTCTGTTTTTAATTTTGGTTTTCAATTATGATTTGTTGTTGTGCTAGATGTTTAATTTAACAATTAATATGTTAACGTAAAAAAAAAAAAAGCAATGTGTTAAAACCTCTGACATACTGATTTTTAATTGTCAAAAAATAGTTTAATATGTTTTAAATATTTTTTGAAACAATTTTGATGATTTTTAATTGTCAAAAAATAAAAATTGCCACAAATATTTTAAAGTAATTAAAACTTAATTGCCACATCAACATTTAAGAGAGACACTTAAGGGTATTGATAGGGGAAAAAAATCAAACCAAAAAATAGATGAAAGGCTAAGATTAGTCAAATATTAATTGAGAGACTAAAAATAAAAATAATAAATAGTTAAAGGACTGAAAACATATTTTATTTTAAAAAAACAAGAAAATAATTTTTTTTACAAAAATTAGTGTCATTTTTATTTTCATTTAAAAAAAAGGAGGGGAAAAAAGTTAGATAAAGGAATTTCTCTTCTCACCAAACAAAACAATATTTTTATTTTAAAAAACACGGAAAGAGAAAATTTTACAAAAAAACAGTGTCATTTTTCTTTTCATTTAAACAAAGAGACCGGAAAAAAAGTTGGATTGATAAAAAAAAAATCTCTTCTCACCAAACAAAACAATATATATATATAAATAATGGTAAATTTACTCATTAATTTACTAATTAATTATCTCTGATTTTTTTTTTTTCTGGATACAAGGGACTAAGGGCCAACAAAACTGAAAACTAAGGAACATTTCAGCATAGGCCATAAAGAATGGCCTCCAACATTGTACCGTGATGTAATGATTCGCCACCATCTATGCCCCTTCAAACATAGCATTATTGCAATCCTCATCTGACATAAAAAGAACTTGGTAGAAATTAGGTGGTACATCAATGATTTTGTTGGACCCTTTCTTCGCCCACTCTTCAATTTGGATTCCAAAACTCGGAACCCCACCTTCCCCAAGACTGTCACCATTAAAAAACCTCTCCGAGACTTACACCATTCTGAATACTCATCAACCGATATAGGCACTTCTTTGAAATGAGCTTTGCCTTTTTCCATTAACTTGGGAGCAGGAATTTCTTCCTCCGGTTTCCCAAAACACCTTCCATCTAAAGCAGAAAAAGGAATTGAACCTTCCATATGGAGTTAATTCTCCGTATAGGAATCTTTTTCTCCTTCATTTCCCATATCTTCATCATCGTCCATAGATTCAACCATCTCCTCCTCCACCTTGCATTTGACCTTTCGAGGGCTTCGCAGAAGAAGATCTGCTTCTTTGGAGTCCTTGTTCAAAATCCTAGTAGAGCCTTCACACTCCATAATTAATTATCTATGATGAATTCAATCTTTTAACACTATAAAATCCTTATATGTTTGGATAGAGAATTTTAATTGAGAAAAGTAATTTATCAGAGAATTTAAATTCTTGTAATCTAGAATTCATTGTTTGGATGTTTTTTTTAAAGAATTTAAAATTTTGGAATTTTAAAATAGAATTTTAAACAATTAAAAATTTGGAATTTTAATTTTTTTTTAAAAGGTGAAAATTTGAAATAATTCTCTTGTTACTTCAAAGAAACACCGTCTGAGATTGTGGAACATCGTTCGGACCTGAGAACGTAGAGGAACATGTATAATTAGCACACCAATCATATCTATTCTTTTATTTCATTCATTTTTTTACCCTCATAATTTTAACTTTTTTTATCCAAACACAAAATTTTGAAAATAAAATAATTTCAATTCAAGTATTTGAAATTTTTAGAATTTAAAATTTCTCATAATTTTAAATTCCTCCATCCAAATATACTCTAGAGGAAATTAGGTGCACTTTCTCTTGAGGTTTGTTCTTATTATACATGATGTCTCTATTTTTTCACATTATTTTGAGCATCTTAAGAGGATTGGTGTAATGTTTTTTTATGCCAAGGGAGTCAATTTAACTAAAGTCCAAAAACTACGAAATTTTTTATAGAGATAAGAGAGGGATATCAAGTGTAATAAGGACAAACCTCATAAGAGAGTGTAATATACTCAAAAATATATTAAAACCAAACTCTTATTATATGCTATTAAAATGATAAAAATTTGGACAAATTATTTTATTACCATACTTATTTCATTTAACTTAACTATCAAATTAATCAAATATATGTAATTTTAAATATTGATAATTTTAAATAAAAATATTAAAATAACAAAGTTCCATAATTTTGATATATATTTTTCTCAGGTAAAAAACCAATTATTTCACTTTTAGCATCTTGTGCACTACAAACATATGATTATAGTCTTTCAAACTAATTGAACCAATTAAAGTCTGTCAAGTTTTTTTTTTAATTTACAATCAAGTCCCCTCAACCTTACTTTCATCCCTAACTAGTTTAGTGTTTGGTGTCTTGCATAAGTATTAAATTCATATTTTATAATTTATATGAGTAATTTTTTTATATTATTTTGATTTTTTATATTCATCTATAAAATAGCTGGGAAGAATTAATCATATTGGATTAAATGCACCATTTGTGTTATATAATTTTAAAGTTGAATATGTTCTTCAAAGGCATTAAAATATTGGATTAGTATTAGAATACAATTATAAGATATTTGATAGTTGTGGATAATAATATGTTAAATTATTCATTTGGTTTATATAGTTTCATAATTCTTACTTTTTTAGTCTCTAAAGTTTGAAAGTGACATTTTTAGTCCCTATAGTTTACATTTTAATTCTCTTTTAGTCCTTATAGTTTCGAAAGTGATCTTTTTAGTTTCTATTGTGGAAGCAATGCCTTTCAAGGTTATTTTGATAATGTCAAAAAATCAAGAGTTAAGTAAATTCCAAAGATTCAAGAATCGAGTTACAAGAATCAAGATTCAAGATTCAAGAATCAAGTTTCAAGAATAATCAAGATCAAGATTCAAGAATCAAGAGAAGACTCCATCAAGATAAGTACTAAATTTTTTTTCCAAAACATTGAGTGGCACAAGAAGTTTTCACAAAATCATTACCAAAGAGTTTTGCTCTCTGGTAATCGATTATGTTTAAATAGTTTTAAACCATTTTAAACTTGTGTAATCGATTACACAATACTTGTAATTGATTATCAATGTTTTTAAACGTTTTAATTTTTAAATTTAAACATGAAGAGTCACATTTGTTGATGTGTAATCGATTACACCTTGATGGTAATCGATTACCAGTGACTGATTTCGAAAAATAAATTTCCAAAAGTCACAATTCTTCAAGTGATTTGTTTCTGAAATTTTTTTTCAAAAGTCACAACTTTTTAAATGACTAGTTTTCAAAAGAGTCACAATTTTTAAAAGGTGACTAGTTTTAAAGAAATTGTCAAGAGTCACAAACTTTTAACTTGAGTCATCAAGAGATTATAAATATGTGACCATGACATGAATTTCAAAACATCCTTCAACATTCCTCAACAATCTTTCAACACTTTCAACAGAACTTTCTAATTCATTTCTCTTCATCTTTCTAAAATTTTTTGTTCAAAAATTTCTCTTCCAAGAAAAGTTCATTGTTCAAAAACTTGTGTTATTCATCTTCTTCATTCTCTTCTCCCTTTGCCAAAAGAACATAAGGACTAACCGCATGAATTCTTTTATGTCTCTCTTCTCCCTTACAAAAGATTCAAAGGACTAACCGCCTGAGAATTCTTTTGATTCTTCCCTTCCCCTTAAGCAAAATATTTCAAAGGACTAACCGTTTGAGATATCTTTTGTTTCCCCTTACAAAGATTCAAAGGACTAACCACCTGAGAATTATTTGTCCCAACACATTGGAGGGTACATCCTTTGTGGTACAAGTAGAGGGTACATCTACTTGGGGATTGTTATACTAAGAACAAGAGAGGGTACATCTCTTGAGGATCAGTTCAAGTGGAGGGTACATCCACTTGGTTTTTCAAAGAGAACAAGGGAGGGTACATCCCTTGTGGATCTTTGACTTGTAAAGGATTTTACAAGGTTGAAAGAAATCTTAAGAATCGGTTGGTTTCTTGGGGATTGGACGTAGGCATGGGTTGTGGCCGAACCAGTATAAATCTTATGTTTGTCTTCTTCTTCCCTACACTCTTTAATTTCTGTTGTGTTCTTCTATTTCCACTTTACTTTTATCTAAGTTATTGTCTTTGTTCTTTACATCCTCACAACTTAGTAGTAAAGCCTAATTGAATCCAGTAACTTTAAGAAGGATAAATTTTTAATTAGTCAAGACACGTTCATAATTAATTCACTCCCCCTTCTTAATTATTCTGAGGCCACTTGATCCAACACCTATAGTTTCATGATTCTTACTTTTTTAGTCCTTATAGTTTTCAAATTACAAGGACTAAAAGAGAATTAAAATGTAAACTATAGGGACGACTAAAAAGAATACTTTTAAACTGCAGAGACTAAAAGACAATTAAAATGTAAACTATAGGAACTAAAAAGACCACTTTCAAACTATAGGGACTAAAAAGGTAAGAACCATGAAATTATAGGGACCAAATGAGTAATTTAACCATAATAATAAAATTGAAATTGTTATCCACAGACAATAAAATATTTATTTGAATGAATTGAATTGAATAATATAAATAATTTTGGAGGAAATAAATATGAGGTTGTCCCATGTCATCACCCACAAAATCAAACTATATATCTATATATATATATATATATATAAGATTAAGTTGTTTGGTTTAGAATGAAAGAAAGCATTCATTTTGTTATATATGCATTATTGTTATAAAATTGATAATATATCCATAAATATTATCAACACCATCAAGATACATTTTATTCTCCTATTTATTATTAGATAACAATTAGGGATTAAGAATGTAATCTTTATTATTCATTATTAGATTGATCCTATGTAATAAATATTGATTTTATATGTTTATTATAAATAAAGACTAAAGTGTGGGAATCAAAGGCACACACACGGTAAACTCTTTTAACATGGTATTAGAGTTAGGTTTCATGATTAAATGCAAGTATTAGACAAACTTTTTGTTGATGCTTGCTTGAATCCAGGTGTTAGGTCAGTGCTAGGCTTTAGCGCAGGTGCCAAATAGGCTTTTTGTTGATGTTTGCTAGGTTCCAAGCTTAAATGCGGGTGCTAGACAGACATTCTAATGATGCTTACTTGGTTTCAAACTTGAATGTAGGTGTTAGGTTGGTGTTGAGCTTGAATGCATATGCAGAACTAGCTTTTTTCTAATGCTTGTCTAGTTCCAAGTTTTGATGTAGGTTCCAGACAAGCCTTTTGTTGTTGCTTGCTAAGTTTTGAACTTTCATGCAGGTGCCAGGTCGGTGTTAGGCTTTGATGCAGTTGTCGAGTCAATGTTGGGCATTAATGCAGGTGTCGATGGTGGTTTTGGGTTTGGTTGCAAGGGTTGGTGTTGTTTTGGGCTTTGGATGCAATTGATAGGTTGACGTTAGGCTTTATTGCATGTGCTATGTTGGTATTGGGCTTGAATGCATGTGTCAATGCTGATTTTGGGCTTGGGATGCATGTTGTACTTCATAATATGCAAGTGAACCTAGTCTAATTGTAGAAAAAAGCAATAAGTATTGAATTATTGTATCCACAAAGACTATGTTCAATATAAAGGAAATCAACAATTAATTTTTAGAAGCACTCGCTACAGTGAGTCATCAATTCACTATGGCAAATGTTTGAATTTTAATTTTTGAAAAGAAAATATTTCATTGTAGCCAATGGATAATTCGCTAAGGCGAAAATAAATTGTTTTTGGCTTTTGAAAGGATTTTTTGGAGCGAAACTGAATTCAAATAGAGAAAAGTATTGCTAAGATGGATCCATAGAATTCTTCATATGAAATTTGTTCCTAATCAATCTCTTAGCTCAGAACTTGAGTTCCATGCAAAATCCCTAATTACATAAGTGATTTAGACCTACAAACTCATAACTTAATCAATGATTCTCTACAAATGCAAGTACTTGATTCATCCAAGACATCAAATCCTTGCACAATCTAAATTCAAATCTAAGATTTGAACTTGTTTCCACAAAATCTGAATCTCTAAAATCTAGGTTGATCACTACTTACATGCATCTAAGCATAGAATTAAAATAGGATCACATTAACTATGAGAATTGATAAGAAAATAGAGAATTATATACTTGAATTCTACTTCTTTCACTTGACAACTTGAAATTTCTCTCGTTTGGATCATGAAGGATCCAAATAGAACCTCAAGAGAGAGTCACAATGCAAGAAAAGAGATAGGGGATAGGGAAAAGAGAGAGAGAGAGAGAGATTCTATCTTAGAAAATCACAAATGAACCAAAATTCCTTTACAAGGATGTCACAAGCCCTTTATATAGAGCTATAATTACATTACTTTTTTTCTGCCACAAAGGATTTTCGTTGTAGCGAAAGTATAATTCACTACAACAAAATTGCACTATGCACTAAGGACTTATACACTTAAACTTCATCCTTTTGAACCTTGTTCATTTGGGTGAAAGGTTGACTCACTATGGAAAGTTTCTTTTAACTCCACGGTCCTTAGGTTTGCAAGTTCGTTGTGGCAAGTGTAGCTTCGCTGTGGTGAATCTTCAACATTTTCACCTGGTCAAGAGTCTTGTTTCATTGTGGCAAAATTATATCACACTGTGATGAGATCATGTATGCAACTCCTTATTCTTTGACATACAAAACTATCTTTTAGTTTCTAAAACCATTTTATACAATTTATTAACAAAAACAACAATTATTAACAAAAATTGTAAAGAAAAATTAGAATAATTGCTCACAAAATAAGGTGTGAAAAAAATTATCAATGCTAGTGTTAAGTCAATGTTGGGCTTAAATGGGAAAGTAAAATGTGTCGGGTAGGTGTTGGGCTTAAGCAAGAAGTAAAATGTACTAGGTAAGTATTTGGCTTAAAGTAAAATGTACCAGGTAAGTATTTGGCTTAAAGTAAAATATGCTTGGCAGATACTAGGTTTTATGACTCTATGTTATAGGTTAGAAAACCTATCCATAGGTCGAGACATTTACAAAGGACTAGATGCAATGCAAGGATATGATGCATCCCCCAAATTAAAATCTTTGCTTGTCCTCAAACAAAAGACAAGTTCTGAATTTACCAACACATGAGATAACTGTGAATCCTTTCAAACCTTTCAATGATTGATCCTGAGTTTGCATTTGTCTTGATCTTATGATAGAAGCATGAAGGAATACACATGGAGATGAAAAAGGTTAGCAAATAAAACTTCATCAAGGCAGAATAATCACACTTCATTCCTCACAAGGCTAGTGTTTCTCTCAGCGCACAAGTGTCTCCGCTAAGAATGTTTTTAAATTCAACAATGTTCCCAACTTTGCACTTCTTCTCATTTAAGGTAATCATATATACATACTACAGATCACTAAGGGCTTTTTACGCTTATAACGTGGCTGGGCTAACAAGGAACTCATGGTTTTTCTTTGGAAACAAAATTAAGTTCTAGGAGAACACCTACCTCATGTTTTCTGATAACCCATGACTTTATATTTCATAGCCCCAACTTTCGTGTCTTCCATTCTTAACAACACACAAAATTTCTTTGGTACATAATTGCTATCAGCTCTTTATTTGAACATAAGTTTTTTTTTAGAAATAGAAACTGAACTGGTACTGTAGCAACTTATCATACTTTACATTTGAGTGTGTGATGTTGGTGATGTTCTTGAAACACAATTTTTCACCCAAAACCAAAAAATCCAACTCCCCTAAATTAAGGATAAATTTGTCTTGACCCGTACTCTCCTACAACCTAAGATAAGGTGGTCATTAATTTCATTCGGCTCAGGTTTCAAAAACAATTTATTGCATTAGGCTCGACAAGGTGCAATGGATTCATTTTAGTAACAGGTTGGCAATTTGGCTTAGTGGCTAAGAACATCAAACAAGGCCTTGATCATTTCCACCTTATGTCTGTACTCAAACAATCTCAAAATCATGCAAAATCAGGAAACTCTCATTGATGACTTTGATTGCTTTGAGATGTACCACATACACAGGGAGAGCAACACCAGAGTAAACTTGCTCTCCAAGCTAGCCATCACCAAAAAGACCAGGCATCTCAAGACCATCATCCAAGAGACACTCTAGGCTCCAACCATAGACACCAAAGAGGTCATGGCAGGAGAAGAGGAGGAACCAGACTAAATGACCCTCTACAAGAACTTTTAATTCGGGGGGTGTTGCCACCATACGTAAATGAAGTTCAACTCCTGAAACGGAAGGTCAACTACTACGTCATCCTTGAATAGCGAATAGATAGACTATGTCATGCGAGAACTTCATGAAGGAATTTGCAGCCTCTATATTGGGGGACGCTCCGTTGCAACCAAGGTGGTGCATGCCAGATACTATTAGCCAACACTCAAGGCCGACAACCTTGACTTCACTAGGAGGTGCAGACGATGCCAGGTGTTTGTATACATTCCGCGCACTCCTCCCAACAATCTCCATAGCTTGAGTTCCCCTTGGCTTTTCTCCATGTAGGGAATGGACATACTGGGACCACTACCAAAAGCCCCAGGAATAGTAAAGTTCTTACTAGTCGTTATCGACTATTTCACCAAATAGATTGAGGCAAGGTCATTACAAGAAATCTCAGCCAACGAGGTAGAAAAGTTCACTTCAAAACACCTCATATGCAGATATGGCCTCCCTTATGCCATCGTCACTGACAACAGTACTTAATTCAAAGCTTAGGCTTATCAATAATTCTTGACAAGGCTAGGTGTTAAACAGCTCGTAACATCTATCGAACACCCTCGACCAACGGTTAGGCAGAGGCAGCAAACAAAGTTATCCTCAGGGCCATGCGCACACAACTTGACAAGTCCAAAGGTCTATGGAAGGAGGAACTTTCCGACATACTTTGGGCCTATCACTATTCACCCCAGACAACAACCAATGAAACTCCTTTTTGACTCACATATGACACATACGCCATGATCCCCGTTGATGTCGGGGAACCGTTGACAAGGAGGTTCTTGTTCTAGGAACAACACAATGAAGAAAACATGAAGGTGGAACTAGAGACAAAGGATGAAGTCCAAAAGATGACCAGAATCAAAGAAGAGGCCACCAAGCTCTGAGCATTAACGAGATACAATATAAAGGTTCAAACTCGAGCCTTTAAACCTAGTGACCTAGCGTGGCGAGTTCGAAGTGAAGCCAGAAAAGATCCTCGAGCAGGAAAGCTTGGACCCAACTGGGAAGGCTCATTCAGGGTCATAACAACCCTAGACAATAGAGCATACATGCTACAAGAACTACATGGTAAAACAATTCCAAGAATGTGGAGCGCTACCCATCTAAAGTTTTACTTTAGTTGACCTACTACAAGACTAGGTGTTGTACTCTTTTTCCTACTCAAGTCTTTTGTATTCAATTGACTACATTAAATAAAATTCTTCCTCCTTTCACCTTTTATAATTTTCTTGTGTCAACTCTACAAAGGCTCGTTAAACCTAAGGCTCGTCCTTGGTGAGTCTCGCTTCTTCAAAGGCTCATCAAGCCCAAGGTTTGTCCTTGGTGAGTCTCACTTCTCCAAAGGCTTATCAAACCCAAGGTTCGCTCTTGGTGAGTCTCCCTTCTCCAAAGGCTCATCAAACCCAAGGTCTGTCATTGGTGAGTCTCACTTCTCCAAAGGCTTATTAAACCCAAGGTTCGTCCTTGGTGTGTCTCACTTTTCCAAAGGCTCGTTAAACCCAAGGTCCTTCCATGGTGAGTTTCATTTCTCCAAAGGCTCGTTAAACCCAAGGTCCGTCCTTGGTGGGTCTCGCTTCTCCAAAGACTCGTGAAACTCAAGGTCTAACATTGGTGAGTCTCGCTTCTTCAAAGGCTCGTCAAACCCAAGGTCTGTCATTGGTGAGTCTTGCTTCTCCAAAGGCTCGTTAAACCCAAGGTCCATCCTCGATGAGTCTCGCTTCTCCAAAGGCTCATTAAATCCAAGGTCCATCCTTGATAAGTCTCACTTCTCCAAAGGCTTGACAAACCTAAGGTTCACCCTTGGCGAGCCTTGCCAAAACCTAGGATGATTACTTCCTTGGTCCAAGACTCGTTAAACCCAAGGACCGACCTAGGTGAGCCTCTCCGTTGCCAAGTTTCATATCCGCGAAAATCTAAGGTATGCAAAGTCTACCCTTGACAAGCTTTTTTGTTCCTAAATTTTATTTGTGCAGGAATACAAGAAATCCAAGGTCTGCCCTTGGTACGCACTCCTACAAAAACCCAAGGCATGCCTTTGGTAAGCTCACTTCTTCAGAACTATGACAAGCATAGCCAATGGTCCAAGTTCCATAGGGTAAAATGAACTACCAATAGATTGGTCAGCAAAACCTTCAACCAGGTTGATATCAAACTTCAGATGATCTTATGTCATCTAGTTCTCTATTTCACACAAGACCACCAAGGTCTTGCTTCCTATGCCGTCAAAGATCTCACTTTTATCAAGGTGGCCTATCCTTACTATCACAAGCAACAGAGCATTGCATGGACAAAAGGCAACATACAAGACATACAATAGAGCAAAATTTGTCAATAGAGGAAAGCAAATGCAATATAAAAAAAGAATCACTGTTAGAATTACACAACCATTGTGGCCAAAATCCAATAAAGAAAAAATATAAAAAGAGGGCAGTGTAAACATTGGCCCCATCGCCCTGCTTCTTGCTAGCATCCTCCTTCGTGACAACTATCTCCTCTTCGTCAAGTAGTTCATCGTCCTTCACGTCCTTGAATGGGTCAAAAAGATCCAAGTCAAGATCCTTGGCAAAGAACTCGACCTACCTGACAACCTTATAAAAGCCTTTTTCATATTGCTCCACGACCTCTTTCTTGTACATCAGAAGCTCCTCCTCTAGCTCCTTGCTAGCCTCTCTCTACTTTGATGCCCTTAGCTCAAAATCCTCCAGCCTAGACTTCGCCTCCTTCAATTGAGCCTCGAGGTCGAAAACCACCTTGGCGAGCTTGTCCTTCTTAGCAATAGTGCTCTCAACCTTAACTGCTAAGTCATTTCTTTCTTTCTATAAGTCCTTGCAGCGCTCAAACAGCTCATCACCATCCAATTTGGTGTGCAATATCTTGGCAAGAACACCACCAACCTTGGACGACAACTGCTAGTTTGACTTGACGGCTTCTACAAAGGCGATAGTGGCATTGGCCACCTTAGGACACTCCACTCTCCAAACAGTTCGAACAATGGCCATCCACTGGGCGACCTCAACCTCTAAGGACGCCACCTTGCTCAGAGCTTCCTAGTATCGTTGTCTATTTTCCTCTAGGATTATTAGACTCTTTTGGAGAAAGACCCTCACAGAATTAGTTGCATTCTGAACCCCAATTGACCGGATAAGGTTCTTGTCAAAGGAAGAAATAAAGCCAATCAGAGTTCTCTACTCTAGCTTATATCCCATGCTCCACATCAAATTACTATCACGAGAAGTGTAGACGTGATCAAGGGAGACATTGGACGAGAAGAGGATGAAGAAGGTGACGCTAGTGTCAAAACAACTGGGGAGAGAGGGGGAACTGGTGGAGCTACAAAAGAAGGAGGCCACATTTTTTGAGCACTCATGATCGTCACACCAATGCTCAACAAGGGCGTAACAATGGTGGATGGAGGAGCCATGATAAGGGGGGCCAAAGAACTGGCGTCGTAACTACAACGGGAGGGGAAACAAAAACCTCCTAAACAAGCGCAAAAGGAGGAGTAGAAGAAGAACAATAGCTTGGACGGCCAATGAGGCCGAGGGTAGACCCTGCGAACCAGCAAAATGAGGGTTATCCAAACCGGGCATTAACCCGGTAGCCGGCCTCACAGCTCAAAGGCTGAAAGGATCCTTTGTCTTCTTGCAGCCTGACACCTCAATCCCGTCATCATGCTACCTTTTAGCAAAAACAGAGGAAGACGCGTTGGGGGAGACCTCAAAAACTTTGTCATCATTGGGGCCAACCCTAGCAGTAGGTTGACCCCTTCCTCCAACAGGAGGATCGACAGTAGATAGTGGCACAACTCCACTAGCAGGTCTGAGCTACTTCATCAAGGGCTTCCAAGTGAAGTCACCCATTATATATGCAAAAAAAACAAAAATGCAGCAAAGTTTAATTCAGGCCAAAACCAACATCAAACATAAAAGAAGACAAGGTTAAATACTTTACCATCCAAGGCAATGAGAGGATCATTTGCTGAGGGAAGCGACAAGATGGCCCGATCATCTAGTGAGGCTGGAAGTTGCTCCAAGATAGCCTTGTCAACCCTTTCTACTAAGGTCAACAAATCCTCGTCAAAAGACTTGAACCTAGTAGCGTGTGACTGCCAGTAGAACGAGAAACAGGGTTCCCCGTCACGATTGAACATTGGTGCCAACCTATCAACCACGGTGTCAGTAGCTTGAACCTTGAAGAAATGGTCCTTGAAGTGACGAAACACGTTCGAGTCAAACTCGAATAGCTTCTTGGACACGCTATTTAGGGATACCCAGCCTATTTTTCCTATCAATTTCATTTGGAAAAAAAAATACCAACACGATAGGCCGAATGTTGAAAAAGGGTAGAAGACCTCAAAGGCCCTCATCATAGCCCAACTATTGGCATCAAGCTGAGAAAGGGCTACATTCAGATGCTCAAGCGGAGCACATTGAAAGAGTTCAGGGGGAGAACCAAACCTAGAACTTCAAAGAGACAATGGTACATAAAAAAGAAGGGTGGACAACCCGACGCTACCCTTAAAAAAGGAAAATCCTCTGGACAACTACTTTGCAGGAATCCTCTGGGCTAGCCAACCCTAGTTGACGTTCTAGAGCTGCGACACTCGTGACAAATGTAATGGAAAAGTGATATTTGAAAACATCATCCCTTACCCACTCGTAGCCAATGACGACAAGAGGGGACGAAGGTGACCTAACACTATGGCTATGTCGCACGCGGGGGAGGATTATGGTGACTGGATTGGGTTCCCCATCTAGAGAGGCAACAAAAGGTTGCGCCCCCCCTCCCCTATGAAGGCAAGAAGTACCCCTGGTAGCACGGCCCGAGACCACTAACCTCTCTGAAAAAGAGGACTCGCTATCAGAAGCTATATGGCGTGTCTCCTCCAAGGAGGAACTGCCGATTGGAATGACCTCCCGGTCCACTACGGGTTACTGAATCAAACCCCAGAGTCACTAACACCCATCCCATGGTGGAGTCAGAAATGAAATACATGGCGGAAAGAAAGAAGTACCTAGAAAACGAAGAAGACAATCGGAGGAGAAGGGAAATTGCAAATTGCAAGTGGAAGGCAAGAAATTTTTCAGGACAGAGAGAAGAAAAATTCAAAGGGGCGAAGATAAAAAATCAAACATCCACTCCATTTAAGTGGAGGCATGACTCTACAGTAACTGGCGGAAGCTGAATGACGCCCTAAAATTCTGCACCATGATGCAGCCTCACTCATCCATGTACTGCATCTCCATTACATGCCCACTCCATGGGTGACACATATGCAATAGTAACGTGTGTGTGCTACACTCGGCTGCAGCAAAAGACAAACAAAATGTTTGTCTTCAATGTGTTCTCCAATGGTCGAAAAAGAGAAAAATTGTCAAATGCAGGGACTCCACTCACCTGCATGCCTAACTCTTCATGCAAAATGAAAAGCATGTCCTCCCTGGACAACCTGCATCTTTCACACCTATCGAAGTTACCACCCTTAACACTAGACAACACTTGTCTAGCCTAAAAGGCTTGACAAGCTTGACAAACCTGCAGCTCTTGCACCTGTCGAGGTTACCACCCTCAATATCGGGCAACACCTGTCCAAGCTTGGGGGGCTTAACAAACTCGCAACCCTCCTACTTGTCATGACAACTACCCTCGACACCAGATAGTCTCCATCGACATAAGATAACCTCTTTCACCCACAAGCTGACTCAGAGCTTGGGGACTTATGTACTACTATTCATGGTCCACAAATGGATGTGGCAAGCAACGTGGCACTCCAACACACATGTCAGCCCTCCATGCCAGCCTTGGCACAAGATCACAGACGCATCGCCCTTAGCAGCTAGGCTGTTGGGCCAAGAGGTTATCTCTAATACCTCATTATTTGAATATTAATTAGAATGTCACAACTCTCTTATCAAGTGGTAGATACCTAATTATCTATGAGATAAACATTATCTATAAGTCATAGATTATCTACTAGTTATTATCTACAAGCTAGTAATTATCTATAAGGGTTGTTACACCACCGTAACAATCCCTACAAACAAGAATCCGAAGCTCCCACTTCATTCTATAAATATCAAGTTTTTATCTCATCTTTTTCATTTCTCATTCTCACTTAAATGTACTTGCGTTAGAGTTCTTTGTTTTACAAGTTTTCCCTTTTCCCTCTTGCCCTTCTAACAAAGAATAAGAATACTCACAATGTGATATACCAGATCATGAAGCCTACCTTGATCACATTTATTCTAACATTGGTAAATTCCAAATTTTAGTAATTACACAATAAAATTTTTCAACAAACATATTAACCTCTCTCATCACATGAATCCTTAACCAAATTGGAGCACGGGTGTATATGCACAAGTTGTCAGAATGAAGGGATTTAATATTAAAAAATACGGCAAAACTTGAGAGCAAATTAATCGATTAATGCAATTGAAAAATAATATGTTGAAATTGGACAATAAATACGAAAGACTTGAAAATGTAATTGAACATAATTATTTTCTTCTTAATCATAAAAATTTTTCTTTTTGTATTAATAATTTTTTGTTCTTGTTTTTTCTTTTTCTACCTCCAATGATAACAAAATGAAATCAGAAAGAAAAAAAAGGACAAAGAGGGGGGTGGATCGAGGAGACGCGTGACGAGAGATTTGGATCACACTCCGCCGCCCTCCCGCAGCGGCATTTTGGGGTTCGCGTGAGAGAGAGGTCACAATTTATTATTTATAAATAATAAGCCATAATTGTGCGTAATCATAAATATGGATCGATAATAGAAAGGCAAGTGGGTCCCTCTGACGTGTCAGATTCTGGGTCGTCCTTTGGTTGAAATGGGACCATCTGCGCCGTCTGATTCATAGATTGGGTGGCTACTGCTATGCTTATGCAACTGAAACTGACTATAGTAGTTGTACTAATAATATGCACGTACGTTAATCTGAAACAGTCATGCTGAACCAAGTTCAATTATCAAAGCACAAGACAAAACAAATTTCATCAATTTACTTATTTACAAAAATCAAACAAATTTTCCCCAATCTAAAATCTGTATTCTATAACAATAACAAAACAAATAAATTTAATTATTTGTTCTCTCAAGTATCACACATTTTCTTTTTCTTTTTTTATAACTATCATACACTTTTTATAAATAATCTTTAAACTAATAAAACTATAGAAATAATAATTAAAATATCAGAATTATCAGAATAAAAATATATTAAAGTTTTGCAACATAATTCCTCAAGATTGAAGAAACAAAGAACGATACTAAAATAATACTAAAGTGATAGTTTCTCTTCCTAATAATATGTAATAAAAAAAATTCGATTAATTATTTTTAACTATTAGTAATGTTAATGTATTGTGATTACACATTCTTTAAATTCAGTTATTTTTTTTAAAACTACTACTTTATAAATTAATTATTTTTATTTTTATAATCTTATAAAAATTAATTATTCTCATTTTTGTTCATAAACAAATAAAAATACAAATAAATTGATATTTTTGCCGGTAAGGATAAAAATCTTGGGCATAATCATTAGTTTAGCCTAGTGGTGAAAATTTTAGAATAATATGCATAACTTTTCAGGTTTAAATCTTGATGTGATGATAGAAAAAATAAAGAAATTGCACATGTTTTAATTTAACTTATTCAAACCATTATCGTTTTTAAATATTAAACTAAACATGCCTATCAAACAACAATTTGGTTATAAGTTTCATTATATAAATACGATAATTCTATTTATTAATGATTTGTTTTATTTCCTTAATCATGTCTGTCGCTTTTTAGGTTTATATAGGTCTTGGTCAATTTCTTCCTTTATCACCCTTTACTTCATTTCGTACCTTGTGTTCAATGTTAATTTGACCTTCAGGCTTCAACTGTTTGAATGGTAACATTGTTCAAGGCCTCATGCCATGCAAATGTAATCCTTTCAATTTTTAACTTTTTCTCTCTTAAAATAAATTTCAAGAAAAGAAAAGTGAAAAAACCTATTTTTATCATTTAATAAGTAGATAAAAAAACATCTATATAAAAAGAACGTGAATTAAGAAAATATATTTTGTAAACAACTTTTATATTATTTTAATAGGTTAGATAATGTATTTTATCTTTTCATAATCTTTCTCTCTTGTTTTCTTTCTGTCAAAGCAAAAAACTTTTCTGTTATTTTATAAAAATGTTTTGCTTTCACATAATTTTGTTTTCTTCTTTATTTTCTATTTACAACTAAACAAAAGAAAATATAATTTTTAATTATGTTCTCTTCTCATTGTTTGTTTTTTTTTTTTGTCAAAAACAACTGAAATGATAGGTACAGTACTAACTCCTATAATAATTATTACTCTCAATTTAATTGTTTTTATTTCCTATTTTTATCTTGAAAATTTTTAAAATAAACAATTCTACATATTATATGTCATAATTTATTTTCAAAATGTTTTCTACTTTTATATTTGTATTTTAATTACTCCCTTTGTCCCATTATAATTGTCAACTATATTCTATAAAATCTTTGAGAAACTTATAAGTTTCTTTGACCAAAATAGTTTGTTTATTACACAAGTTTATTTTAGTATCTTATTTGTCAGAAATTACTTCAGGTAGCTTATTTTGATAAGCAACTTCAAGTAGCTTATAGAAAATAAGCTGACTTATAAGATATTAGTTTTTTTTCTCAATTTTATCCTTACTATTTTATTTGAAATTTTACTTTAGTCTTTTATTCAATTTAAAAATCCTCTTACATATATTTTTTGTTTGTTGTATGAAAAAATTATCGTATCTAATTTTACTTTCTTACAGACATGGGAATCAACTCATCAATTGCCATCACTACACCATTCTTTAAGGTTATAAATTTTTTGAATCATATCAATTATACAATTATTTGCTGAATTATTTTATGTTTCTTCTAAAATTATATAACCTAATTATGCATGGTGGAACAATCACTTTTGACAGGAATTAGAAAGGGAAGATAGCATGAGTAAGTAAGATAAGTATCATCATTATCCTATAGATAATATTTTTTTTTGTTGAAAGGCTCAACCACACTATGCTTAGCGTAAGCCAATTATGTGACTTCGGATATGACGCTTCCTTTATCAAGGAAGGGTGTGTCGTCCAGGACAAAAAATGAAACTCTACTATTTTTTGCTAAGAGGAAAAGTAATCTTTATAAGATTAATCTTGGTGAATTACCCAAACAAAATGTAACTTGCTTGCTATTCATAAAAGAAAATCACTGCGCGTGACACAAGAAGCTTGAACATGCTAGTCCGAGATTAATCTCAAAGCTACAGAAGCATGACCTCGTAAGAGGATTACTAAGACTGTCATACAAAGATGATTTACTTTGTAAGACATGTCAAAAAGGGAAACGAATTAAAAATTCTTATTCTAACAAAAACTTTGTTTCCATTTCAACACCACTTTAGTTGTTACATCTTGATTTATTTGGCCCAATCAGAACCTCTTCTGTTAGTAGGAAAAAGTATCGTCTAGTAGTAATGGACAACTACTCAAGATGGACATGGGTTATATTCCTTGCCCACAAAGATGAGTCATTGGAAGTCTTTTTAAAAAAAAAATCTGCAAAAGGGTTCAAAACGAAAAATGAGTATGCATTACTTCAATTAGAAGTGATCACAATGTGGAATTTGAAAATGAGAATTTTCATCTATTATGTGAAGAGAATGGTATTATTCACAACTTCTTAACTCTAGAACACCACAACAAAATGATGTAGTTGAGAGGAAGAATAGATCATTGTAAGAAATGGTTAGGGCCATGCTCAATGGTAATTCCACCCCTAAACACTTTTGGGTTGAAATGATGAATATTGTTCGTTATTTTCAAAACATTATTTACATTAAATCCATTCTGAAAAAAGACTTCATATGAACCGTGAAAGGGATGAAAACTCAACATTTTATACATCCATCCTTTTGGATGTCGATGTGTTATTCTTAACACTAAGGAAAATTTGGGTAAGTTTGACTCTAAGTGCGACAATGGAATATTGCTTGGATACTTTAAAACATCAAAGGCGTATAAAAGTGTAGAACTCACCCTCATCAATGTAAAAAGTTATTCGTGTGAAGTTTAATGACACCAAGCCTAATATAGAAATATCAAAGCTTGATGAAACTATTGCAGATTTAAAACTAGACGATGGCATTGAACCCTCAACAACAACAAATTAGTCAACAAAAGTAGACATGTCCAACCAAACATTGGACCACCTTCAAGAAGTTAGGGAACCAATTGGGCGGATCCTCAGAAAGAATCATCTAGAGAGCCATATCATTGGTGACCCCTCAACTAAAGTTCAAATCAAGGCATATCTCAGAACTCAACGTCACATAACATTAATCTTTGAAATTGAACTTATACACATACTTGATGCTGTGGAGGATGAACACTAGGTCAAGGAAATGCAAGAAGAACTTGATCATTTCCAAAAGAATGATGTTTACAAGCTTTTGGAACTACCCAAATGAAAGAAGGCAGTAGGTGCCATATGGGTCTTCAGAAACAAGCTGAACAAGCAAGGTATGATCATGAGAAACAAGTCAAGGTTAGTTGCCAAATGTTACTCACAATAATAATGTATAGATTATACTAAAACTTATGGTCCTGTTGTTCGTTTAGAATCAATATTCATTCTACTGCATTTACTTCTCATAACAATATGAAGTTATACCAAATGAATGTAAAAAAAATACAAAAAGAAGTTTATGTCGAACAACCTCCTGGGTTTGAGAGTGACACATTTCCTCAACATATTTTAAAACTAAACAAAGGCTTATATGGACTCAAACAAGCTCTTTGAGCTTGGTATGAATGACTTAATTCATTTATTTTGGAAAATGTGATAAGAGAACACTTGGGACCGTCTTGAAAATAGGTATAAAAAGAAAAAAAACTTGACCTTTACTGCGACCTATTGGTAGAACCAAAGTTATCAAAAGGAACATGATCCTAACTGTGACCTGTCGATAGAACCAAAGTTATCAAAAGGAGCGTGATCCTAACCATGACCTGTCAATAAAACCAACACTATCAGCTCTTAACCTAATAACAAAGGAAAATATCTCACAATAGAGAAACTCTTAAATTTTATTAATCTTCAAAATTTTCCAATAAAGTGTTTAAGGAGTCTATTTATACTCTTATAAATAACCCTAATTTAGGCTCTCAATAACTATTCTAATAATTAAAAGACTTTAAAATAACAATAAAAGGTCATGACAGTCCATCACAATTCCAAAAATAGATCCAAAATACAATTAAAAAATGAAAATAAATCCTATTATAAAAGTTAGCTAAAATTTATAAGCTTTACTTCTTCTTCTCTTTCCTCCATGAGAGAATTTGGTCTCTTGTCAAGTTCTTCTTGAAATCTCTTACTCCTTGCTCTAGTGATTGGTCCATCCATGTTGGGCTTAATTATTATCTAATTAACCCAATATTAATAGTCCACCAAAATTGATAAACTCGGCCCATGGATCCTTCTTGTCTTGTAAATTGGGCTTCCCAAAGTGATTCTTCAAGTTGGCCTCAAAGCATCTTCATCAATTTGTAGGAGATTGACCCAATTAGGTGTATCCCTTAATTCACATTGATCTTCTTTCTCTTTGATCTTTAGAATCAAGCCTTGTAATGCTTGCTTCATCCTCTTAGTCTTGGACCTTGTCATAGGACCTCCAATCCCATATAAAGGATCATTAGACGGATTGATTGCACCTTCATCAAAATGACTTTGAAAGAGGGGAAGTGGACACAACTTGTTCCACAAAAGTTATGATTCACAATTTATACTAGTCTAATTCTATGTTGATGACATTAAATTTGGTGCTCCTAATGAACTTTAGTGTGAGGATTTCTCTAAGTTAATGCAAATTGAGTTCGAAATAAGCATGATGGGAGAACTAAAGTTCTTCTTAAGATTGCAAATCAAATACACAAGCAATGGAATCTACATTCGTCAAACTAAGTACATGAAAGAGCTTATGAAAAAGTACAAACTGGAAGATGCTAAAGAAAAGAAAACACTCATGCATCCAACAACATATTTTGGACTAGACGAGGAATCAAAGCAGGTGGAAAACACTCAATACAGAACAATGACTAGCTCTTTGCTACATTTGTCTGTGTCCAAACCTGACATTATGTTCAGTGAATGCCTATGTGCTAAATTTCAAAAAGATTCAAAGGAAGTTCACTTAACTGTTGTTAAAAGAATATTGGTATATTTAATTAGAACTCCTAATCTTGATCTTTAAGCAAAGAAAGGAATTTAGGTTGATAAAGTATTGCGATGTTGACTATGCTGAGGATAAACTAGTGGAAGCTGCACTTCATTGGTGGAAACTTAGTCACTAGGATCTGCAAAAAGCAAGGAGCAATAACATTATCCACTACAGAGGCAAAATACTTATAAGGCAGAATACACAAACACAACAGTCATCTCATAAATTGTTATCACTACATGAAGTGCATCAAAGCCCAATTCAGACTCTCGATGGTTATTTGCCTATTAAATAATTAAAGTTATTTCAAATGCAATGTCAAAGGGCCTTTCTTCACGGATGCTAAAAAGGTTCGGGATGGGATGGTGCTTACGGGTTGATAATGGCCCCTTCGTCTAGGTAGGTTTAAGAGTTAGTAACTATATGTCGCATGTGCATGAAGGAGAGGCATTGACACTTATGGAGGCTCTTTCGTGGTTGAATTAGAACATTATCATTGAAGTTGACTGCCGACCAATTGTCATAAGCCTACATAGTAGGAAAAAATATATTTTTGAGTTTGGATTCATATTACATAAATGTAGGCAACTAAATAAATCAATATCCAACTACCAAGTTTGTTTTGTTCGTAGGCAACTAATCTAGTTGCTCACAACTTAACTATGACATCTAGAGGTCATGTTAGCCCTCATAACTTTTATCTGATACCATCTTGTGTTGCTAATTAGTTTTTGAAGAAAACAATACAAGTCTAGCTTCATAAAAAAAGAAGATCCATCTTGTTTATTCCTTTCGGTGGAATAGGAATTATAATTTGGTATTGGTATTGCTTTCATAAACTAAATTTTGGAGTGGTTCAAATTGTAATGGAACAACTTTTTGGAAGAGTTTGTGGAAAAGGATAGTTTTGGAGAAAAAAAAATTAAAGGGGAGTGCGATAAGCAATTGGGGAAAGTGTACTTAGAAATAGCCTAAAAAGAGGTAACGACAAGAATTTAGGCCCAACAAAGACTCATCCAACATCACAACGTAGCCAACAAAAGAAAGAGACTACCAAGCTTTATATATATATATATATATATATATATATATATATATATATAACATTTAAATAAATTTTCAAGAAAAAAGGAACCAGTTTTATATTATTTTAATTAAGTTCTATAACGTATAAATTTATCTTTCTAACAATCTTTGCCTCTATTTTCTGTCTTTCAATGGTGTAAAAGTGTTTTGCTTCCACACAATTGTGTTTCCTTCTTTATTTTCTAGTTACTACTAAACATAATTGTTTTTTAGTATTTTTTTTATCTTATCATATTTTCTTTCATATGAAAACCAACTCAAATAATAAAGGAGCTGTACTGAATCCTTTAATAATTATTGTTCTTAATGTAATATTTTTTTTTCTTATTTTCATCTTGAACATTCTAAAATAATAAAACCATCATACATATTATGTCATAATTTATCTTGAAGAGATTTCTAGTTTGTATTTTTATTACGTTATAAGAATGCTATGTATGCACACAGATCCATTTACTACTACACAAGAATATATAATTAAAAAATATTTTATTTAAATTTAAATTTACCGTATTGTTAATTAGTATAAAAAAGATATATTTATATTTACTAATGTATTATTATATAATTTACGTTTATTATCCTACCTAATTTGTATCATAATATGAAGTTGCGACACCAAATTAAACACCAGCTTGTCAAAGTTTAAGAAATAATGGTTTAATTTCTTATTCTGTCTTTATAGTTGTGCAAATGACACCTTTTAGTTATTGTAATTAGGGGTGAAATGAGTTAGCTCAGACCAAATCCTACCTAAATCTGACTTGATCTACTTCAAATTTTTATAGCTTTAAGTCTAGGCATGTTACATTTCACAAACTTATTATTTTTAGGTAGGATCTTGGCTTTTTTATAAGTTTAGCTTGGGCCATTAGCCTATTTAAGACTTATTTCATATTTTAAAAAAAATGTAAAAAGTCATTGTATAATAATAAAATTATTATGAGTTGAAATATTAGAGTCTCAATAAACAGCTTACATATTATTTCTATGTTACCCAAAGTTATATGTGTTGTATTTTTATTTACTTTTTTTTTCTTTAACACAACAAAAAATTTCATTAAAAACTTGCCTACATAACAATACATGTGACAAATTATCAAAGCTTTTTTAAGTCCCACCAAAACAAAATAATTCATATTCTTGTTACCCATATATATTTATAGGAACTAATCTATTTCGGACATTAAAATGACTCAAATCATCAAAAATAATTATATATCATATTAATAATAATATTTTATAAAAATACTATTGTAAAATAAGCTAGTATGTCAAGTTTAATAGACCTTTTTAAGGTCTATGGCTTGGTCTATTTAACTAAAAAGACTTTTCAAAATGCTTGAGTCTGACATTTTTTTTAAACAAACTGAGTTAAGTCATACCTTAAACATGATGGACCATAGGCCTTTGACAAGTGACCCAAGTTAGTTCTATCTCTACCTATAATTAAAGAAAATTTATTTTAATTCCTAAACATATTTTATTCCTTTTTAGTTTCTATACATAGTATATTTAATCTATTTTAGTCACTACCATCTAAACTCATAGGGACTAAAATGGATTTATACCTTAAACATGTTGTTGTTTCTAAACGAATCGAGCTAAGTCATACCTTAAACATGTTGTTTGTATTTTGTTCTTTCTCTCTCCACAAGCATGTGATAAATGTTTTATGTGCTTACATATCTTAGCAGTTATCTTACATTTTTTATTACTTAGAACTTTGTTTTAATCACTTTTATGCTAATATAACTATTAATTAGGAGTAAGCTTACAGTTTTTAACGTTTAAGAAATTTTATTAGCTTTTGATGTTTTATTTTAAGAAAAGAAGAAGAATTGAAGATTTTGGAAAAATAACATTTGAAATTTCAAGTGAAACATCTTTGAAGCATATTTTGAAAACGAAGCCAACATTTTCCCCTTTTCTTGCTGAGGCTGGGCTTGGGAGATTTGAGGCTGGGCTTGAGAATGAAAAAAATGCATTTTGCTTGTTATCAAGTTGAGGCTGGGCGTGAGGACCTTCCAGTTGCACCCTTGATACACTTTTGTGAAGCTGAATGTGAGAAAACTTGAGGGTGGATGTAGGAATGCTGATGTGGTATTAGGCTGAACTACAAGGATAAAAGAACCCATTGAAAGGATTTTCGACAATTTTAGTTTGGGGAGCTCTCATCATTTTGTTCATAATTTTCTATTATTTTATGCATCTTCTTCTTCTTCTTCTTGTTATGTAGTTGGGTTCATTCTTGTTGGAGTTGATGTAGTTGAACCTATCTTCATGTCTACATTGTAGTTATTAATCTATGTTTACTTTTAATTATTAAGTGTAATTTTCTACTCTTAATGCTTACTTTGGCTTGGTCATGTTGATGTATGCTGTAATTCAGTTAGTAGTTAGGAGTTAGTTAGCTTGACAGCTATGAAGATTGTTGTAGTTACATATGCAGTGTGTATAAAAATAATAGTGATCATGAATGAGATGTATGAGAGTGCAAAAGTTTTAATTCAGAATTCTAAGTTTTCTCTATTTTCACAATCAATTCTTTCATCTTCTCTTATTCTCTAACATAGAGCGAGTGAGTACATTGTGTGAGTGTGTGTGGAGAGCTTTACTTGCTCCAACAACTGGTATTCAGAGCAGAGGTTCAAGATCCTTGGATACTGAAATTGAGATGGCTTCCTCGAATGGAAATTTTCCAGCATCCATGCCTGTTCTCAAAGGAAAGAACTATGATGATTGGTGTGCTCAGATGAAGGTAATCTTTCGATTTCAAGATGTGACAGAAGTGGTGCAAGAAGGGGTTCAAGAACCTGACAGAAACCCAACTGATGCACAGAAGGTGGCTCACCGTGATTTGATGAAAAGAGATGCAAAGACGTTGTTCATTATTCATCAGTGTGTAGATGCAGATAATTTTCAGAAAATTAGATCTGCTGATACTGCAAAGAAGGCATGGGATACTCTAGAGAAATCCTATGCAGGGGATAGCAAACTCAAGAAGGTGAAGTTGCAGACCTTGAGGAGGCAGTATGAACTTCTACAGATGAGTGATCAAGAAAGCATTGGTGAGTTCTTTTCTCGAATCTTGGCAATTACAAATCAAATGAATGCTTATGGTGACAAGCAATCAGACTTGGGGATCATTGACAAGGTATTAAGAACCTTGACACCAAGATTTGATCATATAGTGGTGGCAATTGAGCAAGGCCAGAATCTTGAAGAGATGAAGATTGAAGAACTGCAAGGAATTCTTGAAGCTCAAGAGATGAGGCTCAATGAAAAAAATTTACAAAGATCAGTTGAGCAAGCTATGCAAGCCTAAACAACCAAAGGGAAAAACTATGATGGTGGCAAGAATAAGAAGGGAAAGGGAAAGTGGAAGAACAATAAGTGGAAGGGGTCAGGTGAGGGCTCCAGCAGTTCTGAAAATCATAACCATAATGAAGAAACTGACAAGAAAGGGAAGGAAATGCCTCATTATTTCTGGGGAAAGACAACTTCTACTGATGTGTATATTCTAAACAGGTGTCCCACTAAGAGATTGCAGGGATACACACTTGAAGAAGCATGGTCAGAAAAGAAGCCTAGTGTGGTCATTTCAGAATATTTGGTTCACTGTGTTTTAGGCATGTGCCTGAGCAGAACAAAAAGAAACTTGATAACAAGGCTGAACTAATGATACTCATTGGATATCATCCAACTGGTGCCTACAAGCTGTATGATCCTAGAATGAGGAAGGTTGTGATTAGCAGAGATGTCTTGATAGATGAAACAAAGGGCCAGAATTGGGAAATAAATGTTGTTGACAATGGTGAAAGAAAGGTGATTGTGAACCTTGAAGACAAAGAAAGTGAAGAGGATGTACCATCATGTGGAGAGCAACTCAGAAGGTCACAAAGAGAGAGACAAGTACCACAAACACTTAGAGAGTATGAATTGTATCCTGATACATCAATCACTGCAGAAGGGGATTTTGTGCACTTTGCTCTACTTGCTGAATCAGAACCAATGAGTCATGATGAAGCCTCACAAAGTTCACATTGGAGAGCAGCTATGGAAGAAGAATTGAGATCAATTGAGAAGAATCAGACTTGGGAGTTAGTCCATTTGCCTCAAGGAAAAAGACCAATTGATGTGAAGTGGGTCTATAAGACTAAAGTAAAGTCTAATGGAGATGTGTCCAAGTATAAGGCAAGATTAGTAGCAAGGGGATTTCTGCAAAAAAACATGGCTTGGATTACAATAAGGTTTTCGCTCCAGTTGCAAGACTTGAAACTGTTAGGTTCATTGTGGCAGCTGCTTGCAACATAAATTGGTCTCTATATCAACTGGATGTGAAGTCAGCATTTTTGAATGGGCCACTTGAAGAAGAAGTCTACATAACTCAACCACCTGGTTATGTAGTTGCAGGACAAGAGGATAAAGTTTACAAGTTGAATAAGGCATTATATGGCCTCAAGCAGGCTCCTAGAGCCTGGAATATGAAAATTGATAGCTTCCTAGTCCAACAGAATTTCACCAAGTGCACTACTGAGCATGGAGTTTATGTCAGAAACACAGATTCTGGTGAGTTTTTGATAATATGTCTCTACGTAGATGATTTGCTAGTGACTAACAATAGTAAAGAAGATATAAGAGTGTTCAAAGGAAGAATAATGGATGAATTTGAGATGTCTGATCTTGGTGAACTATCATACTTTCTGGGTATTGAATTTGTTTCTACCAGTAAAGGGATTTCCATGCATCAAAAGAAGTATGCAGAAGACATCCTAAAGAGGTTCAATATGATGGATTGCAATTCTGTTATCACACCAACTGAAACTGGAATTAAGCTGCAAATAGATGAGGATGAGAAAGAAGTTGATCCTACCTTATACAAGCAAATTGTAGGCTCATTGAGGTACCTATGTAACACCAGACCTGATATTGCCTATTGTGTTGGGTTGATAAGCAGGTTTATGGAGAAACCAAAGACACCTCACTTCTTGGCAACAAAGAGGATTCTGAGGTATGTGAAAGGAACATTGGATCTTGGCATTTTATATCCTTATAGTCAGAAGAATATAGAAGGAGAAGTGTTTGGTTATAGTGATTCAGATTGGTGTGGTGATAAGGATGATAGGAAAAGCACTACTGGTTATGTTTTCAAATTTGGAACATCACCAATCTCTTGGTGCTCAAAGAAGCAAAGTGTAGTTGCTTTGTCAACATGTGAAGCATAATATATTGCTGCTGCTATGGCAGTCTGTCAAACTCTATGGCTGGAAGCTTTAATGGAAGAACTAAACTTGAGAAATTGCAGTCCTATGAAGTTGTTGATGGATAACAAATCAACAATTGATTTAGCTAAGCATCCTGTGACACATGGTAGGAGTAAACATATTGAAACCAAGTTTCATTTCCTGCGTGATCAAGTGAGTAAGGAGAAGCTTGAATTGGAGTTTTGTAGGTCTGAAGATCAAGTTGCAGACATACTAATTAAGCCATTGAAGTCTATCAAGTTCAAGGAATTGAAAGACAAGTTAGGAGTGACATCCTTGACAAATCTGAATTAAGGAGGGATGTTGATGTATGCTGTAATTCAGTTAGTAGTTAGGAGTTAGTTAGTTTGACAGCTATGAAGGTTGTTGTAGTTATATATGCAGTGTGTATAAAAATAATAGTGATCATGAATGAGATGTATGAGAGTGCAGAAGTTTTAATTCAGAATTCTAAGTTTCCTCTATTTTCACAATCAATTCTTTCATCTTCTCTTATTCTCTAACATAGAGTGAGTGAGTGCATTGTGTGAGTGTGTGTGGAGAGCTTTACTTGCTCCAACAGGTCACCCACTGCATGATTTTGTGGTTTGAATATGACTAGAAAATATATTTGAATCTAGAAATGGGGAAGAGCACCTAATGAGCTTTTTTAGTCATCTTTTAACTCTTGTTTCAAAAGCAAGTTACTTGGTTAGGCTAGGCAAGAGATTGCTAGTTTAGTTAATGGGACTTAGGCTATTTCCATCCAAGGAATTGAGATTTGAGTAATTTTATGAGTTGGTGATAATTGAACCTTAAACCTTTGTGTGCATGAGGGGAGGTTTGGCGAAATCAACCATAACACTTCTATCCATTTTCGTTTTACCTATTTTTATCGCATTTTAAGTGTTCGTAAAAATTACCCAAAAAGAGTTCTTGCTATTTTGTTCTTTAATTTTTTTGTTTATTCATGTTCTTGCTTTTTACATTATTGCATTCCAATTAATATTATTGTTTTGACAGCCATAGTTAGCGAATACTGTTATTTTACCGGGTATTACGTGAGTCCCTTTAGATACAATACTTAAACTTTTATTTTATAATATTTGCACGACTTGGTATGCTTGCCAAGGAGTTAACAAGCAAATTGGCGCTTTGCCGATGACTTATGTGTCAATACTAGACAATTGTGCATCATTTACTATCTTAGGCTTTTATCCTTTCATTTTTCTTATTTTTACATTTTTGCATTTATTTTGATCTTTGGCTAACTTTGTTGCTTTAGTGTTTTTTGTCTTTCTCATTTTTTGTCATTTGATTTGTTTCAGTTGTTATTTTGCTTTGTGTTGTTTATATTTGTTGTTTTGGTTTGGTTTTGAGGTGTTGCTTGTTTTGTCTTAATAAGTGAAATAATTGATGAAAAGTGTGTGAGTGTTGGTTAAGTAAGTTGCTTTCTGTTTGTTTTATTTGTTTATGCTGAGAAAGATTTGAGAGCGTTGGCTAATTTAAGTTTGGGGTGTTTAAGGCTTGACTCATGTAAAGAGCAAGTTAAAAAGTTGCATTTTTTTGTTTAACTTTCAAGCTAAGTTTAGAATTTTCTCATGCTATACCTAGCAATTTTCGAACCCCTGTGCCAAAAAGAAATTTAGCATGTGCTTGGTGTGAACTTAAGGCTGCATGTCCTTTAATTTCTATGTCAATGTGGCCATTTGATTGGAGTGCAATTTCTACACTTGCTCTTTACCATTTTGATGCCATGTGTCAATTTTCTTTAGGCTTAGTGTGGCATCTTGTTCTTAATTCACAAATCTAGTGCACCTATTCTCCTACAAGGTGACACCAAGCATCACGTGAATCATAGTCCAAACCATGGCTTTGGAATTGGAGTGCAATCATATGTCAAGTATCACCTTTATTCATGACTATGTGTGCTCTTCATAGAAGGTGCAAATTCTTCACTTATTCTTTGCCAATCATGAGCATGACATCACCTAAATCTAGCCAGCCGTGGCTTCTCAATTAAGAGTGCAATTGTGCACTTTGGATTTAGGCAAAGCGTAGCAATTTTTAATTGCCTCATGAACCAAATTCGGTGTCACTAGTGACCAATTTGGTGCAATTTTTTTTAACCCTTCACGACTCTCTCACTTACTTTCCCTTCTTTTCTCTTCATGAACACTCACTCCAGCAGCTCTTTCTCGTGTCATTTCTTTTGTTTTGTTTACATTCTCTCATGCTTTCATCTTTGAGGGTCATTTCTATTTTCTCTTAACTTGATTCATGCTACTGCCTTTTTCTCATTTCATTTCTCTCTTTTTTTCTTTGTTCATCTTTTTAACATATTTTCTTTATTTATTTGAATGTTGCTACTTATTATCTCTTTGAATGTTTATCACTTGTTTTTGTTTGTATTTTCTAGTTGATTGATGTTTTTGCATGGATATCTTTCTCGTTTTCTGATTTGCGGTTTTACATATGTTTAAATGTGTCTTCCAAGTGTTTGATGAAATGCCTAAGCCAAAATTCCTTTTGATTTACAACTTGTTTGTTGGTTTTGAGGCTTAATGTCACTTTCTCATGACTTGTTTTTTTAGTGCTAGTTTTATTTTTTGTTAAATCTTGTTTTGTGTTGCTACTTTCTTTGTTAGTTAGTACTTTTATTTCAATATTTCCTTTTTTATTTGTTTCTTTTTATTGTTTTTTTTAATCTTTTCATTCTTTTGTCATCTGTGGTTTTAGCCACTTTTTCATAAATCTTTGCCTCTGGAACCTTGTGCTTAAGCAAGGTCTTTGCCAAGCTTAAGCGTGGGTCATTTCTTAAAAAAAAAATGAGAAAGAGAGATATGTGACTTTGAAGGACCCTGTTTATGCCTTTTCATTTCAGAAGGACTATGAAACTCATGGTGCATGGCCTCATATGCTTGGGGACCAACCACTTTGAGCCCAAGGGGCGGATCATGAGCTACTAGAGATGAAGAGGAAAATGAAGATGGTGAGGCTTAGCTTGTAGAGGTCACCCTTTACGTTTGATGCTTTTAAATTTCAGATTTTAGTTTTAGTACTTAGTTTTATTTCAAGCATGTGGTAGTTTATGTTAGTTGTTACATAATTTTTAGTGTTGCTATTGTTTTATCTTTTGTGGTGTTATTGATCATGTGATTGAAGGTTCTACGCTTGTTTCACTTGTGCATGTGAATAATTTTTTGGGGGGAAGTTTCTCTTGCAATTGATTGTTGTGGATGCAGTCTTGAGTGATTGGAACTTTGCATGATACATTGATTGTGGTTAGTGGTTGTGGCATGACTCTTGAAAGCTCTTAAATGATGTTTAAATGTGTGAGTTATGTGATCTTAGAATGAAGAGTGTCACCACTGGGAATTTGTGTATGAATGTGAAAAATGATCAAGGCATTTTTTTTCTCTCTAGCTAGTTTGCCAAATAGCCAACCTTTAAAAATCCTTTTGACCCTTGCAACTGCTTTTGAGCCAAATAATTGAATTGTTTGTGATTGAACCTTGAGCCTATGGAAAAACAAAGTCTCACCATTCCTTAGGGCTAGGAGAGCAATTGTTATTAAAATGGTTTGACACAAGTGGAAATGTGGGATGAATGTTGTCAATTGCATTCAAGAAGGGTTGAAGAAAAGATTTGGTTAAAAGTGTACTCCATTGGGCTCAAATTGGCTATGTACATGTTATTTTGAAAAAGAAAAAAAAATGAAAATGAAAAAAGAAAAATGAAAGAAAAAATATTGGTCAAAGTTTGTGAAAATGCAAATAAATAATCACCAACTTAATATAAAGCTTGTTTTAATGAGATCCATGTTTGGGGTACTTTGGTGTGGTACTCATGCTAGTCAAGGTGGATGAGAGGAAATATCTTGTGGTAATTGTTGCTCTCTTAACCCTTGAAGGTATCTTTGCATATCTAGAAAAACCAAGTTTTTTGAAGTCCAACCAAGTTACAAGCCAATAAGACCATGTGATTTTGCATGATTGTTTTATTTCTTGAATTGTTGAGATGAAAAACAAAGTTGATTGAGGTTCCAATGTGCTGATTTTGTGTGAAACACTCACCTCCCATGGCATGTGCCTTAGAGTGAAACACTTTTGTGAGGAGGCTTGCACATATGGAGTTAGTGGCAGACGTGTAGTGATTGTGGGCCTTTCAATGAATATATATTTATATAATATTAATAGTTTGGGAATTTTTAGGGACACCCAGCATTTTTGCTGGGATGCCCAACAACACAATGAAAGGGCCAAAATGCCCTTCACTTTTTCAGATCATTTTTTAACTCATACGGATCAACAATCCGGATTCCCAATCCATTCGTGACTCATAGGATTTAAAAAATATATATATAATTTACAATTAATGGTACAAGCAAGGATCGAACTTGTGTCTCTTGCATTATTAATAGAATACTCAAACCAACTAAACTAATAAGCATATTATGTTTTAATACTTGAATTGTTGAGATGAAAAGCAAAGTTGATTGTGAGGTATGACTCATGGATCGACGATCCGTGTCAAGCTGATACAAGGATCGGACTTGTGCCTCTTGTATTATTAATAGAACACTCAAACCACCAACTGAACTAATAGACACATTATGTTATAAACAAATAGTGTCGCTATATATAATAGACACACAAATTATATAATTTGTTTTTCAATATATAAAATATATTTTTCAAATCTTTTTAAAATTTAGTAATCTTGTACTTTACGATGCAAAATCAACTATTAAAATTTAGTTTTTTTTTAAAGTAATACCCATTAAATCTAATAATCAACTACTAATGCTGTAAATTATAGTTGAAAGATACCTAAAATTCTAATATATATATTGTTTGAAAATAAAGTAATACATTTTTACGAAAATATCCTTAATTTAGTATCAACTCTTAATTATTAGTTTTTTAAAAATTGTTTACAAAATTTTTGGAATCCCACAAAAGTAAGGCCTTAACGACCCAGTTTATATACTATTATGATAGTAAAAATTTTTAAAAATTATTTTTTAGAAATTTTTTATTCATTTAATTTATTTACAAAATTTGATAATTAAACAAATTTGATATTTAATTGAATGATGTATTTAGATGTTTTTTTTATAGCAATTGATAATTAAATAAATTTGATATTTTTTTACATATGTAAATACTTATTAAACCTATGATTTTTATTTATAATTTATATATGTAAACAAATTAATTATTAGATAAAAAATAATCATCACAAAATTTATCATGTAAATTTACATGTACATTAAATATAAATTAAAAATTTTAGTGTTATATATAGCGATACTATTTGTTTATAACATAATATGTCTATTAATTCAGTTAGTTTGAGTGTTCTATTAATGATGCAGGACACACAAGTTTGATTCTTGCTCGAACCATTAATTATAAATTAAATCCTAAATTATATATTTTTTTTAAATAAAATAAAATCCTATGAGTCACGGATTAGGAATCCGTAGGTCCAATACGGATTGTTAATCGGTATGAGTCATGTCGATCCGTATGAAACATACGAATCATCGATCCGTGAAAAAATAAATGATATTTTAACCCTTTTAGTTTTCCTAGCAATGGGCCTAAGGATTAAGGCAATGCTGTCACTCGTCCTGTCATAAACACGACACTGGTGTGGACGGGCTTATAATTCAGAAGCCCTAGATAAAGTATGAGCCTAGCACCTTAATCAAAAACATCACAATTTAGAATTCACTCTAAAACTGTGACAAGCAGAACTGACCGTATAATTTCCATCCAAACTCCACCTCCAAATCCTCCTATCATTTTCTCGTAGATTCAGTAGAGGAATACTCAACTTCTCTACAGTCCCTTTATGGTTATGTGCACATGATCTAGTTTGTACAAACGGTTTGCCTTGGCATCTCAACCAAGGGTCACCCCACACCTTGACCTGGGCTCATCCTTTGGTCCTCCAAGATAAGATTTTTTGGACGCCCAATTGGGACATTGTCTGAGTTATACATGGCGAAGCATTTGGAGCTCCCAAAGTTTAGTTAGACAAGGGTGTAGGTGGGGATTTATATGAAAGTCCATTTTCCTTTTTAAATTGAAAAATAGTGGGCTTCTACTTCTTATTATGCACGTTTTATACATGCGATTCTAATTATGATTTATTAAATAAACTTAGAATTATAAGAACACATGTTGCTAAGGATTTTTTATCTTGTTTTTTATGCTTGGTTCAACAAAAAGGTTTTGTTATTTATAGTCACGAGAAAATAGTATGCATATTAAAGTATTTGTATGGCTGAAAACAACACATGTTGCTAAGGATTTTTTATCTTGTTTTTTATGCTTGGTTCAACAAAAAGGTTTTGTTATTTATAGTCACGAGAAAATAGTATGCATATTAAAGTATTTGTATGGCTGAAAACAAGTATCTAAGCAGTGATATGGGAGTTTGATTATCTAGTTATCTCACATGTTAGTAAAATTAACTCGTTACTATTCCTTGATTGATTCGTAATCGTATAGTTTTCAAAATTCAAAATTTCCTCGATTCATTCAATTAGTTATGATATTATTAAATATGTAATTTGATTCACTCATAATTTATCTGGTTACAATTACAATTAAAAACAGGTAATTTATATAGTAACTAATTCGATTACTATTAGAAAGGTAACTTGCATAATAATTTATTCCATTTCAATTAAGAATGCAAGTTGTATAATGAACTTATAGGAGAAGAAAAAAATTTCATAAGTAAAATAAATTTTATATAAAAGCTAAATGATTTTAAATTCTCGGAAAAAACTGATTTTTAAACTTACCCATAAGCTAAACCCTAATTTAGCTTATGGGAGAACCTTATTTTTTTTATATTTATTTTCTTTTTCTGTGAGTGCTTATGGAATTTATCCATATAGACCTTAATAGCAAGCAAATAATTATTAGAAAAGAAAACCCTAAAGCTATGGCTTTTTAGTTCTAATATGTTAATGCAGGGTCTACACTTTAACAAATGTATTTAAAAATATGGTGCTCTAAGAAGAATGTTATGTCATAACAATACTTACTTTCATAGAAGAAAGTTTTGATATTACAACTTGATAATCGATTTTTCAAACATTATTTTCACACACTCACGGAGCACACATTCCCTTTCAAATAAAAAGAATGCTTCTAGGAATGCCAACCAGTGGGCTAGTTGAACAAAAAAAATTTAAGTTTGACTTTTGAAAAAAATAAATGACTCAAACTTAATCTATTTATTTAAACAAGTCTAACTAAAAACTTGAGTTTTACTTGTTTAAAAAATGACTTAAACTTAAATTTGACTTGTTTAGCTTATTTATAAATTAATTATTTTTTATTTTGTGAAAAATTTCCTTCAATTATGCTTTAATTTTATCAATATAGTATTTAATATAACATTTTAATACTAGATAATAATTTACAAATAAAATATATTTTAAACATGTGATATGTGGTATGATATTATAGAATCTATGTTTAATTTTTCTATGATGCATCACCCTCTTACAATAATAAAGGGATCCCTCTTTCATACTAAGATGGAACTACTACCCGTAAATACCGGCCCTAATTCTGTGACATGAAGAAAGATAAAGTAAAATGATGATCGTTGAATAGGTGTTCAAAGAAAAAAAAGGTGTAAGTATTATTGCTCGAGAAAGAAAAGTGTAGAAACGCTGTTGTAATTGCAATGGGTGTTGTATGTGTTAGTATAGAGCAATAAAAGAAGAGAAAGAAATAAAGGGAAGAAAGAAAAAGACACACAGTTTAACGTGGTTCAGCACACAATGTATGTGTCTACATCCACGGCTACACTAGGAGAACTTTTTATTACTTACACATAAAAGCTTACAAGGTGTCTCTATATATAACACTAGTGAGACACAAGTTTTTACAAACCAAGCGATGTGGGACTAAGCCCACACAAGTTTTACAGACCAAGCGATGTTGGACAAAGGAACTAAGACCACAAACTCTAACAATTCTCCCACTTGGGGTCTAAGTTCCAAACTCTAGCAGCTCCTTGTAAGCAACGAGTTCATCGACTCTTTACCTAGTGTAGCGCCTTCATCTTCAATTATTCTTGAAGGCCAACTGAGGCAATGCAAAGCCTCAGTTTGTCAGTTGTAACAGCTTTAGTCAACATATCTGCTGGATTCTCTGATCCTAAGATCTTCAATAAAGATAAGTTTTCATCATTTATCAACTCCCTGATAAAATGGTATCTTAATTGAATATGCTTGCATCTAGAATGGAAGACTGGATTCTTAGCAAGACTTATAGCACTTTGACTGTCACTAAACATTGGAGCATTATGTTGTTCTTTCCCCAATTCATTGAGAAAATTCTTTAGCCAAATCATCTCCTTAGCTGCTTCTGAGATAGCTATGTACTCGGCTTCCGTGGTTGAGAGAGCAACTCTATCTTGAAGTTTAGACTTCCAACTCACAGCAGTACCTCCCAAGGTAAAAATGTAGCCTGTGGTGCTCTTCTTGGTATCAAAATCTCCTCCCAAGTCTGCATTTGAAAATCCCTGTAAAGTGAGATTGCCTTTTCTGAAGCACAAACACATCTCTGAAGTACCCTTCAGATATTTGAGTATCCACTTTACACCTTCCCAATGCTCCTTTGCTGGATTTGATAGGAACCTACTGACAACTCCCACTGCATGTGCTATGTCAGGTCTGGTACACACCATAGCATACATCAAACTCCCAACTGCTGATGCATATGGTACTCTTGACATGTAACATTTTTCTTCATCTGTCTGCAAAGATTACTTCTTTGAAAACTTCAAATGAGATCCCAAAGGGGTATTCCTGGTCTTAGAATCTCCAAGGTAAAACCTGTCAAGCAACTTGTGTATATATTTCTCCTGAGACAGCTTCAAAATTCCTTCTGATCTGTTTCTAAGAATTCTCATACCAAGGATTTGTTTAGCTGGACCAAGATCCTTCATTTCAAAGTTTTCTGCCAACTACTGCTTCAACCTGTTAATTTCTGCCGTACTAGATCCTACAATCAACATGTCATCAACATACACAACAAGGATAACATAACTATTAGTATATTTTTTAACATAGCAGCAATGGTCCATGTCACATCTTTTGAATCCTGAGTTGCTCATAAACTCATTAAACTTCTTGTACCACTGTCTCGGTGCTTGTTTCAAGCCATACAAACTTTTGTGAAGCTTGCATACAAAATTCTCCTTGCCTGACACTTCAAAACCTTCTGGTTGGGTCATATAGATGTCTTCCTCTAAATCCCCATGCAAGAATGCAGTTTTAACATCTAACTGCTCCAAGTGAAGATTCTCTGCAGCTACTATGCTCAGAATAACTCTGATGGTAGTCATCTTTACAACTGGAGAGAAGATCTCTGTGAAATCAATTCCTTGTTTCTGCTGAAACCCTTTCACCACAAGTCTCGCCTTGTATCTTCTTCTACCTTCAGATTCTTCCTTTAGCCTATAGACCCACCTATTCTGTAACGCCTTCTTTCCTTCTGGCAATTTAGTTAAAGACCACGTCTTATTCTTCTGAAGGGATGCCATCTCATCTTTCATCGCTAGCTCCCACTCAATAGTGTCATTCCCCTGTGTAGCCTCATTGAAACATTCTGGCTCACCAGCATCAGTTAACAACAAATAATGCAATGAAGGGGAATACCTATCTGGTGGTACTGAAATTCTGCTAGATTTTCTTGGAGGAGTTGATGGTTCTGGTTCTGACTCAACCTCTACGCCTATACTCTGGTTTTTGTTGGCTACATCACTTTCTGAAATTTCTTTAAGTGTTGCTTTCTCAAAAATTTCTGACAGTTTACCTGCACATGTAGATTCTGCAGAAAATCTGTCCTTATAAAATAAGTTCTCATTAAAAGTAACATTTATGCTTCTGATAACTTTCTTGGTTTGGTCATCCCAAAACCTGTAGCCATACATGTCAGATCCATAACCAATAAAATAACACTTCCTCGCCTTTGGATCCAATTTATCTCTACTATTAGAGTCTGCCAGTATATATGAAACACAACCTAAAATTCTCAAATGTGAAAGTTTTACCTCCTTTCCAGACCATACTTTTGCAGGCAACTGATAATTCAAAGGAATTGATGGTCCTCTATTGATGAGATATGCTGCTGTGTTTATTGCTTCTGCCCAGAATGCTTTAGGCAAGCCAGATTGGATCCGCATACACCTTGCTCTCTCATTCAAGGTTCTATTCATCCTTTCTGCAACACCGTTTTGCTCAGGTGTTCCTGGTATTGTCTTGATCATTTTGATCCCATGTTCTGAACAGAAGTCTTTAAACTCCTGACTATCATACTCCCCACCATTGTTAGATTTCAGACTTTTAACCTTTAGACCTGTCTGATTTTCAACTTTTGCTTTCCACCTTTTAAACACAGAAAACACATCAGATTTATTTTTAAGAAAATAAACCCATACCTTTCTGGTAGAGTCGTCGATAAAGGTGACATAATAGCGTGAGTTTCCAACAGATTTCACTGGGGCTAGCCCCCAAACATCTGTGTGCACCAATTCTAGCTTTTCAGGTTTAAGAGTCTTCCCTGCCCTTGAGAAACTGACCTTTTTCTGCTTTCCAAGGATACATTGTTCACAAGCACCAACATCAACATGCTTGAGGCTTGATAGCTTACCCTTTGCCGCCATAAGCTTCATTCCTTTTTCACTCATGTGTCCAAGTCTTTGATGCCACATGGTTGAATTATTGACAGCCTTAGTAACTGCTACCATATCCTCATCTGCAATCATGTAAAGAGATCCTCGCTTCTTTCCACGAGCCACAATGAGATTGCCTTTTGTTACCTTCCAAGCTCCATCTCCAAAAGTGGTGTGATGTCCCTCATCATCCAACTGCCCTATAGATATTAAATTTCTCTTTAAGGCAGGAATATGTTTGACATTGTGCAATGTCCATAGGGATCCACTGGAGGTCTTGATGTTGATATCACCTCTTCCGACAATGTTAAGAGATTTTCCATCTGCAAGGTAAACTTTTCCAAATCTTCCAGAAACATAGTTAGACAATAAATCTTTAGAGGGAGTAGTGTGGAACGACGCACCTGAGTCCATGATCCATGAATCAACAAGACTATCCAAACTGCAAATTAATGCATCATCAAGTTCATCAGTTGCTGCATTTGCGGATTCATCATCATCGCGCTTCTTGTTTTTGTGCGACTTGTTCTTCTTTGGTGCCTTGCACTGATTGCTAAAGTGACCTCTCTTGTCACAATTCCAACAAGTAACGTCACTTTGAAATTTTCTCTGACCTTTCCCTCTTGACTTTGATCTGCCTCGACCATTCTGACCCTTCTGGGTAGTCCTTCCCCTGCCTTCAGTATTCAACGTTGAATTGGAAACATGACTGGAAGATTCTCCTGAATCTCTCTTGCGAACATCTTTGCTAAAGATCAAGTCACAAATGTCACTAAGCTTTAATGTGTTCTCCCTTGTAGAACTACTAACTGCAGTAACAGTTGCAGCCCAACTATCCGGTAGTGATGACAATAGAATCAATGCCTTCACCTCATCCTCAAATTTAATCTGCACAGATTCCAATTGGGCAAGAATAGTATTAAACTCATTAATATGATCAGTTACAGAGATACCTTCTCCCATCTTGAGGTTGAAAACCCGGCGCATCAAGTATACTTTGTTGGCTGCTGACGGCTTCTCGTACATATCTGATAATGCCTTCATTAAGCCTGCAGTAGTCTTCTCGTTCACGATGTTGAACGCGACGTTCTTGGCTAATGTCAATCTGATCACGCCAAGAGCTTGTCGATCTAGCAAGTTCCATTCTTCTTGCTTCATGTCTTCTGGCTTAACCCCTGATAAGGGCTGATACAGCTTCTTCTGATATAGATAATCCTCTATCTGCATCTTCCAAAAGCTGAAATCTCTGCCATCGAACTTCTCGATCTTCACCTTCCCCTCTTCTAATGACATTGCTCCCACTGCCTCCTCTAAACTGAGAAGACTCCCACTAATTCCTTTAAACTAAGGAAATCCCGTGGAGTAACCAAAAGCTCTTGATACCAGTTGTTAGTATAGAGCAATAAAAGAAGAGAAAGAAATAAAGGGAAGAAAGAAAAAGACACACAGTTTAACGTGGTTCAGCACACAATATATGTGCCTACGTCCACGGCTACACTAGGAGAACTTTTTATTACTTACACATAAAAGCTTACAAGGTGTCTCTATATATAACACTAGTGAGACACAAGTTTTTACAAACCAAGCGATGTGGGACTAAGCCCACACAAGTTTTACAGACCAAGCGATGTGGGACAAAGGAACTAAGACCACAAACTCTAACAGTATGAATGGGTGAAGCTACAAGTGAATTTAGAACATTTCTAGAGGATAAAACTTAGGATATTAAATTTAGATGCTCTTTGAATTCAAATGTAAGAAAAAAATATTTAATTTTTTTTGGACTTAATATAAATAAATTTCAAGTAACTTAATTCTATTTAATGTAGGTATTCCAAAAATACTCATAAATTAATTCAAGCTTTATTTTCAAGAATGACATGCTTCCAAGAAAATGGCAACAACAAGTTATTCACTCAACGAAGCCTCCTTTGATTTGGGTATCGACAACGACTCACAAGATTTATCACTTCACATGGTTGAAGAATTAGTCGGTAACAAGTCAATATACCAAACCAAACTTTTTTGTAATTCCAAACCAAGGCAAACTCAAGCATATCAAACCCTACATGTTTCCACCTTTAAATGCTTATTTCATATTAAGACTTTTAGATATGTATATTATGTATTTATTTTATATTAATATTTAATTTAGGATTTAAATATATTTTTTCTTACAAATATTTTACTATTTTTTCAGAATTTTTTATATATTTATTTTTAGTCGTTGTTAACTTAACACTTTGGATGATATGACACTTTTTAATGACAAGTATTAACAAAAAAAAAATGAATTCCAAAAACATTTTTAAAAATACAACTCACAAGATTTATCACTTCACATTGTTGAAGAATCATTCCATAAGGATGAAGAGACCGACACAGGTGTGGTGGTGTCAAGCCATGATGATGAGGTCAAAGCAAAGATAATTGAGTTGTCAAATGGAAATGAAGATGAAAAAAAACTCAATTAAACAAAGAAATACTCCTACACTCAATTAAATACTCCAAGTGTGTGTTTGGATGGAGCAATTAAAGTAAGTAAAGTATTTTAATTGAGATATTAAAATGCTTCCTTGTAAAATGATCTGTTTGGATAGGGTATTTTAGAAGTAATTAAAATGTCATCATTTTTTTGAAGCATTTTAATAAAGTAAATTGGCAGAATTTCAAATTCTCACAAAAAATAGAGGAATTAAAATTCCCAGCCACTCTTAGGCTCTCTCTCCCTCTCAGCCACATGCTCTCTCTCCATCTCAGCCACTCTCACGATGATAGTTCTCTCTCAGCTGCACGCTCTCTCTCACGATGCTAGCGCGCTCTCTCCCTCTCAGCACACTAGCTCTGTCCGTACCTCTCTCTCCCTCTCAGCCACCCTCATGCACCACACCTAGCTCTCTCTCAAGTAAGTTTCCCTTGCGATTTCGACCCACTCTCGCTGTGCCATGGTGTGTTCATTTTTTTTCGTTAATTTGTGATTTATTTTTTATTTAGTTGTTTGATTTCATTGATTTTGTACTGTGGGTACTCATTGTTTGATTTCGTTAATTTGTACTGTGGGCATTTTTACAAATTTGTTAGGAACTCTAGGTGCTTGTGTTTATTCTTCTAAAAGAACTCTGGTTTATAAATCTAGCTTTGTAACCCATCCATGCCTCCGATTTGAGTGGTAGTTGGGCTGGTTGTTATGACTGGTTGTTATGGTCAAGTCTCCCTACAATACATCATGTTGAATGGTAGTTGATGCCTTGTGTTGGGCTGGTTGTTAGGAATTTGGGGATTTTAGTATTTAACCAACTTGCCTACTTGCCTACTTGCCTACTTGCCTACTTGCCTACTTGATGAAATGCCTAAGCTAATTAATGTGAAGTATAAATCGTTGTTTATCATCTTCTTCTTTTTTTATCTGTTCTGGTTTCTATGGCAAGTAGGTTCCTGATTGGCTGTTAATTTTTCCTTCAGTATTTTTTTTTCATATGTTTTTGTAACTATTTAACTGGTCTCTCCAATGTGATTTATAGAAGGTGATATCTTACCCAATTGTGTTTCTAAAATTTTTGGCATCAAGTAATTTCAAACGTGCAACCATCAATGCAGTTGTCCCACTGATGTGTAATTTTGTATCCCCTAGATCCTTCTTTACCTCCCACAAACAACTGTTTCATTTAAAGCCAGCACCAAAGCTTATTATCTGTACTTTACTACTTTGTCACCCTTCTTGAGCCTTTCTTGGTCTCCATGTATCCTAGCACATACCATAGGCTACTAGCTGATGTGTTTTATCCAAAAAAATAAAATAAAAATTAGAGCACTAGGAATTTATATTGCTTTACCTAAATTATGTATTTTAAAATTTCAAGGAATTTAATTGATGCATTTAAATTTCTATACATTTTAAATTTCTTAGAATTTTAAAATTCTCTATCCAAATTCCAAACACAACCTTAGTTACTTTTTTCGAACAAGAAATTTTGTAAATGAAACAAATCTTATTACTTTATCTGAATGAGATTTTTTACAAATGCAGGGTATTCAATTGTTAACAATTGAGTTCCATAGTATTTTAAATTCCTCAGAATTTTCATAAGCATCACCCGTAGAAATATCACAATTTTCTTAAAATCAACTTATAGTCTATTCTTTTACTGTTTTGGGGATTCTTAACCTAATCTATCTGAATTGCCAGAACAGGTGAATATGTCCCAAACTTGATTATGATGCCAACTTAAATCAGTGCTAGTTTTATTGTTTAACATGTTGGTTTGATAAATGGATTGAGAAGAAATGGATCCTAGCATAGTTAACAATACAATTACTTCAACTGATATTTTCACTATAGTTATTTACCTTTGATATTTTCACTATGGTTATTTACCTTTGATATTTTCATTGTAGTAATTTGTCTTTCCTGTTGTGATTATATTATCTTGTTTCTTCTATGTCAGGTTATCGTGAGCAAGAAATAGAGAGGAATTGCATTCTTACAAAGCAAGAGAAAAAAGTTTATTATTCTAAAATTGTTTGATTATGTTATTTGTTTTGGATCCTCTAATTTGTAAAATAATTAGTAAATTATTAAATATTATAAGTGAAGTGATATCAATGTTGATGATATATGATTTTAGGTGTTGACATAGATTGAACTATTTTCTTCTGTTAAAATTAGTATCATTTGAATTTTGTATGAGATAATTATCATTAAATTACATAATTATTTAATTTTAATATGTTTTTTAAAATTATTAAGAGACTAGGTAATTAATTTTTTTAGCAAGAATAAAGAATTACATATCATTCATCTTTTAGTTTTACAGTATTATTTAATTCAAGTTTTTTTTTTGTGTTACTACAAGAATATTGCGTAAGATTCAAAATTGTTTAGCATTACAATTATTTTGATTATTTAACTATTAAATATTAAAAAAGATTATTATTATATATTTATAACATTAAATTTATTTTGAATATTTAACTATTTAAAAAATGACTCATATTTATTTTCATTCAATATTAAAATTTTAATTTTTAAATAAATATTTAAACATGAAAACTTAAATTTCATTGAAATTAAATTACTTTGTCCAAATAAGAAAATTAAAATACAAGAAATTGAATTGTCTCATCCAAACAAATATTTACAAATGAAAGAAATTTAAATCAAGGCAATCAAAATACTGTGTATTTAAATTTCCAAGTAATTTTTAAATCTCCCCTTCAAACACAGCGCAATAGTTTTTTTTAAGAGAAATACTCCAATAGTTAAAGTGTCTAACTCTTTGAAAAAAAAATCTTATGTTTTAAAAAAGAAGAGTTTAACGTGTCTAATTTTAAAAAGACCCCTATGTTTAATGTTGTCACATGGGAAAACACAGTCCACAATCTTCAATTAAAAAAAAACTAATTTAAAGTGTCCATTTTTATTGTAAAAAAAATCATATGATTATGAAAAAAGAGTTTAACGCCTCCAATTTTTTTATTATTTTATTTTTAAAAACCACAATTTAACATGTCATACGCTGTTTCATATCCTCAATTAAACATTGATCAATTCTACCATGCGAAAGTAAATTTTTTTCGCATAATACGAAAGTTTATTTTAATACGTTAGATCAATTTATTTTAAAATTAATGGTTATCGTTTTTTGTTTTTTTACTTTTCTTTTTTCGATTTTATCCTCTTTTCTTTCCCTCTCCCCCTTTTTTCTTCCCACCATCGGCACACTAGCGATGCAATATTTGCATGGCATCTTGAAGAAGCACCTCGCTAGTGCCGCCGCAAACGCCGTCAACGCGGAGAACATTATCTACCTCGACGACTTTGCCTCCCACAGCGTCTCCCGTCCCAAAAATGGTGTTGCGGCGGTGCGAGGCCCCTCCGATCTCTCGTTTTCTCCCCTTCTTGTATCTTCGCTTTCTTCGCCATCAATTTATCGCCAAAGAAAAAATTAAAATCTGCAAAAGTTTGGAGCAGGACCAAAAATCCATCAAACAAAAAGCCACAAGTCGGATAAAAACGCATGAATCATTGTGCGGTGCAGACATGCTAGGGATTTTAGTTTTTGTCCCTGATCGGGGCTTGAGAAATGCGTGATATTCAACTTCAAAAATTCCAAATACTGCAGCAAACAATGGTTATTATTTGTCTGGTTTGTTGTTGTAGTTTTGCAGTGGAGGGTTTGTTGTTGTTTAGAGAGAATGTGTTAGAAAATAAAATAAATAAATTAGAAGAAAATATAAAATCTTACCCTAAATACACTAAACAACAAAATAAAGTAACTTCAGAATCAGGTAATATAATATATAATAAAATAACGTAACTTCAGAATCAGGTAATATAATATATAATAAACACAAAAGAAAAGGAGAAATTTTTATAATATCCTTAGAGAGAAGAGAAGACTTTGTACTGCACTCGTCCATAATTTAATTCTACTCCTTTCTCAAGATACCACGGTTCGTTTGTTTCAATTGTGTGCGAAAGGATTCCGAATCTTTTCAAGATAATATTGTTTTGTAAGAAAAGATTCTAAAACAAATATCTTATTTTATAAAAAGAAAATTAATATAAGTAATATATTTTTATAAATTTTAAATCATAAAACAAATGTTGTGGGTGATTATGTTGTTGTTAGGTGATTGTGGTGAAAGAGTGTGATTAGCAGTGGAGGCATTGCTGTTAACCACTGAGGTAACAAGATAGAAGAAATTCTGGAACAGTAGATTTAAAATTAAAAAAATTCAACGGAGTAAGCTAACTTTCGTACAGTGCGAAAAATGTTTAGCTTTGTCCTGTAGAACCCATCTTAAACAATAAAATAACTCCTAGGGTGGATCATCATTTGAAGTGATCCATCATGCGTTATTATTAAACTATGAAGTACGGACATTTTAGTCTCTTGTCGTATTTGATGTCTGATATTAATACCAACACCTGTGTTTGGATTGAATTTAATGTGTTTGACAGATGTTCACGTGTCCATGTCCGTCTCATATTAATATTTAAGGTACACGCTTTTGACAATAGAAAAACATGTCGCGATTTTATAGGCTTGAAGATTTTGCCCGTAGTGGCTTGGTCACTTGTCTCAACAATTAATTCCAATCCTTGATCGTGGATCTGATAACTCGATTCCTTGGTTGCATCATGAAATTTGGTTGTTTTCAAATTCTGATTATAATCCCAATAACCACCTTATCATAGGTCTGGGGATTTATATCCCAAATAAATCATAGATCTTGTCATTAGAAAAAAGAATCTTTTGGTTGCCAACACCAGAGTAGATCACCTCCAGTTTCTCCCGCCGATTAAACTCCTTCAGCTTCTCTATTTTATTTTAAATTCTTAAAATTGTAAGAAAAAGGTTAAGGGAAGCATAACTCTGACGCATGAATTGCGAGGCGGTGGTGGGGTGTGGAATTTGGGGGAAAAAGGGATAATGGAATGCAAGAGGGTTTGTGAGTGACCAAAGTGTTTGTAGTGATGTGAAAGGGTTACCGAAGACAATGGAAAGGGAAAGAGTAAAAAAGATAAAACTTTGGGGAAGTTTAATTTAATTTTTTATGAAATTAATTGAATTTAACTAACCTTTGTAATTGGTGTAAAATTATGTATTTTTGCTTATGTATAAACTTAAAGAAAATATTTTATTAAATTGATTTAAGTAGTTTTCATAATTGTTATTAGAGTTTATTTTTACATAATCTAAAAATAAATAATAAATAAATAAAAATAGTAATTTTTACAATATTATCTTTATTATTATTAATTTATTTTTAATTTTGATTGTTAATAATTAATATAATAAGAAATACAACTAAAAAATAATATTACATTAAAAAAAATTAAAATAATTATTTTGAGACTTATTTTTTCTTATTACAATTATTATTAAATCAATGGGTTCAATCTAAAACGGTGAGAAAAAGGGAAGGGTACAGGATATGGACCCATAGCAAATGTCACCATGCATGTGTCCAAAATTTTCTGTCTTTTCACTTTTCGGGGGTACCAAAACGGTGAGAGAAAGGGAAGGGTACAGGATATGGACCCACAGCAAATGTAACCATATGCATGAATGGCCCAAATTGTCCAATGATTAATTGTTAAAATAATCAATATAACCAAAAAAAGAAAAAAGAAATATTAAAATAGAGAAAGAGTTGTGAATGATTCATGGTAACGGAGACAAAAGTATGCTACTGTAATTATAAAATTAGTTATAAGAAAGTAAGCAATTTTAAAATAACCCCAATGTAAGCAATTATTTATGAAGTCATCTAGCTAAAGTTTTAAAAATAAAAAATGTATATCTCGAAATTTATATGATCTTAATTTTCATATAATATTTATAGTTTTTGTTTTTATTACCTTTCATTATGGGTCACATTTTATTATTTTTATCTTCTTTTCTATTTCTCATTAGATATATACACTTGCGATATACATACACTGTTTTAATTTCTTTCTTATTTACACAATTTTATATTAAATATATTCTAATAAGTTAAATTGTAAATTCACATGCGAATTGAAATTTACGGGTCCCATGTTATTAACCAAATAAATTAAGGAAATTTAAAAATTAAACAGTAAATATATTAGTTCTGAAAATTAAGTTAATAAAAATAAAACAAAATTCTAAATTTTCATTCTTTTCTCTCTCTCTCTCTCTCAATTATTTTCTCATTTCTTTGGATGAAGAAGGCATCACTGCATGAGACATGCATATATAGGGATATCCATGTCACACGGTGATATGTTCCACATTGCTGGTATTCAACGAGGGATTCATGCTTGCAAACCCTATCTATTCTTCAATTTTCAAATGCAATTATATTTATACAAACCCTATACCAGACTTTACTTCTTATTAATGGAAGTGTGATTGAATATGCTGGTGCACAATAAAATTTGGAAATGAATGGTATAGAATAAAAAAAGTCTACACTGATCGATTAGAAAATGTAAGTATTATAAATTTTCTGTATTTAATTTTATAAATAAAAAACTACAACAAAATACGTGTGATGATCATGGTTGCATTTTACCGTTGGTTCATGCTAGACGTCACTACATATATTATTTATTAGGTGTTTTTTCACGTGTATGATTTATATATATATCAAACAGATAGATGATAAGTACGGATTGAGAAAGACCATGATTGATTACATCACTGGGGTCAGGGGTGTGTTCCCGTAAAGGACCCATGAGTGTGTGCAAGAGTAAAGATAGTCGATGATAAGTACGGGATTTATATATAAAATCTTTATAAGCAACATTTTTTTTATTCAACAATTATTAAAAATATTACTAATTTTTTTTATAATATTTTAAAAATATTATTAAATATAAATAAATATTATTAATATATTTTCGTGATATTATTATGCATAAAAATGATGCTAAAAATTATGTGTGATTGAAGGATATGTAATTGTGAATTTGTAATCGTGCGCATGTGAGAAAAATATATTTTTTAATAATTATATTATTGATATGAAATATCTGTATTAGTTTTACATGTGATTAATGTATATCCACGACAAAGATGCAAAGGTCCCATGGGAAAAGAAAGAAAAAAAAAACGTGGATCCAATTAAAACAAAAATATTTTCACTTATGCGTCATTCAAGAATTATGGACGTCAAAAACTTGGATCGTGAACTTAATTCTTTTTTACCAGGCAGAAAGTTATCGTGAACTTAAATCTATACACGCTATAAGTTTCCCTTTAAAAAAATAAAATAAAATAATAGATACATTTGATTTTTAGATTTTTTTAAAATCAAGAATTTTGATTTAATTATCAATTTTAGGGTGTTGACAGTTAATAAGAAAACCTTGATTGCTAAATCGTTAATGTGACACAATAATATTAGATTTTTTTTAATTACGTTCTTAGGTGATTTAATACGATTTTTAAATGATTAATATATTTTAATTGAATTCTTATTAAATTAAATACTCTATTAATCAAATTATTAATTAAAAAACTAAATAGTATAATATCATGTTAACGATTTAGTAATTTAGTTTTTTTATTATTGGTCAATATCCTGAAATTGATTGATCCACTAAAATCTTTTATTTTAAAAAATAAGAAATTAAATATTTCTATTTTTTATTAGGCAACTAAAATTACAGAGACTTCAAATTTACATTTTAGCTTAAAAAAGTAGTTGGTTGTTGTACTTGTGAGGGGTTTGCAAGTGGCACATTTCCCTGTTTGGGATTCTTTTACAAAGAATTTCCCAAACTAGGGCTCTTCTTGAGCCATTTCCCAGGGGGTGCTCTTTTGGCACGTACCCTGCATGGGAAGCGCCATTGCAATTGGCGAGTTCATGCATGGTTGACACTTGTCACCTGCTGGAGGAAAGCGCCAACACAGTTGGCGATTTGACTGGATGGCGCCAGTGGTATTGGCGCTTTGACTGGTCTGTCCGTCAATCAGCAACTGCAGCAGCAGCAGCAGAGGTGTAGGCTAGGCAGCCTAGGTGCGCAGGGAAGCGTCATTCCCAGTGGCGCGTCTTGCTTGACCGGAAAGCGCTGTTGCCATTAGCGCTTCGTGGTTCTTCATCTTTATAAACTGCGTTTGGCCTGAAAGTGTAGCCTGCGTTTTTGAGTTTGCAGAGTGAACAAATATTGTGTGAAAAGAGTGCTTGATTGGTGCTGTTGTTGCTTGGTTGGTGCTGTTCTTGTTTGGTATTCATTCTTCCATTTTCGTTAAAAAATTGTAAGTTATATATTCTTTTATATGTTTATATTCTGATAATAAAATGGTTTTAGATAATGTAAGATAATAATAATGTTGTATAGTTTAGGTAGTGTAAGATAATAATAATTTTGTATATTTTAGGTAGTGTAAGATAATAATAATTTTGTATAGTTTAGGTAGGTAGTGTTAATAATTTTGTATAGTTTAGTTTCAATTCTTAATGTTATAGGATATGATTTAGTTTAAATTTTTTATATGATAAATTAGGAATAATTTTTTATATGGGAAATTAGGAATAATTTTATATGATAGATTAAGTTGAGTTGAAATTTTTTATATAGGTTTAGGTACCATAATTTAATAATTTTAGATTAGGAATAATTTTAGGTATCATAACGTATTAAGTTTAGATTAGCTTTAGTTTAAATTTTTTATATGGTAGATTACATTTAGTTTAAATATTTGATGATACATTAGAAATAATTTTATGTATTGTAAATTATTAATTAAAAAATAGGTTTGAATTAAATTTTTTATATTATGTTAATTTTAATTATAATTATTATTAGTTTCATATGTTATGTTTAAATTAGAATAATTTTAGATATTTTAAAATATTGATGTAGTATGTTAAATTATTTTACTCGCAATTATTTGAAGTCATTAATTTTGTATATAGTAGATTAAGAATAATTTTATGATAGATTAAGAATAATTTTATGTAGTGTAAATTAGTAATTTTAAATTAGGTTAGAATTAATTTTTTTATATTACGTTATTTTTAGTTATTATTTTCAGTTTTATATGTTATGTTTAAATTAGAATAGTTTTACGTATTTTAAATTATTGATTTTGTATGTTAAATTATTTTACGCGTAATTATTTGTAGTCATTAATTTATATATTTAAATTTATATTTGTTTGTAATTTAATTTATTTATAGAATATATATGAATTAGGTTATTTGTATAATATATTTTGTTATTGAAATTTAAAAAATATAATTTCTTATTTATTTTAATTAATTTGTATAAATTTGATTGTCAATTAATTGTATTATATTTTATTTTGTAGGCTCAATGGCTTCTTCGTCGTCATGCTCATCAAGTATACAAACTAGGTCTGGTCCAATTGATAGTGACGTGTTGTGGATGTAACCCAAGCATGTTTCAGAACATGTTTGGAATGGGGAACCAGACAAAAAATTATTTCAAATCAATTTCACGTTAAGACACTTTAAAAAAATTAACAATTTAAATGTAGTAATTTTAAACTAATGAAGATGTAATTCAAATTATTAATTTTAAATAAATTTCACATCAACACACTTAAATAACACACGATTTTATAAAACTTTTAATCAAAACTAATAAAATGTAATCACAAAAGATCTCTTTATTGGAACTTCACATTCAATTTCTCTTTTAAAAAATTTTAATTAACTTCAAATTAATTTTATGGGACAAACTTATAAAAATGAACAATTTTAACATAGTCATTTTTAACAGAAAATTTATTAATTCATTACCGAAGTTAGTAGTATAAATAATTATTCTTAACCATTAATAACTTTAAAATGGAAAAAGGTAATTACGAAATTACTACAAATATAATAAAATTTTTGTAGTACAACAAAAAACAAAGCATCAAATAACACTTTCGAGTTCAACATTTCTAAATTTTTAACACACCAACAAACCAACCTAATCTAATTAAAAAATACTACAACTTCATATTAAACAAAAAATTTCATACTCAAAATACTTACTTCAAATAAATATTATCTATAATTTTTTTTATTCAAACTTCAAACGTTCATCAACACCAACCTAATTTAATTAAAAAAATTATACAAATTTCATATTCAAAATATTTTCTTCAAATACACATCGTTACACAATTTTTTTTGTTTATTTTTGGCATTTAAATATACACTAACAAGCCTTTTAAACATAAAAGCTAAACCCTTAAACCACTAACCTTAAAATAAAATGCTTCATACCACAAAAATTTCCAAACCCATCAAAATGTCAAAGCTACCAAAACGAAAATAAAATGTTCAAAGGGAAAGCGCTGAAGAAAAAACATGAAAACTAATATAATTTTTTTAAAAAAAATTGCTTCATAGCACAGAAATTTCCAAAGCCACCAAAATGCTAAAGGTGCCAAATCAAAAGCAAAATGTTCAAACGGAAACCGCTGAAGAAAAAACATAAAAGCTAATATAATTTAAAAAAATAAAATGCTTCATACCACTGAAATTTCCAAAGTCACTAAAATGCCAAAGGTATACCAAAACGAAAGTAAAATATTGAAACGGGAAGCGCAGAACGAAGCTATACGAAAACGAAAGTAAAATAATGAAACCGAAAGCGTAGAACACATGTACAACACCATTGGTATTTAAACAGCTTTAAACGTCATCACCATTGGCGTTTTCAGGCAAAACGCTGGTGCCAATGGCGCTTCCCTGCTGCAGTCAGTCTGCACTGCAGCACTGCAAGCCTAGGGCTAGCCTTCAGCCTTCACCAAGTCGCCAACACTGCTGGCGTTTTCATGCAAAAGTGGAAGCGCTGCTGGGCATGGCGTTTCCATGGCCACGTGCCAAACTCCTGCTGAAGGCGCCATCAACAATGGCGCTTCCCATGCAGGGTACGTGCCAAAAGAGCACCCCCTGGGAAATAGCTCAAGAACAGCCCTAGTTTGGGAAATTCTTTGTAAAAGAATCCCAAACAGGGAAATGTGCCGTTTGCAAGTTGCAACGTTAGTGAGTGACAGAGTGAGATTTTATATTCTCTCTTTTTGTGAACCGCGTTTACATTTCAGATCTACAATAAATGTTGACATGTTATTTTCTTTCCTGTATCATTTGTTTTTATGCACCACCACTTTTTTCAGAATCTTCTAGAAAAACTCAAAATAGCGGACATAAATGATTTGGATTTTTTTTTAAATTTTGCTCAACTAACTAAATGGTTGATGCACTTTTCAATTCATACAAAACAAAACAAACGACAAGAATATTTATTTTATTTTAGTTTTACTCCCTACCTCATATTTTATATATATTTGGATTTGTTTCTCTTTTCTTTTTCTTATTTTAGATTTCCCCATTTTTGTGTTTTGTTTTTAATTTTTCTGACGAAATTGAGTATTGACACTTACATATTTAGTGATATCTACATGAATTTTACTTAATAGAAAAGTAACTGTAAAGGTATGTTAGTAACATTTTTCATGTGTATAATATAATCAACCACTATAGTATAAATTTGAGTTATCTTTCTTGAATGAGTGTTTTATGGAACTATTTTCATCTTCAATAAGAAATATTATTTTTTACAAAGCATATCTTATTTATAATTTTTTTACTCCTTTCAAATCTTATTTCTTAAATTTAATTTAAATTTGAATTTGATTTAAATTAAAATTTAAAATTTGATGCTCGATATCAAATTGAAGATGTCTTTTTTTTTTAAAAAAAAAATAAGTTTTAAGATTATTGTAATTTTAATATATCACAATTCTTTCTAAAATTGAATAAGTCCTAATTTGAATTTAACAATTAAATTTTAAATGTTTACTATATCATATACATAATGGTGTGTCTTAATTTTAATAATTTATTTGTAAAATTTTTTTCTTTAATTTTAAATTTTTTCTCTTTAATTTACTAATGTTTGATATAATAGATTATTCATAGATCCAAACCAAGATATTCTGTGCTTTAGTTGCATGCTGACCAAGGATGAAATCCAGCGAGCCCTATTCTCTATGGGAAGTTATAAAGCATTGGATATGGATGACTTCCAAGTTGTTTCTACAAGAGCTAATCGGAGATGGTTGGAGAATTGCTTTGCACTCTTATTCTTGACATTTTCAGGGTCGTTGAATGTAGTAGCGCTTAATGAGACTTCTAAAGGAAAATATCATAAGAAGAGGAGAGTTATATTGTGATTTTAGAAATTTTTTAAACTTTTTTTTCTAGACCAAAGTTATTGTTTGATATAGCTTCGAAGGAAAATAACATGATTTTTCGCTAATAGATAAGATCAAACAATGTTAATAGATTTTGTAATATTGTTGAGTCCACATTCCTGGTTTTTATTATGATAAACCATTAGTAATGTAAATTGAAAGAATGATAGGTTTAAGTGATGACTAAGATTCTGCCTAAGTGTTTCACTATTTATTACTTTAAAAAGCATATATGTCCATTCATTCTGAAGTGCTTAAAATGAAGCTTAGAAAGATTCAGAATAATTGTCAAGATTAAGAACTCAGAAGATTTCTTGAAGCCCATCAGAATAATGAAGATTGCTTCCTTTTGAGGACTTTGTTCTTAGCAAGATACGAAACAACATGCCTTACATATAAGACTTATCAAAGGTTACATGAAGAGCATCTAATATCAGAATGAAGCTTTGGCAGAATCCACATACAAAATGATGAAGACCTTGAAACTGATTATCTGAACATTAGAATGATTCAAAATGACTTAGAAAGCATCAAAAGGACAACATTAGTTCTTCCATATACTGCCACACATACAAAAGACACATTAGAAGATTGAAGTTGATAGCACTTCACTTTCCATATGCTACCACATACACTAAAGGCATAACATTAGAAAGTGAGAGTTAACTGTGTAAGAAGATGCAAATCTGTTGAAAGATGAAATTGTCCATGTAAAGCACTGATGAGAAGCATCAAAATACAATATTGAAGTAAATCACTCAGTCTAACCCTGGACAAAACACTAACACACCAACAAATAAACTTTCTCTTAGTCTTTCTGAAGTAATCAACTTCAAAATGCTTGGATTTGTGAAGAAGTGTTAAGTCTAATAAAGATATGCTACTTTAGAATGGGATATCGATCCGATCTTCATTAATAGATTTCATCAAGTATGGATTCATTCTCAGCAAACATCAAAATGACTATTCTAATTGTACATCAAAATGCCCATCATAAAGGTTTCTCGTGATGGGAATATCGAAATGACTACCTCAAACTGGTTTTGCATGCTGTCACTTTTGACAACTATAAAGTGTACCTACTTGCTCCATAAGCTTGTTAGTTGTGTGGAGCCCACCTCAACGGTCTTGGGAGATTTATGAGGCATTTTTGAAGGGTATGAACAAGTTGAACCATTCCAAACAGTAACATCTTGAGCAAAGATCTTTGAGTGAGAAATCTGCATTTTCTGCTTTAACCCTCTTTGTGAGAGTGACCCACTTTTGTGTTGTGCTTGTAAATTTGTAAAAGACTTTAGATAGAAGTGAGATATTTTATTCCTGAATGGAATCCCTCTTTCGAGGTGAAGACCTATATTTTGTGCAATAAACACATAGATCCTCATTTTTTTTTGTAAGTCTAGTAGTGGCTGGAAAATTTGAAATCCAATGGTGTTGCTAGTCTAGTTGAGGCTAGAATTGAACTCCAGTTGGAGAACTGACAGTTTGCTGAAACCCAGTGGATGCTGGTCCAACAGTGGTAGGTTGTCTTAACAAAATCTCATTTTAAAGGATGAGGACGAGATGTAACCTAAGGTTGGGGTGAACCAGTATAAAAATCTTTGTGCACTCTACTTTCTTCTTCCTTTACCTTGTTTTTGCACAAATATGATATTTGTCTTGTTTAATCACTAAACCAAATTTTTTTTCTAAATAACACCTAAACTAAACCAAAAAAGATTTTGTTGGATTAGCCAAGAATCTAGAAGCAGAAGTGAATAGATTCTTTTGAAATATTTACCAAATTGTTCTTTAATCAGATTAAAATGATCCCTTTCAATTAATTAAAGTTTCCTTAAAATATTATATCAAAAAGATCATCACAATCAAGAAAACTTTCAATGATTATAACATATGTAAAAATAGTTTTTATAGCCGTTTGAGATCAATTCCAATACCAAGATGAACTCAAGACTAAGAGTGAAGATAAAAAGAGAATCACACGAGAGTTTATATTGGTTTAGTCCAAATAGGACCTACATCCAGTTGTTCTAAGACCACTTAGAACTTTCACTATTTAGAGAATTAAGTATAAACACTATGCACACATAATTCTCTAAAAGAACTCTAATCTTTCCCTTGAAACCTATAAGTGAGAGACTTATAATTGAAACTTTATCAATTCTCTGAACCTCTTAGTAACCCTAGCTAAGAATCACAACCTAAAAGAATGTAAGATAAAGGATTGAATACACCTAAATGTGTAGATCTTCAATATCTTCAAGTTCTTTTCATAAGATGATTAATTCATGATGGTAGAATGAATGATTCTTTGATCAACTTCAATCTTTAGACTAAATGGAGCGCAATCCTTATAGAAGACTCTCTTGAAATATTTTTCTCTAAGACTTAAGGTATTAAGAGTCTTTTATAAAAAAACCACACAGGGGTATTTATAAGTTTTGATAGTTAAAACAAATCTAATCGATTATAAAATCAGGAAATGGATTAATTTTTCAAAATCCCCTTTGTTTTGCATTTCCAGAAACTTGATAATTGATTATCAAAAAGGGTAATCAATTAATTCATTTTAGTCTTAGTATCACTATTTATTATGTGCTTTTTGAGTAATCGATTATAGAATCACACATATAGTTTCTCTTTGTTTCTAGGTGTGACACCCTTGATTGTTGACTTCTTGGTGGTTCACACACTATGACACTTCACACAATGACACTTCACTCAACGTCCTTATTAGTCAGAACCCTCCACCAGTCAGAATCCTCCATGGGTAGATCTTTTCGAGACCTCAAAAATCTTCTTTGGATGCTTTCAAGAGCACCATCTCCACAAACTAACACGAGACATTTCAACATGTTTTTTCCTTACTTACACAACTTTTGGGAAACTTCCTAGAAGGTTGTTCGCTCCTCTGTGATGCTAATCGGCAAGTGCACTGAGTCGTACAAGTAATATAAAATGGTAAGAACCGAGTATTGAATCCACAGGTAACTTGTTTTACTCAGAAAATATATATTTAATAAGCAAACATTTGTACACCATTTATAAAATGGTAAGAACCGAGTATCGAATCCACAGGTAACTTGTTTCACTCAGAAAATATATGTTCAATAAGCAAACATTTGTACACCATTGAAAGCAAAGTAAATGTCAAGTTGGATTTTTGTGTGAAAATCTAGTTAAATACAAACTAAAATATCTAGAGATTGAGAAGTAAAAACAGTCAAGTAAAAAGTGTTGGGTCGTTCCACTAAATCTACTTTGATGTTGTTATATATTTTTCTCTATTTAACGTTATCTTAGTGTTTTTATGTTGAAAAATTACTCAAACCAAGATCCCTCGAGTGAATGGGCCTAACTCTATTTAAACCTCGTCCTTGATCCCTCAACAAACTTAGTTTAAACGAGTTGCATTAAGATTACAACATAATAAGGACTAAATCACTGCACTTCATTCCTAGACATACAATTTTCTAGCTTGCTTTATCAAGTTCTAAGGTTTTAAAGCACTTCCCAGTACTAAAAATCCTAACTATACATACAAATGGGTGATCAAGCCACAAACATGCAAAAATAAGCATCGATTGAAGCAATGAACACATAAAAACAAAATTAAATAGATATTAAAAGAGTTTTAGAACAAAGGTTCAATAGAACTCCCCAACAAGGGGTTTAGCCTTCCATTACAAGTTATGAACTTTTAGCACAAAGGATAGATTTTGAGGGAAGAAAATGGCTAAAATGGTTGAGGATATCTCCTCCAACCTCTAGAACCCTAATCTCACTTCTCTAACCTAAACTCTCTTGGAGGCTTGTTTCTATCGCTCTAGCTTCTTCCTTGGCTTTGTTTTTTGACTCCCTTTTTTAGTTTCTGGCAACTTCAGTGTTTTAAAGGATCCTTGATGTTTCAGATTCTGAAGGCTACTTAGCGAGATTGGCTCGTTAAGCTCGAGTTAGTGAAATTTGGCTTAGCGAGCTGGGCGCGCTGAGCACGAGAAGAGACAAACAACTTGCTGGGTGAGCTTGCGGTGCGTTGAGCAAGAACATCTCTAACTGATTCTCTTCTAGGGTTTCCCAACACGCTAAGCGAGCAGAGTGCCTCACTTAGCGGATGTCACTCGCTAAGCGCATATGCCTCACTTAACGAGACACTAGTTTCTTGACCTTCTCTTCTTTTAGCCTGAAATTGAAGTGGTTTCAACATTAATTCACAAAATGGGAGTATCTACTGTATAAAATCAAACTAAACATGAAAATATGTACAATTCCTACAAAAAGAACCATAAATTGGAGGAAAGATGCTAGTTTCATGTAACTATTCACTACAAAAGTTAGTCGTAAATAACTACTAACAAACTCCCCCAAATTTATAGTTTTTCTTGTCCTCAAGCAAAGAAATAACAGTTTACTTGTCCTCAAGTGACAAAATTCACAGTGGTTAATCAAAATTGTGTTTGTTCCAAAACATTCAATCACGTGAACATAAGTGGCAAGCAATACTTCAACCAACAGCTCTTCATAAAGATATGTAGAATTTCAAAGATATGAGCATGATTATTAAGCAACATAAGTGAAATAAGCTAGCAAACAAGATTGGTATCAAGGAAGGTTCATCAAGCCTAATCCTCACGGTCACTGTTTCACTCATAAGCACAAGTGTTTAAGGCAATTCTTCAAATCAACAACCAACACAAGTCTCAACTTTTGCATTTCATTTCATGCCATACAATCACAAACACATAAATTGAATCTGAAGGACTTTCTTGGCTTGTAATGAGGCTAGGCTACAAACAATTCATGATTTTTCTAGGATGCAAAAACTTTGGTTCTAGGAGAGCATTCATCCTTAGATTAACTCTTTTCCTTTTATTCCCAACTTGTATTGAAATGCCACAAACATATAAGACACTTAGATTGAGTAACAACACACACATACTTTTATTCTTGAAATTTTTTTTAGTAGTTTTTATTTACTGCTTCTTGACATAATTTTTCTGTGTGGCTATTACTTGTCTTACCACAATTATAATAACCCAATATCTTCCCCCAAATTTGGGACAAATTTGCTTTGGACCATGATGCTCTCCTACAAACTAAAGAAAGGTAGATGGAGATTATAATTCAACTGGCTTAGGGTTCAATTCAATCAATCATATTTAAGCTCAACATGGGTGCAAATGATTCATCATTCATGAATAGGGTAAGCAGTTTGGATAAGTGGCTAATTCAATCAATCATGACCTTCATCATTTCAAAAATCATGCACTCATTCAGTATTCAGAGATTCATGCAAAAATCGATACCCAATGCTTGTCTTTCTCTATCAATTAAGGTTCACACACTCACTGGGTTATGGCTAATGGTTACCTTCACAATTTACTTGTTAAATAAACTGATGCAATCCTCCCTAGGAAGGGACCAGTCACTAGAGGCATGAGCAAGAGGCTCGAAGAGGATTGGGCTAGAGCTGCTGAAGAAAGCCCTAGGATTCTCATGAACCTCAGGGTAGATTTCTGAGCCCATGGGCCAAGGTTGGGTCCAATTATCTTTGTACATATTAGACTAGGATGTCATTATATTTGGTCCTTTTATTTAGGGCTCCATAATGTAGGTAGGGTACCCTAGAAATATAAGATTTTTCAGCCCTTGTATTTTAGGGCACCTAGACTAGTTTTTGTATTAGGGGTAGTTTTGTAATTTCACACGTACTAAGTGAATATTTGATGTGTGTGGTTGGAAATAAATTTAATTGAATTGGTAGAAGCCCAATCCAATTAAATTTTAGAGCGGGAGGTGGGCATTTGCTTACTACACCTCATTGCCACATCATATAGTCACACTTTGTGCATGTCCTTCATGCTTTACATGCCTCATGATACCTAAGCACACTTAGTGGATAATCTTGGAATTGATCATGGATTAGTGGGCTGAACCATAACTAAAATTCACTAATCATAATTAGTGAAATTTTGGCTCCAAAGTTTTGCTCCACAAATTCCATTTCAAATTCAAATGAAATTTGAATTGAAATTCAAATTTCCCTCCAATTTTGTGTGACACTTAGGCTATAAATAGAGGTCATGTGTGTGTATTTTTTCAACTTTGATCATTTGAAAATTAAACTTCAGATTTCAGAGCTCTTTTAGAGCACAAAATTTCGTGCTCTTTTCTTCCTCCCCCTTCATTCATCTCCTTCTTCCTCCAAGCTCTTATCCATGACCTCTTATGGTGGAGAGCTTTTTCTAGACTCATCTTCTCCTTGAAGTGGCGTTTCCTCTATCTCTTCCTTCTCCATTCCGCTGCCATTCATCTTCCAAGAAGCAAAGGAATCCATTGATGAAGAAGATCCTAGGCCTACAAGCTCCAATGGAGCCTACACCATTTGGTATTAGAGCATCTTCATCTAGGTGATGTTCTTTTGCTTCCTCTATCTTTTTGTTCGGTGAATTCTCTTTAATTCCTTGTTCTTCATCTTATTCTCCATGTATATCCTCCATTGTCTTGTGGTTTGGTGATGTTTAGAGTAGATTAAAAAAACCCGATTAAATCTAAGATCTACACTTGTTCTTGCATTTCTATGGTTCAAATTTTGTGGATCTACTCTTGAATCTTGTTTTTGTGTTGATTTTAGGTTCTATCAATTTTCATTCATAATATTCTCTTGCTGAACCTTTAGATCTAAATTTTCTTCAAAAATATTGATTAGAAAAAAAAAACACAAAAATCTAAGTGTAAATCACTTAATCCATGTTGTCTTAGTGTCATGTTTAGTCATAGTAATTGTCACATTATGCTCTAAGTTTGTGTTGAATTTTTATTTTGTTTATTGAATTCTAGATACATTTGTTCATGTATTCTTGTCATTCTTAGCCTATCTTTTGAATTTTGAGTCTAATTCATGCATGTTATTTAGTTCATAACATGTTCTAAATCAATTCCTAGAAGTAGTCTTGTTGTTGAACTCTTTTTTTTTCTAAGTTTCCTACATGATGCCTATGATGAAGTTGAGTTGTGGTGCTGAGTTGTGGCTGGATTTGTGAATCAAATAAGTCTTAAGCTCTCTTGAATTGTGTTATTCAAGATAATTGAGCATAATCAAACACAAATTGTAACTATCCAAGCCTTAAGCAACATAAACATTACTCTTGATTTCTAGGTTGAAATCGCTGGTGCTGGCAGCTTGAACATACGAACTTGTATAAATTACTAGGAATTGGTCACTACGTGTTTTGATGTAAATTTTTTTACTGAATTTTCTAGACTTCTGGACCAAAATTACAAAAAAGGAACCAAGCGATTTGGATTAAAGGAAAAAATAAGAAAAATCACACAAGTTGGCTGAAAAATCAGTGTCCAGGAAAAAAAAGTGAAAGGGAAGTGTGCTTGTTGTTTTGGCTCAAAATTTGTTCTATAATTGGTGCCTATTTTATACCAATCCTAGTTCTGAAACTTCAATTGAAAATTATTGTGAAAACAAGTGCCAAAACTAGAGGTTTCTTGAGTCTTTTTTTCTTTTTAGTTTTTCTACTCTACTCTAGAGCCATTTTAGGTTTCTCTTTGAGTCCTAGCTTGCTTTTGTGTGCTTTTCATTGCTTTAATTGTTGAATAATCCTTAAAAATTTGTCTTGTTAAAAATATATTGGTTTAGCTTTCATTTCATTTTTTTTGGTCTTTGGTTATTGCTTGTCTCTTTGTTTCCTTGCTTGTGAGTTGCCATATAGGGAATTGGAAAGGAGGATTGGTGCCATACCTTGAAGAATTTGAGTCAAGAAGCAAGGGGCCAACCACCTTAAATGTTGGATCAAGTGGCCTCAGAAAAATTAAGAAGGGGGGTTGAATTAATTATTCCTAAACCTTTACTAATTAAAATTTTACTCTTCTAAGGCTTTTACTTATGTTGTTAAGAGAGTAAGGAGTAGAAGAGAAACTTAACCAAAAGTAAAAGCGGAAATTAAAATGCATAGCGGAAAGTAAAAGAGTAGGGAAGAAGGAGACAAACACACAAGAGTTTTTATACAGGTTCGACAACAACCCGTGCCTACATCTAGTCCCCAAGCGACCTGCGGTCCTTGAGATTTCTTTTCAACCTTGTAAAAATCCCTTTACAAGCAAAGATCCACAAGGGATGTACCCTCCCTTGTTCTCTTTGAACTTAGTGGATGTACCTTCCACTAGAACTGATCCACAAGAGATGTACCTTCTCTTGTTCTCAGTCAACAACCCAAGTAGATGTACCCTCTACTTATACCATAAAGGATGTACCCTCCAATGTGTTAAGACAAAGATCTCAGACGGTTAAACCTGTGATACTTTGTGAATGGGGATACAAAAGAATTCTCAGGTGGTTAGTCCTTTGAAAACTTTTGTATAAGGGAAAGGGAAGAATCAAAAGAATTCTCAGACTGTGTCGTTTTGAATTCTTTGACAATGGAGAAGGGAGACACAAAAGAATTCAGGCGGTTAGTCCTTCGTTCTTTTGGAAAAGGGAGAAGAGAGACACAAAAAGAATTCAGGCGATTAGTCCTTGGTGAATTCTTTTTGGCAAAGGGAGAAGAAATGAAAAGAATGAATAGCACAAGTTTTCAAGGTTTAGAAAACCAGAAAACTCTTGGTAAGCTTTTGGCACAAAAGAAAGAAGAAGAAGTTCAAAGAGATTCAAGGCTTGTAAAGGATTGTATTAGATTGATTGGATTGTTTTTTTAAAATGCAAAACAAAGCCTTGCTTTTATAGACTCTTCATGTCTGGTCAAGAGGACCATTTGAAAGAGTTATGACTTTTAGAAAAACTTAAAACCAATTTGAAAAAGTCAAAAACCATTTGAAGAGTTACATCTTTTGATTTATTCAGAAGCAATAACTGGTAATCGATTACCAAATCAGTGTAATCAATTACACAAAGCTTTTATGTGAAAGGATGTGACTCTTCACATTTGAATTTGAATTTCAACGTTCAAAGGCACTGGCAATCGATTACCAAAACATTGTAATCGATTCCATCTTTTTTGAAATCAATTGGAATGTTGTAAATTCATTTGAAAACTTTTTCAAGTCCATTTTGCTACTGGTAATCGATTACAATAATCTGGTAATCGATTACCAGAGAGTAAAAACTCTTTGGTAAACATGTTTTGAGAAAAATCCATGTGCTACTCAATTTTTGAAAAAACCTTTTTATACTTATCTTAATTAAGTCTTCTCTTGATTCTTGAATCTTGAGTCTTGAATCTTGATCTTGATTCTTGGAAGCTTGATCCTTGAATCTTGATTCTTGATTCTTGAAATCAACTTTCCTCTTGAATCTTGAAGTGGAGCAACAACTTAAAAGAAAGCCTTCTTCAAAATCTTATGGCTTTCACTCTTTTCCAAGGAAGGACCAAGCCCAAGGAGTTTTGGGGGCTGCACCTTCAAAACCCAAGGAAGATAAGGGTAAGACCATAGAGAAATCCACCCCTAAGACTAGTTCCCAAGAAAGGACTAGCAACATTAAATGCTTCAAATATCTTGGGAGAGGTCACATTGCCTCTTAATGCCCCACAAAGAAAACCATGATCATGAGGGGTCAAGACATTTATAGTAGTCAAGAGGAGACTACTTCTTCCCCTTCCTCTAGTGGATGTGAAGATGATGTAAGGGGTGAAGAGTCTAGTGAGGAAGTCTACCCCCATGAAGAAGGTGACCTCTTAATGGTTAGAAGACTCCTTGGAGGTCAATCTTGTGATTTATCTCAATCCCAAAGAGAGAACATCTTTCATACAAGATGCAAAATTTTTTATAAAACTTGTTCTCTCATTGTGGATAGTGGATCTTGTTGCAATTGTTGTAGCACAAGATTAGTTTCCAAGTTGAACCTCACTATCATTCCCCACCCAAAACCTTATAAACTTCAACGGCTCAATGAGCAAGGGGAAATGATAGTTAACCAACAAGTGAATGTACCTTTCTCCATTGGGACATATAAGGATGAAGTTAATTGTGATATAGTTCCCATGGAGGCAGGACATATTCTTTTAGGAAGGTCGTGGCAATTTGATAGGAAGATCATTTATAATGGCCTAACTAATGAGATTACCCTCACCCATCTTAGCACTAAATTTGTGTTGCATCCTCAAACACCTTCACAGGTGGCCAAAGATCAACTAACTATGAAAGATATGAGGGATGAGGAAGAAAAAGTAGAAAAACAAAAGAAAAAGAAGGATAGTAAGGTCTTGTCTTCAAAGGCCAAGGGGAAGGAAAAAGAGGGAAAGGATTCCTCCAAGAAGATTGTTAAGAAGGAAAATCATTTTACAACAAAAGGTGATATTAAAAGAGCACTCATTCTTAAAAAATCTTTCTACCTTCTCCTATCAAGGGAAACATCCCTTAGCACTGCCACAATTCCTACATTTGAGACCTTACCCCCAAAGGTCCAAGAACTCTTACATGAATTTGGTGATATATTTCCCAAAGAGATACCCCCTGGGCTACCTCCTTTAAGGGGAATAGAACACCAAATAGATTTAGTCCCAGGAGCAAGCCTTCCTAATAGGCCAGCCTATAGGACTAACCCTCAGGAGACTAAGGAGATAGAGTCTCAGGTTAAAGAATTATTGGAGAAGGACTGGGTCCAAGAGAACCTAAGCCCATGTGCTGTGCCAGTGTTGTTGGTGCCCAAAAAGGATGGTATGTGGAGAATGTGTACAGATTGCAGGGCCATCAACAACATCACTATAAAGTATAGGCACCCTATTCCTAGACTTGATGATTTGCTTGATGAGTTGCATGGTGCCAATATCTTTTCAAAAATTGATCTTAAAAGCAGTTATCACCAAATCGGGATGGAAAAGGGTGATGAGTGGAAAACCGCTTTCAAGACCAAGTTTGGTTTGTATGAATGGCTACGTAGAAGCAAGCTTCATTGCTTCATGATGATGAATCAAGATTGATTCAAGGTGTTTTGATGATAACAAAGATGATGACAAAAAGCCCATGAGAATGATTTCAAGATTGAGTTAAGAACAATTCAAGAATCAAGAGAAAGATTCAAAAGAAGTTTCAAGTTTCAAGTTTTCAAGAATCAAGAATCAAGAACAATCAAGATCAAGATTCGAGACTCAAGATTCAAGAATCAAGAAAAGGCTCAATCAAGATAAGTACAAAAAAGTTTTTCAAAATATTGAGTAGCACATGAAGTTTTTACAAAAGCGTTTACCAAAGAGTTTTTACTCTCTGGTAATCGATTACCAGTTTACTGTAATTGATTACCAGTGGCAAGTTTTGTTTTCAAAAAGCTTTCAACTGAATTTACAACGTTCCAATCAATTTCAAAATGGTCTAATCGATTACAATATTTTGGTAATCGATTACCAGTGTGTTTGAACGTTGAAATTCAAATTCAAATGTGAAGAGTCACATCCTTTCACAAAAATGCTTTGTGTAATCGATTACAATGATTTGGTAATCGATTACCAGTGATAAGTTTTGAATCTTCCAATGGTTTTCAAGTTTTTCTAAAAGTTATAACTCTTCTAATGGTTTTCTTGACCAGACATGAAGAGTCTATAAAAGCAAGACCTTAACTTGCATTTTACACACATTGAATACATTGATTTCAATCCTTTACAACCCTTGAGTCTCTTTGAACATCTTCTTGAATTTCTTCTTCTTCTTCCTTTGTCAAAGGCTTTCGAAAGTTTTCTGATTTTCTAAACCTTGAAAACAAAAGTGTGCTATTCATCTTTTTCATTCCCTTCTCCCTTTGCCAAAAAGAATTCGCCAAGGACTAACCGCCTGAATTCTTTTTGTGTCTCTCTTCTCCCTTTTCCAAAAGAACAAAGGACTAACCACCTGAATTCTTTTGTGTCTCCCTTCTCCCTTGTTAAAGAATTCAAAACGATACAGTCTGAGAATTCTTTTGATTCTTCCCTTTCCCATAAACAAAAGATTTCAAAGGACTAACCGCCTGAGAATTCTTTTGTTTCCCCCTTCACAAAGTTTCGAAGGACTAACCGCCTGAGAACTTTGTCTTAACACATTGGAGGGTACATCCTTTGTGGTACAAGTATAGGGTACATCTACTTGGGTTGTTGTGACTGAGAACAAGAGAGGGTACATCTCTTGTGGATCAGTTCTAGTGGAGGGTACATCCACTAAGTTGTTCAAAGAGAACAAGGGAGGGTACATCCCTTGTGGATCTTTGCTTGTAAAGGATTTTACAAGTTTGAAAAGAAATCTCAAGGACCGCAGGTCGCTTGGGGACTGGATGTAGGCACGGGTTGTTGCCGAACTAGTATAAAACTCTTGTGTTTATCTTCTTCTTCCCTACACTCTTTATTTTCCGCTGTGCACTTTAATTACCGCTTTTACTTTTGGTTAAGTTTATATTTCTGTTCTTTATTTTTTTAACAACATAGTAAAAGCCTAAGAAGGGTAAATTTTAATTAGTAAAGGTTCATTAATAATTAATTCAACCCCCCTTCTTAATTATTCCGAGGCCGCTTGATCCAACAGGCTAGTGATGCCTTTTGGGCTCACTAATGCACCAAGCACCTTTATGAGGCTTATGCATCATGTCTTAAGGGATTTCATAGGTAGATTTGTAGTTGTTTATTTTGATGATATTTTAGTGTACAGTAGGAGCCTAGATGATCACTTAGGACATCTCTGGCAAGTTCTTTCAGTCCTTAGGAAAAGCACCCTCTATGCAAATATAGAGAAGTGTACCTTTTGCGTAGATAATATAGTTTTCTTAGGTTTTATAGTTGGTAGAAATGGGGTCCAAGTGGACCCTGAGAAAATCAAGGCCATCCAAGAATGGCCCACCCCAAAAAGTGTGGGAGATATTAAGAGCTTCCATGGGTTAGCAAGCTTCTATAGAAGGTTCGTTCCTAATTTCTCTACAATTGCATCACCTCTCAATGAGCTGGTGAAGAAGAATGTGGCATTTACCTGGGGTGAAAAACAAGAGCAAGCCTTTGCTTTGCTAAAAGAAAAGCTTACTAAGGCACCTGTTCTAGCTCTTCCTGACTTTTCTAAAACTTTTGAGCTAGAATCTGATGCCTCTAGAGTGGGAGTTAGAGTTGTATTGTTACAAGGTGGACACCCTATTGCTTATTTTAGTGAAAAAATTCATAGTGCCACCCTCAACTACCCCACCTATGATAAAGAGCTTTATGCCTTAATAAGAGCCTTCCAAACTTAGGAACATTACCTTGTTTCCAAGGAATTTGTCATTCATAGTGATCATCAATCACTTAAGTACATTAGAGGGCAAAGCAAGTTAAACAAAAGGCATGCAAAATGGGTAGAGTACCTAGAGCAATTTCCATATGTTATCAAATACAAAAAGGGAAAAACAAATGTGGTAGCTGATGCCCTCTCTAGGAGACACACATTGTTTTGCTCCCTAAGAGCTCAAATTTTAGGATTTGATAATATTAGGGACTTGTATGCTTTAGATGAACATTTCTCTCCCATTTATGGGAGTTGTGGGAAAAAGGCCCAAGATGGATTCTATTTGGTTGAGGGGTATTTGTTCAAAGAGAGAAAGCTTTGCATACCCCAAGGATCCATAAGGAAATTACTTGTGAAAGAGAGCCATGAGGGTGGGCTCATGGGCCACTTTAGGATAGACAAGACCTTTGTCTTACTCAAAGAAAAGTTTTATTGGCCCCATATATAGAAAGATGTCCATAAGCATTGCACTAGGTGTGTGGCTTATTTACAAGCCAAGTCTAGGGTGATGCCTCATGGGCTATACACACCCTTACCCATCCTCTCTGCACCTTGGGTAGACATTAGTATGGACTTTGTCCTTGGGCTTCCTAGAACCCAAAGAGGTGTAGACTCTATCTTTGTGGTGGTGGATAGGTTTAACAAGATGGCACACTTTATACCATGCCACAAGGTGGATGATGCTTCCCACATCTCAAAACGTTTTTTGAGGGAAGTTGTGAGACTCCATGGTTTGCCTAGGACCATTGTGTCAGATAGAGATGCTAAGTTCCTTAGCCACTTCTGGAAAACCTTATGGGCCAAGCTAGGAACTAAACTTCTTTTCTCTACCATTTGTCATCCATAAACTGATGGGCAAACAGAGGTAGTGAATAGGTCTTTATCCACCCTTTTAAGGGCTCTTCTGAAAGGCAACCATAAGTCTTGGGATAAGTATCTTCCTCATGTAGAATTTGCCTACAACAGGGGGGTTCATAGAAACACCAAGCAGTCCCCTTTTGAGGTTGTCTATGGGTTCAATCCCCTAACACCGTTAGACCTTATTCCTTTCCCACTGGACACTTCTTTTATACATAAAGAAGCGAAATCTAGGTTAGAGTTTGTAAAGAAGTTGCATGAGAGGGTTATGAACCAAATAGAGAAACAAACAAAGGTGTATTCAACTAAAGGCAATAGAGGAAGAAAAGAGCTAGTTCTTAATTAGGGTGACTGGGTTTGGCTCCATCTTAGGAAGGATAGATTCCCTACTAAAAGGAAATCCAAGCTTAGCCCTAGAGGGGATGGACCTTTTAAGGTTTTGGAGAGGATCAATAACAATGCCTATAGGTTGGACCTTCCACAAGTGTATGGAGTCAACACCACTTTTAACATTTCTGATTTAATTCCTTTTGCAGGTGGAGCTAATATTGAGGAGGAGGAACCAACAGATTTGAGGTCAAATCCTCTTCAAGGGGAAGGGGATGATGCAATCCTCCCTAGGAAGGGACCAGTCACTAGAGCCATGAGCAAGAGGCTCCAAGAGGATTGGGATAGAGCTGCTGAAGAAGACCCTAGGGTTCTCTTGAACCTCAGGGTAGATTTCTGAGCCCATGGGACAAGGTTGGGTCCAATCATCTTTGTACATATTAGACTAGGATGTCATTATATTTGGTCATTGTATTTAGGGCTCCATAATGTAGGTAGGGTACCCTAGAAATATAAGATTTTTCAGCCCTTGTATTTTAAGGCACCTAGACTAGTTTTTGTATTAGGGGTAATTTTGTAATTTCACATGCACTTAGTGAATATTTGATGTGTGTGGTTGGAAATAAATTTAATTGAATTGGTAGAAGCCCAATCCAATTAAATTTTAAAGTGGAAGGTGAGCATTTGCTTACTACACCTCATTGCCACATCATATAGTCACACTTTGTGCATGTCCTTCATGCTTTACATGCCTCATGACACCTAAGCACACTTAGTGGAGAATCTTGGAATTGATCTTGGATTAGTGGGCTGAACCATAACTAAAATTTACTAATCATAATTAGTGAAATTTTGGCTCCAAAGTTTGGACTAGCTCATCTAGGTCCCTATATGGAAGGAGTTCAACCTTGTCCCTCACTTCTATATTAAGCCCACTAAGGAACCTAGCTATGCTTGTTCTTTCCTGCTCCATAAGTCCAGCTCTTAAAAAGAGTAGTTCCATTTGTTGTCTATATTTTTCAACACTCATACTCCCTTGTCTAAGCCTTTGGAGCTTGTCCATAAGCTCCCTTTCATAGTAGGAGGGAATGTGCCTCTTCCTTAGGGCACTCTTAAGATCATTCCAATACTCTACTAGAGGATCCCCATGAATCCTTCCTTCCCTAACAAGGGAATTCCACCAATAGAGGACATACCCTTGAAAGCTAAGGGTAGCCAATGGAACTTTTCTCTCTTCGCTAATATGATGGCAAACAAAGAGTTGTTCAACCTTCATTTCCCAATCTAAGTAGGCCTCAACATTATCTTTTCCATGGAAATATGGGAGGCTAATGTTAACCTCTTGAGGCCTTCTATCCTTTTCTCTTCTCTGAGAGTGATGTTTAGTATGTGAACTATGACACCCTTTATAATAGTTGCTAAGTTTTTCACTTAAACTCTTGCAAGAGTCATGACTACTATAGGAGACATGTTTTTCTCTTTTCATTTCTTTCATTATTTTTCTTCTTTCTTCCTTTCTTATTTTCTCTGTTTCATCTTGACTTATTTCTTCCACTCTTTTTTTACCTTTTTCTTTTCTCTCTTGTTTTTCTTTCCATAACTTAAGGGATCTCAACTCATCTAATATCTTATACAAGGGATCCTTAGGAGTAGAACACTCACCATTAACACTAGATGAAGAATGAAGACTCATGTTGGTTCCTAAGTTATGGTTCGTTCTTGTTGGGGGTTTGAAAACAAAAGGTAAAAGAAACTATGGTTGAACTAGCCAAAATAAATACTAAAAGAGGTGTGAAAGATACGGTAAAAACTAATTGGTCAAAGGCAAGTTATCTAGGCGGTTTGACAATGGAGGGTAAAGGAAATAAGCTATAAAAGTAAGCAAGAAATTAAAGTGCAAGAAATGCAAACTAGGCGGATCCTAAGAGTGTTTGGATAACCTCATTTAAGGTTCCCAACAAAACACTCACTATCCTAAGGGAAAATTGCCTAAAATTATTACACACAAATGGAAGTAGGGTGACCTATCGGAGGCTCCTAACTTACTTCCAATGAAAGGAATTTTTGTTACAAAATTTGAAAGCAAAGGAAATTGCCAATTATAAAATTACAAAAAAAAGTCCTCAATTCTGGTGGCTATTCTCTCTTTGGTGTTTCACTTGGTTTGGAGTGCTTCTTAGTCCAATAGCTCTTAAGGTGGTTGGCCCCTTGCTTCTTGACTTAAATTCTTCAAGGTATGACACCAATCCTCCTTTCTAATTCCCTATATGGCAACCCACAACCAAGGAAACAAAGAGACAAGCAATAATCAAAGAACAAAAAAAAATGAAATGAAAGATAAACCAATAGAGTTTTAACAAGACAAATTTTCAAGGATTATTCAACAATTTTAGCCATGAAAAGCACACAAAAGCAAGCTAGGACTCAAAAAGAAACCTAGAATGGCTCTAAAGTAGAGTAGAAAAACTAAAAAAAAGACTCAAGAAACCTCTAGTTTTGGCACTTGTTTTCACAATAATTTTCAATTAAAATTTCAGAACTAGGATTGGTATAAAATAGGCACCAATTATAGAATAAATTTTGAGCCAAAACAACAAGCACACTTCCCTTTCACTTTTCTTTTTCCTGGACACTGACTTTTCAGCCAACTTGTGTGATTTTTCTTATTTTTTCCTTTAATCCAAATCGCTTGGTTCTTTTTTAATAATTTTGGTCCATATGTCTAGAAAATTAAGTAAAAATGTCACCTCAAAACACGTAGTGACCAATTCCTAGTAATTTATACAAGTTCGTATGTTCAAGCTGCCAGCACCAGCAATTTCAACCTAGAAATCAAGAGTAGTGTTTATGTTGCTTAAGGCTTGGATAGTTACAATTTGTGTTTGCTTATGCTCAATTATCTTGAATAACACAATTCAAGAGAGCTTAAGACTTATTTTGATTCACAAATCCAGCAATAACTCAGCACCACAACTCAACTTCATCATAGGCATCATGTAGGAAACTTAGAAAATAAAAAAAAAAAGTTCAACAATAAGACTACTTCTAGGAATTGATTTAGAACATGTTATGAACTAAATAACATGCATGAATTAGACTCAAAATTCAAAAGATAGACTAAGAATGACAAGAATACATGAACAAATGTATATAGAATTCAATAAACAAAATAAAAATTCAACAAAAACTTAGAACATAATGTGATAATTACTATGACTAAACATGACTCTAAGACAACATGGATTAAGTGATTTACACTTAGATTATTGTGTTTTTTTTTTCTAATCAATATTTTGGAAGAAAATTTAGATCTAAAGATTCAGCACAAGAATATTATGAATGAAAAATAATAGAACCTAAAATCAACACAAAAACATGATTCAAGAGTAGATCTACAAAATTTGAACCATAGAAATGCAAGAACAAGTGTAGATCTAAGATTTAATCGGTTTATTTTTTTTGAATTTACTCTTAATAGCACAAAACCACAAGACAATGGAGGATATACATGGAGAATAAGATGAGGAACAAGGAATTAAAGAGAATTCACCAAACAAAAAGATAGAGGAAGCAAAAGAACATCACCTAGATGAAGATGCTCTTGATACCACATGATGTAAGCTCCATTGGAGCTTGTAGGCCTAGGATCTTCTTCATCAATGGATTCCTTTGCTTCTTGGATGATGAATGCCAGCGGAATAGAGAAGGAAGAGAGAGAGAGGAGACGCCACTTCAAGGAGAAGATGAATCTAGAAGAAGCTCACCACCATAGGAGGCCATGTATAAGAGCTTAGAGGAAGAATAAGATGAATGAAGGGAGAGGAAGAGAAGAGCACGAAATTTTGTGCTCTAAAAGAGCTCTGAAATATGAAGTTTAATTTTCAAATGATCAAAGTTGAAAAAAATGCACCCACATGACCTTTATTTATAGCCTAAGTGTCACACAAAATTGGAGGGAAATTTGAATTTCAGTTCAAATTTCACTTGAATTTGAAACTGAATTTGTGGAGCCAAATTTTGGAGCCAAAATTTCACTAATTATGATTAGTGAATTTCAGTTATGGTTCAACCCACTAATCCAAGAAAAATTCCATGATTCTCCACTAAGTGTGCTTAGGTGTCATGAGACATGTAAAGCATGAAGGACATGCACAAAGTGTAACTATATGATGTGGCAATGGGGTGTAGTAAGCAAATGCTCACCTCCCCCTCTAAAATTTAATTGGATTGGGATTCTACCAATTCAATTAAATTTATTTCCCAGCACACACACCAAATATTCACTTAGTGCATGTGAAATTATAAAACTACCCCTAATACAAAAACTAGTCTAGGTGCCCTAAAATACAAGGGCTGAAAAATCCTATATTTCTAGGGTACCTTACCTACATTATGAAGCCCTAAATACAAGGACCAAATATAATGACATCCTAATCTAATATGTACACAGATAATTGGACCCAACCTTGGCCCATGGGCATAGAAATCTACCCTAAGGTTCATGAGAACCCTAGGGTCTTCTTCAGTAGCTCTAGCCCAATCCTCTTGGAGCCTCTTGCTCTTGGCTCTAGTGACTAGTCCCTTCCTAGGGAGGATTGTATTATCCTTCACCTACTAACTCTTACTCATCACTAGTCCTCCCTTCATCTTCCTCCATGATTACCTTCTTGCTTCTAGTCATGACAACTTTTCACTCTCTTTGGGATTTTTCTCAGTATTCGCCCCAAAACCTCCAAAAGAATTTTCAGCTATCTGCTTAGCTAGTTGTCTTACTTGAATCTCTAGGTTCTTTATACCAGACTTTGTGCTCTTGTGATTGGACATAGAAACTTGCATGAACTGAGCCAAAGTCCCCTCCAACTTAGTTGTCCTCTCATAAAGGCTAGGCCCTTGATTTTGAGGCCTGTTGGATGGTCCACCTTGGTCTTTTTGAATTGATTTCCAAGATGAGACCTCCATTTCCCTTGATTCTAATTAAAAATGGAACCTTGCTGGTAACCTGCAAATCCACCTGCATTAAACCCTGGTCTGTGCTGATTTCCCATATAATTCACTTCCTTTGCAGCATCATCGAGGGGTATACAACAACCAGATTCATGTGCTCCTCCATATATGCTACAACCTCCAACCTTCAGAATTGCTGAATGTGAAGGTTGAGTCGCTTGCAATTGGGTTGGCAGCTTACTAAGTTTCTCCGTCAATGATTCTAGTTGCTTAGCTAGCAGCTTGTTCTTTGCTAATAGTGCATCTTATGAAGAAAGCTCGAGCAGGCTTCTCTTTGTAGGTATGTGAGTTCGATCACACAAAATAGCATGATCACTAGCAGCCATATTTTCAATAAGCTCCATAGCTTCTTTAGGGGTCTTCCATTTAATTTTTCCTCCAACAGAAGCATCCAATAATTGCTTGGACTTTGGCCTCAACCCATCTGTAAAAATATTCAATTGAATCAGCTCGGAGAATCCATGAGTTGATGTCTTCCGCAGCATGTTATGGAATCTTTCAAGTGCTTCACTCAAGGATTCATCTGGAAATTGATGGAATGAGGAGATAGCTGCCTTGCCTTCAGCTGACTTAGACTCAGGAAAATATTTCTTCAAAAACTTCTCTACAACCTCCTCCCAAGTCTTTAAATTGTTTCCCTTAAACAAGTGCAGCCACCTCTTGACTTCTCCAGCCAAAGAAAATGAGAACAAATTGAGCCTCATTGCATCTTCTAACACACCGACAATCTTCATTGTGTTGCAAATCTTAATATAAGTAGCCAAGTGTGCGTAAGGGTCTTCATTTGGCAATCCATGAAACAGATTTCCTTGGATCAGCTGAATCAAGGAATGGGGATATGTGATATTGTGAGCCTGAACTTTCGGCCGCATGATGCTTGTAAAGAATTGCGGCACGATCGAGCTGGAATAATCTTCAAGAGTAACCCTCTGTGGTTGATCTTCAACCATGATATGAGCTTCTGATGCACCTACTTTGGATTCTCTTAACTCTGGGAATGCTGAAGATGACTGAGATGATTGAGCTTCCTCAAAACTTGGTTGTACTGTCCTTTCCTGCAAAATTTTTCTCCTTCTCTCTATGTCGTTTCTCTTGCAAGTGGCTTATATTTCCAAATCTAGTGGAACTAAATTACCTACTGAAGAGTTACCTCGTATACAAGAAGCACTAAACAGAGCAGCAGTTAACCAAATCAAGAGAAAGTAAATTGTAACTAACTATTAAAAAAAACAATCAAAGAATAAAGAATAAATGTCTACAAACTGAACTATACTATCTAAGTGGAAAGAAATTCCCCGGCAACAGCGCCAAAATACTTGTTCGCTCCTCTGCGATGCTAATCGGCAAGTGCACCGAGTTGCACAAGTAATATAAAATGGTAAGAACTGAGTATCAAATCCACATGGAACTTGTTTCACTCAGAAAATATATGTTCAATAAGCAAACATTTGTACACCATTGAAAGCAAAGTAAATGTCAAGTTGGATTTTTGTGTGAAAATCTAGTTAAATACAAACTAAAATATCTGGAGATTGAGAAGTAAAAATAGTCAAGTAAAAAGAGTGAATAGGCATTTTGGTCCCTGTCTTTGTAGCCATTTTGTAAATTAGTCCATATCCTTTTGAAATGTATAAAATAGTCCCTATCTTTGCATAAGTGTTGCAAAATAGTCCTTGCCGTTAAATTTAAAAGTAACGCCGTTAGCGAGGTGCATTGTTGGCAATTTTAGTGCCACGTAGACTATCCAACGTGGCACTAAAGTGTGTGTTTATAAATCTTCTTCTGGGTTCATGCACGAAATCACGAGATCTCAAACTTAAAGTCTAAAATAGAGAAACTAGATTAAGAGTCCCTACTTACTGCTGCTGTCGACGAAGCTCGGTCGTCTCCCGCCACCGTCGCACAAGGAAGCACCTCCGCTGCTGCACCGTCGTGCCTCCCACTGGAGTCCCGTTCGCTGCCGTTGGTTGTCGCGCTAGCCACATGGCCGCTGTCGTTCTAGTGGCTATTGGTTCTAGTTCCATCTGTTAGAGCATTACAAGTTTTATTACTTCAAGCATGAATCAGAAGGTACTAATTTCATTTCTAATAATGGATGACTATATGACTTATGTGAATGGTCCTGAAGAGTTCATAAGGCTTACATTCGATTTTTTTGAAAATTATGAAAAGAGGTCTTTTTTATTTTGATCCTACACACAACATTCAGCCACCATAACAAGGAAAACATCACTGTTCCTGCAAAGTATTTTTGAACGAATTTGCAACTATATACTCATTATTAATGCAATTTACCAAATAATAATTGCATTTTTTTTGCTGTTTTTTTTTGCTTTTTTTCCTGTGAAGGAAAAGGTCCAAAAGGAGAGTGGCATCAGGTCTAGGGGCCAAGCAAGAGGCTCAGACTCGATTACAAAAGCTATTAGTAAGCGGAAGAAGTTTAACAATTACCTGATATGGGCTGCAGCTGCGGCTTTGCTAGTCCTCTTGTTGGTGGTGCTTGGATACATATCTTTTCTGAGTGGGTGGCTAGGTTTATGAGGTCTCATAAGTTATGTTCATGTTTCTATACATCCTAACTTATCATAATTTTTCAATTCAGTCCAAAGACTTGCTACATAGACATATGACTAATAGTGGAAATTGGATTTTAACAGTAGGGACTTATTTGCATAACGGATGTAAAGATAGGAACTATTTTTTACATTTCAAAAGGATAGGGACTAATTTGCAAAATGGCTACAAAGACAGGGACCAAAATGCCTATTCACTCCAAGTAAAATGCGTTGGGTCGTTCCACTGAATCTACTTTGATGTTGCTATGTATTTTTCTCTATTTAATGTTATCTTAGTGCTCTTATGCTGAAAAATTACCCAAACCAAGATCCCTCGAGTGAATAGGTCTAACTCTATTTAAACCTCGTCCTTGATCCCTCAACAAACTTAGTTTAAATGAGTTGCATTAAGATTACAACATAACAAGGACTAAATCACTACACTCCATTCCTAGACATACAGTTTTCTAGCTTGCTCTATCAAGTTCTATGGTTTTAATGCACTTCCCAGTTCTAAAAATCCTAACTATACATATAAATGGGTGATCAAGCCACAAGCATGCAAAAATAAGCATAGATAGACACAATGAACACATAAAAACAACATTAAATAGATAGTAAAAGAGTTTTACATCAAAGGTTCAACAGAACTCCTCAACAAGAGGTTTAGCCTTCCATTACAAGTAATAAACTTTCAACACAAAGGATAGATTTTAAGGGAAGAAAATGGCTAAGAATGGTTGAGGATGTCTCCTCTAACCTCTAGAACCCTAATCTCACTCCTCTAACCTAAACTCTCTTGGAGGCTTGTTTCTGTCGCTCTAGCTTCTTCCTTGGCTTTGTTTTTCGACTCCCTTTTTTTTAGTTCTGCCAACTTCAGTGTTTTAAAGGCTCCTTGATCTTTTAGATTCTGAAGGCTCACTTAGCGAGATTGGCTCGCTAAGCGCGAGTTAGTGAAATTTTGCTTAGCAAGCTAGGCGCGCTGAGCATGAGAAGAGACAAACGACTCACTGGGCGAGCTTGCGGCGCGCTGAGCCAACACATCTCTGACTGATCCTCTTCTAGGGTTTCCCAACACGCTAAGTGAGATGAGTGCCTTGCTTAGCGGATGTTACTCACTAAGCGCATATGCCTCATTTAGCGAGACACCAGCTGCTTGATCTTCTATTCTTTTAGCCTAAAACTGAAGTGGTTTCAATATTAATTCACAAAATGGGAGTATCTACTGTATAAAATCAAACTAAACATGAAATTATGTACAACTCCTACAAAAAGAACCATAAATTGGAGGAAAGATGCTAGTTTCATGTAACTATTCACTACAAAAGTTAGTCGTAAGTAACGACTAACAAAGGTCACCCAACCCATAACTATCTAGGACAAGCACACTTAACTATGAAGTTCATAAGTGATGGGCTACCGAAAAGTAGGTGCATCTTATTGGTATAGGTAGTACCAGTTAATTCCTTTAAGCCATCCTCAACTGTACAACCTCATACTTGCACAGCCTCCAGATATTTCTCATTTTGGTGTGATTCGATCAAGATGTTACACTAGGAGTTGGGTAATCGATTATCAAATGAGGCAGTTGATTATCCTAAGCTACATATCATTCTTTCTTCTAAAACTGGCCTAGGCACTTGATTACCAAGTTAGGCAATCGACTAATTCAATGCTTCTATCCAAATTTAAGTAGAAGTAAGTTCTTAGGAAACATAGAGAATTAGAATACTTCATTCAGTTCATATTTGATCAACACTAAGCATGAAAAAGACTTAGACTATACCACATAATGCGTAGTCTAAAAACATTCAATAAAAATGCCACATCTATTAAGTATGTTTGGCATTCAAGCTTTGATCTAACAACTTTAAATTGTAAAAGAATTTATTCCTAGAACTAGTCGCATTTTCATTCTAAGCAACTTGAATATCTATTATGAGCTCAAAACACTTCTTGATTTTGAACTAGTTCTTTCGAAACTAACATTAGAAGCCATTGATTCCAAAGGAAACATAAAAAGTTTTAAAATCCCAATTCGACCCCCTTCTTGTGGTAGTTTTGTCACTTCATCTACCACTAAGATTGTGTCCATTTCTTGGCAACCCACCAAGTTCCACTAATTATAAATAAAGTTACAAGTATTTGTCAATGCCACTTTTGGATCTTACAACCTAAGCCACCTAGTATTGTTGTTCTACCAATCCGCTACTGGCTCTAAACAAATCAATAGATTTGTTGTTGGTTGATTTGCTCACTGACTAGTTCTTAACATCTCAAAGACTATTATACAAATGAAGCACTTAGTCTTTTCTCTCATAATACATGCACAAGGTGTTTTGAGAGCTGTACAACTTTTCAAATATACAAAGATAGAGCTTGAGAAGAGGGAACTAAATATTTGAATTCTTTGTGTGTTAGTTTGTAACTTCAACTCTTTAAAACTTCTTGTATTTATAGGCCATATTTAGCAAGTGTTCGTTGTGTCTAAATGACTTAATTTATTCATTGAAGGCTTGCATTTGAAGAAGTGTCCATTGGAGAATTTAATTCTTGCATTAAATGCACATATTCCTGTGTTAAGAAACCACTCTTTTTAGATTTCTTGAAGCACACTTCAGCCCAAAACCTTGTGCTTTTGCTCAAAGCAGGTGTAAGAGGGGACGTCTTTCGAGATGTTTGAACTTACAAGTGTTTATTGTTCTCTTACCTCTTAGGAATTCAAAAAATCATAGGAAGAATTCTTTTAATATAGTTTCTGCAAAACGAATTTCAGACACGAAGTATTAAATGAAGCCTTAAATGTTTTTAACATTTGTCTGCTCTCGTCTGATGTATCAGATGCAAATATAATGTTTTCGTCTAACTGAATATAAGATACAACTTTTAACCTTTGTAATTATTTGCATCTAATAAAAATTATTGAGGGTCTTGAATCGTCTTATAACTTAACAAAACTCTTAGGGTCAGATTGTTAAAACTTAAAAAAATACAAATTTAGAAAAAAATAGTACTCAAAAAAATATTTTTTTAAGAAACAAGTAAGATTTGCTTCTTATAGAAACAAATAAACTGTATTTTTAAGAAAAAAAAACAACATCATAAACAAACACAAAAAAGTAGATAATTTCATATTTCACTATTCTTTTAAAATAAGTTTAAACAAACAAAACCTTATTAGCCTTCCTAAGGTGGATCAAGTGGTGTCTATGAAGAAATTTAGGTTGATTACTCTTTGTAATGTGTCCTACATAAATTTCACCAAAATCTTAGTCATGCAATTGTGCCAAAGTAGTTTCATACCAAACAGAAATAGTTGTGATAATATTACTATCGTGCAAGAAGCTATTCATTCCATGATAAATAAAAAGGAAGAGTATGGGGAATGACAATTATATTTAATTCGGAAAAGGCATATAACCTTCTTAAAAGGGAGTTCATTAGTGATACCTTTTAGGATATTGAATTGGCCAATTGTTTTGTCGATCATATTTTCCATGGTATTTCTTCGCCCAAGATGAAGATGTTGGTAATGGAGAGATGTTGGATCATTTTGTCTCTTCTCGAGGTAGTAGGCAAGGGGACCTAATCTCTTGTTAGCTTTTGGTGTTATGCTTTGAGAGACCATTTCACCTAATTTCTAAGGAAATGGACCAAAAGCTATGGTAGCCTATTAAGCTTTCTAAAGATGACCCATCTTTTTCTCATTGGACTTTCACATCGATCTCTTTTTATCCGCAGAGGCTAGAGTGGAGAAAACAAAGGATATTAATATGTAAATAGATCTCTTTTGTCAAACCTCAGGGCAAATAGTTAGTTAGAAGAAAACATGTGTCTTCTTCTCATAGAATGTGCATTGGTCCATCAAAGATCATATAGCCTAAGAGCTTAGTTGCCAGAAGATATACTAGAGGAGGTATTTGGGGACTCTTCACCACCACAAAAGACTATCCAAGCAATCCTTTTACTTTATTTCTATGGTCCACGCGCTAAGCACAACCCTTACGCTAAGCGCCATTTCCTTCACGCGCTAAGTGAGCTGTTGTTCGCACTAAGCGACTTGATCCCTGATCATTGGCTGGATGGTCCCGCTAAGCGAGTGCTTAGCGCTAAGCCTAAAAACCTCTATGGATTTTAATTCTTTCGAATTGGGCTTATCGTGAACGCTCACTAAGCACAATTCCTTCTCTCGAATTACAATTATTAGAATTGCGCTAAGCGCAAGCGACATGCTAAGCATGGGCCATTATTGCATTTAATGAGCATTAATTCAATAAGTGCAGCCTTTGGCGGCTAAGCGCAAGTTGTAGGACCAATCAAAGCTGCAGTACCCGCTAAGCGCGACCTTGCGCGCTAAGCCCAAAAGCTTGTTTGGAATTTTAACATTTTGAATTGGTCTTAGCGAGCAGATGCGCTAAGCGCAAGGGCTTTTAAAACTCAAACGTCATATGGACACGATAAGCGCAACTGTGCGCTAAGCGCACCATACAAAAATGCCAAAAATTATAAGGTAACTGCCTTAGGCAGTTACCATTTCACTCTTATTGTGCATTAAGGCCATTCACTACATCTGCCCTCACTTTGCTTCATCTCCCTGCATTCCTGCACCTTTGCTATTCTTTGCATTCATCTACACAATCCAAGTTTCTTTACTTTACTTCATTTTCATTCTAAGTTTTCAACCTTAGGATAGATAACTTAGTGATTGTTAGGTAGAATTTTTGTTTATTCTTAGTGTTAGGTTAGTTGTTAGTTAGAATAGCTTTAGGGTTGTACTATAGTCACAATGTGCTTGTTTTGATTAGGGTTTGATGGCCCAATAGGGGCCTATGAGAAGGGGTGAGAAGCCCCTAGTTTTTTGGAAATCACGATGATCGCGCTAAGCGCCTTGCTGTGCTAAGCGAGTTCATCGCTTCTGTTGAAGATTCTGGATTTCTAGATGAACGTGCTAAGCGCAACTATCGCGCTAAGCGCGTTCATCTTCTCTGTTGAGTTATCTGTTGAACTCACTAAGCACGGTTGTGCGCTAAGCGAGTATTGTGTATCAGACACTTAGGGTTTTTGTGTTTTTGTTGGGCGCTAAGCGTGCATGTCACGCTAAGCGCTATTATGTCTCTGTTTTTAAATTTCTTAGAATTGGGCTTAGCGAGCTTGCTCGCTAAGCCTGTGCTGTCTAGTTTAGTAGTTGCACTAAGCACTAATCTTTCTTTGTTTTAAAAATTTGTGGAATTACGCTTAGCGAGCCTGCTCGCTAAGCCCATTCTGTAGAAAAAAAATATTTTTTGTGTTCACACGCTTAGCGCGTGTCTATCGCGCTTAGCGCATGAGTAAATTTCATAAGGCGCGCTAAGCGCCCAACCTTAATTTCAGTTTTATTTTCTGTTTTTCAATTTGAATAATTCCTGTCTAATCTTGTGATTTAATTCTTTTGTTTTGCAGATGGCTTCTCGTAAAAGGAAGTCACCAGCTTCAGTGTCCCAGGCACGATATGATAGATCAAAATTCACATCACAAGATGCCTGGGACAGATATGCAGACAATATTCTTGGCCGGAAAATCCTTCCGGAAAGGAATGTGAAGCTGTTCTATGCTGAATTTGATGAATTGAGAAGGGAAGTTGAGAGGAGGAACTGGCATAAGGAGCTCACCAACTTCTCAGAGGGAAGCATTGATGTTGCTATTGTTAAAGAATTTTATGCTAACCTCTATGACCCTGAAGACAAATCGCTTAAGCAGGTAAGGGTGCGAGGGCACCTAATTAAATTTGATGTTGACGCCCTCAACACCATCTTGAAGACACCAGTGGTCATAGAGGAAGGGGAGAGCTTGCCCGCCTACTCCAGGTTTGCTAATCAGAGGCCTGTTCCTGAAGAGCTTGCAGCCCATCTATGTCTCCCTGGGAGAGGATTTGAGTTGAATGCAGACGGCCTACCTCTGAAGATCTTGAGGAAGAATCTGACTACTCTGGCCCAGACCTGGAGTGTTCTATCCTTTTCAAACTTAGCCACAACATCCCACACTTCTGACATTACTCTAGATATGGCTAAGTTGATATACGGGCTCGTCATGAAGATGGATATTAAATTGGGGTCCCTCATCTCAGGTCAGATCTCTCTTATAGCACAACATGACTCCTCGAGGCTAGGTTTTCCAGCCCTTATTACTGCTTTATGCAAGGTTTGAGGAGTTACATCTGATTCTCTGACCTTTGAATCCCTGAGCCCAGCCATTAATTTGGCTTATATTAAAAAGAATTGCTGGAACCTAGATGACCCTTCGGTCACTTTTCAGGGAACCCGCAAATCTAGGGCCAGAGGATCTGAGGCACCATCTACTTTAGCTCTCCCTACCTCATCTCCTTCTATATCAGCTCCTTCTACCTCTCCTCTCCCTCCACCACCACCAGCTCCAATTCTTCCAGGTCCCTCTGCTCAGAGCTCAGAGCTTTCCTTGTCTATGCTGCAAAGCCTGCATCAGGGCCAACTCCTAATCATGCAGAGTTTGCAAGATGTGGTCTAGCGGCGGCAAGTTATGAGTGTCGAGGAGTTTCTTCAGGAGGTGGCCTGGCCAAGAGTCCAGCCTTCTCCTTTGGGAGGGGGTGAGGCCTCTACAGCCTAGGAGCCTCAGCAGGACCAGGAGGACGACATTCTAGAGGCCTCAGAGCCCACTCCACCAGAGTCTTTCATTTTTGAGACTGATTCAGTTATTGTTCAGGAGGATCTTGTACTACTAGAGCCATATCCTCAGCCTGAGCCTAAGCCATCTGCACCAGTGTTGGACCTGCCTCTTTCTTAGGATCCATCATCTGCACCAGCACTGGACCTGAATGAGCATGCATAGGATCATTGACAGGATCAGGATTTTTATTTCCATACTTTTTGAACAATTTTATTATTATCTCGTCTTTACTACATTTTATAATTTAGATTTATGTTTATGTTTCAGTCTTTATATTTATCTTTATGTTTCAACTTTTAAATTTCAGTTTATAATTTTTATTTTGGTTGAAAGCTTGTACAAAGCTTGATTAAACAGTGCATTTATATTATCTAGTGGTTGATTCTTGATTTTGGAATTCAGTGTTTGTGATTGGTTTGAATTGATCAATTGTATGATGTGAGTGAATTGAAATGCATAAATCATATGCTTTGAATGAGCATGCAATCATTAGAAGAGAAAGAACATGGAATTAGGATCATGACTGAAAATGTTAGTTGGTTTGTCAGGTTGATTGTGAAGCAACAAGTTAGCCACAACCCGGTAAGAGTGTGATCTTTAATTGTGAGAGAACGACTAGCAGTAAGTAATGGTTTTTTGCATGAATCTCTGAATATGGAATGAATGCATGAGTTTGAAGATGATGAAGGGCATGTTTTAATTGAAAGTAGCCACTTAGCCAAAAAGCTTACCTTGTGTATGAATGATTTATCCTTTGCACCCAGTTTGAGCTGAAAGTATGATTGTTTGATTGAACCTTGAGCCTGTACAGTTTATCTCCTTCTACCTTGTCTTAGGTTTTAGGAGAGCATCATTCATGAAAGGAAAAATTTGGTTCAAAGCAATTTGCCCCAAATTTGGGGGAGTTTATTGGGTGAAAGCTTCCAACAGTGAGAAATAATAGCACGCACAAAAGTTAATAAGCACAACAATGTGTTCAATAAAAAAAATTGTAAGTAGTAAATAAAAATAAAAATGTATGTTTTTATTCAAGAAAAAGAAAAGCTAAGTGTGGAAAGGCAAGTAATAGAGCTGGAATAAAAAGAAAGAGGTTAATCTATGGATGAATGCTCTCCTAGAACTTAAACTTTTGCATCCTAGAAAAACCATGATTTGTTTGCAGCCCAGCCTCATTACAAGCCTAGTAAAAGTCCTTCGGATTCAAGTTTGTGTGTTCTTGACTATATGGTATGAGATGAAGTGCAAAGATTGAGACTTATGTTGGTTGTTGACTGATGGATAGCCTAAACACTTGTGCTTGAGTGAAACAGTGACCGTGAGGCTTTGGTTGATGATCCTTCCTTTATATCCGTCATTCCTACTAACTTATCTTAGTTGTGTTTCTTAATAATCATGTTCATGTCTTTGAAAAACTGCATGTCTTGTGAGAAGTTGTTGATGGAAACATTGAATGCCATTCATGTCATGTGATTGAATTCTTTGGAATAAACACATTTGTGAAGAACCACTATGAATTTTTTGTCACTTGAGGACAAGTGAACTGTTCTTTCTTTGCTTGAGGACAAGCAAAACTATAAATTTCGGGGAGTTTGTTAGTCGTCGTTTATGACTAACTTTTGTATAGAAATTTTTTCCAAAATGTATATAAATCTCCCAATTTATGGTTCTTTTTGGTAGGATTGTAAATAAAATTGCTTTGTTGTGATCTTTGCTCAGTATAAGCCTCTTTACATGGAATTAATGTTAAATTTTCTTTAATTTCAAGCAAAAAGGAGCTATTTTGAAGAAGTGTCAAAGGAGTCATCGCGCTAAGCGAGCTCAATGCGCTTAGCGCGCATCAATGGCTAAGCTCAGCACCAGCGTGCTTAGCGAGTAAAGGGGAATCTGAAAAGACATCTGCTATGCAAGCACGCATTTAGCGCGTTATCAGCTCGCTAAGCAAGTCGTCTATCGCTTTCCAGGCTTAGCGCGAGATTGGTGCTAAGCTCAAATTCACTTACTCGCGCTAAGCACAAGAATGGCGCTAAGGGCGACGTCGAGATCGGGAAACCCTTTTTAATCCTGATTTGCACAGAATTGAGGGGGGAGACAAGAGAACTGTTCACTACTCAAAGGCCTGAAGAGTGTGGATTTCAGAGAGCGTAGAGCAAAGCAATGGGCCAAGTTTTCATCTTTTAAGGAGATTAGTGAGTTTTTGAGTGATTGTGAGATTCCTAGAGGTGGAGGAGACATCCCTACTCCTTTGTAAGCAAGCAATTTCTCTTGATTCCTCTTCTTCAGTGTAAAAGGAGTTTCCTTGCCATGAAAGGATAAAACCCTCAGTTGGGGATTCTTATTGAGTAGTTGATGTTAACTCTTTTTCATATCTAATTAAGGTTGTTTTATGTGTTCACTGCTTCTATCTATGCTTATTGTATGCATGCTTGTGGCTTGATCACCCATTTGTGTGTGCTGTTAGGGACTTTAGCATTAGGAAATGTATTATTTCCTTAGAACTTGATAGAGTAGGGACTGAATAACTGCATTGCTAGGGATAGTGTGCAAGGTTTTAGTTTTCTTTATTATGCTGCGAGTATAATGCTGTTTAAATTAGGCTAAGTTCAACAAGAGGGATCGGCGAATGAAGTTTGATTTAAATTAGTCCAAACTCTGGAGGAATCGGTGTTTGATATTTTTGTCCTCAGCATAGAACACAGGAACATCTTTAATTGCATCAACTTACTCAATAGGAGGACCCAACACCTTTAGATATCTATTTTCACACTTACTTGTTCTCGTTTATTGCTTTTACTTAGGATAGAACATACTTTTGCTTTAATTCAGAATCATTAATTTCTATTTGCAAATGCCTGCTTACTTAACAAAACTTTGCTAAATGAACAAGTTTCCTGTGTTCGATACTCGGTTCATTCTGTTTTAATTATTTTACTTGGCGACCCGATGCACTTGCCGGTAAGACCAATCCTATATAAAAACAAGTAATATCAATTTGGAAGAGGGAGTAAACAAGTATTCTGGTCAAACATAGGCACAATTGAATAGTGGATAATTTAGAATATTAGCTCTTCATCTATGCAATGTTTTTAGTGGCAAAGTAGATTTGTCATTTTCTTGGATCTGATTTGGAAAAGGAGGAACGCTTTCATCTTTGAAAACATTGTTAGAGATAGGAAGAGCAACATGAAGATTAAGCTTTGAAGTTTGAAGAAGTTTTGTCCTTGTACATGCCTAACTCATTGAGTGACATTTGTATTGATTATTGCATCTTAGTCTTTATTTTTCCATATGTACATCATGCATCATCATATAGAGATAGGAAGATTGTTTCTAAAGTTAGAAACTTCTTTAGTGCATAAAACTCTTTATTTTAATCGATTACTAGACTATTTGTAACCGATTACACAAGTTTTTGAACCTTGCAGAGAGATCCTTGTTCTGGTTAAATTGATTACTAACTATTCATGATCGATTAGATAGTTAAGTTGAGACCATGTCTGGTTTTTCATGAGTCTCTGCTTTAATCGATTACCAGTTGATCATAACCGATTACTTCATTCTTGAAAGTGTTCCTATAAGTGATCAAGAACATTTTAATCGATTAAATCAAAAAATCTAATCGATTACATTGTTCTTGAATGTTTTCTAGGTTTAGGAAGAACACTTTAATTGATTAAAATGATAATCTAATCGATTACTTCTTTGAAATAGTTGATTACATTGGCAATTTAATCGATTATAGGCGATTATAACCGTTTTCCCTATATATACTCATCTTGTATTCTCACTTTCAATGAATCAAAATAAGTGTTTTAGAATTAGTTTGTGCGACTCACATTCTAGTCTTCATTTCTAAAGCATTCATGGTAAATGTGAGTTGTTAACATCTTGTGAGATCAATAAGAGATCCATTCAATTAAGCATTGGTTCTTGCATTTGAATGACCAGGTTCCTTGACTCAGTTTTTTCATGTGTTTCTAATCGATTACTTCTTTGAAATAATCAATTACATTGACAATTTAATCAATTACAGATGATCATAAATGTTTTCCCTATATATAATCACCTTGTCTTCTCACTTTCAATGAATTAGAATAAGTGTTTTAGAATAAGTTTGTGTGACTCACACATTCTAGTCTTTATTTCTGAAGCGTTCATGGTTAAAGTGAGTTGTTAACATCTTGTGAGATCAAGAAGACATTCATTCAATCAAGCATTAGTTCTTGCATTTGAATGAGTAGGTTGTGTCTCTCCTTGACTCAATTTTTTCATGTGTTTTTACATGTTGTTAGCATATGCATGATTTACCGAAGGCATTCTAGAATAAGGTTTTCTAGTATGGTCTAAGGGTAGGTGTCTCTTAGAATCTTATTCACAAAGGACCCTAGGGTTGGGTACCATAGTCTCTTTTTCTGGGTAGAAACTGAAATTGATTATGATTGCTTGTTAGAACTCAAAGTGCATAGTGGAAATCCAATTTAGATTGAATTAGATAACTAGAGTAGCTTCTCTAGAGATAGATAGTGAACTAATATAAATTGGTGTACTTCTTCTCTTGATCTTATATCTCTCTCTCTCATTGTATTCTTGATCAACTTGTTGAGTTTAAAGAAACTTCTTTTTAACAAAAAGATTTGGTGTAAGGGTGATTGATTAGATATTGGTTTTAAAGAAAAAGTTTGTAATACAATCCTTGGAAGTGAATTTTTTTCAAAACTCTGTTTTTAAGTTTGATTTGATTTCAAAACCAATTCACCCCTTCATGGATTGTGAGTTCCGTCATCTTTTTCAAACATCCTTTGGATTGTTGAGGGAATAAGAAGCATATTGCTTAATTTGCTACTTGGAACCATCCTATACAAGTCTAGCGTATATAATTATCACCAAATGTTAGGTTCTATGTTGCGATGGAGGCCTCCTAATATTTGTTTTGTGTGTCTGAATGCTCATGGAGCTTGGATTGTTCTTGTCCCAAAGCAACATGTGGAGGGATTATAAGAGATCATGTTGGGAAATTACAAGGAGCTTTTGCATGTAGGCTGAAAACATGCTCTATTGTTCAGTCAAAGTTATGGGCTATTCTTCATGCCATTAAAATGGCTAGGGAGCCTGGTTTCATGGCGATGTAAGAGCATTCATATTTTGAAGAAGCTTTTCAAAGAGTTTGAGGCTTAAAGGCTTCTAAAGTCTTGAAAAGGTAATAGTGGATTCTATTAAGGCAACCACTGGTCCTAATATGAGAATAAAGTTTTATCACATTACTAGGGAGTGTAATATTGTTGCAGATATCCTTGTAAAACATGGCCTCTTCTTAGAAAAGAGTTTGATGTCATTTTTGAAGATACCTAACTTTCTAGTATTTGCTATCCAGGCTGATTCTATAGGTTTAAGGTAGAGTTTTATGTTTTTCCAGTGTTTTTTGGTTTTGTTTCCTTTCGGGCTTTTGCCCCTTCAATACAACAAAAAAAATATAATTTATCCTTATAATTTTTGGACCAATCATTAAAAGGAATATTAATAAAAAAAGTATAGGTTTGTATAATTTATACCAATGGTTTCAAATTCATCTAAAAAACAAACAGTTACAAAATTATATATTGTAGGTATATGCTACCTATACTCATGGTTCAAAATTCATCACTAAAACAAATAGTGATGGAATAAGACATTTGTAGCTGTATGCTACCAATACCCATGGTTTCAAATCCATCACTAAATCAAATAGTGATGAAATAAATAAAAAATTGTAGCTATATGTTGGTTATACTCATGGTTTCAAATCCATAACTAAAACAAATAAGTAGTGATGGGAATAAAAAAAACTTGTAGCTATATGATACCTATGCCTTAGGTTTATCATATGCCTTTAGGTATATGATGTTTATACCCACACTTTCAATGATTGCCACTAAAAGTGTATGTAGGTATATGGTAAATTTATTGTATATATGAGATGTACAAGTATTGAACCACTTCAAGGCATCTCCTATGAGAGAAAAATGAAAAATACTCATAAAGATTCTCCTCTTTAGTCTAGGTCACCCCTGTTGTGCCATATAGGATATAAAATGTGGGCAAATGGTTGTCTGGGTCTTCATTAGCTAAGCTAGCAAATGCTTGTTGGCCAAGGAAAGCAATTAGGCTAGACTTATGCTCTACTGTGCAGATGGTGCTCCTTGGTGAGAGACAAAAAATTAAATGCAATAGAAGAAAAGAATGTTTAAAGTTCACAAAAGATACTAAACATTTTCCCAATCACTGAGACACAAGTCCCTCACAACGATGCCAAAAACTTTTTAGAATTTTAGCAAGAGTATCAAATCATGGGAGTACACAAAGTGATAAGTAAGTATCGTTTCCACATGGACTTGTGTGACAATTGGGTAATTGATAGTATAACTTCTAGACTACGAAATTAAATGAGAAAAGTAAGTAAATTTTTGAAGAATTTTGTCAAATACTTGGTATGCGTAGAAAATTATATTTTTTTCCAATTTTGGTCCCTATAAGCGCAAACTTATGAAGACTATAAATGAAAAAAAATAGAATTTTACATGACCAAAATTGAAAAAACGCAAACTTACAGGGACTAAAAAAGAGCAAAATATCTTACATGGACCAAAATTAGAAAAACATCAACTTACAAGAACTAAAATTAGAAAAATGAATTTACAAGGACCAAAAATGAAAAAGCACTAGCTTACATGTACCAAAAACATATTTAAGCCTTAAAATTATAAGCTAGATATAGTTTAAAACAAATAATAAGAATAAAATAAAAAGGAAACTCTCACAAGGGTCAAATGCATAGGGTACAAATTTTTGCACAAGATGTGCAATTCTTGCATTTCACGTTCAACAAATTGGAACTTGCATAAGGTGTGCGAAGTTCGCCGAACTTCCCATAAACATCTTTTGTCCACGCAAGACCTTCAAGGCTATAGACTTCAACCCAAACAATCCTTAACTCATCAAATCACTCTCGAGCCATCTAGGTTGCTCACTCCAGGCTTCAATTAAGTTCCTACAATCACTAGAAAACAACCCAAAGATCAAGTGTAAAAGGGTATAAACTAAAAATCCTAACCAAGAAAAGCTATTTTTTATTAAAAACTCAACTAAAATGAACTTAACAAAGGTCAAAAGCATGAAAGGTATCACATAATTTCCCTAAACTACTACAAAATGCAAGGATATAAGACCATTATCAAAAAGAAAAGAAGGAGGAAGAAGAAAAAGAAGAAAAAAGGGAAGAGGTGTTATTAGGGACTAAAACATAAAAACATCTAGTATAGGAACTAAAATGAATAGTTTCTATGTGTATGGATTAAAAGTAAAGATTCTACAAGTATAGAGACGAAAAAAATAGTATAAGTATAAGAATCAAACGTAAAACACATGCAACACAGGTCAACATCACATTAACCACATGTTGAGTTTTAGACTAAAATATAATTTTGGTTATACTATTTTATTCAATCCGTAATTTTAGTTGTCAATATTTTTTATTAATGATAATACCCTAAAATTGAGGATTGAACCAAAATTCTTTATTTTAAAAATAAAAAATTAAATGTCTCTATTTTTTTATTGGATGATCATAATTATGAATTGAGTTAAATAAAGAATTTGTATTTTAGCCTAAATTTTTTCAATGACAAAGACCAAAAGAAAACTGAAAGTTCTTTATAGACCGAACCAAATACTTTTTAAGTATAACCGTTAAAAGGTAAAATTTGTCAAATTATAAAAATCAAGGAAATTATTAAGCTTTCCCTAAATAATCCTTTCAAAGCCAAAATCGATTCTAATGATGAGGGACATATCAGTTCTCTTCCATTTACTAATCGGTTTTTGTTTTTGATTCCCTGTATACGTTGTTGTTCCATGCCCGTCGCTTTTGTCATACAACACTACTCGAATCAGCACAGCAGCAAAAGCCATTTTCTGTGTTTTCATATTTTATTATTAATGCCTAATTTTTTTATTATTAATAATTAATAATTAATAATTAATAGTTTCAGGTGATGGTTGGTGTTCAGAGTAATATTTATGCACCTACTGAAAATTAGTACAGGGGTAACACAGTTCCTCCTATTTTTCTATATAATACAGTCTTTTCCATCAATAATTTCATCTATCTCCTCTTTTGTGACAGTAAATAAAATAAGTTTAAAAGAAATTTCAATATAATTTTTTTTCTCAGTTTTACTTATATTTTTTACTTAATTATATTCTTAGTTCTTCAAATTAATTATAAGACCTATTTTTTTAGTCTTTCAAATAAAATTTTATGTTTCATTTGAGGAATGAGATCAAAATGAGCATTTTTCAAATTTGAGAAACTAAATAACATGAAATTCTATTTGAGGATTAAAAAAACAAACACTCTAATAATTAAGAGACTAAAAATATATTAAATCCATATTTTTTTTTATAAAATATATCTATGGTCCCTTTAAATTTAAAAAAAAATATTAATTTGATACTTATAAATTTTTTTATATTGATTTCATTTATGTAAAAATAAAATATATTTTAAGATCCTCTTTTGCTCTGTTAACAATAATCTAATGATTTATACGTGTAAATATCCGGACCGTTAAAATTGTCATAAATTACTTTGCTAAAATAAATTACATAATTTCGGGTGGCTAACCTCCTCCCAAATTGCAATTTGCCTTTTGTGATTTAGATCTGAAACCATAACCAAAATTTCTGATCTAACAACAGCAAATGAAATAAAAAATGACAAAAAGGAGAATCAAAATTCAAATGCTAAAACATTGCAATGTCAAAAACCACAATTAAGAATTAGATCCACGTTCAAACCCGAGCACATCCAGTTCAAAACCAAAACCAGATCTGGTGTTTGGTGATGGTTTTGGAGGAGATGGTGATGCCCGGCTGCCAACTGAGATATGGATTCTGAGTTGATTCTCTGTTTTCCGTTAACTATATCAGATAATCCTCTAATAGAATTATTATCAATGACTAACAAAAAAAATATTTTATTTTTATTGGGACGATATTAATAAAAAAAATTATGAAGACAAAATTAATGTTTTTAAATTTTTTTCAATTATTTTAAACGTATCTTCTCTATTATTTTTTTTTACCAAACAATACAAAAGTATTTTTACTATTTTCAAACCATCCCAATTATTGTCCTTCTACCTAATACAGCGTCTTAGGTAATAAAAAAATTATTATCAATACAATTATTATCAATGACTAACAAAAAAAAATATTTTATTTTTATTGGGACGATATTAATAAAAAAATTATGAAGACAAAATTAATGTTTTTAAAATTTTTTCAAGAATTTTAAACATATCTTCTCTATTATTTTTTTACCAAACAATACAAAAGTATTTTTACTATTTTCAAACCATCCCAATTATTGTCCTTCTACCTAATACAGCGTGTTGAACAAAGCATAGTATGTTGCGTATCACATAAAAAACATGTGAAAATCGTACAAGGCCAGTGCCTAAAACGTACCTACATATATAACTTCATTTTAATGCACTAATTTAAAAAATAAATTGCAAATATATATTAAAAAAAAAAACTTACAGTGACGGTAACGGTACATTGTAATTAAAATGTTATATATAAGCATAACGATGTGAAGGTGAGGAAGCACCACACCCACCCCAGAAATAGAGAGTAAGCCTGAGATCATGGAAAAAGTTGGTGTGGCTGTAAATAGCAAAAATCAAGAATCCAAAGCAACTTCCACCATTACCATTAAGGGTTTCATGAGCCTTCTAATGAAAAGTGTAGATGAGAATGGTGATGGTAGCAAGAGAGTTATTTCTCTGGGTATGGGTGACCCAACTCTCACCACTTATTTTCCCATCTCAAATGTAGCTGAAAAAGCTGTTGCTGAAGCACTTCAGTCACACAGGTTTCGTGGCTATGCTCCCACTGCAGGTCTTCCCCAGGCCAGGATGTAAAGTTTCCTCTCTGTCTGTCTCGAATTTCATATTCTTGTGCTGCATGTTATACACGTTGTTTCCTTTCAGAAAATAAAATTCTCCCTTTCTTTATTTCTTTTTCTTCTCACTTTTTCATTATTAAGCTATTAAAAGTATTTTTAAAGCTTGTTGCTGAACTAATGTTCATTTTAAAACACTATTGTTTAGTGTATTTCTTTTTAGTATTAGAGGAGATCTATTTGCTTGTTTTTATAAGTAATATTTACTTATAATTAAAAATATAATATCTTCTTTTGTCGACAAAATAGATATTATTAGAGTAATCCACAATCAGAAATGTCTCATCAAGATGAGAAACAGTACAAAGAAGCATAAAGTACATTCATAAGAAAAGTTACATTAAATAACGTACTATTACATATATAACTTTTTATTATTATTTATTTTTCTTTTTAGGTGCATATATTAACATGTCCATTTAACATTTTTCATACCTCAATACTCTCTAAATGCACCTTTAATACAAGTGCAGACCCCATTACACAACCCTATAGATCTTAAACTCCCTAAACCCCCCAAAAAATCAACCCGTAAACATTGCAGACCCAACCAGACACATGAAAACTATATTATTGAAGTAAAATGTGCACGAGTTGTTTAATTATATATGATGTCATTGTGAGGACTCATTCATAAGAGAATTAAAAGTCAAAATAGGTTGTTTGGATTGTATCGATGTTCTAAGTTTAGTATTTATCAAATCAGATTAAGAAAACCACGGCTAATTATTTGGATCCATTTGGTAGAATAAAGAAAAATGAAAAAAAAATGAATTGAAGTGAAAGTTTTAAACTAAAATATAACATGAAAGTTTGAGTTTCATATTATTTTATTCTTTATTTTTTTTTCTTTTATCATTCTCTTTCACTCCAAACGAACACATCCTTAAATTGAGAGAAAAAATTATATTATATATTTTTTTAAAAAAAATATACACTGTACAAAACAGGACAATAATTGCTGTACCAAAAAAAGAACGGGACAGACAGCAGTTAGATGCAACATTTTAGAGAAGTTTAGTAATATGTGAGTAATTAAGACAAAGTCCATGTTTAAAGATCCTGCTAAATATGAAAGTGAAATATGATATAAGAATATAAGAAAAAAAAACAGGATGTCTGATACAAATAAATTTATTTTATGTTCCACAATCATCGAATAATTCTTGAAAATCATGAAACTTTAAAAATGATTAATTTTATTTGATTGATGATAAATATTATTATATGAATTTTTTGGAAATATAAAAGTAAAATAATACATTTATTATAATATTTAATTATTTACCTCATTAAATAATTTAATAAGAATAATATGATATTTATTCTAATTAAACTTGTTTTTATATAACTCGGAAAATTTAGGGAGTGTTTGATTTTGTTGTTTTCTGTTTTCATTTTCACTGGAAATAGAAAATGGTGATGGAAATGCGTTTGATTGAATTTTTGAAAACATTAAAAATATTTTTTCAAAAGAACCAAAAATTCGAAACAATAAAATCTCATTTTCAGTTGAAACCAGGGATCTCATTTTAGTGAAATGAAAACAGGTGGCAAGAAAATAATTTTAAGCAAAATTTAAAAATATATTTTTTTTTCTGAAAACGCATTTTCAGTGTTTATATTTATTGAAAACAGAAAACAAGAAGTCAAACTAAATATATTTTCAGAATTCTAATCTTTTGAAAATGAAAACAATTTTTAGGAAATGAAAACAGAAAATGAAAATGCAAACCAAACACACCCTTAAATATTCATCTTCTCGCATAAAAATATTTTGGTGAGAAACTTGGTTCAATTTTTTTTTTTGAAAAATATTATTTCCCGATAATGTTATTTCTAAAAATCAGGAAACTAACACTCACAAATTTAATTAGATACCCAGAAAACTTAAATTTTCTCTTTACTCCTATGTATTATCAGTATAAAATCAATAATAATTTAAGAATTTTAAGTTAATTAGTAGAAAAGTTAATAAATTTATTATATATGATAATTGTATGCGTTGTTATTTTTCTTTTTAAAATAAATTTAGCGCTATTGTTTCACCGCTTTCAACTTCTTGATGTCCATTACAAGTTACAAAACAAAACCATCTCCATCACACCATGACCCTAGAGTAAAACTATCTAAAAAAAAAACCTCATTGTACGTGTAGCTTGACAAAATAAGGTACATATGAGCCAATAAGGTTCAATTGGTATTTGGTTCCATTCAGTTATGGAAGAAAAACATAAATTGTTTTAAGGGTGGTTTTGGTTTTTTGGAAGAAAAAAGAATCAGATAGAATTATAAAAAAATATTTAACTTAAAGTAGAGAGAAAGAGATGTGTGATTCCCATAATTTTGAATTTTTATTCTATTTTTTTACTCTAAATATTACTGAGTGACATAATAAAGTAATACCGTGAGGAAAGGTTGAAAAAAAATCACATAGAGAAGTAAAATCTAACATGAAACCGTAAGCTCTCGAGCAAGCTCGAGACTTTGACTGTGTGTCTATTGAAGAATAATGAGCTAATGACTCATAGACAATGACTTGGATAAGATAAATCACCAGAACTAAGGTGAGTCTTCATATGATAACTATCACTGTTTATGGACCCAGTGTGATTGGTTGTGTGGAAGAAAAATAAAAAAAATATTTAAATTAAAATAAAAAAGTGTGGGACTCATATAAGAGAGACAAATAAGAAAGAAAAATCGTAACTCACTAAAGAATACTTTTTTGTCCGTTACACACAAATTAAAAAGTTAAAATGATCTCTTGTACGTTTTTTTTTCTCTCTTTCACGTGTCCAACTGCCTCCACATTTCTGAAATCTCTGAAAATGTGTTGGATTCTTGTAAGTCCTATTCATAGTTGCATTATTGCATAACTTTGTGAAGATGAATATTGAAATAAAGATAAAAAGGGAAAGATGTTTTCCATAACCCGAGCCCATATATGTTGTATGCGTGCCACTTGAAAAAGAACTATTGAAGAAGCTGAGCTCCTTTATAACACATTCATGCGAAACAAATTTATTGTACAAAGAATGTTTTCATAAATTAATTGGAGTAGAATCTTTAAATTGAGTAATAATAAACATCTTTTTTTTAATTTCTCATAACATAAATCTTATTATATTTATATTCTCTTTCTAAGGGTTAGATATCACATGTCTATCAAACATTTTTCTTTCCAAAAGTATCATTAGAATTAATCTCTCTTCTTTTAAATTGAGTGATGATACATAAACATCTATATTTTTTTAACAGCTATTAAACAACTATCATTTCCTTTTTATATCAAATCATATTATTTATAATACCTATATTTTCTTAGTATTATCTCTCACTCACTTCTGTCTATTGGCATATTGAGTCCATCTATAATTTTTCTTTTAAATTTGAGTAGAAATACATTATTTGTTTCCGGGATATGGTTAGTGGCGGAGCTTCTTGGGTGCGGAGTAGCCATAACCTCCTCAAAAAAATTTCTTTCCTTTTATAAGCATATAATTTTCTTTACAAGTAAAGCTATAAATAATTTTAAATATATTTATTTAATCATTTGCTCCCCCAAGATTTTGGAGCAAGATTCGCCACCCACTGTTTATGGCGTACTTTGTCACATCACTTGTGTTGTGTTGCTGATGTTAGTATTGTCCTGTTGGCAACAGTGCAATTGCTGAATACCTGTCTCGTGACCTTCCTTACCAATTATCAAGTGATGATGTTTACATCACTTGTGGATGCACACAAGCCATTGATGTTTCAGTGGCGATGCTTGCTCGCCCCGGTGCAAACATCATTCTTCCAAGACCAGGTTTCCCACTCTATGAACTTAGCGCTTCATTTAGAGGAGTTGAAGTGAGGCATTATGATCTGCTTCCAGAGAAAGGTTGGGAGGTTGATCTAGATGCTGTTGAAGCTCTTGCTGATCAGAACACTGTTGCTTTGGTGATTATAAATCCTGGGAATCCTTGTGGGAATGTGTACAGTTACCATCATTTGGAGAAGGTTTGTTTTTAGTTGCCTAATATGCATGTGACTTCATATTAAATAACTATGTGTTTAGTTTTTAGGTCAAATTAATTTAGAGGTTATTGAACTGTTTTTATAATTGGGTGTCAATTTTTTTTATTAAATTAGATCCTAGCAGGGACATAATTAAAAAATAAATACACACTTAGGACCTAATAGATAAAAAGAAAGTTTAGAGGATCTATTTGTTATTTTTAAATAGATCTTTGAATAATGATTTTTTTTTTCAATTAAGTTTTTGAATCTATATTTATTTATAATTAGGTCTCTGTAATTAGGTTCCAAAAGAGACTTAATTAGAAATAAATACATGTTTATGGACTATATTGAAAAAAAAATAATTTATGAACCTAATTAAAAAATATATTATCAAATAGTTTAGGAGCTGCTTATTAATTTGATCTAATTTTTATGTATTATAAGTGTAAAAAAAGTGTACTTTTAACCAATAAAAAATATTGTGGATATGACTTTTATCTTATATTTGGACAAGAAATTTTAAAATTTTAGGAAATTTGAAATGCTTGAAATTTGAATTGGTTTAATTTTAATTTACTTCAGTGTTTTTTTAATAAATCAATTAAATTTTTTAAAAATTTTAAATTATTTGGATAAGGAAATTTAATTTTCTCTATATGTAAAATTTCACTTTTATATTTTAAATAGATAAAATTTTAATATTAATTAAACTTTATAGACAATAAACACTATCTACTTTTGGAACATTTAATTAAAAAATATTTTAAATATTTAATAATTTTTAAATGCAAATATTAATAATTTTGACCAAGGTTTCTTTGACCGACCACTATCAGTGATGTTTTTAGGCCGATATCAACCATAGTTATTTTTCTACCAACATTGATAAGGGTTTATTTTGTCAAAGTATGTCAAGAATATTTTTCAACTGAGGTTGGTTGAAGCTAATTTTCAACCAATGTTGTTTGTGATTAGTTTTTGGTTGACGTCGTCCATGTTTTTCTACAGATGTTGGTTGGTTATGTTTTTCGGCTAAAATCGACCAAAAAAATAATCCTCGCTAGCCAACATCGATCGAAAAAATTCTAGTTAGCATTGGTTTAAAAATAGTCATTGTCAATGTCAGTAAAAAAACTCTAGCTAGTGTTAATTGAAAAAACCCTAAACAACTTTGGCAAAAAAAAACTTAACCAATGTCGGCCGAAAAAATAGCTCTGGTTGATGTTGGTCGAAAAACCCTAACTGATGTTGGCTGGAAAAATCATAGTTGACGTCATCTAAAAAATAGTTCTAGCTAATGTCGTCCAAAAAAACTCAGCCAATGTCATTTGAAAAAATCTTAGTTGACATTGGTTGAAAAAATCCTAGTTGACATCTGTAAAAAAATCCTAGTCAAGGTCTGTAAAAAAAATGCCTAGACAACATCGGTTAAAAAATAGTCCTAACCGACGTCGAACAAAAAACCTAGCCGATGTTGGCCAAAACATCACTGACCGATGTCAACCAAAACAGTCTGGGCAACAACGACAAAAAAATATCCCTGGTCAATGTTGACAAAAATTCCCATGACCCACGTCAGTCAAAAAATAGTCCTGCCAATGTCAACTGAAAAAATCCTAACTAACATCAGAAACAAAAAAAATAGCCTTGATTGACTTCTTACAAAAAATCCTACACGAAAAAACCATGAAGCTAGTGAAAAATAACTTGTGTCAATGTCAACAGTAAAAACCTTGGCCACCCCTAGTTGTGAGCATCGATATAGAGAGAGAGAGCCGTGAGTGATAACATGAGTGAGAGTAAACACTTTTTCATTTTTTTTCAATTATTTTAAATACCAAAAATTTTAATACATTTTCAAATATTTTATTCAAACAAACTATTTTTATCATCAATCATTTTAAATTCCTTAAAATATGAATTTCTTGTTAAATTATTTCATCCAAACGCATTCTTAAAATAATTAATAATTATTATAAAAGCTAATACATTTATCATACATTTAGGATTAGATGACACTTTAAACTATTAGTGCATACATTATTTACTCTAATTAATTCTGACAAAATATGTTTCTAAAAGTTCACAACATTAATATAATTAACTTAATTGTTTGCATATTGGACTTAGATTGCTGAAACTGCAAAACGGGTTGGAACAATTGTGATTGCTGATGAAGTTTATGGCCATCTTGCATTTGCGGGCAAGCCTTTTGTGCCAATGGGAGTTTTTGGCTCTATTGTTCCTGTTCTGACTCTTGGCTCATTTTCTAAGAGATGGATAGTTCCTGGATGGAGGCTTGGTTGGTTTGTGACAAATGATCCATCTGGCACTTTTAGAAATCCAAAGGTCTTAATCCGTCCCACTCTATTTAACTAACTTAGAATCCTTTTATATTTTTCATCTTGAGTCTCAGATCATTGATATTTGATCCCATGGTACATGAATAATCATACTGGAATTAGAAGCTCATCAATTAATCAGAGAAGATCCTTGACTGGTCTTATCTCTGATCTGAGATTTATTTTCTTAGACATGGTAATGAACCTTTTTTTCAGTATGTTTGTTGATGGCTTCCACTCTATATGTAATGCTTATTTTATTGTGTTGAACTTCCTTTTTTTCCTATTTGATTGCTTTATTCTTTTGTAGTATTCTATACTGAAGTTTCAATAGTTGACTGGTACATTAAAATATAATCATTTCTTAAATGAAAAATTTTGTTGCTACTTCTAAATTCTAAATGGTTATTCATATTATTCAACACATTATGTGATTTCTTAAACCATATGTTTCCCTATGCAGGTAGATGAGCGCTTTAAAAAGTACTTTGATCTTTTGGGAGGTCCAGCCACCTTCATCCAGGTTTTCTATTTTTCTCTTACAAGCTAATTAATTTTCAAATACGTACAGAAATGGATATCTGTTCTAATCGAATTATCGATACAACTTGATTTCATTAAAGGTTTGAGAGGAAAAAAATGAAAGAAAAAAGTTTTTAAACAAAAAATATTATGAAGTTAAATAGAGAAGTATGAAAAACAATAATAAGAAATGTCACATTTTAAAGCATATATATCACATGAAATAGACTAGAAGTTAGCATTCTTAATTAAGACTAGACTAGTATTCATATGTTGGTGCAAGGTCTATTGTCAAATCCAAGTTACTTTGGTTTGGTGCCGATATATTTTAGAATTTCATCCAAAATTCTCGGTTAAGAAGAATTTTCTTACATCTATTACTATTTTTTTAATCTAATTGATGGCTTTTCTTGATTGGCATTGGCAGGCAGCTGTACCTCAGATAATTGAGCATACTGAAAAGGTTTTCTTCAAGAAAACCATTGATAATTTGAGGCATGTTGCAGATATATGTTGTAAAGAGTTGAAGGATATTCCATACATTATTTGCCCTTATAAACCAGAAGGGTCCATGGCTATGATGGTGAGGAATTAAGGATATATCGCAATTGAGGTTCTTTTGAGAAAGAAAATTAAGTAAAATGTCTTAACAAAGGAACTCTAACATTATTTATTCAATTAATTTCTTTATAGGCTATTTTTATTTATTCTTGAATAAAATGTAGGTGAAACTAAACCTTTCACTTCTGGAGGATATTAGCGATGATATTGATTTCTGTTTCAAGCTTGCTAAGGAGGAATCTGTTATCATTCTTCCAGGTACAATTGCATAAATCATGTTTCACTTTAGATACTTTTTTGCATCTTTGGAATCAATACCTCGATCGTGACATAAATTTTATTTTTTAATGTAAATTTTTTTACTGAAATTAATTAATTTAGTCATATATGTCTCAATTACGTTCAATAATTCAAAATAAATTATCCATATAAATTTTACATACTCAACTTTAAAACAAAAAGGACGATCCTATTTTGATGTTCATCTATCAATAAATATTCCTCCTTCCAAAGATCCAATAGGAAGAAAAGGAAATTCTAAAAACAAAGAATGCTGACCTTTGAACAAAAGCTAGGAGAAGGGAAATGTTGGAATTTTCTTTTTACTAAAATGGGGTGGTTTGCTTTAAAAATTACCATAATATTATATTTTGTTTTAAAAATTTACCAATATGATACAAGTCAGATTTCTGAAAGTCGACTTAGTTTTGCCGAAGAAATTTCTGATGATTCCGAAAGTTTTGTGGCAATATTTGCATGTCAGAAAGTAGAAAAACAAGACGAAGTCTACTTTCAGATGCTGATCCATACAATAAAGATAATTTTTTAAAATAAATACCATTTTAGAAACTTTGAAAGCAAATTACCCCATTTTAATAAAAAAAGAAGAAGCTCATAGTGGTTTTATATACATAACTATTAATAAATGGAGCAGTTTTTTTTTTTTTTTGAAAGATAAATGGAGAAGTTCTAGAATATAGTCTTTGTGATGAATACATTATTAACAATTAAACAATTTTTTAAATATTAAATAATATTTGGCACAACTTATTTTGAATTATTCGTCTCTTTAAAAGGAGAAATTGATCAAGAGAAAATTTGAAGAATAGAAGAATTTAAAAACACAATTTGTTTTCCGACGAAAAAAATTAACTAAAAACTTTTAAAAGGATAATTTTAAGAGCTTTTAGCTTCTATTTTTTATTTCGAATTCAAAGATAAAAAATATCATGTAATAAATTTTAACTTGAAAGTAATTCTTAATTTTAAAATATAAAATTACTAAAGGGTATTTTAATTTTAAGTTTAGAGCTCTTAAATTTTAAAAAAATAAGTTAAATACAATCTTATACTTATAAGTTAAAAGAAATATACTAAACTCAAATCGGAACCTTGATTTATTTGGCAGGAACTGCGGTAGGGCTGAATAATTGGCTTCGTATTATTTTCGCTACAGATCCAGTTGCTCTTGTAGAGGGTTTGAAGAGGGTAAAATCTTTTTGTGAAAGACATGCAAGAAAGTGGTCAATGACTACAGAATAAAATCCACAAATTAAGGCGGCTACTATTTTGTATTGAATACCTAGCTTCTCAAATATCCAATTTTTACAAAATTGGATCGTTTTACGAATAATTGGGTTCTCAAATATCCATTTTTTTTGCGCCAGCTCTAGTTTATCACTAGCTTTTAAGGAAGGATTCTCCAAGTATCTAGGTGTTTATCAATTGGTATTTGTGTTTATTGTTGTATCTAAAAAATTATATATTTTAAATAATTTTGTGACGCTATATATTAATCAGGTATGGATAATTGTTAGCCAATTAGTTTATCACTAGCTTTTTTTTTTTTGTAGTCAGAAAATAAACTACGTTCATTTACTTTTAATCCCTTGTAAATTATTAACTAATAATTATTAAAAATATTAAATTAATTATAAACTAAATAAAAATTATTAATCATAAAAAAAATTAATAAAAGAATATTAGCCCTATGATGTTAATGGAGTTGCATATAAGGATAAAGGTGGAAGAGGTGCTTGTGGAGAAGAGGAGTATAATGTCGTGGAGAGATGAGATTATTAATATTTTTTTTTATTTTTTAATAATTGATGGCTTTAATTAGTTTATAATAAATTTAATAACTTAATTAATCATAATTATTTTTTAATAATCTAACCAAAATCATCAATTTATAAATTTAGGAATCAATTATTACAATTAAAATTCAAAAGAACGATTTAAAAAATTAGAGAAGTCAAAATTATAATTTACCCAATACAATAATAATGCATCTTCAGTTTGTGGATACAACTCTCTCACAAATTAACTCACTAATTTTCTTCTCTAAGACTCTTTTTTCTCACAATTTTTCTCTCTAAATGTGAGAATATCTTGCTTCTTGCTCGTGCTTGTTTGCACTTCACTTCCTCTATTGAGGGATTGTGATGCAATCCTACTCCGCAAGGGCATTGGATAGAAAAACTCCAAGTAGATTGGGCCAGAGATGCAAGAGAAGGCCCTAGGGTTCTTATGAGCCTTAGGGTAGATTTCGGGCCCATGGGCTAAGTACGAGCCCGCTTATCTTTGTAAATATTAGATTAAGGTTTCATTATTTTTGGGCCTTGTATTTAGGGCTCCATAATGTAGGTAGGGTACCCTAGAAATATAGGATTTTTCAGCCCTTGTATTTTAGGGCACCTAGACTAGTTTTTGTATTAGGGGTAGTTTTGTAATTTCACATGCACTAAGTGGATATTTGATGTGTGTGGTTGGAAATAAATTTAATTGAATTGGTAGAAGCCCAATCCAATTAAATTTTAGAGGGGGAGGTGAGCATTTGCTTACTACACCCCATTGCCACATCATATAGTCACACTTTGTGCATGTCCTTCATGCTTTTCATGCCTCATGACACCTAAGCACACTTAGTGGAGAATCTTGGAATTGATCTTGGATTAGTGGGCTGAACCATAACTAAAATTCACTAATCATAATTAGTGAAATTTTGGCTCCAAAGTTTGGCTCCACAAATTCAATTTCAAATTCAAGTGAAATTTGAATTTCCCTCCAATTTTGTGTGACACTTAGGCTATAAATAGAGGTCATGTGTGTGCATTTTTTTGGAACTTTGATGATTTGAATATTAAACTTCAGATTTCAAAGCTCATTTAGAGCACAAAATTTCGTGCTCTTCTCTCCCTCTCCCTTCATTCATCTCCTTCTTCCTCCAAGCTCTTATCCATGGCCTCCTATGGTGGTGAGCTTCTTCTAGACTCATCTTCTCCTTGAAGTGGCGTCTCCTCTCTCTTTCCCTTTCTCCATTCCGCTGCCATTCATCTTCCAAGAAGCAAAGGAATCCATTGATGAAGAAGATCCTAGGCTTACAAGCTCTAATGGAGCTGCATCAGATTGCCAAAGGCGAAATCTCCTATGCGGGCCAATTGTCCCCACAATAATTTCTTTTACTTGAATATATTTCATATATTTTATTTTTTTGTCCCTATAAAAATATCGATATTGCCCCATTTAAACGAATGTAAAAAATTATAAAAAAATAAAATAAAAGAGAAAATAAATTAGTATTAATTTTATCATTTTATCTTTTTTAAATTTTGATAATGGAAATAACCAAATAATTAAAATGATAAGTCTTTGTAGTACAAGTCAAACTTGGTTTTAGTATTTTTAATTTCATATCTATCAATTAAATTAGCCTCTATACTTTAAAAAACAAATAAATTTAGTTCTTGTTACTACTTTTTTTAAAGTACAAGGACAAAATTATAATTTGTAAAAATATAAGTATTTTACATTTTTTTTATCATGACATTATGTATATTGTAAAAATTTATAATATTTTTTCTATGAAAATGTCACTCCCTCAGTAATTTTTTTGTAAGATTATTTCAACTAATTAACACCCTTTAAAAAGATTAGTTAATTTAATTGGTGAAATTAAATTTGTCAATAATTTATATTATTTCAAAATTATCTTTATTTTTAAAAAAATTAATCATCTTTCTCTTTCCACTTTTTTTTTTCTAACTGATTGCTACTTATTATTTTTTTTCCGATCCTAAATAAGAGAGAAATAATCCATCTCCTTAATTTCTTGCAATTATTATTTTGACTAAAAAATTATTAATTAATTAAGGATATTTTAAGGAAAAATAATTAATACAATAAACAACGAGAAAAGAATATTATAATTTTTTTTAAATATTCTTATAAACAAAGATAAAGAGAGTATATATAATTTCTTTGTCCCACTAAAGAAAATTCCTGGATTCGCCAATGCTCCTAGGCACCAAAAACTGCAGTTGGGGTGTTGATCACGTTGGCTCGGTAACTTCTCATGCACTGAATTTTAAACGCTGGAGGTTGAGCAAATTCAACCTTTCATTGCTTTGTTTCATATTGGCATTTGGCTAGAGATATCCAATAATATCAATAATACTATAATAGTAATGTATAATCACTTTAATTTATTTTTTAATTACTTATAAAATAAAATAAATTTATGCATATAATTAGTTATTTTTTTCTATTTTAGAAGAGATGTGTGACTAACAATTATTAATACAAGTAATAATAATTTATGTCTCTTAATGATATAAAATTTGAACCCTGATTGTTGATATCAATAGGCTAAAAAAAAAAGTTGTGCGTGGAGTACTCATCTCCTTTCAGAATCACTCACAACTTTTTTTTTAATGTCTCCATTGAAAATATGCCGGTGATTCAGGAAAAAACGGTTACAACAAATCTTTCTCTTTCGAGACTTTTTTTCTCGTATCAGTGCCCTTGTCTCTTTTCCTTTCATGATCACATGAAATAACCCAGTGCTTAATTATTGTCGAGCCGACATGTAACAAAAGTTTTGTTGCTTTCTTTCTTTGTGGTACGTGGACCACCCATGTCCTCTTATTTGTTTTATAATTTAAAATTTATAAATATATATTATTTATATTAATTCTATTTTATAAAATAAAATATTTGTTTTAGAATCTATTATATAAAATTAGATTTTTTTTATATTTTTAAGATTTTATTTTAATGGAGGAATGTGATTTGTTATGTTTATTTTTATATTTGCAAGTTATTATATTTGTTTTGATATTGATAATTTGTTATGTTTGTTTTAAAATTTGTAAATTGTTTCTTAACGGTTAGATTTTTGTTTGTTTGAGGTATATACCTATATATATCTCTTTCCTTCTAAAAAATAATTTTGATTTCTTTTCTCTTGATTTTCTCTCCTTTTCTTATAATTCTTATAAAAACTTATTTTTTAATGAACAACATTGGTATTTAGAAGGTTCGGAGGTCCGTTCATTACACATAATCAAAACCAACAGGATGTCGTATCTTGAGAGAGGAGCGCGATCAGATCTTTCTAGCAAGTGGGGGTGTTCTCTTTCTAAAGATATTATTTACGCGCTTCAACTCGGACTAATTATTTCTTCTCCTAATTTGCTTTTTCTTTGTGCTTATTATGATATAGTGCATTGTTGATTCATGTTCTACCAATTAAAGTTATTTTGCTACTGTTATTTTGGTATTTAATTCAAGGCTTTGTATTTTCTTCTTATTTTTTTTATTTTCATTTTCTAACAGTCTTAGAGAGAAAAAATTCACTTTCTTCTTGCATAGTCTTTTCTACGATAGCATTTTATTTTATCAAAATGTCTGTCATGGATATGATTAAGTTCCTTTCCAGTAAGCTTGGAAAATTTACGAGTGAAATTTTTTTCTGTTGGGAATAACAAATGAAATTCTGACTTATTGAATTGGATTTATACTTTGTGATTTCTAAAAGAGAAATAAAAATTTCAACTTTCTTTATTGATATAGTTCAAATTGATGCAACCAAATCTTCTACCACTAAGCATGATGTTTTTGATAAAGGTATTTTATGTCATGGACGCATTTTAAGTGTTTTGGCTGATAACATATATAAATTTTTTTGTCATACTAAAACTTCTGTTGAGTTATAGGAAGTACTTGAATTGAAATATAGATCTACTGAAAAAGGTTTAAGTCGATACTCTTGTGAAAAAATGATTGAGTTTCAAATGATTAATGGAAAATCTATTTCAGATCAAATCCATGAATTTGAAAACATTGTTTATGACATGAAATTGAAAGGAATTGTTTTGCCTGACATTATGCTTGTGGCTTTCATGATTTCAAAATTGTCTCCTTTGTGGACTGATTTTGCTCGAAGCCTGAAACATAAACGTTAAGGTTTCACCTTTGATGATTTGCTTGTTTGTCTCCGCATTGAGGATAAATATCGTTCATCTCAAAAATACTTGCAAAAATTTGATTCTCACTCTAAGGCTTATCTTGTTGAGAGCTCTAGCAAACCTTTCTTTAAGTCCTTCAAAAAGCATGGGTTTAACAAAAATAAATTTGGTAGAAAACCTTCTTTTTCTAAAAATAAGAACAATGCTTTTAATAACAACAATAAGCCTAAGGATAAAAATTCGGGAAATGAAATTTTTTGCTTTGTTTGTGGGCAAGTTAATCATTTGGCCAAGAATTGTTTTCAACGTCATTGCCAACTTACGTCTTTCCCTAAACCTTAGGCTAATGTTGTTACCACTAGTGCTGCCTCTGATTCCCCATCTGACAGGTACCATGTCACTAGCCTTGAGTTAAATTGTGTTTTTAACTCAAATTATTGGTTTATAGACTTCGGGGCTAATGTTTATGTGTGTACTAATAAAAAATTATTTTCTTTATATCAAGAATCAAGTACATGTACTGTGAACATGAGAAATGAGAGTATGACACATGTGTTAGAAGAATGTCAAGTGAAGCTAAAGCTATTTTCAAGGAATTTTCTTGTTTTAGATGAAGTCTATCATATTTATGATATTAGGAAAAACTTAATAAGTACTTTTTTGTTAGTCCAACAAGGGTACAAGGTTGTTTTGGAGTCCAATAGAGTTGTTATTATGAGACATGGTGTTTTTATTGGTAAAGACTACATTTGTGATGGTTTGTTTAAATTAAGTCTTATGTCTCTTTCTATTAATAAAATATTCACCATTTCTTTTTTTGTTGCAAATGTTGAATGTTCTAATGTGGCATGCTAGGCTTGGACATGTGAATTTGAATTTTATCAAAAGAATGATGTCTCTTAATCTTATTCCTAAGGCTTTCATTGATTTAAAACAAAAATGTGAAACATGTATTCAAGCAAAGCAACCTAGAAAGAGTTTTACTACATGTATTGAAAAAGAAACTAACCTGCTTGAATTGGTTCATAGTGATGTATGTGATAGTAATGATGTGTTAACACGTGGTGGTAAGAGATATTTTATTATTTTCATTGATGATTTCTCCAAATATTGTTATGTGTATTTAGTTAATCACAAAAGTGTGTTGTTTGATAAGTTCAAAGCATATAAAACAGAAGTAGAAAATCCATTAGAAAGAAAATTTAAAATTTTATGTTATGATAAAAGTGGAGAATACACATCTTTAGACATGAGTAATTTTTGTGAAATGCATGGTATTATTCATGAAGTGACACCTCCGTATGCTCCTCAATCTAATAGTATTACGCGAAAAAAAATCGTACCTTGCTTGATATGGTGATGGTTGTGCTTATAAGTTTTGGTTTGCCAAGTAATATGAGGGGTGAAGCTTTATATTCTGCATGTCAAATTTTTATAAGAGTACCTTATAAATTTTTTGAAAAAACCCCTTATGAGCTATGGAGAAAAAAAGAACAAAATCTGAAATATCTTAAAGTGTGGGGGTGTCTTGCAAATGTTAACATCCCTATTAATAAGAAAAGGAAAATGAGACCAAAAATTGTTGATTATCTTTTTGTTGGATATTCTTTGCATAATACTACTTATAGATTCTTGGTTGTTAATTTAGAAGTATCCGAAATTTCTAATGGTACTATTATGAAATCTAGTGATGCCACTTTCTTTGAAAATGTTTTTCCTTGGAAAAATAAATTGTCTAAATCTGTTTGTGATACTTCTTGTTCTAATTTATCATCTTGTAGTAATGTTAATAAGGACAATATTTTTGAACCTAGGAGGAGTAAAAGATCTAAAAAGTTAAGGATTTTTGATTTTGAATTTTGCTCTTTTCTACTTGAAGATGATCCTAAAACTTATGGTAAGGCCATGAGGTCTATTGATGCACCTTATTGAAAAGAAGCTATTAATGATGAAATTAGTTCTCTTAAAACTAATAAAAATTGAATTTTTGATTTTGATGAAACAAAATCGACAAATGATTATGTCTTTACTTTAGCTGGTGGTACAATATGATGGAAATTTGCTAAACAAATTATTATTTCACGTTTTACCATGAAAGCATAAATTATTGCTTTAAATACTACTACTAATGAGGTTGAGTTTCTTTTTAAAAAAATTATGTGATTTGTCATTGTTGAATAAGCCTATAGCTCCAATTCTGATGCATTGTGATAATCAAGTTGTTACATCTAAAGTTACTAGCAAAAATTTTAATGAAAAAAGAAGACACTTAAGAGTGAGACATAAGTCTATCAGAAATTTGATTTCTCATGTTGTCATTTATCTTGACTTTGTTAGGTCAGAAAATAATATTGCGGATCCGCTTACAAAATGGTTGACGCGTCAACAAGTACTTGAGTCGTCGAGGGGAATGAGACTAGAGTCCATTATTTAGTTACAACAATGGACACTCATCTCCGTGTGATTAGTGATCCCATGAATGAAGTTCAATGGGTAACAACGAAATTGCTTGTTGACTAAAGTACACTAAAATAAAATTGTATCAATATTAAGGTTGATATATTTATATATGTGTATTTTTGGTAAAAATAAATGCCTCTTAATGAATCCGATGACAATTATTGTAGGGGTGGGGTCACAAACCATTCTTTGAAGATTCACCTAGTGAGTGTGGTGGTGGGACCACCATTGTGAGATATGGGTTAATCTCTAAGTGACACTCACGAAACAAGATATATGCGCAAGGTTGTGTAACGTGCTACCACTGATTAGAACCTAATTGAAAGCCAATATTGTAGGGATTGTGTACTAAAGTTCGGTTAAAGAAGGTGTAATTCAAGACAATTAAGTTACTACATTTTTCTCGGGTGGAAGTTCATAAATACTAGGTATAAGACTCAAACTTGAAAGATTTCTTATACTAAAATACAATATTATATGCTCTTTCTTTCTTTTATGTTTCTATACAAATTATATTTTAAAAAATATTTTAAAATTTTAAATTATGTGGGAGAATGTTAATAAATATTTGTTTTATAATTTTAAATATATAAATATATATTACTTATATTAATTCTATTTTATAAAATAAAATATTTTTTTAGAATCTGTTACGTAAAATTAGATTTCCTATATTTTTTAAGATTTTACTTTAATGGGTTAATACAATTTGTTACGTTTGTTTTGATATCTGTAAGTTACTTTCCAATGATCAAATTTTTATTGTTGTATAAGGGTTCTATGCTTATTTATATCTTTTTTTCTCTCTAGAAAACACAAGCAAAAAAATAATTTTGATTTCTTTCTCTCTAGATTTTTCTCTCTTTTTCTTATAAAAACTTATTTTTGAGAACAAGAACATTGGTGTTTAGAAGTTTCGGAATCCTTTCATTGCACACAATCGAAACCAACAGGTTGTCATATCTTGAGAGAGGAGCGCAATCAAATTTTCCTACGAGTGCACTGGAGTCATTTTCTCTCTAAGGATAACATTTACGCACTGCAACCCAAACTAATTATTTTTCTTCTAATTTATTTTTTCTTTGTACTTATTTTATGATATAATGCATTGTTGATTCATGTTCTGCCAATTATTTACTACAGTTATTGTTATTTAATTCAAGGCTTTATATTTTGTTCTTATTTATTTATTTTATTTTATTTTAATTTTCTAACATATATTAATTTAATACTGTCATAGTATAATATAATTAAGGATGTTTTTCTTTATGCCATGCATGTTGGTCTCTTATGCATGTTCATGTACTTATCCACTCTCATGAATCTTTAAACCAAACCATTGCTTGGACCCAATGGATCTCACTTGGGACCCGTTGTACAGTTGTACCTTGAAATCTTGAATTTGAATGCGACAACTATTGCCGCTGAAAGCTATTCACTACTGCAAAAGTCACAAACAACGACAATGATAAAAGTCATTCAAAGACGAATTTGAATCGTGTTTAAAGCTAACATCGTTTAAAGTCAAGACTTCCGACAACAGTTCCTTAAAGAACCATCTTAGAAAACGGTATCTTTCTAAGACTGCTCTTAGCTAAGAACCGAATCATCTTAGGAGTGTACCATTCTAAGATGGTTTTTCAAGAACTATCTTAGAAGGGTAATCTTTTAAGATAGTCGTTGGCTGATAATCACCTTAAAAGGGTATCCTTCTAAGACGATTTTCAGAGAACCGTCTTATAATGTCTTTTTTAAAAATAAAAAAATTAAAATAATAAAAAAATTATTATTAAAAAATTATATAAATATTATTTTCTTTATATTTTTTTAAACCAAGATATTTCATATTTCATGTACAACAACATATAAAAATTTCATATTATTTTAAAATAAAAATTTCTTGTCAAATCAACACAAATTGAGCAAGAAATAAATTTTGTAAAATATACCAATTCTAACAAAAACTATAGTAATATTACTAGTTTTAAGCAATTATATGCAAACACTCTTGAATTTATAGTTTATATACAGACAGTCTTGGAAAATGGTCCATAAGTTTGCCAACCAAGGGACAACCAACAATTATAGCCACTTTGGTGAAGAAACCCATCACAACAACGGGCAAAAGGCTTGGATGAATCAAGGCAATGGCAGAAGGCCAAGCAAAATTCCAAAGCCGCTCCACTACATTTGCAGTTAAGCAACTAGCATAAAAAACTGAAAATATATAATCTTCAAGTTAAGAGAAGCTTAGATGATTCAACATCACAGTCATCAATAATGTAAATGGCAAAAGACAGAATAAAATAATTGAACAAGAATGAGAAAAGTAAATAGTTATTTTGGTCGAGAAAATATTTTCTATTTACATTTCTTGTTTTCAATAATAATTACAAAAATATCACTATTTTTCACTTTATTTATTGTATATTCAAATTTGTAATTATTATTAAAAACAAAAAATTAAAGCAGAAAATATTTTCTCAAATTAAATAGGCCCTAAATGTGTCTCTATTGAATTGAAATGTGCTCCCAATCAAACTAATGTTCATCATAAACTTTTTTACGTTCAGTTTCTTTGTAGCAATTTAACCATGATGCACTATATGATAGCAAGGATCATGGACCATCCATGAAAAGTACATTCATTAACATTTGATGCCATGTAATATAGACATCCAAGGTCACATGCCAGCAGGTCATAACCCATAGCTTTAGTTAATCATACATACTGAATATAAAGTACAGGATGTACACCGGAGGATTGATTACTCATTCTTTATCATTGATTCTAATTATTAAGAGTTTCGTGTAAAATGATATACCAAAACAATGCATTTCAATGAATATTCATTGTAACTACTAACTAATGAAATGATTAGACAGTGGATCAATGAAGAAATTGTAGATGGCCAATTAAATATGATTGAATATGCATATTCAAATATTTACCTAGAATAGAATATACAGAAACTTATGAACATTTCTACCAATAACATCAAATTAGGTAGGCTTTTCCTCAAGATATACAATCATATTCACAAGTGCACCAAATGTATCAAATAAGGAAAAAGAAGATACATGATACATTATGAAAACAATAGCACAAGTCCTTTTCGCTTAATCATGTCTAATATTTTTTTTTATACTTAAAATTTAGGAGGAGGGGATGGCGCCCCAATCCAAGGCAATGAAAGCCTCTTGGCATAAGGCTAATTTAAAATATTCTTGATTCTAGCATATATAGATAGAGCCTCGTGGCATCAATTGATCTATGTAGCTACCCCACAAAATAGCATAAGGCTTGGTGGCAGTGGTGTTTGTTGTTGTTGATCCAAGCAAAAGCAGTCACAACACAAAAATAATTATCATGGGGAGAAATGGGGATGCTAGATTCTTGATGCTAAAAGAAAGAGCAGAAAGACTATATCTTTCTTTTAGCCAATGGTTTTTTAGTCACAAGGAACATTGATTCTACAAGCTATAGACATGTCCTAATCTTTCCTGAAAACCAGAGGAGTCTAGTAAGACTCAAATACCTTATTACTTTCAAACTCAGTGACATATTGGCCTACCATTTTATCCAATATGTAACAGTTGGGACCAGTAACTGCAACCTTCTACGTTAATTTTTTTATTAATGGTTTTGTTTATAAACAAAGAAATTACAAAGAAAAGGAGAGATGCAAATGCAAGAGGACAACCAATCCTAAAGAAAATCCACCAAGAATGAAAGGAAACAAAAAAAAAAAAAAACTATGAACACAAAATATGTAATACAACATGTCAATCTCTATATATCTAACAAAGACATTCCCAAAAAGGACCATTAGCAGAACACCACAAAAAAGTTAAGTGAACTAGTTGCTCCCAAACGAACTTAAGAGGCAACAATCAACCAGTTAAAATTGTAGCATTTCTTTCCAACTAGATACACCAAATAACTGCAAATTGAGAATAGTGCTAAAGCCTTTGAGAATCTCTATTGATTTCAAGTCATCTAAAATTATTCCAGAGAAGTGAAACTGCAGACCAGTGCAGAAACAATTGGAAACCATTTTCAAAGGAAGATAGACAATGCCATAACTGATGTCATAGTTTCTTGCTAACCTTGTCTTTCAATTGAATTTTAAGCAATGTAACAAAAATAAAATAACATAAAAGTTCATTATCATTTTCGAGAATAAATGTTTGAATCATTCTGATATGTAGTTAATTGAAATGAAATGCTAAATACTAAAAGATTCCCTAAACAAATTGGGCAACAAATGAATTTTGTAAAATATACCAATTTCTAACAAAAAAGATAGTAATATTACTAGTTTTAAATTAAAATTTATTGATAATATAAATTGTAAAGCACATTCTCAGGTCCATAGGCATAGTATAATACTTAGAACAGTCCTAGAATTCAAATTTCTCAGGTTCATTGTCAAGTATTTTTTTTATCAATAAGTTTCATGATAATATCAATCAATTTTTTATCAATATGTACTACACGGTACTATATAGTATCTTCACCAATATAACTAAGAATCTATACTTCTTTTAATTGACAAGAAATTAAAATGGATTAAACAAATAAATAAGAAAAAAAATAAAATAACTATCCAGCAAAAATTGAAAATAAGACTATTTCAATATCTGTTTTAAAATCGAGTACAATCTGAAGTCAAATGAATACAAAAAGTTAGTTTCACTTACCGTGAAATCATCATAACAAGTTGTTAATTTCCCAATTTCAGAGCTACACCTGTCAAATAAAGAATCGTTTTTCCGAGGTGCCTCCATGGTCATTTCTTGGCCAAGTTTTAGCCTGTAAATATAATTTCAGATTTAGAGAGTACAAATTACACTTCATTGTGATACAATTTCCTAATATAATTTTACACAAATTTATCATTAAAGTTTTTATAACCATGCAATAACCTCAAAGCTTCTATCATCCATGGGTCTTTGACAATTTTCAGGCTTCATGTTGTGACCGGTACCATTTTTGGGGAAGCGGGAAGGTGAAACGGCTCTTGGTGCTTTTTGAGACTCTATGGCATTTCGTGCATTCCCAGCTTTCGATTTTTGGGCTAACGGAAAGGTGAAAGAGCTCTACATATGCAGTTAAAAGAAAATAGCACATGCAATAATCACCAGGAACCCCAACTCAAATGCTTCTACTAGAAGAGACTAGTCTTGCACAATATGGTGAATTAATGTTTAGACTGATAGTGAGAGAAGTGTTCACATTTAATCTTTGAATAAAAACTTGTGTTTGAAAAAATTACTTGTGTGAGACATAAATAAAACTTAAAAGGAAAAGACCGTCAAAGAGAGTGAGACCTTTTCTTGAGGTGATTTTCCTGCTGATTGATTCTGTGAAGAGGCTGCTCTTGGGGCATTCCTGGCCATCTCCTGTTGAAGTTGTTGTCTATGGTGCAGATGTTGCTGATCAAAATCCTGATGATGATCCGAAGAATATGCCTTTTTACTTATGGGAGATTCTTGCTTCCTGCTCAGTTTTGCTAGAAAGACCTGAATAAGTGCTTTCTCCTCCTGACTTTGAACCACCCTACACACACACAGATATATATTATCAAAGTTGCAAGGCTGAGGGTTTCCACAATATCATTTTCACAAGGAAAGGAAAATAAAATAGAGATTTCTTGAACTTGTAAGCATAAGCAATTAAGAGCATGTTTAAATAAATGATCAAAGATGGAAAAGTAGGAGACTGATCAGCTTATGCCTCCGTAAAACCATAAAACTGTATGTGCTAACATTGGGTCCAAGTCATTATTTTTTAAGCATTTCTTCTCTTTAAAGATAAAACTCCTCCAGTTAGCTTTCTATTGAAGGTCTATTTTTTTTTTCTTTCTTTTTAGTCGCTAAAAAATATATTTTTATTTTTAAGACCTTAAAAAATTGTTTGGGCTAATTTTTCCTTTTAAGGAGAAGACAAGCCCAAAAAGGCTGAAGTGAACACTACATTAGAAATAAACCCTATTTTCCATTATAGGTTGTACCAGAGCAACAATGCATGATTTTCTTAACAGCATTTTAAAAGAATGGAAGTAGTTTGTCGGATGCATGGATTGTAGACAACATGTGTAGATAACTGAAGTCAGTCTCCATGATAATATAATCATCAATTCATCAGTTTTAATTCGCATTAGAGTTAGAACCACATAACAGGGCAGAAGAACTCAACACATTGCTCTCAATTTAATCCAAAATTTTCATCATTTGCAAGGAAATAAAGTTTAAGAAATCATCATCATGTCAAGTTGTTCACTTAAAAGCATCTCCCAAAAGATCGTATCTCACTTAACGATGCACTACAAAGAGGACATTAACTTGAATTGCAGAACACTAAACTGCAAATTAAATAGCTCAAGAGTTAATTAACACAAATATTATGTACTAATAATAATGATAGAATTAAACCAGTGATAGGTAAGTAAATCAGTCATAGCACACACAGAAGGCAGAAAACACAAAAAACTATACAAACAAAAAATAAAAATTCAAGGCTGCTTATTCTTCTTCACTTGCAAACCTTTGTCTCTGATTAATTATGAAACATAAATTCATAAATTAAAAAAAAAGAATATATTACTACAGTACCTTAAAAGTTATATTATAAATGAAAGTTAACCAGTCTCATATATATATATATATATGTATATATATATATATTAAAAAAAGCTTTGATAATGGAAAATAGAATATATTACTGCAGTACCTTAAAAGTTGGTAATGGAGGTGGAGTCTCAATTGTTTACCTCTTGAAAAATACACCTATCATCTTGGGCATGCACTGGTATGTATAGCTAACCAACATACAAAAGGAGGTAAGCAACATAAAATTTGACAATGCAAACAGTAATTATTAAAAGGTTAGTGTCCAGACCTAACCAAACAAATAAGTAATTCCATTATAAATGGAGAATAACTAACCTTCATAACTAAAATTGCAATCTGTGCAGTGACAACATGACGGGGTAGAGTCATCAATCTCCACAAGCAAGACCTTAAGGGATCTAATATGCAAAAACCTCTCCCAACAAATTATTACCCCTTGAGACTGTGGTATATGCTGCTGGACAGAGGAGGACTCCACAGTCCCCCCCTTGTTCAACCTTAACTTCTTCAGCAACTCCATTACATTTCACTTCCTCGCATAAACCACTCTCCCCACCAGCAATCTTCTTCCCATCTCAAATAAGCGTCGATTCAGTTCTTTCAATTCTTTGTTGTCGCCATCAACACTCATTTGCAGAACCCTTGTCATCCAGAATGCCCAGATTCACAGTGATTATTATAACTCGTTCTCATCCAAAGAAAAACAGCACAGGCAATAATCACCAGGAACCCCAACCCAAATGCATCTGCAAATCACTACATATGCAGTTAAAAGAAAATAGCAAGAACCTATATACAACTATACAAGTAAGACAAATAAATGCCCTGAAAAATTTATGAAAAAATATTTTTTTCACAAATACCTCTAATTAAGTGTTTATATTTAATATTTTACAATACCAAAGAGATCATGAGAGGCTTAATTAACTGTATTCAACTCAAAATTTGCTAATTACTTCACACTTACCAACATGTTATAGCTGTGAAGACTCAATCTACATCTTTAATTTCAGCTTCAACACCAATTTCTTTACCAGAATCTTTTTCTACGAAGACAAAAACAATGACACCCAACATCATAAATTAAATTGGTTTCAAAGAATTAATTGATTTCAAAGAAACATGAAATAAATTGCCAAAATATTAATAAAAAGATGCAGGAGATTATTAAAACTGGTTGGTGATAATTTCCTAGCTCTACGTTTCCTTAATATTTCTTCCCTAACATCTTCAACTCTTGACTTGAAACCCTACAGAGATTATTAAAACTGGTTGGTGATTCAAACTTAAGGAAAATAACAAACATGTCACCTGCAAGCATGTATAAGAATGACCTGTTTCAGCTCAATATTTAGTTCCTGGAAAAAGAATGACCTGTTTCCTCTTTTCCTCATCAACATCAATTTCCTTTAAAGCACACCTCATGTCCTCTTTAGCTGCCAAAAGATAAAACAGCACATACTCAACATTGATATAAGACAACAACATAAGCCAAGACGGCACATTTCAATTCCTTAGTCTCCTCCACATCATCCAAAGAAAAACACAAGACTTGTACTTTCATAGAGTTGAAGGAGACCAGAATAAAAGCTTTCTTCCTTACTTTATTGAATTCAAAATAGTACATATATATAGAGTACAAAAGAGAGAGAGAAGAGAGAGGCTATGACAGTGACAATGCACTGTTGCCCTCTGAAAAAGGCTACAAACTAAGTTACTACAAATGGCTAAACTACAAGGATATTCAACACTCCCGCTAAAGTTAGAGCATATAGATCATATGCACCAAGCTTGGTACATATAGTCTGAATTCTGGGTCCTCTTAAGGACTTAGTCAAAATATCCGCTGGCTGATCATTAGAACCAATGAACTCAGTGACAATCTCCTTGGACAGAAGCTTCTCTTGAATGAAATGACAATCAATCTCTATATGCTTGGTTCTCTCATGGAAGACTGGGTTTGAGGCAATATGAAGAGCAGCCTGATTATCACAATACAACTTCATTTGCAACTCTTCACAAAACCTCAATTCTTGAAGAAGTTGTTTGATCCATATGAGCTCACACGTAACCATAGCCATAGATCGATACTCAGCTTATGCGCTGGATCGAGCGACAACAGTCTGTTTCTTGCTTTTCCAAGAGATAAGATTTCCTCTAATGAAGACACAATAACCTGATGTAGATCTCCTATCCATGGGACATTCAGCCCAATCAGCATCACAATATCCTGATAGTTGCGTACTACCCTTGTCTTCATACAACAACCCTTGTCCAGGGCTCTCTTAACATACCTCAAAATACGCATGACAACATTCCAATGGTCCAAATGAGGATTCTGCATAAATTGGCTAACCACTCCCACAAAAAAAGAGATATCAGGTCTAGTGATAGTAAGGTAAATGAGTTTTCCCACAAGCCTCCTATATCTCTCGGGGTCAGGATAAGCTTCACTTTGATCTGTCATGAGCTTCAGATTAGGATCCATAGGGCTTTCAACAGGTCTACAGTTTTGCATACCTGTTTCTTCTAAAATATCAAGAGCATACTTCCTCTGAGAGATCGCAATATCATTTCTTGATTGAGCCACTTCAATACCAAGGAAATACTTCAAAGATCCCAGATCTTTGGTCTGGAAATGACTGAATAAGTGCTCTTTCAACTGGACAATCTTAGTAGTATCATTCCCTGTAATCACTATATCATCAATGATGCAATCCTACCCCGCAAGGGCATTGGATAGAAAACTCCAAATAGATTGGGCCAGAGATACAAGAGAAGGCCCTAGGGTTCTTATGAGCCTTAGGGTAGATTTTGGGCCCATGGGCTAAGTACGAGCCCACTTATCTTTGTAAATATTAGATTAAGGTTTCATTATTTTTGGGCCTTGTATTTAAGGCTCCATAATGTAGGTAGGGTACCATAGAAATATAGGATTTTTCAGCCCTTGTATTTTAGGACACCTAGACTAGTTTTTGTATTAGGGGTAGTTTTGTAATTTCACATGCACTAAGTGGATGTTTGATGTGTGTGGTTGGAAATAAATTTAATTGAATTGGTAGAAGCCCAATCCAATTAAATTTTAGAGGGGGAGGTGAGCATTTGCTTACTACACCCCATTGCCACATCATATAGTCACACTTTGTGCATGTCCTTCATGCTTTTCATGCCTCATGACACCTAAGCACACTTAGTGGAGAATCTTGGAATTGATCTTGGTTTAGTGGGCTGAACCATAACTAAAATTCACTAATCATAATTAGTGAAATTTTGGCTCCAAAGTTTGGCTCCACAAATTCAATTTCAAATTCAAGTGAAATTTGAATTTCCCTCTAATTTTGTGTGACACTTAGGCTATAAATAGAGGTCATGTGTGTGCATTTTTTTCAACTTTGATTATTTGAATATTAAACTTCAGATTTCAAAGCTCATTTAGAGCACAAAATTTCGTGCTCTTCTCTCCCTCTCCCTTCATTCATCTCCTTCTTCCTCCAAGCTCTTATCCATGGCCTCCTATGGTGGTGAGCTTCTTCTAGACTCATCTTCTCCTTGAAGTGGCGTCTCCTCTCTCTCTTCCTTTCTCCATTCTGCTGCCATTCATCTTCCAAGAAGCAAAGGAATCCATTGATAGACACATTAGATAGACACATTTTCCAGGAGATGTATGATAATAAAATACAGAGTGATCAGCTTCACTTCGTTTTAGTCTAAATATTTGAACAACATGACTAAATTTACCAAACCATGCTCGAGGAGATTGTTTCAACCCTTAAAGAGACCGACGAAGCTTGCACACAAGGCCATACTCCCCCTGAGCAACAAACCCAGGAGGTTGCTTCATATAAATATCCTCCTCAAGATCACCATGGAGGAAGGCATTCTTAATATCAAGCTGATGAAGGGGCCAGTGACGGATGGCCGCCATAGCAAGAAACAAACGAACAGTGGTGAGCTTGGCTACAGGAGAGAAAGTATCACAGTAATCAATGCCATATACCTGTGTGTAGCCCTTAGCTACCAAGCGAGCCTTAAGCCGATCAACCTTACCATTGGGCCCAACTTTAACAGTGTAGACCCATCTGCAACCCACAGTCGTCTTACCAGGAGGGAGAGGAATGAGCTCCCAAGTACCATTATTTTCAAGAGCCTGAATTTCATCAACCATTGCTTGTCTCCAGCCAGGACGATCAAGTGCCTCACGAACAGTGGAAGGAACAGTGAGGGAAGAGAAGGAGAAAACAAAAGAACTATATGAAGGAGACAAACGGTGATAACTTAAGAAATTATAAATAGGATGAGGATTACGAGTAGAACGAGTACCTTTCCTGATGGCAATGGGCCAATGTGAGTCAGAATGAGTAGGAGAAAAGGAAGGATCCATGAGTGGAGGACTGGTTGAAGAAGAACGAGAATCACTAGGAGAGGCTTCAGGTACTGGAGATCCAATCTACCTTGTCCTGGGTTGATCGGTAACCAGAGGTGGAGAGATAACGTCAGGTGAAGTTGGTGAGGGAGATGGGACAACACTAACATTATGGTATGAGTTATCTAAAGGACAAGGAGAAGAGATAGGAAGAACCTCCTGGAGAGACGAAGAGTAGTCCATAGAGGATGAGAAGAAGGGTGTGTCTTCAAAAAAGGTGACATCTACCGACATATAGTACCGTCTCATGGTGGGAGAGTAGCATTTGTAACCTTTTTGAAGACGAGAACAACCCAAAAAGACACATTTGACTGACCTAGCAAAAAGCTTGTCTAAACCAGGAGACAAATCATGAACAAAGCAGGTACAACTAAACACTTTAGGAGAGACATGAAAAAGTGGATCATGAGGAAAGACAATTGAGTGAGGGATTTGATTTTCAAGGGAAGAAGAGGGCATCCTATTGATTAGGAAACAAGCAGTAAGCACCGCGTCTCCCTAATGATGTGTAGGAACATTCGAATTTAGCATTAGGGAACAAACAGTTTCAAGAAGATGTCGATTCTTCCTTTCTGCTATACCATTTTGTTGTGGTGTGTGTGGACATGTGGACTAATGTATAATACCTTTGGAAGACAAAAAAGAAGAAAGATCATGAGAGAAATACTCTTTAGCATTATCACTTCTGAAAATTTTGATTGTTTTTCCAAATTGATTCTCAATTTCATTGTAGAATGACACGAATATAGGCAAAAGTTCAGATCTGTCTTTCATTAAATAAACCCAAGTACATATGGAGAATTCATCAATAAAGGTTACAAAATATCGAAAACCAAAAGATGTGACATGACTTGGTCCCCAAATATCAGAATGAATGGTAGAAAAAGCCGAGTCACATCTTTGTACAGTTTGAGGAAATGATGACCTGACATGTTTTCCTAGTTGACAAGACTCACAATCTAAGACCCGAAGATTCTTAAGACCAGGAACCATAATCTTCAATTTTGGTAAACTTGGGTGACCCAGACGATCATGCAAAAGTTTGGGTCTCGAGATAGCAAAACAAGACCCAGGTGGACTGGATTCAAAGTAATAAAGCCCTCGTGATTCATGTCCTTCTCCAATCAGTCGCCCTGTCCCATGTTCCTGAATAACAAAAGAATTGGCAGTAAAGGTTATTGAACAATTTAACGAATGAGTTAATTGACTTAATGAGATTAGATTATAGGGACACTGAGGAAGAAATAAAATAGAATTTAATTTCATAGAGGGAGACAATGAAACTTGACCACTTCCTTGAGAAGCTACCTTGGAGCCATTTGCTACAGTAACGAGGTGAGGAATTTTTGGAAGAGAAAAGGATGAGAAGGAGGACTTATTACCAGAAATATGATCAGAGGCACCGGAGTTGAGTATCCAAGGGCTGTGACCTTCAATGGATTGAGAGATACACGCTGTTGAAAAACATGGTATAGACGAGGGTTGAGCTTGGTTGTTGGGCTTCTCGGATTTGAGCTTCAAATACTCCTGATACTCCTCATCAGAGAATCTGGACTCTGCTTTCTCTGATTTAGAAACCTGTGCGACCTTGTCAGGAAACCCATGTAATGAATAGCAAGTCTCTTGGGTGTGACCTATCCTCTTGGAATAGGTGCAATGAGGATGTCCACCCCTTCCACTGCGACCTCCTCTACTATTGCGGCCGCTTCCTCTCCCTCTAGACGCAACCATGGCTGACGTCTCCACTCCATCAGTAGGATTCTCATCCTTCAATAAATGAGGCACACAGAGAAGTCTGGTGATGAGAGAGTCCATTGATGGAATCTGGTCCCCAACAAGCACTTGATCACGCACATGATCAAAGTCTGAATGTAAGCTCCTCAAAATAAGAACCATGTAGAACTTGTCAAGTTTCCTATTCACTTCTTCCAATGAATCAGCTACAAGGAACTTTCTTAGTTCTTCCATGGCAGCCCGAGCCTTACCCACATGAGCGATCATGTCATGACCGGTTTGCTTGAGGGCTGTAACTTTAATAGTTGCATCAAACAAGCTTTGAATATCATTGGCAAAGATTTCCTGGGCTTTCTTCCAAAAAGAACGGCATGATTTAAATGATCGGAGGATCTCCAAGATATCCGGCTCAACTGATTGCCATAACACGACACATAGTTGATAGTCAAGCTTCTCCCATTCAGGTCTTTTATCATCTGAAACAGAATCGGAGGTTTTTTCCAAGTGGTCATGGTGTCCTTGACCAAGGAACCACAACCCCACGGAAGCAGACCATGAAGGGTAGTTTTTCCAGTTCAGCTTGGCAGTGGTGATGATGGTTGGGGTCTCGGAAAAGGAAAAAACAGGTCCAGAGGAGGCCATTTAAGAGGAAAAAACAGCAAACCCTAACACACAAGAGAGGCAAACACACAAGGGCTGACCAAAAGGCTTGCCGGAAGCGGGACTTGAAGCCTGAAACAGGTCCAGGAGGTGACGATGAAGCTGCCGGGACCGGATGGGACAGCTCCCGACGCCGGCACGGCGGCGTGTGAGCTGCACGAGTTGGAAATCGCGCGAAGGAGAGGCGGCGCATGCGGCAGCCTACGACGACGCGAGTTCCAGGGGTGGGTCGTGCTTTTCGAGGTGATCCGAACCCTGGTCTCGCTGGAGAAAACCGCCGGAGTTGATGGCGGCCGACGACGGCAGACGGTGGACGGCGCGGTGGTGGACGGCGGCAACCCGCTCTAATGCCAAGTTGAAGGAGACCAGAATAAAAGCTTTCTTCCTTACTTTATTGAATTCAAAATAGTACATATATATAGAGTACAAAAGAGAGAGAGAGAAGAGAGAGGCTATGACAGTGACAATGCACTGTTGCCCTCTGAAAAAGGCTACCAACTAAGTTACTACAAATGGCTAAACTACAAGGATATTCAACACATAGTAATTTTAACAAACACTTACAACACAATATATCAGAATGCTCATTCCTATCCTCATTTTCGTCAACCGAATCCCCTACACCAAAATGTTGAAAAGACAACATGATTACACACCCAAATACCCCAACAAGACACCAAAGTAGCCACCAAGGAAACAAAACAAAACAACTGAAACCAGCATTTGCCAGCACAAAGCCCAACACTCTTCTAACTCATTTAGCTCCAGAAACCAAAACCCATTAATGCAACAAGGCACCTCTACAAAAACGTAAATGAAAACATGGGTAGGCATAAAAATTGAAACTTGAAAAAAGGAACACCTTCGGAAGTGTCATGAGCGAGGTCAGGTTCTGAGGAGAGGTGCATTTCGTCTTCGGATTCAGGAGAAGGTTTTGTGAAAGGGGCAACATTGGTGTTGCGTTTGCGAGTTAACAACTTCGAGCGGAAGAAGTTGTTGAGGGTCCATAGGTTTCTTACGATGGGGGCACACATCTATTGTGGTTCACGAAACAACACATTTAGGGGAAGAGATTGCAGAAGTTAGGGTTTGAGAAGAAGAAGGGGAATGAGGAAGAACATGTTGCAGACCATTGCTATGTAAACTCGAGAGGATGGGAAGGGACGCAATGTGGAGAGGAATAAGCGCTGAGTGTAAATGAAAAAAATGGCCTACAAGAGTTCCTTTTCAAGACCAACTTGGAATGTCTTATTTTAAAGACGGTTTTGACAAAAACCGTATTTGAAAAGATATTTCAAAGATAGACGATTATTGTAAAATCGTCTTTAAAAAATTATGATTATTTACAAAATTACCATCTCATCTTTGAAGATGATGGTTTTTCTAGGACCTTCCTTGATACAATGTCGTAGTAGCACTGTTTTATAGTAGTGATTGCCACAATGTTTGTTTCTTACTATTATTATCATTATTACAATTAGGTTTGGCAAAATCTTATTATGATGTTACTTTTCTTTGCTCTCCTCCTAGTATAATGGTAAAGTGTATTTATGAAGACACTCTTGACCCTCAAGTTAAAAGTGCATAAATATGAATCATGTATCAATAGTAGATCAGAATTGAATTAGTTACATGAAATCTCTTGTGATCCCTTTTATAATAGTGAAATTAAGTCCATAAGATATAGTATTATTATGATGTTACTTTTCTTTGCTCTCCTCATAGGCTTAATTTCCCTAATTAGATTATGTGAGTAATAAGATATAGTCTTATCTTATGTGATAATTATGTTTTGGATCTATAAGTGATCTTGATATTTCTCCATATAAATCAATAAAGATATACTTTCCATATTTTCTGATTAATGTTAGGTGGGTTTCATGGACTAGAATAAGAGACCTACTCGCTCCACTATCGAGTACAGAAGTTTCCTGAGTCTGTGTAGCACACCTATGCTCCCTAAACTCTAAAGTTGGTTGTAGGAGCTTTATAGAGAGTTTAGATTACTATGCGACTTTCACTAGCCGAATCCATATCCATTTTGTCTAGTCTAGGTGGAAGCGCCAAGGCGAATGGGGATCGTTGGTGTCGAGTCTAAGTGGATGAGCACTCAAAGAGGCATCTAGTCAATAGTTACACTTGTTCAGACACATGAAAATGTTTTTTTGGCATTTTCAAGGGTAACACATTGATTGTGTCTTTTCATTACAAAACGTTCTTGGGATACTCGAGGGTCATGTATTTCCAAATGCCTTGATTGGTGCATCCCTTGGTTTCCAAGGGATCCTAGAGGTTTATAAAAGGGGTTGAACCTCTTTCTTCTTTCATTTTCTCTCTTTCCCACTTCTTTTTCTGGTGAGAAAGCTTTCCTTCTCTAATCCTCCCTGCCTTTTTTTTTTCTTTCGGTCTTCTTCTCCAAAAGTCCAAGTATGTTCTTCACCTATTTCTCATAATGTCTTTCTTGTAAAGGTTCTAGGCATTTTGGTGGTGGCAGAATGCTTTCACTAAAGATTCAGACTATTAGAAATTTTTTTATGATGAACCCTCCCACCACCATGGCCATTTTGATGATGTCAACAACAACGCGTTTGCAAAACACGCCAATCATATCACTGCCTGCGGGAGACGATGTGGTTCGCCTTGTCATTGAACAAGAGGTCGAGTAACCCTTTAATATTCATGTTCAAGTGTGTGATTAATCTAAAGGATTTTGAGGCCACTACCGTACAACCTTTGGTTTCTCTTCCTGTTCGGCCTGCGTTCCCCCACCTCCAATGACGAAAATGTCTAAAGCTTTTCCTCCCATCATCAATCTGGAATATTCCATGGCTCATGGTGAGGTCAATGCCTACTTTTCCCCATATCAAATTGACAAGTCTTTCCTTTTGGAGAATTGAGTTTTGTCATGCCCATCGACCATATGTTGTTTAGGTCGAGTTGTGTAGTTCGAGTGACCATGTTTTTGTGTGAGCTCTTCCATGTTAGTCTTGATTCATTTATATGCATGAGGCTTTTTTTTCCATTCTTGGGCTTATCGTCCCTTTCGACAAATTTGAGGTCGATATTCTTCAAGAGTTAAACTTTGCCCCTACCCAGTTGCACCCGAATGTTGAGGCACTGACTATTTGTGCAACAAGTTCTTTATTAACCCCTATATCCCTACATTTCTACATCACTATAATGTAAAACAAAGGAAAAAATGGGTGTTTGGTTTCTCTTATTGGTATACCCAAGAGATCTATATTGAGCTCATACACCATTTCCTATACATAAGGACTTTAAGGGTGGTTTCTTCGGAGTTTAGCTTGGTCAGGAAGCCATGCCAAAATTCTTCACCTTAAGAGAACTTTCATTGTTCCTTTGCTGTAGGACTCAGACACTAAATAATCATATTCGGGGTTAGGTAGTAGACATGTACCCTAGTAATCAAGAGGACAAGGTGTTTGTATAAAAATTTCCACAGCAGTTGCACTGCAAGACTATCCTAGAAATTCCTTTCTCCTAAACTTAAAGGGAGAATTAGGCTCATGTGCTTTTCTGATACTTCTGGTTTCTTGTTTATTTTTTTTAGTGCTAATTTTACTGACTTTGGTATTTTCTCTTTCAAGGATCATTGGGAAATATGACTACAAGAATGTCAAGAAGGCCCAAACCGAGAAGAAGAAGAATAAGGACTAAGTGACTGAGAACAATCAAGTCAATCCTCTTCATACCCCTCTGCCTCCTATTACTTCCAAAGAGAAAAGATTTTAGTTCGTATAGTGCCCTAGAAACTAAAAATTTGCTAGGAAAAAGAACAAGGGTTTCCCTTCTTACTCAAGTGGTTACTCCTTCATCCATTAACAAGCATCCGACTTTCCTTTCTATGAAGGAAGGAAGTCTTGTCTTTTGTGCAAGGACTTCAACCCCCAGGCTCTTATTAGTGGCGGCATGCTTTGATGTAGCTTCATGTGGAGCTTGTAGGCCTTGGATCTTCTTCATCAATGGAGTCCTTTGGTTCTTGAAGATCAATGGCAGTGGAAAGGAGAAGGAAGAAAGATGATTAGAGACGCCACTTCAAGGAAAAGATGAGTCAAGAACAAACTCACAACCATAGGAAGCCATGGATAAGAGCTTGAAGGTAGGAGAAGATGAATGGAGGGAGAAGGAGATAAGGAGCACGAAATTTTATACCTCAAATGAGGTCTGAACTTTGAAGTGTAATTCTCAAATGATCAAAGTTGAAAAAATACACACACAAGGCCTCTATTTATAACCTAAGTGTCACACAAAATTGGAGGAAATTTGAATTTCTATTCAAATTTCACTTGAATTTGAATTTGAATTTGTGGAGCCAAATTTGTAGCCAAAATTTCACTAATTATGATTAGTAAATTTTAGCTATGGTTCAGTCGACTAATCCAAGATCAAGTCCAAGATTCTCCACTAAGTGTGCTTAGGTGTCATGAGGCATGTAAAGCATGAGGGACATGCACAAAGTGTGACTATATGATGTGGTAATGGGGTGTAGCAAGCAAATGCTCACCTCTCCCTTAGGCTAGACCAAAATTTAATTGGATTGAGCTTCTCCCAATTCAATTAAATTTCTCTCCCAACACACATCAAATAGCAAACTTAATGCATGTGAAATTACAAAACTACCTCTCATACAAAAACTAGTCTAGGTGCCCTAAAATATAAGGGCTGAAAAATCTTACATTACTAGAATACCTTTCATACACTATGGAGCCCTAAATGCAAGGCCCAAAAATAATGAAATCCTAATCTAATATGTATAAAGATAAGTGGGTTCATACTTAGCCCATTGACCCAAAATCTACCCTAACGCTCATGAGAACCCTGTTGGATCGAGTGGCCTCAGATTAATTAAGAAGGGGGGTTGAATTAATTATTCCTAAACCTTTACTAATTAAAAATTACTCTTCTAAGGCTTTTACTAAATTGTTAAGAGAATGAGGAGTAGAAGAAAAACTTATCAGAAAGTAAAAGCGGAAATTAAATGCACAGCGGAAAGTAAAAGAGTAGGGAAGAAGGAAACAAACACACAAGAGTTTTTATACTGGTTCGGCAACAACCCGTGCCTACATCCAGTCCCCAAGCGACCTGCGGTCCTTGAGATTTCTTTCAACCTTGTAAAAATACTTTTACAAGCAAAGATCCACAAGGGATGTACCCTCCCTTGTTCTCTTTGAACCTACTGGATGTACCCTTCACTAGAACTGATCCACAAGAGATCTACCCTCTCTTGTTCTCAGTCAAACCCAAGTAGTTGTACCCTCTACTTGTACCACAAAGGATGTACCCTCCAATGTGTTAAGACAAAGATCTCAGGCTGTTAAACCTTTGATACTTTGTGAATTGGGATACAAAAGAATTCTCAAGCGGTTAGTCCTTTGAACACTTTTGTATTAGGGAAAGGGAAGAATCAAAAGAATTCTCAGACTGTGTCGTTTTGAATTCTTTGACAAGGGAGAAGGGAGACACAAAAGAATTCAGGCGGTTAGTCCTTTGTTCTTTTGGAAAAGGGAGAAGAGAGACACAAAAAGAATTCAGGCGGTGAGTCCTTGGCGAATTCTTTTTGGCAAAGGGAGAAGGGAATGAAGAAGATGAATAGCACAAGTTTTCAAGGTTTAGAAAACCAGAAAACTTCAGAAAGCTTTTGGTACTAAGAAGAAGAAGAAGTTCAAAGAGATTCAAGGCTTGTAAAGGATTGATTGGAAAAGTAAAAGTGTGAAAATAATGAATCGATTTAAAACGCAAAACAAAGCCTTGCTTTTATAGACTCTTCATGTCTGGTCAAGACAACCATTTAGAAGAGTTATAACTTTTACAAAAACTTAAAACCAATTTGAAAAAGTCAAAAACCTTTTGAAGAGTTACATCTTTTGATTTATTCAGAAACAGTCACTGGTAATCGATTACCAAATAAGTGTAATCGATTAGACAAAGCTTTTATGTGAAAAGATGTGACTCTTCACATTTGAATTTGAATTTCAACATTCAAAGGTACTGGTAATGATGGAAGCTTGCTTGTGGGGCTTCGATGGAGGCTGGATCTTTGAGCTTCAATGAGGTCCTTTAATGGTGATTTTCCACCATGGAGATGCAGCGGAAGACAAAGGAGAAGAGGTGAGAGGAGGCGCCATCCACTAGGGAATAAGCCATGGAAGAAGGAGCTTCACCACCAAGATGAGCCTTGGATAAGAAGCTTGGAAGGATGCTTCAATGGAGGAAAAGAAAGAGGGAGAGAAAGAGAGAAGGGGGGGGGGAGCAGGAAATTGAAGGAATAAATGAGGGAGAGAAGTGGAACTTTGAAGTATGTCTCACAAGACTCTCATTGATCAAAGTTACCACAAGTGTTACACATTCTTCTATTTATAGACTAGGTAGCTTCCTTGAGAAGCTTTCTTGAGAAAAATTCCTTGAGAAGCTTCTTTGAGAAAACTTCCTTGAGAAGCTAGAGCTTAGCTACACACACCCCTCTCATAACTAAGCTCACCTCCTTGAGAAGCTTCCTTAAGAAGATTCCTAAAGAAGCTAGAGCTTAGCTACACATACCTCTCTAATAGCTAAGCTCACCTCCTTGAGATGAGAAGCTAGAGCTTAGCTACACACCCCCTATAATAGCTAAGCTCACCCCCATGACAAAAAACATGAAAATACAAAAAAAAAAAGTCCTTACTACAAAGACTACTCAAAATGCCCCGAAATACAAGGCTAAAACCCTATACTACTAGAATGGCCAAAATACAAGGCCCAAACGAAGGAAAAACCTATTCTAATATTTACAAAGATAAGCGGGCTCATGCTTAGCCCATGGGCTCGAAATCTACCCTAAGGCTCATGAGAACCCTAGGACCTTCCCTTGGATCTCTAGCCCAATCTACTTGGAGTCTTCTACCCAATGCCCTAGCGGGATAGGATTGCATGATTCCCTCCACCTTGGAAAGGATTTGACCTCAAATCCCGAGGTTCTTCATACTTTGGGCTCCTTCCCTCAACACCTGTAAAAAGAACAAAAACATATGTATTAGTGGTGTTTGGTATGTTGAAGTAAGGTGAGGTCTGAAAACCCATTTCCTGGGCATCTTCCCATGAAGGAACATGGTTTCTCACCAACTCAATGAGTGGTGCTACAAATATAGAAAAATATGGGACAAACCTTTTGTAAAAGTTTGTTAAGTCATGGAAGCCCCAAATTTTTCTTATACTTGGTGGAGTGGGCCACTCTGGAATGACCTTTATTCTCTTAGGGTTCATGGGAACCCCTTGATCACTATTTGAAAAATTAAGAAAAGTAACGCAATAAAACATACCTTTTTCTGTATTTTCATGTTGATTATTCCTACCAAAAAGTATGACAAACCTAAGGTGTCCCATATGAGTACCTAAGTTTGTATTGAAACTAAAAATAAGAACAAACCTACCTAATGGGTCCTTATGTACACACACCATGAAGATGTTAGGTGTACGAGTGATTTTACAAAAGAGGGATGCACCACTCAAAACATTCATCATACCACCTATTTTAGGGACTTGGTGTCTAATAATACCTATTTTGGGCACCAACAAAGCACAAGGATTTAAGCTCTTGCGAACCAAACCCTCATCCAACAACTTCTTTACTTGAGGAATAAACTCAAGCCCAAGAGGTGTGGCAATGCTAGCAAGTGCCTTTTTACAAAAGAGAAAATGTGGAGGTTGTCTAAGAGGGAAAGTTTCTTTAATGTTTGTCTTTATTGTAAAATGAGTTTCCTTCTTAGCTAAACTCTTGGAGGAGACACTTACCTCCTTACACTTCTCTTTAACCACTAATGGTTGTCCTTCTTCTTGGGGGTAGATTTCTTCACTAGATTCTTCCCCTTTTGCTTTTTCACTTTCACTAGAGGAAGGTGAAGTAGTAGCCTCATCTTGGCTACTATAAATGTCTTGGCCCCTCATAATCATGGTTTTTGTGGTGGGGCATTGAGAAGTAATGTGTCCTCTTCCAAGACATTTAAAGCACTTTATAGAGCTAGTTTTCTCTTGCATACTAGCCTTAGGGGCTTGCTTTTCTATTGTCTTCCCCTTATCATCTTTGGGCTTAGAAGGTGTCACCCCTAAGATGCCTTGACCTTGGTCTTTCTTTGGATAAGAGTGAGAGCCATAAGATTTTGAAGTAGACTTCTTTTTAAGTTGTTGCTCTACCCTTATTTCCCAATCTAAGTTAGCCTCTACATTGTCCTTCCCATGGAAGTATGAGAGTTTAATGTTAGCCTCTTGAGGCTTTCTTTCCTTTTCTCTTCTATGGGAGTGAGGTCTAAGATGTGACCTATGTCTTCCTTCATAATAGCCACGAAGTTCTTCACTTAGGCTTTTGCAAGAGTTATGACTACTATAGGAGGCATGTTTTTCTCTTTTCATTTCTTTCATTATTTTTCTTCTTTCTTCCTATTTTATTTTCTTTCTTTCATCTTGACTTATTTCTTCCACTCTTTTTTTTCCTTTTTCTTTTCTCTCTTGTTTTTCTTTCCATAACTTGAGGGAACTCAACTCATCTAAGATTCTAGATAAAGGGTCTTTATGACTAGTACCCTCGCCATTAACACTAGATGAATGATGACTCATGTTGGTTCCTAAGTTGTGGTTCTTTCTTGTTGGAGGTTTGAAAACAAATGGTAAAAGAAACTATGGTTGAAACTAGCCAAAATAAACACTAAAAGAGGTGTGAAAGATAAGGGAAAAAACTAATTGGTAAAATGCAAGCTATCTAGGCGGTTGGACAATGGAAGGTAAAGGAAATAAGCTATGAAAGTAAGCAAGAAAAGTAAACTAGGTGAATCGTAAGAGTGTTTGGATGACCACATTCAAGGTTCCCAACAAAACACTCACTATCCTAAGGAAAAATTGCCTAAAATTATTACACACAATTGGAAGTTTGGTAACCTATTGGAGGCTCCCAACACACTTCCAATGAAAGGCCTTTTGTTACAAAACTTGAAAGCAATGAAGGTAAGTAAATTGCAAATTAAAAAATTACAAAATGTCCGCAATTTTGGTGGTTGTTCTCTCTTTGGTGATTCACTCAATTTGGAGTACTTCTTAGTCCAATAGCTCTTAAGGTGGTTGGCCCCTTGCTTCTTGACTCAAATTCTTCAAGGGATGACACCAATCCTCCTTTCCAATTCCCTATATGGCAACTCACAAACAAGGAAACAAAGAGACAAGCAATAACCAAAGACCAAAAAAAAAATGAAATGAAAGCTAAATCAATGGAGTTTTAACAAGACAATTTTTCAAGGATTATTCAACAATTAAAGCAATGAAAAGGACATAGAAGCAAGCTAGGACTAAAAGAGAAACTTAGAATGGCTCTAGAGTAGAGTAAAAAAAAACTAAAAAAAAAGACTCAACAAACCTCTAGCTTTGGCACTTGTCTTCACACTAATTTTAAATTGAAATTTCCAATTATAGAATAAATTTTGAGCCAAAACAACAAGCACACTTACCTTTCACCTTTTTTTTTTCTAGATACTAAATTTCCTGCCAACTTGTGTGATTTTTAGTATTTTTTTATTTTATCCAAATCACTTGTTTCTTTTTTTCTAACTTTTTTCCAGATGTCTAGAAAATTCAGAAAAAATTTCAGCTCAAAATTCGAAGTAACCAATTCTCAATAACTTTTACAAGTTTGTATGTCCAAGCTGCTAGCACCAGCGATTTTGTTTTTTTTTTTAAGCATGATATATTGATTGCCTTGGGCTTACTTTCAACCTTCCTATGTATGTTGAACTCACTAGTATTGTTTACCAAAGTTTTAGGAGTTCAATATTCACTTAGGATCAACATTTCAGCCAGCAATTCAATCACCAAAACTCAAATTCACAATAGACACAATCATAAGGAAACCTAAAAGTTCAAGAAAAGGTTCACAATCAAAGACTCTCTAAGAATTTTGCATGAACATGTTAAGGACTAGTTAACATGAAAGATTTGACTCAAATCAAATAATAGGCTAAGAGAATTTCATACACTCATGAACAAATGAGTTAGACAAAGAAACAAGAAAAATAAAATTCAGCACAACATAAGAAATCTTATGTGACAAGTTTCATGACTAGACATGACTTCTATGACAAAACTATAATAGGTGAACAAGTCACTCTAGATTTTTGAGGTTTTCTTATACTTTAATATTTTTGTAAGAATTTTATGGTTTAGGTTTCAGCCACAAAAAATAACAAGACAAAACTCAAAGGAACCTAAAATCAACACAATTCATTGTTCAAGAACAAGAACAAGAAATTTGAACCATAGAAAATCAAATCTAGCTTCTATAGCAAGTTTAATCGGTGGAAACTCTAAAGAATCATGTTAAAAACATTTAGCACAAGACATGTGAGGAGATACATGGAGAAAAAAAATGAAGAAACAACAGTGGAAGAGAAGGTAAAGCAAAAAATTAATGGAGGTTTAAGGAGCACCTACTTGAAGCTCTTGTGCTCTGATTACCACTTGATGGAAGCTTGCTTGTGGGACTTCTATGGAGGCTGGATCTTTGAGCTTAAATGAGGTCCTTTAATGGTGATTTTCCACCATGGAGATGCAACGGAAGACAAAGGAGAAGAGGTGAGAGGAGGCGCCATCCACTAGGGAATAAGCCATGGAAGAAGGAGCTTCACCACCAAGATAAGCCTTGGATAAGAATCTTGGAAGGATGCTTCAATGGAGGAAAAGAAAGAGGGAGAGAAAGAGAGAGGGGGGGGGGGGGGGAGCACGAAATTGAAGGAATAAAAGAGGGAGAGAAGTGGAACTTTAAAGTATGTCTCACAAGACTCTCATTCATCAAAGTTACCACAAGTGTTACACATGTTTCTATTTATAGACTAGGTAGCTTCCTTGAGAAGTTTTCTTGAGAAAACTTCCTTGAGAAGCTTCTTTGAGAAAACTTCCTTGAGAAGCTAGAGCTTAGCTACACACACCCCTCTCATAACTAAGCTCACCTCCTTGAGAAGCTTTCTTAAGAAGATTCCTAAAGAAGCTAGAGCTTAGCTACACATACCTCTCTAATAGCTAAGCTCACCTCCTTGAGATGAGAAGCTAGAGCTTAGCTACACACCCCCTATAATAGCTAAGCTCACCCCCATGATAAAAAACATGAAAATACAAAAAAAGTCCTTACTACAAAGACTACTCAAAATGCCTCGAAATACAAGGCTAAAACTCTATACTACTAGAATGGCCAAAATACAAGGCCCAAACGAAGGAAAAACCTATTCTAATATTTACAAAAATAAGGGGGCTCATGCTTAGCTCATGGGCTCGAAATCTACCCTAAGGCTCATGAGAACCCTAGAACCTTCCCTTGGATCTCTAGCCCAATCTACTTGGAGTCTTCTACCCAATGCCCTTGCGGGATAGGATTGCATCAGGTAATTGATTACCTAAACATTGTAAACGATTACAGCTTTTTGAAAATAATTGGAACGTTGTAAATTCAATTTGAAAACTTTTTCAAAACAATTTTGCTACTTGTAATCGATTACAACAATCTGGTAATCGATTACCAAAGAGTAAAAACTCTTTGGTAAAAGGTTTTGTCAAAAACTCATGTGCTATTCAAAGTTTTGAAAAACTTTTTAATACTTATCTTGATTGAGTCTTATCTTCATTCTTGAATCTTGAGTCTTGAATCTTGATCTTGATTCTTGAGATCTTGAACCTTGAATCTTGATTCTTGACTCTAGAATTTATTCTTGAGTCTTGAATTCTTCTTGATTCTTATCTTGAACTCTTGACTTGTTCTTGATTTACTTGAGTTGTTCTTTGATTGATCTTTGATTCACTTTAGTTGTTCTTTGATTTATCTTTGAGCTTTTTGTCATTACCTTTGTCATCATCTTTTGTTATCATCATTGTTATCATCAAAACACCTTTGAATCACCTTTGATTCACCATGAAGCTTTGCTTCTACAAACCCTAGGGCCTTCTCTTGCATCTCTGGCCCAATCTTCATGGAGTCTTCTATCCGATACCCTTGGGGGTAGGATTGCATCATGCTTAGCTAAGCTGATCGGGACTTGTTGAGGGATGTTGGTCCTAGGGCTTCTATGGATGCAATTGTTTGAAGCACGATCTTTTGGGAAATGTCAAATTTTGGTTAATTAACGATTTCGAAAAGGCTCACACCAAACTCTCAAGGCTCAAGATCCTACTTAAGGATGAATGAGATTTGTTTGGTTTATGGCTAGCCAAATGACTTAGTTTCCTTTGGTATGCATTTAGCCAAATAACTTAGTTCCTTTAGCCGAATATCGTAGATTATTTGGTGTTTAGTTAACCAAATAACTCAGTTCGTTTAGTCAGATAACTAAGTTTATTTGGTCTATGGGTACTCTGCGTTCCAAGTATAGTCATCCCTTAAAAAGTTAGGGATATAGATTGTTTAGTCTCAGAAATCGACTGGTTTACTCAGTTCTAATATTGGGTAAATAATTGTTTTTATCCCTAAATATGTAATTCGATAAAAATGTTTCCTTGAAAGATAAAAATACAAAATTTAGTCCCCAAAAGTGTAAAAAGTGTGACAAATATATTGAGTCGTTAACTTTTATCTGTCACCGTTAATAAAATAGCCTACATGGCATAGAGGGACAAATTTGTCACTGAAATGATTACCAACGTAGCTATGCTGACTAGATTGGACAAAAATATCAGTAAGATACCATTTTTGGACGTAAATGTCAGTAATTTTTTGTTAGACGAAAATGTCAATATTTTTTTATTGGAGGAAAATGTTAGTATTTTTTTTTTACATAAATGTCGGTACGTTCCATTGGACTAAAATGTCAATAAATTATCACTATTGGATGAAAATGTCAGTAATTTTTTTATTGGACCTAAATATTAGTACGTTTCTATTGGACTAATTTGTTAGATTCGGAATTTCATTTCATATAAGGATAAAATATAATTTTAGGATAAATTTTCATCATTTTTTATCGTTACAAGCATAACATTATAATAATCACTTAAAAAAATATATTGGTAAACATAATTTAAAACAAACATAATAATAACGATAATATTAATTATCAACCATAATTTGTCTGTCACAACAGAAATTATCCAAAATAAACATTGTACTAGTGTACCAATCATTACAAATTTTTTCAAATTATAATAATTAGTCATAATCTACTATAAATAAAAAAATAAGTATATTCCATATTTCACTTCTTTGAATCTTAGCTATTTTATTAATGGTGAAGGACGAAAGCTAACAGTCGGATATATTTGTCGCACTTTTTACGCATTCGGGGACTAAATTTTATATTTTCATTTTTCAGGGACACATTTGTCAATGAATTACGTATTCAGGGACAAAATTAATTATTTACCCATTCCTATTCCCAGAGAGTGGGAAGACAAAAGGTGAAGAAAATATTATATGACAAATATGCTCCTATGTTGAAAATTATAGATAGCCACATCGACAATCATTTTAGTAACAAATTCGTCCCTTTGTACCATGTAGGCTATTTTATTAATGGTGATAGACGAAAATTAATGGTTGGATATATTTGTCGCACTTTTTACATTTTCGGGGTCTAAATTTTGTATTTTCATCTTTCAGGGAATTTTGAATTTGTCAGCGAATTACACATTCAAGGACAAAAGTGACTATTTACCCTCTTGACTGGTCCATATAGGCAGACTTAGAAAGCTTAAGTAAATGATTTAATAGAATATACTAAAATGGATACTTATAATTGCTTCTCACACCTTATTTTTGTGAATAGTTTTTCTAGGATTTATGTGAACAAATTGTTATTTTTTGTAAATAACTTGTATTAAATCAGTTTAAAAAATAAAAAAGATAATTTTTAATGATTTTGTGAAGTTTTAATGTTACAAGGCAATTTTTAGATTAAAGGAATAATGAGTTGCAGACTAAAGCTTGCCACAACAAAAGAGGACCAATGATCAAGTGGGAGAATGTGAAGATTCCCCATAGCAAAGCTCACATAGTCATAGTGAATCTAAAGGATGGAGACCATGATTTGAGCAAGAACTCGTCACAACGAGTATAAATCTTGCCACATTGACAATGGGTAAGAAGCATAAAGAATCAAGTGAAGTGTCTCTTGTAACTGATGAAGTTTCGTTGTAGTGAGTAGTGTACTCACTACAACAAAAGTTTGATGAGGCAGAAAAAAATAATACAATTTCATATCTATTTAAAATAGCTTGTAACATCTTTAAGTGGATCTTTTGTTCATTTCTAGATTTTAGAGATTAGGATTTGCAAAATTCTCTCTCCTTCTCTCTCTTTTCTATCTTATCTTCATTTGTGATCAACATTTTCAAGTTCTTTTTGGATCAATCATGATGCAAATGAGCTAACTTTGCAAGTTATTGATTGAATGAAGTAGGATTCAAGTATTTAATTCTTCATTTCTGATCAATTTTCTTAGTTATGTGATCCTATTCTTATTATTTGCTTAGATGTATGCTTAGGAGTGATCAACCTAGCATTTAGGGATTGAATTGTGTGGAAACAAGTTCATATCCTAGATCTGAATTGGAATTGTGTAAGAACTTCATTTTAGGAATGAAATCACATTTTTGCTTTGTAGATATTCATTGTTCATATTCTGACTTCTAGTTTAAATTACCTAAGGAATTAAGAATTTGATTTAGGAGTCAAGGATTAAGCACTAAGGAATTAGGATTAATTAATTAAGTTGAAGCTTGGTTGCATTTAATTGAGAAAATGATTAGGATTCAAGTTACATATGTAGAATACTACGGATTTCAAATCAACAATGTTTTCTATCTTTGAATTTATTTTTTCGCTCTAAAATTCTTTTAAAAAAACAAGAAACGGTTATATTTTTGCTATAGCGAACCTCAGTCTCGCTATAGTAAAGTTCCTTTTTTGAAAATATAAAACTTGATCCATTCGCCACAATGAATTGACAACTCATTACACCAAATGCTTTTAAATTTTTACTTGTTTTAGATAACACTCTTTGTTGGTTTCCTAGATATTGCACTAAGTTTTTGTGGATATGATACTCAATACTTATAATTTCTTTACTACTAGACAATGTACACTTACCTAGATCACGAGACAACAAGAAATTGGCATCGTTGTTGAGAACTTGTGTCTCAATGTTTAGGAAATTGGTAATTTTTATCATTTATTAGTTATTTTAGATGTTGAAGTTTAAATTTATACTCAATTCAATTATTTTATTCTTTTATACTTATTAGTATACTAATAATTTTTTCTCATTAATAAATTGTTGTTTTTGTAAATAACTTGTACAAAATCATTTCAGAAAATAAAAAGATAGTTTTTAATGATTTTATGCTAAACTTTGATGTTACGAGGGTATTTTTGAGCTTAAAGGGAATGATGAGCTACAAACTTGATCTCACCACAACAGAAAAGGACTAGTGATCAAGTGGAAGAATGTTAAGATTTGGAATAGCGAAGCTACACATTGCTACAACAAATTTGAAGGCTAAAGACCTTGGGTTGAGAAATTACCATCCCTTGCCGAGATCATCTAGTTGTCATCCAACGATGATACCAAGGATGAGGTTGAGGATACCGAGTTAGAGGACTCCAAGGATTCCCTACCTACTACTGAGTCTCCTAGGATAGTGTTGAGGAGGATTAGTACCTTTCCATCGGGGATGGGACCTACTTTGAGACCCACTGTTGGTGTAGAGGAGGCGATGACATCGATCAAGGTAGTGCTTAGGATTCACGAGTCAGAGGAGGAGAAGAATCCAGAGATGATGGAGGAGGCCCCTAAGGAGGCCCTTGGTAATGATCTTCCCAAAGGTTCTATCTAGTTGATATGCTTGAGTTTTGATAGTTGTTAAAGGTTTGGCAAGTGTACCAATTTGTCTTAAGTAGTAAAGTACTCAGAAGTCCGAGTGTCAATTTCCACAGGGACTTTGTTTTGTACTTGTGTTGGATAATTTCCAATTTATAAGAGGAAAAGATAATATGAGGTATAAAAGATAAATTTAACAGAACATGGTATAAAATAATAACTATTAATAGAAAACAAAAGAAATAGTAGGGAATTCAATGAGATGTGAATGTTAGGACCTAGCATGCCTTATTTACCTAACATGTATTATTTGTGATTTTTCTCTATCAATCAGGTGAATTGATCCTACCCACATCTATTAGAATACTTTCCTTTCATGTCTTATGATGACAAGCCTATTTTGCCTATCTATCTCCCAAATGTCTTTGCAAAGAGTCAATAGATAAAATGCATGAAGTTCTAATTCTAGATGCTTGCTTTGATGCATGGGCATAGTGCAATCACTCTATGTCTATCAATGATTTTATTAAGATACCCCTTCCTTTTAGTTCTATTAGAAATTACCCTCTGTCGAGCGACTAATTCCTAAAACAGATGCATGCAAGACCTTTCTTGTATTTCTATTAAGGATTATCCTCTGTCGAGCACCTAACCCCCAAAGATGATGCATGAAATTAAAAGTAAGAAAGGATAATAGGAAAGAAAACACCTATTTGCATTGATAAATATGAAGTGTACAATACATCTTTTGACTTTTATGGCCTGCCAGACCCTAATTAAGGGTTTAGTCTCTTATAGCCATAAGGGGTCTTACACTAGAAAAGGGGTATAGGAACTGATGGAGGAGAAGGAATGGAAAAAGGGAATAGAAAATGATGAAAGAGAAGAAACAATTCCCTAAAGGAGAGTTCTTAGGCTTTAGGTGTGTATTAGAGTGCTTCGTGACTTGGTGTGTCTTTTCTCTTTGGCTTAACTCCCTTTTTATACTTGCTGGAGTAGACTTGGACTTGACTCCCTTTTTATAGTTGATGGAGTGGACTTGGGCCTGATGCCAAAAATCTTCCTTATTTATATTTTTGTTATTTTTCTGAATCTTTTTTATTTTAATCCTTCCTTTTCATATCTGCAAGCCATAAATAAGAAAAATATCAATTCCTATCATTTAAGAAAAAATAACTGCTAAATAAATATTTTTAAAGATATTTTTAATATATTTTTATTATAAAAAATAGCTTATATTTAACATTATCAAAATCCCCCAAATCAAAAACTTTGTTTGTCCTCAAGCAAAATAAAAAATGAGAGCAAGCTGGGAATGTTCCAACACTTTCAATAGCTGCAATTTTTCAAATTCCCTTAGAGCTAGACCTTCTTGCATTTGCCATGATCTTGTAATGGAAGCATAAACAAACATTGAGATAGAATTGGCTAGTAGCGGAAATCAATCAGGTTAACTTGCCTCACTTTTCCTCATAAGGCTTTAGTGTTTCTCTCTGCGCACAAGTGTCTTGGGTGAGTGTTTAAATTTCTACGACCTGCAATTAATGTTCCCAGTTTCGCACTTCATCTCAGTTAAAGTTATTCTGCTTACACTTGGTGGATCACTAAGGACTTTTATTGGCTTGTAATGTGGTCTGGCTAATCAAAGAAATTATGGTTTTTCTAGGATTTCAAAAATAAGGTTATAAGAGAGCATTTATCCTAGAAAAACTTCCACTTATTCAGCCTAGGGTTATTTGTTTTTCAGCCTCAATTTATTGTTCTAGCAACACTTATGGCACCTATTTATTTTTTGCCCTTATTATTCTTTTTTTTTGGATTTATCTCCTTTTTCGATTTTTTTAGGAAAGAAACTTTGGGCTTACAAGCTTTTTTGAGGGATTTTACAAAAAAACATGATTATCATTTTTGGCTCAAATAAGGTGCAAGGGATAAATTATTATCAAAGGTTGCCTTTTTGGCTAAGTGGATGAAAATAAGAAGAAACATGGTCATGATCATTTCCACCTCATGTAATTAATCTAACAGTCTAAGAATGATGTAAAATCAGGAAATTAAAAACAGTCATTCTCTCACAAGTAAGTTTCACACAACTTACCGGGACAAAACAAAGTCGTTGACTTACTGCACAATGATTTCTTTTAGACAGACTAACCTTTTCTCTCTTTTTTGTGATTCATATTTCATTACTTGAACTGATGTTTGCCTTCATGGAGCCAACATTTTCACAAAAATTGGTATGCAACATTTCAAGGGTGTTAGACCTTAATTTCATCCGGGGATGATCATTTGCAAACATTTGGATTCTTGCTAGACGAATTGAGCTGCTTAACACCAGTTGCCTGTAGAAGCAAAGCTTCATGATGAATCAAGATTGATTCAAAGATGTTTTGATGATAACAAAGATGATGACAAAGGTGATGACAAAAAGCTCAAAGGTCAATCAAAGAATGAGTTCAAGATGTTCAAGAAAGAATCAAGAACACTTCAAGATTCAAGAGGAAAGCTGATTTCAAGAATCAAGACTCAAGATTCAAGAATCAAGAGAAGACTTAATCAAGATAAGTATGAAAAGGTTTTTTCAAAAACTGAGTAGCACATGGATTTTTCTAAAAAAATGTTTACCAAAGAGTTTTTACTCTCTAGTAATCGATTACCAAATTATTGTAATCGATTACTAGTAGCAAAATGGATTTGAAAAAGTTTTCAACTGAATTTACAACGTTCCAATTGATTTCAAAAAGCTGTAATCGATTACAATGTTTTGGTAATCGATTACCAGTGCCTTTGAACGTTGAAATTCAAATTCAAATGTGATGAGTCACATCCTTTCACATAAAAGCTTTGTGTAATCGATTACACTGATTTGGTAATTGAATACCAGTGATTGTTTCTAAATAAATCAAAAGATGTAACTCTTCAAATGGTTTTTGACTTTTTCAAATTGGTTTTAAGTTTTTCTAAAAGTCATAACTCTTCTAAATGGTTCTCGTGACCAGACATGAAGAGTCTATAAAAGCAAGGCTTTGTTTTGCATTTTCAATCAATCTTTCTATCAATCCAATTAATCTTATAGAATCCTTTACAAGCCTTGAATCTCTTTGAACTTCTTCTTCTTCTTTGTGCCAAAAGCTTTCCAAAGTTTTCTGGTTTTCTAAACCTTGAAAACTTGTGCTATTCATTCTTTTCATCTCTTCTTCCTTTGCCAAAAAGAATTCGCCAAGGACTAACCGCCTGAACTCTTTTTGTGTCTCTCTTCTCCCCTTTCCCAAAGAAAAAAGGACTAACCGCCTGAATTCTTTTGTGTCTCCCTTCTCCCTTGTCAAAGAATTCAAAACGACACAGTCTGAGAATTCTTTGGATTCTTCCCTTTCCCTTATACAAAAGCGTTCAAAGGACTAACCGCCTGAGAATTCTTTTGTATCCCCATTCACAAAGTATCAAAGGTTTAACCGCTTGAGATCTTTGTCTTAACACATTGGAGGGTACATCCTTTGTGGTACAAGTAGAGGGTACATCTACTTGGGTTGTTGACTGAGAACAAGAGAGGGTACATCTCTTGTGGATCAGTTCTAGTGAAGGGTACATCCACTAGGTTCAAAGAGAACAAGGGAGGGTACATCCCTTGTGGATCTTTGCTTGTAAAAGGATTTTTACAAGGTTGAAAAAAAATCTCAAGGACCGTAGGTCGCTTGGGGACTGGATGTAGGCACGGGTTGTTGCCGAACCAATATAAAACTCTTGTGTGTTTATCTCCTTCTTCCCTACTCTTTTAATTTTCATTATGCATTTTAATTTCCGCTTTTAGTTTTGGTTAAGTTTCTCTTCTACTCCTAATTCACTTAACAACATAGTAAAAGCCTCAGAAGAGTAAATTTTTAATTAGTAAAGATTTAGGAATAATTAATTCAACCCCCCTTCTTAATTATTCTGAGGCCACTCGATCCAACATTGTCATGCAATCCGAAAGGTTTTTTGACGTTTTGGGAAAAAATATGAAAAATACCCAAAAGGAGGGTAAAAGGGTCATTTGGAGGCATTTTTCAGGCCCCTAGGCCCCCTAGAAAACTTAGGAGTGAAGTAACCAACTCGCCTGGGTGAGCAAGGTTACTTCAGGTTGAAGCAACAGCTCACCCAGGCGAGCTGAGCTCGCCTGGGCAAGCTGAGCTCGCTATTCAACCTCTTTCGCTCATTTCCTATAAATAGGCATAAGGGAGCTGAAGTAATGGGTTCAGATTTTCAAACATTGAAAGATTTTGTGAAATTAAGGAGTAGAAGGAGAAAGAAGAAGAAAAAATGAGGCCGAGACGCTTTCGAATCGCACCCATGACCGATTCATATATCGTTCTTCACCATTCTTCATTCGTTCTTCGTTCATCGACCAATTAGTTTTTATTTTGAAGTTTTGAATTCACTCTATGCACCCTTAGGGGTCCCTTTTGTTGCTTTTCAAATCTTCATATTCATTCTTCTACCATCAATGATCTCATTTCTTTGTGTAAAGCGATTTTCGACTGATCATTTGCATCATAATCTCATTTTATCATTGTAAAAAAAAGTTTCAACCAATCATTTGTGCCATAATCTCACTTTATCATTGTAAAATAAAAAGTTCAACCCATCGTTTGTGCCGTAATCTTGGATTATCAATGTAAAATAAAGATTCAACCGGTCATTTACTTTGCAAGTCATCTTTTAATGAGTTTGAAAGTAAATAAGTGAAAACAAAGTTAAAATCAACACATAAACAAGCTTTTGTCCATAAAAATCACTTGAATCCGTTCAAGGTCCAACGCCTTAACAGTTTCTTTTGCTTTTATCGGTTAAAATGAACCTTTCAAAAGTTTAAAACCGACCCTACGTTTAATTTTCTTGCTTTTAAAGAGCTACGTAGGTCTGAGTTCCTCGTCGCATTTGAGGATACGTAGGAGCAAGGTCGTGCTCTTGTCGACCCCAAAAGATAAAAAAACATAAAAAATGAAAAATAAATAAATTTTGAAGTCATGTTTTGCACACTTGATAAAAGGTTGTCGTCCCTTGTGACGGACGTATGGGGTGCTAATATCTTCCTCGCACGTAAACAACTCCCGAATAAATGTTTTCCTAGCGTTTTCTTAAAATTCGTAGAGCCCCTTGTTGGTTTTTCTAACGTTTTCCTCGAATAAACATTGGTGGTGACTCCCGTGCATTTTCCTTCCCTGGAAGATGCACCCTTGAGTCTCGCTCGCCCTTCCGCCGAAGGGTAGGTTGCGACAGTTGACGACTCCATCGGGACCTCTTCTGTAGAGAGTTAAGCCATTTAATCTGTGTGCAATATTTATCATGACTTTCTCCTTGCTTTGTTTCCCTTTCTTTCTTTTATCATGACTCGTTTGTCCAGTATGTTTCTCTTTGTGCTATCAGCTACGTGCTCTCACGCATGTGTACTCATACTATGTCGCCACTCGTGCATTGCATGGGTCTCGTCATTTCGTCACGGGAATTCAGAAAGTTCGCATCACCTTTTTAAATGCATGCATGGGGCACCATGGTAATGACTGCGAATGAACCATGATGCCTAATGCATTATGGGTAAAAAGGGATGGTCTTCTGGGCTCCTGTGTCTGTAAATAAAATGCATTTTTGTCATGCATAGCATAAACATTCCCCCATGCATTCATCATATTTCCTCCATGATGGGGTGTCGAAGTATTGATCAACAGTGTTTCTCATTCTAGCAAACATGGGATCAAATTAAGCACCCTCTTTTAAGAAAAGGTTCTATCATGTCAAAATCAAGAGCCTATAAGTAGCCAGTTTGCAAGAGCTAGGGTAGTGGATGGGTCAACTCAATCGTCAAGCCTTTCGCAAGACATATGGAAAGATCTAGGATTTAGCTATGATAGAAGTGTTTGTTGAAGCCATTGCATCCCTCGCTCAATATTATGACCAGCTGCTAAGGTGCTTCACGTTTGGGAACTTTTAGTTAGTACCTATCATAGAAGAGTTCGAAAGGATATTGGGATGCCCGCTAGGAGGAAGGAAGCCGTATTTGTTTTCTGGGTTGTACCCCTCCATGGCGAGAGTGGCAAAGGTGCTTAAGATCTCGGCGCAAGAATTGGACCGAGTGAAACAAAATAGAAATGGGGTGGTCGGAATCCCAAAGAAGCACTTGGAAGAGAAAGCGAAGGCTTCAACGGATCAAGGGGAGTGGACTTCATTCATTGATGTTTTATGACTTTTGGTGTTCGGGGTCATCCTCTTTCCAAATATGGATGGGCTAGTGGATCTAGCGGCGATTGATGCTTTTCTTGCTTATCACCACAACAAGGAAAGTGTGGTCATTGTTGTTTTGGCTGATGCCTATTACACGTTCGACCAAAGATGCGAGAAGAGCAGCGCGAGAATTTTCTGTTGCATGCCTGTTCTTTATGTATGGCTGGTCTCTCACATTTTTCACCATGAAAGTAGGCCCGTCTGTCCCCTACAAGGTCATCGCATGTGTGCTGAGAAAGGGAAAGCAAATTGGGAGCAGCTCTTGGCGGGTATGGTAGGGTCGTCCGTTAATTGGTTCCCCCGATGGAAGGAGGGAGGGGTTGGAGTTCTGTGCTCATGTGAAGGGTTTCCAAACATCCCCTTGATGGGAACGAGGGATTGTATCAATTATAATCCCATGCTTGCCATAAGACAAATAGGCTACCCCATGAGAGGAGCGCCATCAGAAGAGAGTATTGTGCCTTTCATCGCACTAGGTTTCAGTGACCCCAATGCAAAAATGCTTCAAAGAGTTCGAAAATCATGGAATGCGGTGCAAAGGAAAGATAAGGAGCTTAGAGGAAGCAACTATGGAATTATTGGCGGATACCATCGATGGTTGAAGGCTCGGACACAAGGGATAACTTGGCTCCCAAAGCTAAAGAGTTCAAGTGGGGAAGAGGCTGAAGTCCCTGAGGAGAGTGAAGAAGTGCAAGCATTGAAAGCGGAACTTGAAAGAATGCCAGTGGTCAAGGAAAATTTCAAGATGACAACCATTAGGGTCAAAAAAGAGTGTGACAAGCCAAGGGATGTCAATGTGGCCACAGCCGAAGCATTAGAACGAGAAACGAAGAGGGCCCAAAAAAAAGAATGGGGCCGAAACAAGTTCCGAGGGGCAGCAACAACAAACTCAAGCTTCAAAGGGTTGTTAGTCGTCTTATACGAATAACTTTTGTATAGAAAACTTTTGCAAAAATATGTATAGTTTTCCCCAATTTATAGCTCTTTTGTAGGAATTGTAAATAAACTTTGTTGTGCTTTGATCTTTGTCATTAGGGTCTCTTTTATTGGAATTAATGTTAAAATCTGTACAATTTCAGGTAAAAAGGAGCTAATTTCTTGAAGTGCCAAAGTGACGTATCCATCGCTAAGCGCGGCTTCAGCGCACTTAGTGTGAAGAAGGAATTTGGAATTTGGAAGAGCACCTGTATCGAAGCAGTGCGCTAAGCGAGTTGTCCGTCTCTTGCCAGGCTTAGCGCAGTATTGGCGCCAAGCCCAAATCCACTTACTTGCGCTAAGAGCAACAGTGGCGCTAAGCGCGACGGTGCGATTTCAGAGCCTATTTAAAGCCTAAATGGTCAGAATTAGGGTACGAAATTATTACGCTCTTGCCCAAAATTTTACACAGACTTTGGAGAGTGAGCTCTAAAGATAACAGAGGAGAGGCAGCACAACAAAGAGCCTAAGGTTCATCTTTGAGAGAGATTAGAGAGTGTTTGAGTGATTGTGAGGTGCCAAGAAGAGGAGGGATCCCCCTTCCCATGTAAGCAGCAATTTCTCTGTATTCTCTGTCTAATTGTAGAAAAGGCCTCCTTATTATGGCTTGCTAAAACCTTAGTTGGGTATTTCTAATGAACAATTGATGTAAACACTTTTCATATCTAATTAAGTGTGTTTTATGTGTTCATTGCTTCTATCGATGCTTTATTGTTGCATGCTTTTGGTCTGATCACCCATTGGTGTGTACTGTTTGGAACTTTAGCACTGGGAAGTGTACTGTTTCCTTACAACTTGATAGAGCAGGGCTAGATAACTGCATTGCTAGGGATAGATTGCAGGCTTTTTTTTTAGTTTTTAATTATGTTGTGATTATAATGCTGTTTAAATTAAGCCTAGTCCAACAAGAGAGATCTGAGGACGAAGCTTGGTTTAAATTAGTCTAAACTTATGAGGGATTGAAGTTTAGTACTTTAGTCTTCAGCATAGAACACAAGAACATTCTTAATTAGAGAAATATTTTTATATGCATCAACTCGTTTATTAGAAAGACCCAACGTTTTTAAACCACTGATGTCACTTTTAATTTCTTGCGTTTACTGTTTTTCTAATTAGGATATATCATATTTTTACTTCAATTCACAATTATTATTTTCTGTCAACAAAATGCCTAATTATTGAACAAAGCTTTGCCAAATAAACAAGTTCCTTGTTTTCGATACTCGAATCATTCCATTTTAATTAAATACTTGACGACTCGGTGCACTTTCCTGTAAACCACTTCCGCGTAAAAAGAGTAATTACAAATTTTGGAAAAAGGAACTGTGGAAGAGGGTCAACAAAGTATTTTGGTACCGTTGCTGGGGAAACTTTTTCCATTTGGAAAGTTTAGTTCAGTTTGAAGGCATTAATTCATTATTCTTTGATGTATTAATTTTTGTTTTTGTTAATATTTGTTTAGTTCAGAATTTATTTTCTTCTTGAATTGTTTAATTGTTGTTCCTATTAGTATTTGCATGCGTAGATCTTCTGTAGGTGAATTGGTTCCATTGGATTTAGAAATTGAAGCCACCTTTAGAAGAAACAACGCAGAAAGGAAAAGAAAGCTTTTGCACAACATAACAGTAGCATCAATCCTTGAAGAGGCTCACTTTTATGAGTCATCATCTTCTAATTCACCTACATCCAAGGAATCTCAAACAACAGAATTTGAAGCCGAAGTCATGGCTGAAGAGCAACCTCGACGAGTGACCTTGGAAGATTACTCAAGTACTTCAATGCCACAATATTTCTCAAGTGCTACATGGCCAAAGGTTCAGGAACAAAACTTAACTTACCCACCTTCATTGATCAGCTAATATAGAGCAATTTGTTTCATGGTTTACCAAATGAAGATCCATACTCACACTTGGCAACGTATATTGAGATTTATAATACTGTCAAGCTTGTCGGTGTACCTGAAGATGCTATTAGGCTCGGCCTATTTTCATTTTCTTTAGCTGGGGAGGCTAAGAGATGGTTGCATTCATTCAAGGGCAACAGTTTAAAGACCTGGGATGAAGTTGTTGAGAAGTTTCTAAAAAAATATTTCCCAGAGTCTAGAAAAATATTTTGAGTGAGGCATTAGAAAGATTTCGTAGCTTGCTGTGGAAAACTCCCACTCATGGTTTTTCAGAGCCTATACAGTTGGACATCTTCATTGATGGGTTACGACTGCAGTCAAAGCAATTACTCGACACTTCTGCAGGAGGAAAAATTAAGTTGAAAACACCTGAAGAAGCCATGGTAAACCTTTACTTACTTGACACTAAGTAAGTTGCCAACTCAATTGCATGCTAGTTAACCTTTACCTTCATCTGTTTTGCAGGTTACAGGTTGCACACTTTGTGGTGGAGCTTATGGGTCAGGCCTGTGTATTCCCACTGAAGAAACATCTCATGAAGTTAATTACATGGGAAACCAGCCTAGACAAAATTTTAATGCAGATGGATTTTTTGGATTTCAACATGGCTAACCTTACCAGCAGCATAATCAATGGAGAAATCGCCCTGGTAATCAGTTCAATAAAGACCAGAGTGTGGAAGCAATGACTTCCAAGATTATTTTGATGATGCCAAAGAATCAAGAGTCAAGCAAAATCCAAAGATTCAAGAATCAAGTTTCAAGAATCAAGATTCAAGATTCAAGAATCAAGATTCAAGAATAATCAAGATCAAGATTCAAGAATCAAGAGAAGACTCAATCAAGATAAGTACTAATTTTTTTTTTCAAAATATTGAGTAACACAAGAAGTTTTCACAAAATCATTACCAAAGAGTTTTACTCTCTGGTAATCGATTACCAGAAGGTAGTAATCGATTACCAGTGTTTTAAAACGTTAAGATTTCAAATTTCAAGAGTTATAACTTATGTTTAAACAGTTTTAAAGAATTTTAAACTTGTGTAATCGATTACACAATACTTGTAATTGATTACCAGAGCTTCTAAATGTTTTAATTTTCAAAATTCAAAATGAAGAGTCACATCTGTTGATGTGTAATCGATTACACCTTAATGATAATCGATTACCAATGACTGATTTCGAAAAAATACATTTCCAAAAGTCACAATTCTTCAAATGACTTTTTAAGCTCTGATACCACTTGTTGGATCAAGTGGCCTTGGAATAATTAAGAAGGGGGAATTGAATTAATCATTAATGTGACTTGACTAATTAAAAAATTATCCTTCTTAACGTTACTAGATTCAACTAGGCTTTTACTACTAAGCTAAGAAAGTAAAGACCAGAAATAGAAACTTAACCAAAAGTAAAAGCGATAATTAAAAGTACATAGCGGAAATTAAAGAGTGTAGGGAAGAAGAAGACAAACACAAGATTTATACTGGTTCGGCCACAAATCGTGCCTACATCCAGTCCCCAAGCAACCTGCGGTTCTTGAGATTTCTTTCAACCTTGAAAAATCCTTTACAAGCCAAAGATCCACAAGGGATGTACCCTCCCTTGTTCTCTTTGAAAAACCAAGTGGATGTACCCTCCACTTGAACTTATCCACAAGAGATGTACCCTCTCTTGTTCTCAGTATAACAATCCCCAGGTAGATGTACCCTCTACTTGTACCACAAAGGATGTATCCTCCAATGTGTTGGGACAAAGAATTCTCAGGTGGTTAGTCCTTTGAATCTTTGTAAGGGGAAACAAAAGATATCTCAGACGATTAGTCCTTTGAAATCTTTTGTTTAAGGGGAAGGGAAGAATCAAAAGAATTCTCAGGCGGTTAGTCCTTTGAATCTTTTGTAAGGGAAAAGAGAGACACAAAAGAATTCAGGCGGTTAGTCCTTCGTTCTTTTGGCAAAGGGAGAAGAGAATGAAAAAGATGAATAACACAAGTTTTTGAACAAAGAAATTTTCTTGGAAGAGAAAGTGTTGATCAAAAACTTTTAGAAAGATCAAGAGAAATGAATCAGAAAATTCTGTAGAAAGAGATGAAAGAAGATATTGAAAGATAGATTGAAAGATAGATGATATATGATACATGATTATAATTAATTGAAACTCATGCCAAGAGTCACAAGCTTTGAGTTGAGTCATCAAGAGAATATAAATATGTGACCATGGCATGAGTTTCAAAAAATCATCCTTCAACAACCATATTATCAATCATCTTTGAATCATCTATCTTTTACATCATCTTTCAACATCCTTGAATCTATCTTTCAACATCTCTCAATATCTTCTTTCATCTCTTTCAACACTTTCAACAAAACTTTCTAATTCATTTCTCTTCATCTTTCTAAAAGTTTTTTATCAACACTTTCTCTTCCAAGAAAAGTTCTTTGTTAAAAAACTTGTGTTATTCATCTTTTTCATTCTCTTCTCCCTTTGCCAAAAGAACAAAGGACTAACCGCTTGAATTATTTTGTGTCTCTCTTCTCCCTTACAAAAGATTCAAAGGATTAACCGCCTTAGAATTCTTTTGATTCTTCCCTTCCCTTTAAACAAAAGATTTCAAAGGACTAACCGCCTGAGATATCTTTTGTTTCCCCTTACAAAGATTCAAAGGACTAACCCCCTGAGAATTCTTTGTCCCAACACATTGGAGGGTACATCCTTTGTGGTACAAGTAGAGGGTACATCTACTTGGGGATTGTTATACTGAGAACAAGAGAGGGTGCATCTCTTGTGGATCAGTTCAAGTGGAGGGTACATTCACTTGGTTATTCAAAGGGAACAAGGGAGGGTACATCCCTTGTGGATCTTTGGCTTGTAAAGGATTTTACAAGGTTGAAATAAATCTCAAGAACCGCAAGTTGCTTGGGGACTGGATGTAGGCACAGTTTGTGGCCGAACCAGTATAAATCTTGTGTTTGTCTTCTTCTTCCCTACACTCTTTAGTTTCCACTGTGTACTTTTAATTATCGCTTTTACTTTTGGTTAAGTTTCTATTTTTGGTCTTTACTTTCTTAACTTAGTAGTAAAAGCCTAGTTGAATCTAGTAACGTTAAGAAGGATAATTTTTTAATTAGTCAAGTCACATTAATAATTAATTCAATCCCCCCTTCTTAATTATTCTGAGGCCACTTGATCCAACATAGGATGGGCTACCTAACAGGCCACAGCAACAAGGGCCTAGCTTATCTGAGAGAACAAAAAATCTGGAACAAAATCTTGCTCAGTTTATGGAGGTGTCATTGACTAAGCATAAGAGCACAGAGTCAGCCATAAAAAATCTAGAGGTCCAGGTAGGGCAGCTAGCCAAACAGCTTGTAGAAAAATCTTCAAGTACTTTTGGAGCTAACACTAAGCAGAATCCAAAAGAAGAATGCAAGGCTGTGATGACCCGAAGAAGGAAGGTGACCATGGAGGAGGAAAAGAAGAAGGAGAAAATGGTGGAGGATGACAAACAACAGCTGGTAATTGAGCCAGCACCTGAATCAGTGCAACCCTTTTGTGAACTTATAGAGTAAGAAGAAGAAGAGGAGGGTGAACAGAGGAGAGAGACACCAATAAATTTTAGTGAAAAATAAATAAATGAAAAAGAAAAGAAGGAAAAAGAAACAGATAATGAAAAAAATGAAAAAGAAAAAGAGAGAAAAGAAGAGAAGAAAAAGAGTACGAGTGAGATAACAAGAGAGAAAAGAAAGGAAGTAGCTTCTGATGAGGGAAAAGAGGTGTCATACCCTTTGGTACCTTCCAATAAAGACAAGGAACATCATCTGGCGAGATTCCTTGATATTTTCAGGAAATTGGAAATTACTATGCCTTTTGGAGAAACTTTACAACAAATGCCGCTCTACTCTAAATTTCTGAAGGATATGTTGACAAGGAAGAACAAATACATTCACAGTGAGAATATAGTAGTGGAGGGTAACTGCAGTGCAGTCACTCAGAAGATCCTTCCACCAAAGCATAAAGACCCTGGGAGTGTGACCATTCCTTGTTCAATTGATGAAGTCTTGGTGGGAAAGCTCTCATTGACTTGGGAGCCAGTATCAACTTGATGTCACTCTCCATGTGTAGAAGGTTGGGGGAGTTGGAAATAATGCCTACAAGAATGACTTTACAGCTAGTTGATCGCTCCATAACCAGACCCCACGGTGTTATTGAAGATGTTTTGGTTCAGGTCAAACATCTTATCTTTCCTGCAGATTTTTTGGTTATGGATATAGAGGAGGATCCTGAAATTCCCATAATTTTGAGACGTCCTTTCATGTCCACCGCCAGCTGTATAGTAGATATGGGGAAAGGCAAATTAGAACTGAGTCTGGAGGATCAGAAAATTTCATTCGACTTATTTGAAGCAATGAAGCACCCAAGTGATCAAAAAACCTGCTTTGATGTGGAGAAAGTAGAAAAGGGAGATAGAATTAGCAGCTACAACCATGGTACTGTATTCCCCTTTGGAAAAAGTACTGAATAATCATGTAGAATGTCTGACCAAGGAAGAAGAACATGAAGTGCAGGTTTGTAAGAGTTAGAGGATGTAGGAGAAAATTCTGAGAGACATACTATGTTTGAAGAAGAACAGTGGACAAATAGAAAAACCCAAATTGGAATTAAAGACCTTGCCTGCATATTTGAAGTATGTATTCTTAGAGGACAATGAAGCCAAACCAGTCATCATTAACATCTCTTTGAAGAAGACAAAAGAGGATCAGCTAGTACGGATTTTGAAGAAACACAAAGCAGCGAGTGGATGGCACATCTATGACTTAAAAGGGATCAGTCCATCTTACTGCATGCACAAAATTAATATGGAAGCTAATTACAAGCCAGTGAGGCAGCCTCAAAGACGATTGAACCCGATCATGAAAGAAGAGGTGCGCAAGGAAGTACTTAAATTGCTGGAAGCAGGACTCATTTATCCTATCTCAGATAGTGCATGGGTTAGCCCTGTGCAGGTTGTTCCCAAGAAGGGAGGTATGACAGTGATTAAAAATGAGAAAGATGAATTAATATCCATAAGGACTGTCACTGGGTGGAGAATGTGCATTGATTACAGGAAATTAAATGATGCCACTCGGAAAGACCATTATCCACTTCCCTTCATGGACCAGATGCTTGAAAGACTTGCAGGGAAGTCATATTACTTTTTTTGGATGGATGTTCTAGTTACAATCAGATTGTAGTGGATCCCAAAGATTAAGAAAAGACAGCTTTTACTTGCCCGTTTGGTGTATTTGCTTATCGGCGTATGCCTTTCGGTCTGTGTAATGCTCCGGCTACATTTCAGAGGCGCATGATGGCAATTTTTTCTGATATGGTAGAGAAATGTATCAAAGTTTTTATGGATGATTTCTATGTCTTTGGGTCATCTTTTGATGGTTGTCTATCAAATCTGAAAAAAAATGTTGTAGAGATGTGAAGAGTCTAACTTGGTGCTTAATTGGGAGAAATGTCACTTCATGGTTCAAGAAGGCATAGTGCGGGGGCATAAAATTTTAGTGAGGGGAATTGAGGTGGACAAGGCAAAGATAGATGTCATTGAGAAACTTCCCCCTCCAATGAATGTCAAAGGAGTGAGAAGTTTTTAAGGACACGCCGGGTTCTACATGAGGTTTATAAAAGATTTCTCAAAAGTAGCCAAACTACTCAGTAATCTGTTGAACAAAGATGTTGCTTTTGTGTTTAATGAAGAATGTATGGAAGCATTTAATGATCTCAAAGCCAGACTAGTATCTGCCCCGGTGATTACAACACCAGATTGGTGACGAGAGTTTGAATTGATGTGTGATGCAAGCGATTATGTTGTAGGTGTTGTGCTTGGACAGAGAAAAGGCAGGATTTTTCATGTATATATTAGGCCAACAAAGTTTTGAATGATGCACAGGTAAACTATGCCACCACAGAAAAAGAAATGATGGCAATTGTCTATGCACTTGAAAAGTTCAGATCTTACATGGTAGGATTAAAAGTCATCATCTAAACTAATCATGCAGCTATTAAATATTTGCTCAACAAGGTCCATTCTAAACCTCGATTGATAAGATGGATTTTGCTACTGCAAGAATTTGATTTGGTAATTCGAGATAAAAAAGGATCTGAAAATGTTGTAGCAGACCATCTGTCACGATTGGTCAATGAAGAAGTCACTTTAAAAGAAGTAGAGATTATAGATGAATTTCCTGACGAAGCCCTGTTCAAAATTAATGAAAGACCTTGGTTTGCTGATATGACCAACTTTAAAGCAGCATAAATCATCCCCAAGGACCTAACTTGGCAACAAAGGAAGAAATCCCTACATGATGCTCGATTTTTCATATGGGATGATCCGCATTTGTTCAAAATAAGAGCTGACAACCTTCTCCGAAGATGTGTGACAAAGGAAGAGGCCAAAGACATATTATGGCACTGTCACAACTCTCCATGTGGCGGCCATTATGGTGGAGATAAGACAGCAGCCAAGGTTTTGCAATCTGGGTTCTTTTGGCCCACACTATTCAAGGATGCTCACCAACATGTGCTACATTGTGACCAATGTCAGAGGATGGGGGGCAACTCAAAAAGGAATGAAATGCCTTTGTAGAATATTATGGAGGTTGAGGTATTTGACTGCTGGGGGATTGACTTTATAGGCCCTTTCCCTCGTCCTTTGGAAATGAATACATCCTAGTGACTGTAGATTATGTGTCTAAATGGGTTGAAGCAGTGGCCACCCCACATAATGATGCTAAGACGGTAGTGAAGTTTCTAAAGAATAACATTTTCTCACGATTTGGGGTGCCCAGAATTTTAATCAGTGATGGAGGCACACACTTTTGCAATAATCAGCTACAGAAGGTGTTGAAACAATATAGTGTAACACACATGGTAGCATCACCCTATCACCCTCAGACTAATGGTCAAGCGGAAGTGTCAAATAGGGAATTGAAGAATATTTTAGAGAAGACAATGGCTTCTACCAGAAAGGATTGGTTGCTCAAACTGGATGATGCTTTATGGGCATATAGAACTGCATTTAAGACTCCAATAGGCTTATCCCCATTTCAAATGGTGTATGGCAAGTCTTGTCACTTACCAGTGGAAATGAAGCATAAAGCATATTGGGCTTTAAAATTCTTGAACTTTGATGAAGCTGCATCTAGAGAGCAAAGGAGGTTGCAACTATTGGAGTTGGAAGAGATGAGATTAACTGCATATGAATCGTCAAAGTTGTACAAAGAGAGGGCTAAAAAGTATCATGATAAAAAGCTACTCAAGAGGGATTTTCAGCCAGGACAATAAGTGTTGCTTTTCAATTCGAGGCTTAAATTGTTTCCTGGGAAGCTCAAATCTAAATGGTTCGGACCATTTACCATCAAAAAAGTCCGACCATATGGAGCAGTGGAGCTTTGTGACTCTCAATCTAAAGATCCCTACAGAACATGGGTGGTGAATGGACAAAGGCTGAAGTTGTACCATGGTGGAACCATTGAGAGATTAAACATTGTTCTATACTTTCAAGAACCATGACAAAGAACGATGCGTCAAGCTAATGACGTTAAACAAGCGCTTGCTGGGAGGCAACCCAGTCATTTATTTTTAATTTTGTTTTGTTTGCATTGAGTGTAGTGGATTTCTTGTGATTATGTGTGATTTCAGCTTGATTAATATTGAAAAAGAGGGTTCATAAGCTTTTGTGAAGAGGTGAACAGAAAAAGAACTTAGAAAATTTTTCAGTTCTTCACTCGCTAAGCGCGCCTCTCGCGCTAAGCACCAAGTCTTGACGCACTAAGCGAGCCCTTGCTCGCGCTAAGCGCTTAGACCCTTGATTAGTTGTTGGATGGTAGCACTAAGCGTGCCTCGCTGTGCTAAGCCCAATTATCTCTCTGGAATCTGAATTTCTCGAATTGGGCTTAGCGAGGTGATGCGCTAAGCGTAATTCCCTCTCTGTTTTGGAAACCTTTGGAATAGCGCTAAGCGCTAAGCGCAAGCCATCACTGCATGGAGGAGCATGTTTATGCGCTAAGCCCAGATTGCAGGACCAATTTGAGCTGCAGGAAGCGTTAAGCGCAGGTCCTCCTGCTAAGCCTAAAAACCTCTCTGGAATTTGAAATTTGTGAATTGGGCTTAGCGCGAAAGGTCACACTAAGCACTTGGGCCTTAAAATCCAAACGTCATGTTGTCACGCTAAGCGTGGTTGTGCGTTAAGCGCAACACGAAACTGCTAAAATAAAATGGGAACTGTCGAGGAAGTTACCATTTTACACTAAAGAGCATTTTTCTTTCCACACACACTTCTGTGACTCGCCCATTTCTTGCATTCCTTCTGTTCTGTGCATCAAGTCCCTGCATTCCCCACATTTTGCTTCTTCTTTGCAGTTCATACTTCACAATCCAAGTAAGCTTTATTTGTTTTATTTTCTATTAAAGTTGCAAACCGTAGGATAGAGGACTTAGTAGTTTGTAGGTTGAATTTCTGTTTAGGTTTTGTGTTATTAGGTTAGTTATGGTTAGAATAAACTTAGGGTTTCATTGTAGGAGTAATGTAGTTTGGTTTAAGGGATTAATAGAGGCCTTAGTCGAAAGGGGTGAAAAACCCTTGGGTTTTTTTTTTTGGAAATTGCGATGAACGCGCTAAGTTTTGTGCTACGCTAAGGGAGTTCATCGCTTCTGATGAAGTTTTCTGATTTCCAGATGAACACGCTAAGCGCGGCCCTATCACGTTAAGCACGTTCATCTTCTTTGTTGAGCACCAATGGTGAACTCGCTAAGCGCGTCTGTGCGCTGAGCAAGACTAGTGTTTTAGACACTTAGAAAATTTTCAAAATTTTGTTCAGCGCTAAGCCTGGCTGTTAGGCTAAGCACAATTTCATCTCTGTTTTTCCTATTTGTGGAATAAGGCTTAGCGAACCTGCTCGCTAAGCCTGTGCTATGTTTTTGTGAGGTTGAGCTAAGCGTGCCTTGCTGCGCTAAGCTCAAATCTCCCTCTGTTTGAAAAATTGTGGATTTAGGCTAAGCATGCCTATTGCGCTAAGCTTATTCTGCAGAAAAAGATTTTCTGAGTTCTTTTGCTAAGCGTGTGGCTATCGCGCTTAGCCCATGAGTAAATTTTCACAAGGCACACTAAGCTCGGCTTCTGCACTAAGCGCGCAATCTTATTTTCAGTTTTATTTTTCTGTTTTTCAATTGTGAATTACTCTTGTTTAATCCTTTTTTATTGTCTATTTCTTTTCAGATGGCTTCCCGCAAAAGAAAGGCACCAGCCTCAGCATCTCAGGCCCACTATGATAGATCGAGATTCACATCCCAAGAGGCCTGGGATTGCTATTCTGACATTGTGATTGGCAAGAAGATTCTTCCTGAGAGGAATGTAATGATATATCATACAGAATTTGATGAATTCAAGACTAAGTTGGAAAGAAGGAATTGGCACAAGGAGCTGACCAATTTTCTAGATGGGAGCAACGATGTTGCTTTAGTGAAGGAGTTTTATGCTAATTTGTATGACCTTGAAGATAAATCTCCTAAGCAAGTAAGGGTTGTAGAAGCAAACTTCATTGCTTCATGATGATGAATCAAGATTGATTCAAGGTGTTTTGATGATAACAAAGATGATGACAAAAATCCCATGAGAATGATTTCAAGATTGAGTCAAGAACAATTCAAGAATCAAGAGAGTAGCACATGAAGTTTTCACAAAAGCTTTTACCAAAGAGTTTTTACTCTTTGGTAATCGGTTACCAGTTTACTGTAATCGATTACCAGTGGCAAGTTTTGTTTTCAAAAAGCTTTCAACTGAATTTACAACGTTCCAATCAATTTCAAAATGGTGTAATTGATTACAATATATTGGTAATCGATTACTAGTGTGTTTGAACGTTGAAATTCAAATTCAAATGTGAAGAGTCACATCCTTTCACAAAAATGCTTTATGTAATCGATTACAATGATTTGGTAATCGATTACCAGTGATAAGTTTTGAATAAAAATCAAAAGATGTAACTTTTCCAATGGTTTTCAAGTTTTTCTAAAGGTTATAACTCTTCTAATGGTTTTCTTGACCATACATGAAGAGTCTATAAAAGCAAGACCTTAACTTGCATTTTACATACATTTTGAATACATTGATTTCAATCCTTTACAACCCTTGAGTCTCTTTGAACATCTTCTTGAATTTCTTCTTCTTCTTCCATTGTCAAAAGCTTTCTAAAGTTTTCTGGTTTTCTAAACCTTGAAAACAAAACTGTGTTATTCATCTTTTTCATTCCCTTCTCCCTTTGCCAAAAAGAATTCGCCAAGGACTAACCGCCTGAATTCTTTTTGTGTCTCTCTTCTCCCATTTCCAAAAGAACAAAGGACTAACCTCCTGAATTCTTTTGTATCTCCCTTCTCCCTTGTCAAAGAATTCAAAACGACATAGTCTGAGAATTCTTTTGATTCTTCCCTTTCCCTTATACAAACGATTTCAAAGGACTAACCGCCTGAGATATCATTTGTATCCCCTTCACAAAGTTTCAAAGGACTAACCGCCTAAGAACTTTGTCTTAACACATTGGAGGGTACATCCTTTGTGGTACAAGTAGAGGGTACATCTACTTGGGTTGTTGTGACTGAGAACAAGAGAGGGTACATCTCCTGTGGATCAGTTCTAGTGGAGGGTACATCCACTAGGTTGTTCAAAGAGAACAAGGGAGGGTACATCCCTTGTGGATGTTTGCTTGTAAAAGGATTTTTACAAGGTTGAAAAGAAATCTCAAGGACCGCAGGTTGCTTGGGGACTGGATGTAGGCACGGGTTGTTGTCGAACCAGTATAAAACTCTTGTGTTTGTCTTCTTCTTCCCTACACTTTTAATTTTCGCTGTGCATTTTAATTATCACTTTTACTTTTGGTTAAGTTTTTATTCCTATTCTTTATTTTCTTAACAACATAGTAAAAGCCTAAGAAGCGTAGTTTTTTAATTAGTAAAGGTTCGGTAATAATTAATTCAACCCCCCTTCTTAATTATTCTGAGGCCACTTGATCCAACAAGGGTTAGGGGTCACTTCATAAAGTTTGATGAGAATGCCCTCAACACTTTCCTCAAGACGCCTGTGATTATTGAGGAGGGGGAGAGCCTATCTGCCTACTCCAGGTTTTGTAGACTGAGGCCATATCCATAGGAACTGACAACACGATTATGCATCCCTAGGAGGGGATTTGAGTTAAATACATATGAGCTGCCTTTGAAGATTTTGCAAAAGAATTTGACCACACTGGCTCAGACCTGGAGTGTGTTGTCATTCTCTAACTTGGCCCCTACTTCCCACACTTCTGATATTACATTGGACAGGGCCAGGCTGATATATGGAATAAATCAGAAGATGGATATGAACTTGGGGAACATTATCTCAAGTCAGATTTCTATGATCACACAACATGACTCCTCACGGCTTGGTTTTTCTGCCCTCATCATTGCCTTGTGCAAGGCCAGAGGAGTCACTTCTGATTCGTTATCTTTTGAGAGCCTCAGCCCAACCATTAATTTGGCTTATGTGAAGAAGAATTGTTGGAACCTCGATGACCCCACGGTCACTTTTTGGGGGCCCCACAAGGCTAAGGGCAAGAGGTCTGAGGCTCCACCATCTTTTGATTTCCCTACCTCAGCTCCTTCTACTTCTAATGTAGCTCCATCTGCTCCAGCTTCATCTTTACCAGCTTCAGCTTTAGCCCCAGTTTCTTCCGAACCCTCCACATTCAGCTCTGAGACTTTATTTGCCATGCTGTAGAGCCTGCATAAAGGCCAGATTATAATCATGCAGAGCATGTAGAGCTCAGGCAAGCAACAGCCAGTGCTGAGCATTGAGGAGTTCCTTAGTCAGGTGGCCTGGCTAGGAGTCCAGCCTTCTTCCTTGGGAGGGGGTGAGGCCTCCGCAGCCCAGGAGCTTGTGCCAGAGGAGGACGAGCCCATCCTTCCTGAGCCATTTGTTTATGAGACTGATCCCGCTAGTGCTCAAGAAGAGGTAGCATCACCAGAGCCCATTCCTCAGTCATTTCCAGCTCAAGTTCTTGATGATCCACAACCATCTGCACTAGCATCGGTGCCTGATCAGCCCATTGTTCAGGATCCACCAGTTGCACCGGTGTTGGATCTTAATGAGCATGCACAAGATCATTCCCATGACTTTTAAATTTTTGCATCTTTTGAACAATTATCTTTATTATGTTTTTAGTTTAGTCTATGTTTCTGTTTTAGCTTTTAAATTTCAGTCAATTTTAAACTTCAATATGTTTGTAGTTGTTTGTAGCTTGTGAAAAGCATGATTGAACAGAGAATTGAATGTTATTCAGTGGTTTGACTTTTGATGTGAAACTCAGTGTTTTTGATTGAATTGAATGAAGCAATTGTATGAATTGAGTGAAGTGGAATGCATAGATCTTTTGTCTTGAACAAGCATCCAGTCATCAGAAGAGAAAGAACATGTAATTAGGATTATGACTAAAAATGTTAGTCAGTTTGTTAGATTGATTATGAAGGAATAAGTTAACCGTAACCCGGTGAAAGTGTGATCTTTACTTTGAGAGAAACAACTAACATTGAGTAATTACTTTTGCATGAATCTCTGAATTATGGAATGAATGCATGAACTTGAGGATGATGAAGGCCATGTTTGATTGTAAATAGCCACTTAGCCAAAAAGCTGACCATGTGCATGAATGAATTATCCCTTGCAACCAGTTTGAGCTGAATGAATGTTTGATTGGTTGAACCTTGAGCCTGTACAGATTATCTCATGCTACCTTGTCTTAGGTTGTAGGAGAGAATCATTCATAGAAAAACAACTTGGTTCAAGGCAAATTTGTCCCAAATTTGGGAGAGTTACATTTCAAATCAATTTTTTCCCAAATTTGGGGGAGCTACTGGGTGAGAAAGTGAAATGGTAAGAGCAGAGCAGCACACACAATCAGCTGTGTTAAAAAATAAAAAAAATAAAAAAAGAAAAAACTATAAGTACAAAATAAAAGTGTGTACTGCCATCTAATAAAAGAAAGCTAAGTGAAAAAAGGGGCAAGTAATAGGGTTGGGAATAAAAAAAAAAGTTGATCTATGGATGAATGCTCTCCAAGAATCTGAGCCTTTGCATCCTAGAAAAAACATGAATTGTTTGCAGCCTAGCCTCATTACAATCCTAGAAAAGTCCTTCTGATTCATGTTGTGTGTTTATTTCTGTATGGCATGAGATGACTTGCAAATGTTGAGACTTGTGTTAGTTGTTGATAGTTGAGTAAGCCTAAACTCTTGTGCTTGAGTGAAACAATGACCGTGAGGCTTTGGTTAATGGTCCTTCCTTCATATTTGTCATTCTTACTTGCTTATTTCAGTTGTGAGGCCTAATAAATATGTTCCTATCTCTAAAAGTTGCATGTTTTGTGAAGGGCTATTGATTGAAGTATTGTTTGACATTCATTTCATGTGATTGAATTTTTCTTTGGAAACAAACACAATTTTGAATAACCACTGTAGTTTTGTCACTTGAGAACAAGTGAACTGTTCTTTCTTTGCTAGAGGACAAGCAAAATTGTAAATTTGGGGGAGTTTGTTAGTCATCTTATACGACTAATTTTTGTATAGAAAACTTATGTAAAATATGTATAGTTTTCCCCAATTTATAGTTCTTTTGTAGGAATTGTAAATAAACTTTGTTGTGTTTTGATCTCTGTCATTAGGGTCTCTTTTATTGGAATTAATGTTAAAATTTGTACAATTTCACGTAAAAAGGAGTTAATTTCTTGAAGTGCCAAAGTGACTGTCGCGCTAAGCGAACTCAGTGGGCTTAGCACGTATCCATCACTAAGCACGACTTATGCGCGCTTAGTGTGAAGAAGGAATCTAGAAGAGAACCTAAATCGAAGCAGCGCTAAGTGCGAGATCAACTTGCTAAGTGTCACAACCTACCATTCGGCGGGAGGGCGACGCATGACTCGCGGGATGCGTGTTCCACGAAAGGAATACGCGCGGAGTCGCCACCAACGTTTATTTGAGGAAAACGTCGGAAAAACCGGAAAAGACGCGATCTACGAACTTTTAAGTGAAAGGTTCGGGAGTTGTATTTACGCGTGGGGAAGGTATTAGCACCCCACACGTCCGTCACAAGGGACGGCAGCCTTTAATCGAATGTGCAAACATGACTTTGATTTTTACGTTCCCTTTTATGTCCTTATATCCTTTATACCCTTTTTATATTTTTTTCTCTTTTTTGTGGTCGACAAGGGTGTTTCCCTTTGCTCCTACGTATTCCTCAATTGGGATGAGAAAATCAGACCTACGTAGTTCTTTCTTATGCGTGAATCAAGTGATTCTTTTTACTTGAAAGGTGATCATTTTAAGGCGTTGGACCTTAAAAATGATCCATTTTACTTAGTGATAAATTGAAATGACAAACTTCAAAAGCCTATTTTTTATGGACGAGCTTGACTAGGCGAGTTGATTTTAGCCTTAGTTTCACTTTAGTTATTTAATCAATTCGATTAAGAATGAGAAATCCCAAAGAGAAAACGTCCGATTGATTTTCCGCTTTATTTTGCTAAAAGATGTTTTTTTGATTATTATATTATTTTTTACCTCTTTTTAATTTCCAACGTGGTTACGGCACGACCGAACGGTCGGAATTCATTTTAACCGAAGTTAACGGATAATACAATTCAAACGTTCGGTGGAAATTGATTTTATTTTTAAGTCAAGCGAGAAATGACTTAAGTAAAATGGCTTAAGCACATCAACAGGGGGTATAAAAAGTAAACAAAACGAGAATAAAAATGCACGAAACACAATGTGGACCACCATGGGTGCATAGAATGAATCGAAAAGCTTGGTTCGAGGTACTTACCCGTTGAAGATCGAAGAACGATGAAGAACGAATGAAGAACGTTGAAGAACGGTTGAAACCTTTGCGAAATTCCTCACGGAAAACGTTACGGAAACGTTTCGGAAGCGCCTCGGCTTATATTTTCTTCACGGAAACAATTTTTCCAAGCAAATTCGAAAGAGAGAGAAGTGCCAAAGGGGCTGAACCCTTTTCTTCTTCACTTCCTCCCATATTTATAGCAAAATAGGGGAGGTGGTTGCCGCCCAGCTCGCCCAGGCGAGCCAGGTTGCTTCCTCCAGAAGCAACAGCCTTCTGGAGGAATATTCTGGAGGGCCCAAGTGGGCCTGGGTGCTATTTGCACCCCCATTTTTACTAAGTACACCCCCCTCTACTTTTTTTTGGTGATTCTTTTTTCGTAAAGTTACGGAAACTTACGAATTTCGTAACGATACTTGTTTTCTTTCCGTAATGTTACGGAACCTTGCGGATTACATAATCATCCCCTTTTTGACTTACGGAATGTTACGGAACCTCACTTAATTATGCAACGATGCTTCCATTTGATTTCCGGTGTGTCACGAAAACTTACGGATTGTGCATCAATATTTTTTTGGTTTTTCAGCATGTCCTGGAATTTCACAAATTGCCTAATGATGGGTACCAAGCACCTCACAAGGACCAAAGAAAGGTCGCATGTCATTAAGCAAAGGTCCCCGGACGAAATTAGGGTATGACAGTTGCCCCTCTTTACTTGTCTTTTATTGGAGATAAAAGGAAAGTAAAGATAAGACACTAATTTTGTTCCTCTCGATTTGACAAGAGTCGCGGGTGACCATAAAATCTCCACATGCAAATGACTTGTTGTTCCCGGATTTTCACAAATTGCCTAATGATGGGTGCCAAGCACCTCACAAGGACTAAAGAAAGGTCGCATGTCATCAAGCAAAGGTCCCCGGACGAAAATTAGTGTATGACACTAATTTCGCTCCTCTCGGTTGACGAGAGTCGCGGGCGACCATGAAATTTCTGCATGTAAATGACTTGTTGTTCCCGAAGGAACAAAAGGTGCAGAAGACTATGTCAGCCTCTGCATGCTATCAAGCGTTCTGTCTTACAGATAGCAAAAGAATGTTTATACGGATAACCACTCGGGTATTTCCGCGTATCATCGGGCCCGCCGCCTCTGGATGACACAAGGGTGCAGAATGACCAAATTTTGTCTCTGCTTGTCATCGGGCCCGCCGCTTCTGTATGACAAAAGGGTGCGGATAACCGTAAGGTATCTCCGCGTATCATCGGGCCCGCCACCTCTGGATGACACAAAGGTGCGAATAACCGTAAGGTATCTCCACGTATCATCGGGCCCGCCGCCTCTGGATGACACAAGGGTGCAGAATGACCAAATTTTGTCTCTGCTTGTCATCGGGCCCGCCGCCTCTGGATGACAAAAGGGTGCGGATAACCGTAAGGTATCTCCGCGTATCATCGGGCCTGCCGCCTCTGGATGACACAAGGGTGCATGTCACATGACCTCAGGGTCAGTATGACAAAGATTATGGGGCGGCCGACAAAAGCAAGGCTCTTGCTCCTACGTATCCTCCAATGAGGAACTCAGACCTACGTAGTTCTAGATAATTTGTGAGACTTGAAAAGTCTCCATCGGAAAATGCTGACATCTCCGAAAAGGGTGCAGATGACCATATTGGCCTCTGCTCGTCAATCACACTTGGGGTGACTGAATGACGAGGTGCGGATAACCGTAAGGTGTCTCCGCGGGCTACCAGCTCTTGGGTCATGGCAACAAAAGGCGGTATGGTCGGCAAAAGCGAGGCTCTTGCTCCTACGTATCCTCCAATGAGGAACTCAGACCTATGTAGTTCTGGATAACTTGTGAGACTTGAAAAAGTCTCCACCGGAAGATGCTGACATCTCCGGAAAGGGCGCAGATGACCACATTGGCCACTGCTCGTCAATCACACTTGGGGTCACTGAATGACGAGGTGCGGATAACCGTAAGGTGTCTCCGCGGGCTACCAGCTCTTTTGTCATGGTAACAAAAGGTGGTGTGGTCGAAAAAAGCAAGGCTTTTGCTCCTACGTATCCTCAAATGAGGAACTCAGACCTACGTAGTTCTGGATAACTTGTGAGACTTGAAAAAGTCTCGGTGTTTTCTTCACTAAAATGCAAACGTGCTTTAGTAAAGAGATAAATATTCCAACTGATTAGAGCAGCATACGCTTTTTTGAGTGAAAAACAATGCGTTTACCGGGGAAGGAGAGTCTGCTGATGAAATCCCCCCATAACCTTATCTGAGATTTTGGATGTTAGCATTTTGTTTCTAAATGACCATTTAGAGGAAACACTGGGTTCGACAAAAATAGAAGAAATCCACTCAAAGTGTATCAATCTCGCATAGGTAAGTGTTTCATCCTAATTCCGAACCATAGATATGTCATGACTTGACTTTGCAAATTATTTCCTATCAAATCCAAAATTACATGCGTGATCATGGATCAATAGGGCTTCCCTTGGGAATGGGTTCTTTTAGCGGGTTTTTCGGCTTTTGATTTTTTGGCTTTTTCCTTTTCTGGTTTTGTTTTGCGCGGGGCGAATAAGTCACCGACGCACAGGATTTTGGTTGGTAATCAAAGGGAGAAGACCACTTTCAGGTCGTGGTTTCCTTTCCTTCCTTTTGTTCATTTGGTGACAATTCTGTATTGTTCAGATATTGTCCGGTCCAAAGACCTTTCTGCACATTTCTTCTGGTTTCTTTGACCAGGAGCTTCCTTCTTTTTTACTTTCTCCCATTCTTTGGTTGGGAATTTTCTTTCTTTTCTTTTTTCTTTCTCCCACTCTTTGATTGGGAATTTCCTTTCTTTTCTTTTTTCTCTTTCTCCCAATCTTTGATTGGGAATTTCCTTTCCTTCCTTTTTTGCTTTCTCTTTGATTGGGAATTTCCTTTCCTTCCTTTTTTTGCTTTCTCTTTGATTGGAAATTTCCTTTCCTTCTTTTTTTGCTTCCGAGGGTAAGGTTTATGGTGAGTCAGGATTTTGGCTCAAAGCTTGTAGAATGGCTAGACATGATACATGTCAGGGTTTGGTTTGGTTCAAGGATAAAAAGGGATGCCCCACATTATTTCCATGACACAAATGCAAAAATGATGATTTGGAAATTTTATGCAAAACTGGTTATGCATGCACCTATGCGGACACTCAAGTGTCAAATTTTTATGGTCATGTGATGCTAGGGCTCAGGATTCATTTCCTCTATTTTAGTCAACCCAACGTTTCCAAAATATGTTCTTTTATCAATTTGTGCATTCATCCGAGTCCATTTTGGGCGTCTGGGAAAATCTTCACAGCATTCACCCTTCAGGTGTATACACATTTTTTCAAAAACTAATTATGATCAGTGAATTTTTCCAAAGAAAAGTTGGAAGTCATCTCTTTTCAAAAGCATGTTGGTTTTTCAGCTTGACAACTATTTTTTTCTTTTTTCTCCTTCTTTTTTTTTATCATTATCATTTGTTTATTTCTTTTTCTTGTTTGTTTTTTTTTTCTTCTTCTTTTTCATGAGGTATTTTGCTACCTAAACATGTGCATATTTTTGTGAGGTATTTTTGCTATATACATGCATATCCAAGGTATCTTGCCACCTAAACATACATATATATGTTTTGTGAGGTATTTTTTTGCTACATACACGCACATCTAAGGTATCTCTCTACCTAAACATACAAATATATATTTTGTGAAGTATTTTTTTGTTTACATACACGCACATCTAAGGTATCTCTCTACCTAAACATACATATATATATTTTGTGAAGTATTTTTTTGTTTACATACATGCATATCTAAGGTATTTTCACTACCTAAACATACATATATATATTTTGTGAGGTATGACTACCTTCCCAGGATCATGAGCAACTAGGTGCGTCCTACTATAAAAAGTGATCAAATAACAAGCATAGATTCAAAAGGTACTAGGTTGCCTCCTAGTAGCACTTCTTTAACGTCTTTAGCTGGACGCCTTATGACTTGTCGATCACTGACCTAGTACTTTGCTTACCTTTGGCTTTGGACTTGGTCGTCTATTGGTCGGCCATGTGTCGTAGGCAACGCTCTAACCTTTTTATGGATGAGCTGAGGTGAACTCTCGAGGTGGTGGCGGTGTGTCTATTGCCCGCTACCGGCCATCCCAATGCTGCTGTGGTGTTTCGCCCTGCGCCTGCCTGGGGACGCAGTACTTCTTGATGAAAGCTCGATCAGTAGGGGGCCTGATGCCCTTGCTAGAGGTTACAGGTACTCTGTAGAACTGACAGAGACCCGTAATTAGAGCTTGACAACTCCAAGACCCTGTTGGACTTCTTCGGGTCCACTGGGTGTCTTGCAGGTGCGATCCCTGCAAACAATTGATGAAATCAGAAATCAGTTGAGCGATGTGCATACTTACCTATGATGACATAACCTTGCCGGGGGGGTACGGGCACCCTGTAGGACTGATAGAGGCCCGTAACCAGAGCTGGAAACCCCAGGGCCCTGTTGGACTTTTCCGGGTCCACTGGGTGTCTTGTGGGTGCGATCCCTGCAAACAATAGATGGTATCAGAAATCAGTTGAACTATATGCATACTTACCCATGTCGGGACGACACAGACCAACTGATACTTTTGCAGGGGGAGATTGGCATTGCGGTCGCTGGGCAGAATATTGTTAAGTAGCAATGTCATCTATGTAAGAGTGGTCATGTTGGTGCGCATGATCTGCACTCGTCTCTTTGCAGCGGCACGGGTGAAATCTTGCCCCAGTATGCATAGTAGCAGTGTGATAGCCTCCCTCTCTAGTTGTGCTCGCACAGTTGGCCCTTCTCCAATATCAGGGGGTGGCCCAGGAACCGTTAAAAGGAAACTACTGGTCCCTTAACCGGGAGTGCAAGTCTCGGTTAAGCATTTAAGGACAGAGGACCTTAAATTCTCTTAAGGTGCGGATATGGAGCACACTGAAAATGAGGACACGTAGCCCTCTAAAGGTGAGGGCGTGGAGCCCTCTCAAGGTGAGGGCGTGCAGCCCTCTGATGGTGAGGACATGTAGTCCTCTCAAGGCGAGGACGTGTAGTCCTCTAACGGTGAGGGTAACTAGTACCCAAGGTGAGGGCGTGTAGCCCTCTCAAGGCGAGGACATGTAGTCCTCTGGAGGTGAGGGCGTGCAGCCCTCTGATGGTGAGGACGTGTAGTCCTCTCAAGGCGAGGACGTGTAGTCCTCTCAATGGTGAGGGTAACTAGTACCCAAGGTGAGGGCGTGTAGCCCTCTCAAGGCGAGGACATGTAGTCCTCTAGAGGTGTGGGCGTGCAGCCCTCTGATGGTGAGGACGTGTAGTCCTCTCAAGGCGAGGACGTGTAGTCCTCTCAACGGTGAGGGTAACTAGTACCCAAGGGTCCACCCTTATGAGAAAGCAAGAGATCGACTCATCGAGAGGGCCGGTCATCCCAAATCCACAAGATTTGGACATTAGATGTAGGAAATTTATGCAGTTAACATGATTTTTAGGGAGTCAGATGCATGCAACCTTTGTCGTGAAATTTGGTAAATGCGGACTTCATATGAAACAATGCAATGTAATGGAAAGTTGTACAATGTTCATGACATTCTTTCCCTATTTTGTGATTTTGATTTTGATTTGATTTTTTTTGGAAAACATAGATTGACTGTCCTTTTGAAAGAGGTGATAATTCATGCGACTTTATCCTATCTTTTGCAAATCTCTCCGGGAACTCCCTCAAAGTGTATGTTCTGTTTGATTTAGTCACTTGACCGTTTTGGAGTGACGGGAATGGAGCCGTTTGATGTTTAATCAATCTATTGAAATTCCAAGGCTTGTCTCCCTCTTTTTTTCTTGTTTAAAAACATCGACGGGTGTGAACTTTTGATCTGCCCCTATGTTCACTTAAGGCTCATGCACGATGCCCCTCATTGCCCCAGTGTAAGGCTTTGAGGTACCAATCGTTGTCTTTCATCATGACCTTGTAGGAGGGAACCTATTGGGTGAGAACTTCTAATCTGCCCCTAGGTTCACTTGAGGCTCATGCACGATGCCCCTCATTGCCCCAGTGTAAGGCTTTGAGGTACCAATCGTTGTCTTGTTTTCATAGCCTCATAGTGAGGAAGAATGAAAGAAGGAGTTGATTCTTGCAAAAAGAATTTTTTCAAGGACGAGAAATAGTTGAAGGATTTTTCGATGGACTAAGTCAAATGACTCCTATGTAGAAGCAAGATGTTTTGATGTTTTGATGATGCCAAAGGATCAAGTGCTTCCAAGTTTTATTCAAGACAAGAATCCAAGAATCCAAGAAAATCAAGATATATGATCAAGTTGATCTCTAGAATCTTAGGAAGAAGTTTCCAAATTGAAGAAGCAAAAGGTTTGACCAAGGAATTCTATCCTTTCAAATTGAGATTTGCTCTCTGGTAATCGATTACTAGCAGTTTGAAAATGTTTTAATTCAAATTTTTAAAACCTGTAATCGATTACATAAGTCTTGTAATTGATTACCAGAGGGGATTTTCAAAAAATAATTTCCAAGAGACATATCTATTCAAATGTTTTATGAATGGCCATTCAAATGTTTTAAAGAGAGTTTTCATTGCCCAAACAGTTTTATCCTCTCGAAAGATCAAGAGTTTTTCTGAACTGAAATGTCTTATCCTCTCAAAAAGATTCCTTGGCCAACCACTTGTTTATTCAATAAGGAATTTTTGATTGATCTTCATTTTACAATCTACCTCTTTTACGAGAGACCTCTTCTTCTCTTCTTCTTATTTCTGAAAAGGGATTAAGAGACCGTGGGTCTCTTGTTGTAGAGGATTCCTGAACACAAGGGAAGGGTTATCCCTGTGTGCATTGTTAATCCGAAAAGAGAGATTGATAGTTCAATTGGGGAATAGTCTTTGCATCTTAATTCAACCCCCCTTTTTCTTAAGGTAACTGAGGCCATTTGTCCAACATCCTATTCTTGATAACTCACTTCTCTCTAAAAAGACAAAATGAGGTCACATGAACGTCTATATTTTTACTTGAAAACACAGTCAATCAAATGGCTTTTTATTTTTTATTTTGAAACTTATTTTTTATTTTGAAACTTATTTTTTTTGAACTTTGCTCGTTGTTTTACGGCACCCCCACCAACGTGCAAGATGAGTAATCTCTGATTGAACGGTCTTGGAAGTCAACACTCAGGAGCGCAGGTTGCTTGAGCAAACAGACCAATGGCTTACACCCACATTCCGGTGAAAGTTGAATAAGCAAACATGCGTTTGTGAGAGGATGAGGGACAAAGATATCAACTTTATCCATTTCATTTAACATTGTAGCTGTGGTTTACAATAATGGCATAAACTTGGAAACCCTGATGAGTCATTAGGGACACCTAACAACAGCTTTCAAAATTGCCCCATGTGTGGCATCTCTTGTCAATGTCAGGATTTACACGCAATTCTCCTCAAATTTCAGCCAGCCCGCATCAATTAGACCTTGCACCTTACGCTTCAGAGCCCTACCATGCTCAATGGAACGCCCCGGGGCTTCTCCGTGACAAGCACACGTTGCGTTCAAGTCGTATTCTCAGAGAAATGGAGGTTGATGAACCTTGGCTAGGGTTATGGCTACCATTGAATTATCAAGTAGATATGGGAGCAAGTCAGCATAGGACACTGGAATTGGGGTGAATTCTACAGGCTTTCTCGCTGCAAAATTCACTTCTTGGTTGGTGTTTTTGGTTTGTGCTAAAGGTGGTGTTCGTCATTGGAAGTGCGGTAGACAGACTTTGTGGTAGATTTAGGGATGGCCTTTGTGGATAACTGGGTGGTGGGTAAGGAGAAGGTTTGTTATTGGCTGAGTAAAGATATTGTTGGGTTGGTGGGAAACTTGGCCGTACAGGAATGGCAGTCACATCATGGGTTTCTCCCTCATCCTCACCCTCTTTATTTGCCCCAGTTTTCTCAGTCGTCCTAGTAGGATGATCAAATTTGCCTCTTTTCGGACCCACATCGATCCTTTCACTGGCGAAGACCAAATCCGCAAAGCTTTGAGGGTGCGTAGCCCACCATCTTTTCATAGTAGAGTATCGATAATGTGTCTACCATCACGATCATCGTCTCCCTTTCCATCATTGGGGGTACCACCTGGGCCGCCAGATCCCTCCATCTTTTGGGCATGTTCTTTGAAAGATCCGTCCCCCTTTTTGCAAATGTTCTGTAGTTGCATCCTATCCGGAACCATATCAAAATTGTACTGATACTGCCTAACAAAGGCAACCATTAGGTCCTTCCAAGAATGGACTCGGGAAGATTCCAAGTTAGTGTACCAGGTAACAGCTACCCCAGTAAGACTTTCTTGGAAGGAATGTATTAGCAATTCCTCATCTTTTGCGTATTCCCCCATCTTCTGACAATACATCTTTAGATGGTTCTTGGGACAAGTAGTCCCCTTGTACTTGTCAAGGTCCAGCACCTTGAACTTGGGAGGGGTGATGATATTGGGTTCTAGGAACAACTCTTTTAGGTTAGCAAAGGCATAATCTTCACCTCCTTCAATGGCCCTGAGCCTTTCCTCTAGATGATCCAACTTTCCCATTTCTGCCATAGCATGAGGGTTTTTACTTGTCGTGGAATGCAAGAGGTGTAGTTGTGGGTGATACTGTGGGCCTTCCAAAGGGTTTTGTAGGGGTATACCACCAACTGCTTGCCCTTCCGTGGCATATCCGAGGCAAGGCTCGAAGTCGGCTAGATTATGGTGGGGAATTTCATGTGTCCCCCCCACGGTTTAAGAGACATGTGCATGATCAGTTTGGGGTTGTTGGCTCTCAATGGGTATAGGAGTGGAGTTATTGACATTCTTATTGGGAGTGTACGCCACTTTGGGTGGCGTATAGTTGAGAGGCAAGCCATATGGCGGGAAGGCGTGCTCGTTTTGAATTTGTACATTATGGGGGTTGCCCGTACTTCCCAAATCTTTGCCTACCATATCTGAGGTTGGATGATTCATTTGGTTGATGCCGGATGGGGACATCAGGTTCACCTTAGCAACAACGCTGGTAGCGGAAATTGCAACCGCATTGGCTTCCATTATCTTCTTCACGCTCATCATGGCCTCCATCATTGTGGCCATTTTCTCTTTAATGGCCTCCATGTCGGCCTTCATCTTCTCTTGTATCTCCTCTACTTCACCCATTACTCTAGCTCTAGCACAAGTTCGGTGAGGACGCCGTAAAGCATGCTTTTTTTTTATAACAATGATTAAGTTCATTTTATTTTATTTTATTTTATTTTTCAAGGAAAGAATGCAATGAGCAATGCAACCAATGAAAAGCATGGATGTATGCGAATGATGTACAGTTGAAGATTGTGAATTTTTACGCAGGATATGGGGTTGAATCAATTTAGATTTTCAACATGGTCCATGACATCTTTGTCAAGGTGAAACTGGAAGTAACAAGGACATCAACAATCCTAAATATGTTTGGCAGTAGATGAAGCAGTGATGTGACTCGATTCATCTTTTGCCCCAATTTTGCAAGACGGTTACTTCCATATTTTGACTTGATGAACCTTTTTATAAAAGCATGAGCTTGGTTCAACCCTATAATCCAAGGAATGGCAATTCTGATCGCCAATACTTCAACAACATCTCATAGGGATGAATGACTCGGGCATACTTTAAGCTATGCATGGAAAATTTAATTATGAAATTGAGATGCCCGAAGAAACACCATTTCCTAGTTAACCATGCATTAGGTACCATGTTCAATTATTTTGTTTTGTTGTTGTGTGTTTTTTTTTTTTTTTAGAAATGGGTTTATGATCCCAACATGGTTGGCTCATGGTGCCTAACACATGCAACTAAGAATGTAGTGTGAAGTTTCACGCTTCCCCTTTTTTGTTTTTGTAGAGGAAAACACAAGGATGAGCAAACATGAAAACAAATGGTATGCAATTTTGCAGATCAAAAAGTTTGTTGAACGCATATGCATGATGATGCCATGACTCATGCAAAATGTGAGGCTGGAATATGATAACGGACAAATGCAGGAACGATATGTTCATTATGATGTTATGAAGAGATGCTTATGCGATGCATGATATGAATGCATTTTACGGACACGAGAGCCCGGAAAATTATCTCTTCTTACTTGCGCATTTGGGGGCGCAGTGCCCCATGTGTACAATTAAGAAGGTGATATGGACCTTCCGGCTTCCCGTGACATACAATGCATGCTAGGGATAAAATGCGGGAGTGACTTGATTCGCACTGATTCTTGGAGTAAAAACGTGGGATAAACTCATTTTATTCAAAAAGTTATAACTAGTCAAGATCTGCGACAATACGAACTTCCTAGCGGTTTCTAATCATATGGTCCATTAAGTCTATCATATGTTGACAATAGCTGAGAAGTCCGTGGATCTCCTCGGGAGCGGAGTAGGTGTCCACCATTGCTTTGGCCTTGGTTAGCAATCGGGGAAGTTCTTGACTCCCGCTCAAGGTAAGAGCAAATCGGTCCATCCACACGGTTGCCTCTTGGTGCAATGAATCAATTACCCTTTCCCTTGCTTCCCTTTCTGCTGATATCTTGGCGTACTCATCTTCTAGCCTTTGCTCGTGAGTCGCCGCTAGATTTAGCTTCTCTTTGCACTCATCGATGATGGCCCACATATTCCTTTCAGTCTCACTTTAACTATTGGGACAAATTTCTTTTCGACCTAAGGCAAGCCTTTAGCTCGTCCTTCCAGATCATGCCTTTGACCCATGATGATTCCTTTCACCTCTTCAGAGTTTGAGCTCACTATTGCTGCCCTATAAAGCCCCTCAAAACTTGTTTTGGTCGTGTTCTTCCTTTCGGGCCTTCTTGGTTTCTCATTCCAAGGCTTCATCGGTGGCCATATTAACGTCCCTTAGTTCATCATACTCTCTTCAGACTTTGATGGCTATGGACTTGAACTTCTCTTTGACTACCCGGGCTCTTTCAAGCTTTGCCTTTAGCGATTGCACCTCATCACTTTCTTCCGAAGCTTTAACCTCATTGTCTCTCACAGTCTTTAGATTTGGGAGCCAATCCAATCCTTGTGTCCGGACTCTCAGCCACTTATGATAGCCACCGATGATCCCATTACTGCTTCCCCTAAGCTCTCTGTCCTTTCTTCATGCCGCATCCCATGCCTTGCGAACTCCTTGGAGTACTTTTGCATTGGGGTCACTGAAACGCCGTGTAATGAAAGGCGTGATGCTTTCGTCTAATGGCGCTCCTCTCATGGGGTAGCCAAGCTGTCTTATGGCGAGGACAGGATTATAATTAATACAACCCCATGTTCCCATCCAGGGAACATTTGGACATCCTTCGCATGAAGATACAATCCTGATTCTTCCTTCCTTCTAGCGAGGGAACCAATTAACAGACGCCCCTCCATGCTAGCCAAGAGTTGGTCCCAATTCGCCTTTCCTTTTTCAATGCACGAGCGGTGACCTTGTAGCGGATAGACGGGCCTACCTTCTTGGAGAAAAAGGTGTGAAACTAACCACACATAGAGAGCCAGTGCACAACAAACAATTCTTGCGTTACTCTTTTTACATCCCCGGTTGAACGTGTCATACATGGCCAAAATGGCGACGACCGGGCTTTCTTTGTGGTTATGATAGGCGAGAAAAGCGTCGATCACTGCTAGGTCCACCAACCCTTCCATATTCGGAAAGAGGACAACTCCAAAGATCAAAAGCGCCAAGATGTCAATAAAAGAAATCCCATTCGCCTTGATTTGCCAAGGCCTTTGCCCTTTCCTCCAAACACTTCATTGGTACTCCGACTACCCCATTCCTGTTTTGCTTTACACGGTCCAACTCTTGTGCTGAGATTTTCACCACCTTGGCAACTCTTGTCGTGGAGGGATAGAACCCAGAGAAAAGATATGGCTTCCTTCCTCCCAGTGGGCATCCCAGGATTTCTTCAAACTCTTTCACAGTCGGCACTAGCTGGAAGTCCTCAAATGTGAAGCACCTTAGGGGCTGGTCATAATACTGGGAAAGGGATGCAATCGGTTCCATGGAGACTTCTACCCTAGCTAGGTCTCAAATCTTACCATAGGCTTTGCGGAAGGCTTGCCGTTGAAGTTGACCCATTAATTGCCCCAACTTTCGTAAACTGGTGACCTCTAAGCTCTTGATTTTGACTTGATAGAACCTCTTTTTAAGCGAAGGCTTTTGACTTGATCCCATGTTTTACTAAAGTGAAATAAAATCTAGTGCGAAACAAAACTCCTACATCTATCATGGGTGGAATGGATGAATGCATGAAGGAATGCATATGACACGGATGCAATTTATGAATACGGGAGCTCGGGAAATTGTCTCCTTCTTAGATACAACGTCTTGGGGTAGCAAAGTGCCCAACGTATGTATTTAAGAAGGTGACACGGACCCTCCGTTGGTTTGCCCAAGAGAGGGGATTAAGACGGAACCCGCACATGATGCACATGCGAAAGGTACAATACGGGGATGTACATAGTATGATAATATTCACTGAACATAAGCAAACGGGTATATGATACTTATGCATGGCAGTGTGAAAAATGGCACGCAGCGTGTTTGCTCCGTGCCCCTATTTAAGGGACCTATAAGGGAGAGAACTAACTAGGCTTTTAGCAATAATCCCCAAGGTAGTCATATCTCTCTTGATGGTTTCTAGAGGTATCATCCTCTTCGAAGAACATATTGCAGCAGTAGGGACTACTAGCAACAATAAGTTTTCAAAGAGAAAAGCTCTAGATGAGGGTTCACTGTAATCAAGCAAGTCGGAGACCTAGCATGATCACATATTCACCTCCACTCCTTATGTTCCCATGAACCCGGGTATAGGGCCCTTTTTCACTCACAGTGTGTGCAAATAGTGTTAGTGTTTGTGTGCATCAAATGAATAAATATTTACCTCATGCATACATTCTAAAACACACTAAAAGCAACAAATAGTTTATATACACAAGAACATAAGACAAATAAAGGGAAACCAACAAAGGAGAAAGTCATGATAAAACATTGCACAAGATTAAATGGCCTAACTCTCTAAAAAACAGTCCCCAGTGGAGTCGCCAACTGTCGCAACCTACCCTTCGGCGGGAGGGCGACGCGTGACTCGCGGGATGCGTGTTCCACGAAAGGAATACGCGCGGAGTCGCCACCAACGTTTATTTGAGGAAAACGTCGGAAAAACCGGAAAAGACGCGATCTACGAACTTTTAAGTGAAAGGTTCGGGAGTTGTATTTACGCGTGGGGAAGGTATTAGCACCCCACACGTCCGTCACAAGGGACGGCAGCCTTTAATCGAATGTGCAAACATGACTTTGATTTTTACGTTCCCTTTTATGTCCTTATATCCTTTATACCCTTTTTATATTTTTTTCTCTTTTTTGTGGTCGACAAGGGTGTTTCCCTTTGCTCCTACGTATTCCTCAATTGGGATGAGAAAATCAGACCTACGTAGTTCTTTCTTATGCGTGAATCAAGTGATTCTTTTTACTTGAAAGGTGATCATTTTAAGGCGTTGGACCTTAAAAATGATCCATTTTACTTAGTGAGAAATTGAAATGACAAACTTCAAAAGCCTATTTTTTATGGACGAGCTTGACTAGGCGAGTTGAGTTTAGCCTTAGTTTCACTTTAGTTATTTAATCAATTCGATTAAGAATGAGAAATCCCAAAGAGAAAACGTCCGATTGATTTTCCGCTTTATTTTGCTAAAAGATGTTTTTTTGATTATTATATTATTTTTTACCTCTTTTTAATTTCCAACGTGGTTACGGCACGACCGAACGGTCGGAATTCATTTTAACCGAAGTTAACGGATAATACAATTCAAACGTTCGGTGGAAATTGATTTTATTTTTAAGTCAAGCGAGAAATGACTTAAGTAAAATGGCTTAAGCACGTCAACAGGGGGTATAAAAAGTAAACAAAACGAGAATAAAAATGCACGAAACACAATGTGGACCACCATGGGTGCATAGAATGAATCGAAAAGCTTGGTTCGAGGTACTTACCCGTTGAAGATCGAAGAACGATGAAGAACGAATGAAGAACGTTGAAGAACGGTTGAAACCTTTGCGAAATTCCTCACGGAAAACGTTACGGAAACGTTTCGGAAGCGCCTCGGCTTAGATTTTCTTCACGGAAACAATTTTTCCAAGCAAATTCGAAAGAGAGAGAAGTGCCAAAGGGGCTGAACCCTTTTCTTCTTCACTTCCTCCCCTATTTATAGCAAAATAGGGGAGGTGGTTGCCGCCCAGCTCGCCCAGGCGAGCTCAGCTCGCCCAGGCGAGCCAGGTTGCTTCCTCCAGAAGCAACAGCCTTCTGGAGGAATATTCTGGAGGGCCCAAGTGGGCCTGGGTGCTATTTGCACCCCCATTTTTACTAAGTACACCCCCCTCTACTTTTTTTTTGTGATTCTTTTTTCGTAAAGTTACGGAAACTTACGAATTTCGTAACGATACTTGTTTTCTTTCCGTAATGTTACGGAACCTTGCGGATTACATAATCATCCCCTTTTTGACTTACGGAACCTCACTTAATTATGCAACGATGCTTCCATTTGATTTCCGGTGTGTCACGAAAACTTACGGATTGTGCATCAATATTTTTTTGGTTTTTCAGCATGTCCTGGAATTTCACAAATTGCCTAATGATGGGTACCAAGCACCTCACAAGGACCAAAGAAAGGTCGCATGTCATCAAGCAAAGGTCCCCGGACGAAATTAGGGTATGACACTAAGCTAGTCATCTGTCTCTTGCCAGGCTCAATGTAGCATTGGCGCCAAGCCCAAATCCACTTACTCGTGCTAAGCGCGACAGTGGCATTAAGCGCAACGGTGCGATTTCAGAGCCTATTTAAAGTCTGAATTGTTAGAATTAGGGTACGAAATTATTATGCTCTTGCACAGAATTTTACACACAGACTTTGGAGAGTGAGCTCTGAAGATAATAGAGGAGAGGCAGCACAGCAAAGAGCCTAAGGTTCATCTTTGAGAGAGATTAGAGAGTGTTTGAGTGATTGTGAGGTGCCAAGAAGAGGAGGGATCCCCCTTCCCATGTAAGCAGCAATTTCTATGTATTCTCTGTCTAATTGTAGAAAAGGCCTCCTTGTTATGGCTTGCTAAAACCCTAGTTGGGGATTTCTAATGAACAATTGATGTAAACACTTTTCATATCTAATTAAGTGTGTTTTATGTGTTCATTACTTCTATCGATGCTTTATTGTTGCATGCTTTTGGTCTGATCACCCATTGGTGTGTACTGTTAGGAACTTTAGCACTGGGAAGTGTATTGTTTCCTTAGAACTTGATAGAGCAGGGCTAGATAACTGCATTGCTAGGGATAGATTGCAGGTTTTTTTTAGTTTTTAATTATGTTGTGATTATAATGCTGTTTAAATTAAGCCTAGTCCAACAAGAGGGATCTGAGGATGAAGCTTGGTTTAAATTAGTCTAAACTTACGAGGGATCGAGGTTTAGTACTTTAGTCTTCAGCATAGAACACAAGAACATTCTTAACTAGAGAAATATTTTTATATGCATCAACTCGTTTATTAGAAAGACCCAACTCTTTTAAGCCACTGCTGTCACTTTTAATTGCTTGCGTTTACTATTTTTCTAATTAGGATATATCATATTTTTAGTTCAATTCGCAATTATTATTTTCTATCAACAAAATGCCTGATTATTGAACAAAGATTTTCCAAATAAACAAGTTCTATGTGTTCGATACTCGGATCATTCCGTTTTAATTAAATACTTGACGACCCGGTGCACTTTCCGGTAATCCACTTCCGCGTAAAAAGAGTAATTACAAATTTTGGAAAAAGGAACTGTGGAAAAGGGTCAACAAGGGCCGAAAGGGACGAGTCGAGGGTGGAAGGAATGATATTAGAGGACAAGTTGAAGGCTTGTCAAAGGTCGAAGAGGAGCTTAACCGAACAGTTGAGTAGGACGGAAGAGAACATGTGGGCTATCATTGGCCAGTATAAAGAAAAGCTAAATCTAGCTGCTATCCATGAGCAAAGGCTAGAAGACGAGCATGCAAAAGTATCAGTCTTGCAAGCGGAAAGGGAAGCAAGGGAGAGAGTGATAGATTCATTACATAGAAAAGCTATGATGTGGATGGATAGGTTCACTTTCACTTTGAATGGAAGTCAAGAACTTCCAAGACTGTTAGCCAAAGCCAAGGCAATGGCAGACGTGTACTCGTCTCCCGAGGAGGTTCATGGGCTTTTCAATTATTGTCATTATATGATCGAGTTGATGTCCCACATAATTAGGAACCGTTGAGGCGTTTGTATTTAGGCTTTGACTTTGACAAGATAAACAATATTTTTTATTAATGAAAATGAGTTTTGATTCAACTCTATGTCTCTGCTAAAATTTCTGTGTGGGTCCAATACTTCGACAACTTATCATTATCATGCATTCCTGTTTAGTTCATTGTCACATTACTCATTGCATTTTGTTCTTTTAGCAGTTATAGTCAAAGTAAGCACCATAACCAAAAAAGACAAACACGCTTTTCGGCACCCCTATCAAACCCTTTCCAAAACTAAAATCATGAGTGAGATAGAAGAAGTGCAAGAGCAAATGAAGGCCGATACGGAGGCCACGAAGAACCAAATGACCTCCATGATGGAGGCCATGTTAAGTATGAGACAGATAATGGAGAACAATGCGGTCGTAGTTGCCACCAATAGCGTCGCCGCTGAGGCGAATCCAACCCACCCATCTGCTATAAACCAAGCGAACCAACCAATCCCAGACATGGTAGGTCAGGGAGGAGAGGTGTTAGGCAGCACGGGCAGTCCCCACATAGGGAAAAATAGGAATGCTTTCCCATATGGCTTACCCATAAAATATACACCACACAACGGAATGCACATGCCCAACGAGAACACTAGCCACTTCGTTCCCATTCAAGGCCAGAAACCCCAGTTGGGGCGTACACCCTTCGCTCAGCCTTTGGGGAAGCCCGTGAAGATCCTCGGGATCATGCTCTGGGTAACTTCGAACTATACCCTACGTTTACCACTGAGGGACCAGCATGTAGTGGTATGCCCACTCAACCACAAAGGCCTCCCCCACAGAACTTATTTCTCGCACAATCTCGTCCCGCCAACAATTCCAATCCCAGCACAAGATCCAATCTGGGAAGGAATTTTCCAGTAAATAAGCATGTCGAATTCACCCCAATCCCGATGCCATATGCTGACTTGCTACCATCCTTGATCACCAACCAGATGGTGGTGGTGAATCCCGAGAAGATCTACCAATCTCCCTTCCCTCGATGGTACAACCCTAATGCAACTTGTGCCTATCATAGGGGTGTCCCGAGGCATTCAATTGAACAATGTGTGACCTACAAACATGAGGTCCAGAGTTTGATTGACGCAGGGTGGTTGACATTTCAAGAGGACAGCCCGAATGTAAGGACGAATCCTTTTTCCAATCATGGGGGATCAGCGGTTAATGTGGTAGAGGAGTGTGGACCTTGGGGGTTGAAGCAGATGGAAGATGTGTTAACCTCTAGGAGGTTCATATCGGAAGCACTGTGCGAAGCGGGCATGATTTGCCTTAACGAGGACAAGGGAGATTCTTGTTTGATACATCCAGGAGCATCACACGATGTAGAGGCATGCTCGGTGGCAAAGGACCTTCTACAAAGGATGATGGACAAAGGCCTAATTAAGGTTTGTGGCGTGAGAAAGGGCAGAGGACATGTGTGCATGCAATCGGTTGATAAAAGCCTGAGCAAACCTAAGCCATTGGTGATCCACTACACTAGAAATGTTGCCACATAAAAGCCCCGAGGTCTCCAGCCTATCCCAATTGAGAAACCTACGCCGCTCCCCTACAAGAGCAACAAGGCGGTGCCATGGAGATACACCGCACAGGGACCCGATGGAAGGAAAGACGCATCCGTCGTGCACGTTAAAGATGACCTATCCTCCGCTAAGGTCACAAACATCTCTAGCACGAGCAGCATGACTCGTAGCGGGTGGATCTTCACAGCACCCGAGCCACCAGTGCGATCCAAGGACCCAAAGGGGAAGGCAAAGGTGGGCATAGAAGAGAGCAATAAGGTGGGCCCGATTTCGGATGAAAAGGTCTTGATCGGAAGGTTTGCCAAGGAAGAAGACAACTTCAGCAAAAAAAGGAATATCCATTGAAGCAATATAGTTCTTGCGAATCATCCAGCAGAACGAGTTCAAGGTAATTGAACAACTGAATAAAACCCCAGCTAGGATCTCTCTGTTGGGCCTACTTATGAACTCCGAGCCTCATCGAGCGCTATTGGTCAAGATTTTGAACGAAACCCATGTAGCCCAAGACATATTTGTGGAAGGTTTCGGGGGCATAATCAACAATATCATGGCCAATAATTACCTCACATTCGCTGATGAAGAAATACCCGTCGATGTATCCGTCAAATGTTTGGACCATATAGTGGCCAAAGTGCATATTGACAATGACTCTTCCCTCAATGTCATGCCCAAGGCTACTTTGGACAAGTTGTCTTTTAATGCATCACACCTAAGGCCAAGCTCCATGGTGGTGCGGGCTTTTTGATGCAATCCTACCCCCCAAGAGCATTGGATAGAAGACTCCAAGAAGATTGGGCCAAAGATGCAAGAGAAGGTCATAGGATTCTCATGAGCCTTAGGGTAGATTTTGGGCCCATGGGCTAAGTATTAGCCCATATATCTTTCTACATATTAGATTAAGGTTTCATTATTTTTGGGCCTTTTATTTAGGGCTCCATAATGTAGGTAGGATACCCTAGAAATGTAAGATTTTTCAACCCTTGTATTTTATGACACCTAGACTAGTTTTTGTATTAAGGGTAGTCTTGTAATTTCATATGCATTAAGTGAATATTTGATGTGTTTTGGAAAATAAATTTAATTGAATTGGGAGAAGCCCAATCCAATTAAATTTTAGAGGGGGAGGTGAGCATTTGCTTGCTACATCCCATTTTCACATCATATAGTCACACTTTGTGCATGTCCTTCATGCTTTACATGCCTCATTACACCTAAGCACACTTAGTGGAGAATCTTGGACTTGATCTTGGATTAGTGGGCTGAACCATAGCTAAAATTCACTAATCATAATTAGTGAAATTTTGGCTCCAAAATTTGGCTCCACAAATTCAATTTCAAATTCAAGTAAAGTTTGAATAGAAATTCAAATTTTCCTCCAATTTTGTGTCACACTTAGGCTATAAATAGAGGTCATGTGTGTGCATTTTTTCAACTTTGATCATTTGAGAAATATACTTCAAAGTTCAGACCTCATTTGAGACACAAAATTTCGTGCTCCTTCTCTCTCTCTCCCTCCATTTATCTTCTCCTACCTTCAAGCTCTTATCCATGGCTTTCTATGGTGGTCAGCTTCTTCTTGACTCATCCTCTCCTTGAAGTGGCGTCTCCAATCATCTTTCTTCCTTCTTGATTTTGCTGCCATTAATCTTCAAGAAGCAAAGGACTCTATTGATGAAGAAGATCCAAGGCTTATAAGCTCCACATGGGACTACATCATGTGGTGCCAAGAGCATCTTCATCTAGGTAATGTTCTTTTGTTTCCTCTATCTTTTTGTTTGGTCAATTCACTTTAATTCCATGTTCTTCATCTTATTCTCCATGTATATCCTCCAATGTCTTGTGGTTTGGTGTTTTTTAGAGTAGGTTCAAAAAAATAAACCGATTAAATCTTAGATCTGCACTTGTTCTTGCATTTCAATGGTTCAAATTTTATAGTTCTACTCTTGAATCATGTTTTTGTGGTGATTTTAGGTTCTACCATTTTTCAGACATAATCTTCTTGTGCTGAACCTTTATATCTAAATTTTCTTCCAAAATATTGATTAAAAAAACACAACAATCTAAGTGTAAATCACTTATTCCATATTGTCTTGGAGTCATGTTTAATCATAATAATTGTCACATTATGCTCTAAGTTTGTGTTGAATTTTGATTTTGTTTATTGAATTCTAGATACATTTTTTCATGTATTCTTGTCATTCATAGGCTATCTTTTGAATTTTGAGTCTAATTCATGCATGTTATTTAGTTCATAACATGTTCTAAATCAGTTCCTAGAAGTAGTCTTATTGTTAAACTTTGTTTTGTTTTCTAAGTTTCCTATATGATACCTATGAAGAAATTGAGTTGTGGCTGGATTTGTGAATAAAAATAAGTCTTAAGCTCTCTTGAATTGTTTTATTCAATAAATTTGAGCATAAGCAAACACAAATTGTAATTATCCAAGCCTTAAGCAACATAAACACTACTCTTGATTTCTAGGTTGAAATCACTAGTGCTGGCAGCTTGAACATACATACTTGTAAAACTTACTGGGAATTGGTCAATATGAATTTTGAGCTGAAATTTTTAATTAATTTTCTAGACATATGGAAAAAAAATTATAAAAAAGAACAAAGTGATTTGGATAAAAGGAAAAAATACTAGAAATCACACAAGTTGGCAGGAAAATTAGTGTCCAAGAAAAAAAAGTGAAAGGGAGGTGTGCTTGTTCTTTTGGCTCAAAATTTGTTCTATAATTGGTGCCTATTTTATACCAATCTTAGTTCTGAAATTTCAATTGAAAATTAGTGTGAAAACAAGTGCCAAAACTAGAGGTTTCTTGAGTCTTATTTTTTTAGTTTTTTTTACTCTACTCTAGAGTCATTCTAGGTTTCTCTTTGAATCCTCGCTTGCTTTGATGTGCTTTTCATTGCTTTAATTGTTGAATAATCCTTGAAATTTTTATTGTTAAAACTCTATTGGTTTATCTTTCATTTTATTGTTTTGGTCTTTGGTTATTACTTGTCTCTTTGTTTCCTTGTTTGTGAGTTGTTATATAGGGAATTGGAAAGGAGGATTGGTGTCATCCCTTGAAGAATTTGAGTCAAGAAGCAAGGGACAAACCACCTTAAGATCTATTGGACTAATAAGCACTCCAAATTGAGTGAATCACCAAAGGGGGAACAACCACCAAAATTGAGGACCGTTTTGTAATTGGCAATTTGCTTACTTTCATTGCTTTCAAGTTTTTGTAACAAAAAGGCCTTTCATTGGAAGTGTGTTGGGAGCCTCCAATAGGTTACCAAACTTCCATTTGTGTGTAATAATTTTAGGCAATTTTCCCTTAGGATAATGAGTGTTTTGTTAGGAACCTTGAATGTGATCATCCGAACACTCTTCAGATTCGCCTAGTTTACATTTATTGCACTTTAATTTCTTGCTTACTTTGATAGCTTATTTCCTTTACCTTCCATTGTCAAACCACCTAGATAGCTTGCCTTTTACCAATTAGTTTTTACCTTATCTTTAACACCTCTTTTAGTGTTTATTTTGGCTAGTTTCAACCATGGTTTCTTTTACCTTTTGTTTTCAAACCCCCAACAAGAAAGAACCACAACTTAGGAACCAACATGAGTCTTTATTCTTCATCTAGTGTTAATGGTGAGGGTTCTACTCCTAAGGACCCCTTGTATAAGATATTAGATGAGTTTAGATCCCTTAAGTTGTGGAAAAAAAAAGCAAGAGAGAAAAGAAAAAGGAAAAAAAAAGAGTGGAAGAAATAAGTCAAGATGAAAGAGAGAAAATAAGAAAGGAAGAAAAAAGAAAAATAATCAAAGAAATGAAAAAAGAAAAACATGTCTCCTATAGTAGTCATGACTCTTGCAAGAGCTTAAGTGAAAAGCTTAGCGACTATTATGGAGGGCGCCATAGTTCACATACTAAACATCATTCCTAAATAATAGAAAAGGATAGAAGGCCTCAAGAGGTTAACATTAGCCTCCCATCTTTCCATGGAAAAGATAATGTTGAGGCCTACTTAGATTGGGAAATGAAGGTTGAACAACTCTTTGCTTGCCATCATATTAGCAAAGAGAGAAAAGTTACATTGGCCACCCTTAGCTTTCAAGGGTATGCCCTCTATTGGTGGACTTCCCTTGTTAGGGAATGAAGGATTCATGGGGATCTTCCAGTAGAGTATTGGAATGATCTTAAGAGTGCCCTTAGGAAGAGGCACATTCCCTCCTACTATGAAAGGGAGCTTATGGACAAGCTCCAAAGGCTTAGACAAGGGAGTATGAATGTTGAAGAATATAGACAACAAATGGAACTACTCCTTTTAAGAGATGGACTTAGGGAGGAGGAAAGAACAAGCATAGCTAGGTTCCTTAGTGGGCTTAATATGGAAGAGAGGGACAAGATTGAACTCCTTCCATATAAGGACCTAGATGAGCTAGTCCAACTTTGTATAAAGAGTGGAGCAACAACTTAAAAGAAAGCTTTCTTCAAAATCTTATAGCTTTCACTCTTATCCAAGGAAGGACCAAGCCTAAGGAATTTTGGGGGCTGCACCTTCAAAACCCAAGGAAGATAAGGGTAAGATCATCGAGAAATCCACCCCTAAGACTAGTTCCCAAGAAAGGACTAGCAACATTAAATGCTTCAAATGTCTTGGAAGAGGTCACATTGCCTCTAAATGCCCCACAAAGAAAACCGTGATTATGAGGGGTCAAGACATTTATAGTAGTCAAGAGGATACTATTTCTTCCCCTTCCTCTAGTGGAAGTGAAGATGAAGTAAAGGGTGAAGAGTCTAGTGATGAAGTCTACCCCCATCAAGAAGGTGACCTCCTAATGGTTAGAAGGCTCCTTGGAGGTTAATCTTGTGATCTATCTCAATCCCAAAGAGAGAACATCTTTTATACAAGATGCAAAATTTTAGATAAAACTTGTTCTCTCATTGTGAATAGTGGATCTTGTTGCAATTGTTGTAGCACAAGATTAGTTTCCAAGTTGAACCTCACTATCATTCCCCACCCAAAACCTTATAAACTTCAATGGCTCAATGAGCAAGGGGAAATGATAGTTAACCAACAAGTGAAGGTACCTTTCTCCATTGGGACATATAAGGATGAAGTTAATTGTGATATAGTTCCCATGGAGGCAGGGCATATTCTTTTAGAAAGGCCATGGCAATTTGATAGGAAGATCATTTATAATGGCCTAACTAATGAGATTACCCTCACCCATCTTGGCACTAAATTTGTGTTGCATCCTCAAACACCTTTACAGGTGGCCAAAGATCAACTGAATATGAAAGATAAGAGGGATGAGGAAGAAAAACTAGAAGAAAAAAAAAGGATAGTAAGGCCTTGTCTTCAAAGGCCAAGGGGAAGGAAAAAGAGGGAAAGGATTCCTCCAAGAAGATTGTTAAGAAGGAAAATTATTTTGCAACAAAAGGTGATATCAAAAGAGCACTCATTCTTAAAAAATCTTTCTACCTTCTCCTATCAAGGGAAACATCCCTTAGCACTGCCACACCTCTTGGGCTTGAGGTTATTCCTCAAGTAAAGGAGTTATTGGATGAGGGTTTGGTTCATAAGAGCTTAAATCCTTGTGCTTTGTTGGTGCCCAAAATAGGTTTTATTAGGCACTGAATCCCTAAAATAGGTGGTATGATGAATGTGTTGAGTGGTGCAACCCTCTTTTGTAAAATCACTCATGCACCCAAAATCTTCATGATTTGTGTACATAGGGACTCATTAGGTAGGTTTGTTCTTATTTTTAGTTTCAATACAAACTTAGGTGGTCATATGGGACACCTTAGGTTTGTCGTACTTTTTGGTAGGAATAATCAACATGAAAATACAGAAAAAGGTATGTTTTATTGCATTACTTTCCTTAATTTTTTAAATAGTGATCAAGGGATTCCCACGAACCCTAAGAGAATAAAGGTCATTTCTGAGTGACCCACTCCACCAAGTATAAGGAAAATTTGGGGCTTCCATGACTTAACAAACTTTTACAAAAGGTTTGTCCCATATTTTTCTATACTTGTAGCACCACTCATTGAGTTGGTGAGGAACCATGTTCCCTAATTGGAAGATGCCCAAGAAATGAGTTTTCAGACCTTACCTTACTCCAACATACCAAACGCCACTAATATATATGTTTTTATTCTTTTTATAGGTGTTGAGGGAAGAAGCCCAGAGTTTTAAGAACCTACGGATTTGAGGTCCAATCCTTTTCAAGGGGGAGGGAATGATGCAATCCTATCCACCAAGGGCATTGGATAAAATACTCCAAGAAGATTGGACCAGAGATGCATGAGAAAGCCCTAGGGTTCTCATGATCCTTAAGTATGAGCCCACTTATCTTTTTACATATTAGATTAAGGTTTCATTATTTTTGGGCCTTTTATTTAGGGCTCCATAATGTAGGTAGGATACCCTAGAAATGTAAGATTTTTCAGCCCTTGTATTTTAGGGCACCTAGACTAGTTTTTGTATTAGGGGTAGTTTTGTAATTTCATATGCATTAAGTGAATATTTGATTTGTGTTGGAAAATAAATTTAATTGAATTGGGAGAAGCCCAATCCAATTAAATTTTAAAAGGGGAGGTGAGCATTTGCTTGCTACACCCCATTTTCACATCATATAGTCACACTTTGTGCATGTCCTTCATGCTTTACATGCCTCATGACACCTAAGCACACTTAGTGGAGAATCTTGGACTTGATCTTGGATTAGTGGGCTGAACTATAGCTAAAATTCACGAATCATAATTAGTGAAATTTTGGCTCCAAAATTTGGCTCCACAAATTCAATTTCAAATTCAAGTGAAATTTGAATAGAAATTTAAATTTTCCTCCAATTTTGTGTGACACTTGGGCTATAAATAGAGGCCATGTGTGTGTATTTTTTCAACTTTGATCATTTGAGAATTATACTTCAAAGTTCAGACCTCATTTAAGGCACAAAATTTTGTGCCCCTTCTCTCCCTCTCCCTCCACTCATCTTCTTATACCTTTAAGCTCTTATCCATGGCTTCCTATGGTGGTGAGCTTCTTCTTGACTCATCTTCTCCTTGAAGTGGCATCTCCAATCATCTTTCTTCCTTCTTGATTCCGCTTCCATTAATCTTTAAGAAGCAAAGGACTCCATTAATGAAGAAGATTCAAGGCTTACAAGCTCCACATGGAGCTACATCACTTTTGACAGCAGCCGCTGGGATGTGATGAGGGAGATCGATCTCCCAATTCAAATCGGACCCCACCTATGCCAAATTACTTTCCAAGTGATGGACATAAATTCTGCCTATAGCTTCTTATTAGGCCGGCCTTGGATTCATTCAGTTGGGGTGGTCCCTTCAACGCTACACCAAAAGTTGAAGTTTGTGGTAGAGGGGCAGTTAATTATAGTCTTGGGAGAAGAAGACATTCTTGTGAGTTTTCCTTCTTCTACACCTTACGTGGAGGCCGCAGAGGAGTCCTTAGAAATGTCCTTTCAAGCCTTAGAAGTGGTGAGCAATGCTTATGTGGATTCTTCCCCGGTACAACCACGCTCATCTGGGGCCACATTGATGGTAGCTTGAGTAATGTTGGGAAATGGATACGAGCCCGAAATGGGTATGGGTCGGAACAGCAATGGTGTAGCAGGTTTGGTGGAGTTCACACGGAACCGCAGAAGGTTTGGACTGGGATATGAGCCTACGTGCACCGATGTGAGGAAGACTGCCCTATAAAGGAGGGGAAGAAGCATGGCCCAGCCGCAAGGACTACAAGTGAAAGAGGTTCCCTTGTGTCACATTGACGAAAGCTTTGTCAGCGCGGGTTGGATGTGCGAGGGGTGGGTCACCATGATACACGAAGAAACCCCTTAAGAGCAACCGAATTGGGTGCGGTCGTGCCCTCCGGAGTTCGAGTTAGGGAATTGGCGAATAGTCAAACAAGCCAGAATTTCTGTGGCAAACGCAATGTAATTCGTTAGTCCTAACCCTATTGTTGGGCCTAGGCTTTAGGGTTTTCTTCCTGTTTGGGCATGTCTTTTGTTACCACAAAATTATAAATATACAATCCTTCTTCTGCATATTTATTTTGTTGCAATTAAATGATACAGATCCGACAATGAGTCCTGTGAAGGTAATAATATCGAGGACCCACACGTGGATTTTGAGCAACTGATAAATCAAGCTGAGGAAGGGGAAGATGAGGGTTAGGGGCTTCCCCAGAGCTAAAAAGAATGGTCGAATAGGAAGACAGGGAAGTAAAGCACCAAGAAGAAATGGAGATCATAAACTTAGGTGTTGGCAAAGAGAGAAAAGAGGTAGCTCTGCTGTGAGACTACTAAGACATCTTCACTTGGTCATACCAAGATATGCCTGGCTTGAGTCCCAACATCATGCAACATAGATTACCTTTGAATCTTGAGTGTTCCCCGGTAAAGCAAAAGCTGCGGAGGATGAAGCTCGAGATGTCCTTGAAGATAAAAGAAGAGGTGAAAAAGCAATTTGATGTTGGCTTCTTGGTTGTGGCTCGATACCCGAAATAGGTTGCTAACATTGTGTCAGTCCCTAAGAAGGATTGGAAGGTGCGAATATGCTTGGACTATCGGGATCTAAATCGAGCCAATCCAAAGGATAACTTTCCTCTATCGCACATCGATATTCTCGTAGATAACATGGCCAGTTTTGCCTTGTATTCTTTCATGGATGGGTTCTCAGGCTACAACCAAATAAAGATGGCACCAGAGGACATGGAGAAGACGACCTTCGTCACCCTGTGAGGAACATTCTGCTACAAAGTGATGTCCTTTGGGCTTAAGAACGTTGGGGCAACTTACCAACGGGCTATGGTAGCATTATTCCACGACATGATGCACAAAGCAATTGAGGTCTATGTGGATGATATGATTTCCAAGTCAAAGACCGAGGATGAACACCTTGTCAACTTACGAAAGTTGTTTGAGAGGCTGCGTAAGTACCGATTAAGGTTGAATCCCACAAAGTGCACTTTCAGGGTCAAGTCGGGAAAGTTGCTAGGCTTTATTGTAAGCCAAAAATGGATAGAGGTGGACCCAGACAAGGTGAAAGCCATCCTCAAAATGCCCGAGCCACGCATTTAGAAGCAGGTCCGAGGCTTCCTAGGACGTCTGAACTACATAACAAGATTTATGTCACAACTAACCTCCACTTATGAGCCTCTCTTCAAGCTATTACGCAAGAACCAGTTTGTCCAATGGGACGACGACTGCTAAGTGGCATTCGGAAGGATTAAGCGATGCCTCATGAACCCTCCTGTGCTTGTGCCACCGGTGCCCGGAAGACCCCTAATCCTATATATGACTGTGTTGGATGAGTTGATGGGGTGTATGTTGTGCCACCGGTTACCACAAGAAGTTCACAGTGTGTGAAATGAATTACTCTTTGCTCGAAAGGACGTGTTGTGCCCTGGAGAGGCCCACCGTCTAAGGCAGTACATGCTGAGCTACACCACTTGGTTGGTGTCCATGATTACAAAGTCTACCGGAAAAGTGAGTTGATGGACTTTGACCAGGACGTCTTCAACTACCCCAAACGGTCTTGTGATGGAGCAGTCTGCTAGCTGGAGCGTCATCCTTGTAGGTTCAATCTTCAAGTTTCCTATTCTCCTGTACATAGAAAGCGACATCAAATTGATACTTGCTCCCAAGTCAATAAGAGTCTTACCTACGGATACACTCCCAATAGAGCATGGGATGGTGATGCTTCCTGGATCTTTGAACTTGAGAGGTAGCTTCCGAATTACTGCACTGCAATTTTCTCCCACCATAATGGTTTCGCTGTTGATGTACTTTCCTTTATTTATGAGGATTTCCTTTAAGAACTTTTTGTACAAAAGCATCTATTGTATGGCCTCTCCAAAAGGGATAGTAATCTCTATCTTCTGGAATATGGTAAGGAACCGCTTGAAATAGTGTTCTTTATCCTTTTTTGATGGCATCAAAGGGTACAGTGTCTCCCTTGATGAGGCTAGTAGTGTCTCTTTTCTGGCCTCCTGAGTTAACTGGCTCATGGTCTTGGTTTTGGTGGTTGAGATCATCACCACTCTCCTTACTCTTATCTTTTTCTTCTTCTTCTTTCTTTTCTTCTTCCTCATCACGCACATCCTCCTCGATTCTCTTTTCCTTCTCAACATTTTCTCTCCTAGTGAAAATTACCTAGCACTTCTCTTTGGGATTCTTCTCGATGTTGGCTCCAAAGCTGTTAGTGGGTCTTTCAGCCACTTGTTTGGCTAATTGTCCCATTTGTATCTCCAGGTTCTTAATGGATGACTTTGTGCTCCTATAGTTGGACATGGACATATGCATGAGTTGATTCAGTGTCTCCTCAAGCTTGCTGGTCTTCTCATAAAGATCGACCCCTTGGTTGGAATCCTGGACAGGTTGACTTTTTTGCTCCTTGTTGAATTGGTTCCCCGGATGATTCCTCAAGCTTGAGCCCTGTGTGAAATTCCTTCCTTGGTTGAATCTCGGCGGTCCTCATTGGTTGTAGCCTTAGAATCCGTGATGATTCTGAGCTCCCATGTAGTTCACCTCCTTAGAAGAATTTACTTGGGTTATGCATTGCTCTGGCTCGCGTGCTCCACCGTAGATGTGGCATCCCCCTATTTGCATGATTGAAGAGTGAGAGGAACTTACCGCTTATAGTTTTTTAGGGAGCTTGTTGAGGATCTCTGTGAGGGCCTCTATCTGTCGGACCAATAGCTTGTTTTGGGCCAATGTTGCATCTTGGGTTGTGAGTTCCAGAAGGCTCCTCTTTGTTGGCATGTATGCTCGACCATGAAGGATGGCGTGATCATTGGCCGCCATGTTCTCTATCAGCTCCATTGCCTACTCCAGTGTCTTCAGCTTGAATTTCCCCTTGTGGATGCGTCAAGGAGTTGCTTTGACTGTGGTTGCAGACCATCTATGAAGATGTTTAATTGCACTGGCTCACTGTACCTATGTGTAGGTGTCTTTCTGAGTAGCCCGTGGAAACAGTTGAGCACCTCACTGAGTGATTCATCAGGGAATTGATGGAATGAGGATATTTCCATCTTCCCATTGACAGTCTTTGACTTTGGGAAATATTTCTTTAAGAAATTTTTGACAACTTATTCCCAAGTCCTCAAGCTATTTCCTTTGAAGGAGTGTAACCACCTTTTTGCTTCCCCTGCCAAAGAAAAAGAAAAGAAATTGAGGCGTATGGCATTCTTAGGAACACCAGCTATCTTTAACGTGTTATAGATTTCTATGTAGATGGCGAGATGAGCATAAGGATCCTCATTTGGTAGACCGTGGAATAGGTTTCCTTGTATCAGCTATATGAAAGAGTGAGGATAAGATATATTGGCCTCTTGAACCTCCAACCTTGCAATACTGGTGAAGAATTATGGGGTAGTTGTACTAGAGTAGTCCTCTAGTGTCACTCGTCATGCATGCTCCTCTTCCATTTGATAGTAGCTCTGTGGAGAGGGTGGAGGTGAGGGTTGACTGCTCCCTTGTATTTCTTGCTCTCTTCTTTTTCTCGCAGCGTTGCTATGCCTGCAAGTAGCTTCAATTTCTGAATTAAGTGGAGTTAAATCTTCAATTGCAGTTCTGCCTTGCATACACAAAAACAAGCACTACCGTGCAAATTATAGAAGAAAAATAATGATTAAAAATTGTAAAATAAATACTAAAGAATAATTAATACTTACAAATTGAAAATGTATGACAACTAAGTACGAAGAACAAAGTCCTTGGCAACGACACCAAAAACTTGTTAACGGTTTGGCAAGTGTACCAATTTGTCTCAAGTAGTAAAGTACTCGGAAGTCCAAGTGTCGATTTCCACAGGGACTTTGTTTTGTACTTGTGTTGGATAATTTTCAATTTATAAGAGGAAAATATAAGATGAGGTATAAAAGATAAATTTAAAAGAAAAAGGTATAAAATAATAAATATTAATAGAAAACAAAAGAAATAGTAGGGAATTCAATGAGATGGAAATGTTAGGACCTATCATGCCTTATTTACCTAAGTGTATTATTTGTGATTTTTCTCTATCAATCAGGTGAATTTATCCTACCCACATTTATTAGAATACTTGTCCCTGATGTCTCACGATGACAAGCCTATTTTACCTATCTATCTCCCAAATGTCTTTGCAAAGAGTAAATAGATAAAATGCATGAAGTTCTAATTCTAGATGCTTGCTTTGATGCATGGGCATAATGCAATCACTCTATGTCTAGCAATGATTTTATTAAGATATCCCTTCCTTTTAGTTCTATTAGAAATTACTCTCTATCGAGCGACTAATTCCTAAAATCGATGCATGCAACACCTTCCTTGCCTTTCTATTAAGGATTATCCTCTGTCGAGCACCTAACCCCTAAAGATGATGCAAGGATGAATGATGCATGAAATTAAAATTAAGAAAATATAATAGGAAAGAAAACACTTGTTTGCATTGATAAATATGAGGTGTATAATACATCTTTTGGCTTTTTAGGCTTAACAAGCCCTTACTAAGGGTTTAGCCTCTCATAGTCATAAGGGGCCTTACACTAGAAAAGGGATATAGGAACTGATAGAGGAGAAGGAATGGAAAAAGGGAATAGAAAATGATGAAGACAATAAAGAATTCCCTAAAGGAGAGTTCTCAGGCTTTAAGTGTGTATTAGAGTGCTCTGAGACTCGGTGTGTCTTTTCTCCTTGGCTTAACTCCCCTTTTATAACTACTGGAGTGGACTTGAGCTTGACTCGCTTTTTATAGTTGATGGAGTGGACTTGGGCCTGATGCCAAAAATCTTCCTTATCTATATTTTTTATATTTTCAGGATCTTTTTATTTTAATTATTCATTTTCATATCTGCAAGTCATAAATAAGAAAAATATCAATTTTTATCATTTAAGCCAAAAATAGCTGCTAAATAAATATTTTTAAAGATATTTTCAATATATTTTTATTATAAAAAATAACTCATATTTAGCAGTTATCAATAGTCTAGTAGGTGGGTGTAGGAGGACGTACAAATAGGTTGGTTGAGGTTTAGGACTACTCTAAGACTAGATTTTCCCTTGTATGTATAATTGATGTAGAAAATGCTTTTTTTTCATCGGTTATACTTATAATCGATGTAGAAAGTCATAAATGACTTACACCTAAAGGCTCCACTTTGGGTGGTGCCTCCCTCTATAGGACATAGAGGTATAAAAAAAACCACCAATGCCATGTAAATTATTCTCATATTGTGTGGAAGCAATGTCTTCCAAGGTTATTTTGATGATGCCAAAGAATCAAGAGTTAAGCAAAGTTTCAAGCAAAGATTCAAGAATCAAGTTTCAAGATTCAAATAATCAAGTTTCAAGAATCAAGAATCAAGAATAATCAAGATCAAGATTCAAGACCCAAGATTCAAGAATCAAGAGAAGACTCAATCAAGATAAGTACTATAAAGTTTTTTCAAAACATTGAGTAGCACATGAATTTTTCACAAAATCTTTTACCAAAGAGTTTTACTCTCTGGTAATCGATTACCATAAGGTAGTAATCGATTACCAGTAGTCAGCATTGTTTTTCAAACTGATTTACAAAGCTGTAATCGATTACCATAATCATGTAATCGATTACCATAATCATGTAATAGATTACCGGTGTTTTAAAACGTTAAGATTTTCAAAATTCAAAATGAAGAGTCACATTTGTTGATGTGTAATCGATTACACCTTAATGGTAATCGATTACCAGTGACTGTTTTCGAAAAATTTATTTCCAAAAGTCACAATTCTTCAAGTGACTTGTTTGTGAAGATTCTTTCGAAAGTCACAACTTTTCTAAGTGACTAGTTTTAAAAGAAATTACCAAGAGTCACAAACTTTGACTTGAGTCATCAAGAGATAATAAATATGTAACCATGGCATGAATTTGAAAATATCCATCATCTCTTTCAATCATTCTATCTTTCAATCTATCTTTCAACATCTTCTTTCATTTCTTTCTACAGAATTTTTCTGATTCTTTTTCTCTTCATCTTTCTAAAAGTTTTTGTTCAAAACTTTCTCTTCCAATAAAAGTTCTTTGTTCAAAAACTTGTGCTATTCATCTTTTCATTCTCTTCTCCCTTTGCCAAAAAGAATTCGCCAAGGACTAACCGCCTGAATTCTTTTTGTGTCTCTCTTCTCCCTTTTCCAAAAGAACAAAGGACTAATCGCCTGAATTTTTTTGTGTCTCCCTTCTCCTTTTTCAAAGAATTCAAAACGATACAGTCTGAGAATTCTTTTGATTCTTCCCTTTCCCTTAAACAAAAGATTTCAAAGGACTAATCGCCTGAGATATCTTTTGTTTTCCCTTCACAAAGTTTCAAAGGACAAACCGCCTGAGAACTTTGTCTTAACACATTGGAGGGTACATCCTTTGTGGTACAAGTAGAGGGTACATCTACTTGGGTTGTTGTAACTGGGAACAAGAAAGGGTACATCTCTTGTGGATTAGTTCAAGTGGAGGGTACATCCACTTGGTTGTTCAAAGAGAACAAGGGAGGGTACATCCCTTGTGGATCTTTGCTTGTAAAGGTTTTTACAAGGTTGAAAAGAAATCTCAAGGACCGCAGGTCGCTTGGGGACTGGATGTAGGCACGGGTTGTTGCCGAACCAGTATAAATCCTTGTGTTTGTCTTCTTCTTCCCTACACTCTTTAATTTCTGTTGTGCACTTTAATTATCGCTTTTACTTTTGGTTAAGTTTCTATTTCTATTCTTTAGTTTCTTAACTTTGTAGTAAAAGCCTAATTGAATCTAGTAACATTAAGAAGGATAAGTTTTTTTAATTAGTAAAGGTTCACTAATAATTAATTCGATCCCCCCTTCTTAATTATTTCGAGACCATTTGATCCAACATATTGCACCTTTTGAGTGAATTGCTTTTTGTTTTCACCTACTTTGGTAAAAAAAAAAAAGTCTTGTTTTCTCCTTAGGTTACTTATCATCTTTTGGCACTTTCTATTTACATCTTGTTCCCCTTTTTAATATTTTTTTCTATCAGATTTACCCTTTTAAACCTTTATCTTACACCTCCATGTTTGTTAGTCTTTAAAATCTTATTTTTATCATATTTTTATTGTTCTTTAAATTCTAATTGTAAACTTCATTTAAAATCTTATTTTCATCTTATCTCTGTTTTTCTTTAAATCCTAATTTTGAACCCCATATTTACCTGATATTAATTACAAAATATTGTGTTTTCTATAAATATTACTTGTAACATTGTGCATTTTCCTTCATGTGACACTATGTTTCAAGGTACATTCATCACTAACTTCATCTATTATACACCTTAATTGCAAAGTAAAGCTTTTGAGAGTGGCTTCTCACATTGTATTATACATCGCCAATGTTGAATATGTGTTTTCAGCCTCTTAACTCTAGGTCTCTAGCATGCCTCTTAACTCTAGGTCTACAACATTCAAATAAGTGTGCACACATAAATTATTGTAATGATTCGTTAAGTGTGTTCATTGAGGTATGTTTTATTACTAACGAAAATGTCTTTTTGAAATATCACATACCAATTATGGAAATGTATTTCTAGAACTATGTGTCATTTTTGGAAATACATTTTCAAAATAGGTATGCGGTACTCCACAAAGACATTTTCTAGAACTATGTGTCATAGTTTTAGAGCTACATCATGTGGAGCTTGTAGGCCTTGGATCTTCTTCATCAATGGATTCCTTTGCTTCTTGAGGTCTGATTGCAACGAAATGGAGAAGGAGAAAGATGAATGGAGACGTCACTTCAAGTAGAAGATGAGTCTAGAAGAAGCTCACCACCATAGGAAGCCATGGATAAGAGCTTGAAGATAGAAGAAGATGAATGAAGGGGAGAGGAAGAGAAGACTGGCTTGTTTGGATACAAGCCATAAGCTCTTTTGAGAGCTTCTCTACTGGATATATACTCTATATTTCGAGTAGAGAAGCTCTCAAAAGAGCTTATGGCTTGTATCCAAACAAGCAGTGCATCTAAAGAAGTCTGAACTTTGAAGTTTAATTCTCAAATGATCAAAATTGAAAAAATGCACACACATGGCCTCTATTTATAGCCTAAGTGTCACAAAAAATTAGAGGGAAATTTGAATTTTTATTCAAATTTCACTTGAATTTGAAATTGAATTTGTGGAGCCAAATTTTGGAGCCAAAATTTCACTAATTATGATTAGTGAATTTTAGCTATGGTTCAACCCACTAATCCAAGATCAAGTCCAAGATTCTCCACTAAGTGTGCTTAAGTGTCATGAGGCATGTAAAGCATGAAGAACATGCACAAAGTGTGAATATATGATATGGCAATGGGGTGTAATAAGCAAATGCTCACCTCCCCCTCTAAAATTTAATGGGATTGGGCTTCTCCCAATTCAATTAAATTTATTTCTCAACACACACATCAAATATTCACTTAATGTATGTGAAATTACAAAACTACCCCTAATACAAAAACTATAGTCTAGGTGCTCTAAAATACAAGGGTTGAAAAATCTTACATTTCTAGGGTACCCTACCTATATTATGGAGCCCTAAATACAATGCTCAAAAATAATGAAACATTAATCTAATATGTACAAAGATAAGTGAGCTCATACTTAGTCCATGGGCCCAAAATTTGTCCTAAGGCTCATGAGAACCTTAGGGCCTTCTCTTGCATCTCTGGTTCAATCTTTTTGGAGTCTTCTATCCAATTTCCTTGGGGGGTAGAATTGCATCACATTATGTGATCCATTATCCACCAATGATCTGGCCATTTTTGAGACGTCATCATTCTTCACAATGCTAATGTCAACCCTTATACTCAGATCTTGATTTGTATTCTGACTTGTCTGTTGAACATGCGGTGCGTCTTCTTTTTCAATCTCTCTCCCAATATCCACCATCTCAGCTACCATAGGCTTAACCGTCTCTTCGCACTATGCTGCTTTGTGGCCATATGTGCCACATTGAAAGCAAATCAAATGCAACCCCTTCTATTCCACAAAATACACATTCCATCTTGCTTCAAACTTGGACACCAACTTTGTTTTGTTTAGAACAACCTCTACGCATGTAGGAGAAAATCTTGCTTTGGAGTGAATAGAGGTACATCAATCGATATTCAGAATAGTACCTAGTAAAGACCATGTTGTTCATAGGAACACATCATGATAAAGTTTCATTGGCAAAAGGAGAAATTGCACCCATTCTGCTACCTTTTACATCTTTTTTGCATTCTGAATAAAAGTTGGCTTCCATCTCTACACAATGATATAGTGGTCTGCAACCATCTAGGATCCATTAAACATGGCATTTTTATAGCCCTCCTCAGATGTAAACTGAACTAAGTAATACCCAACTGGCATATCAACGATCCTGATTTTCCCCACCTTAGGCCAGCTCCTTTGAAGCTTGTACTCCAACATCTTAAACCCCACAGATTTCCCTAGAACATGGACAACCAGGGATCCTTTCCATGGTGCACACCACTCTTCAAATTCCGACTCCATAATTTTAACCCTAGGACAACGATTAAACATGCATTGCTCCTCTAAAGGAGGTTTCTCCATAGCATCCTTATCATCTTCCTCCAAAAACCCCTCTTGGGGATGTCCCTTAAAGAACCATATTGTCAAAAGCAAATCCATATAAGATTTCCCTTGTCATTATCCCCTTCAACCCCCATAGCAGAAACAACGTTCGGTTCCTCCTCCGACAATTTCCTCTTTAATTTTTTTTTTGTCGCTCCCTGAATACGCACAAGTTGTCCCATGTCAGGTTCAAAAGCCACCTTCAACGACACACCCTCTGTAGACAAATGCATATAAATAAATCTCTCTAGAATTTTCCACACACATAATCATAATTATTCTAAGTCATGATTTTTTATGATGCCCTTCTTATATAAAAAAAAAATCTTGGCTCTGCCCCTGGCTGATCCCAAACCACCTGTACCATGGAGATTGAGGAAGTGAAGAAAGTAGGGCAGGGACACTTGCAATTGACAAGGGTGGTGCCAATGAAAAAAACATTTAACAAGGGAGAGTTGCCAATGAAGAAGAAAATTAGGTTTGAGGGAGGTTAAGGTTAGAAAGGATGAGGTTGTGGAACGGTATGGTTGATTATTAGTGCCACATAAGACACCTTACTACAACAATACCTTCTGATAAATAAAATTATATGAGAGCCTCCAATCAATCTTCACCTTGATAATTCCAACTATGATATTAATACGTATCTTATTAAGCTTCAAAGTGAAAGTCCTAGATGAAGTTAATATGTTGATTCAAAAAAGTTGAAAGCTACTGGTTTTTAAAATAGTTTATAACAATTGAGTTTTAAATTTCATAAAGGTATGGAAAGAAATAAGTTAAAATTAAAAAAAGGTTAGTTCCAAAATTAGTACGGGAGACTTTACAAATTAAATATAAAGGTACTAAGGTACATAATATGAACAAAATATAAGAATTTGTGCATTGTAAACACCTAATTAATTTTTTTTCTGGAAAATCTAACATAAACTGTTATAAAAAGTTAAACATAAAATGAAGAAAATACATAAAGATATTACAAAAAAATGAAATGCAAAAACAAAAAATAAATAAATAACATTTTGTAAATTAAAATTAAGATTCCAAACATTTAGCTTATTTTGAAAATAACTTCTTTTGTTTTAAAAAAAATAAACACAACTCTTGAAATCTCAAGATTTCAACTATCCCAAACATGATTAAATGCTCTTACGCACTGTCACAACCCATATTGCATCATACTCAACCTAAGGTGTAAAAGAAGTTACATTGTCTACAAGCAAAAATGACATGTCACAACCCACATGGTATCAACCTACCAAAGAAGTTACATTGTCTACAAGCAAAAATGACATGTCACAACCCACATGGTATCGACCTACCAAAATCTTACTAATTAACTCTAGGTGTAAAAGGAGTTCTAGCAAGAATGACGTGAAGAAATCCCATACCAACTGTATGACACGTTAATTATGTGTTAAGTGGTGTCGCTAACTTATCAGCATCCTTATCCTTTCGTTAACACATGAGGTTTATAGTTTTTTATTATTATGTTAATCCCACAAATATTAAAGTATTACCGCATAAAAACGGTTTTTTAAATTATTAGTTCTTTAAAAATATAAAATGACCATAAAATTTGTCCATACAAAAGACTAAATTGGTGATATATATAGAAAGATAAATTTAGTAATAACTTTATGTTTTCAAAAAAGATTAATTTGATTTCTTAAAAAAATGTGAATTTGATAAATAAAAAAATCAAAGTAATAATATGCAACAATAAAAAAAATTAAAATTTAATGATAAAACTCTTTAAATAATTGGTTGGTACCAACTATCAAGTTGAAGAGTTACTTCTAAATATAAAGACAAAATATACAACGTGCATCCCATATCTTTTTTTTAACTATATACGCATAATACATATCATCGGAGACAGGTCACAATTTTGAATGATAAGGATGAGTTCTATCTAATTAATGGTAACTTCTAGATAGGAACTGTCCACGTAGAACAAAAAGTTGCACGAAGTGATGATGGTCAACATCATGCATGCATTAGAAATTGATATGATGAATCATCAAACTTATCTTATGAGAGTTAAAATACAAAACAGTATTAATAATTTCTATTTACGTTCCGTGTCAGAAGTCTCAGAACTCGGAACCAAAATGACAAATCCTATAAAGGCAAACCTATTTCTGTGTAGTTGAGTGGTTGTATGCAAAGGCATCGTTTTGGAAGAACAAGGGCATATGAGAAAAAACATACTAATCAAATTAAACAGCGAAGAAGAGTTTCAAATTTATTGCTTCGAATCTCCAGCTTCGTCAGGGAAGGTACGTACTAATCTAATAAATTTGCTTTCTTTTTTTACATTTTGACTTATTATTGTGCTATATGTAATTTCATATTCTAATTTTGGTATAGGATTAATTTGTGGAAGCTAAATGACACCGCCATAGGAATAACTGAGTTGAACCTTACGGTTGAATATTTATTGCTTGACACTTGGAAGTAAAGGGCATTTAGGAGAAACTTGGTTTTAGTTATAATAAATTAGTACTGTATGCTAAATTTGGCTATTAAAATTCGATCTTAATTTTATATTTTATGGAGTAACATTACTTATATCTTCATCAAGGTTAAAAGTAAGTCCTGCATAAGAATATTAGAATGTGTTTATTATTGTTTTTTATATGACAGATTCTAGCGTAATGTTTAGATTAAATTATTTTTTTCCTTTTTATTTAAATTATTCAAATTGGTCTTTTTATTTTTAAAATATTTAATTTGATTGTCTAAATAAAAAAAAATGTCCCATGTTGTCTTTCCGTGCAAATTGATACTAACTGACACTAACGGCATTAATGAAATAAAACTGAAAGGCAGCACTAAACTTCTTTTTTAATTAAAGGACCAAATAAAATATTTTAAAATAAAGAGAAAAAATTAAATAGAAATTGAGAAAATACTTTTAAATATCTGTATTATTTAAAAAGTATTCTTATTCATCTTAAAATTATTTTAGATTAAATTAAAACAATAAAAATAAACTTTTTTAGAATACCCTAATTCTTATTCAACCAATTGTATGGTAGTCAACAAATCAGTAAAAAAATAATCACAAAATATATAAAAAATATTAAGTAGGTAAAAGAATTCAAATATACCTAGATATATAAATTAATGTTGTATAGTATTTAACATTACGTAATCTCAATGCTTGTTAATATACTCTCAGCTGTATAGTATATAACATCACGTAATCACTTTGTGAATTCATAATCTTTAATAAAAAAATTAATTAATCTAACAATGAAATTTAATTTAAATATATTGATAGTGTAAATGATTTTATAGTATTATTTAATCAATAATGGTCATATAATTAAAAATTATTAACTTTTATAATTACTGTTTAAAACTAACGATATTAAGGCTTTTCTCTAATTGATTCATAGTGCAAATTTCTTTATGTATTGATAATTTTCTGGTGTTTAACATGAAAAGAAAATCATTTTGTGTGTGCCAAAATTAATAAACACATTATATATGTGGAACCCTAATTGGGTTCTTTATATAATTTTAATATAAAAAATATTTACTTTTTAATATTTCTTTTACAAAAATTACGATGGTTAAGTAATTTTTAAAATTATAAATACTAAGATAAAAAAAGCTAACTTTTTTATTTTATTTTAGAAGTTAGAAAGAACAATTAAAAGAAAAAACTATAAAAAAGTTTTATCACCACAGAAGCATGCGTACTTGTGTTGAACAGTTGAAAACTTATTGAAACACGTCTTTAAAATAATAAAAGGTAACTAACTTTCTCATCATCTATTTGTTTAACCATATAATCTTTGACACGATTTTCTTTTTCAACCTAGTTTGACTTAGTTTCAATTGATTCAATTATTGTATTGATTACGATAATGTTGGAACTTGGAACATATAACCTGATTATCCACTCTAAACAAAACTGATTACGGCCAAATTAATAAATGATCGAATAATATATATATATATATATATATATATATATATATATATATATATATATATATATATATATATTCTGAAAGCATGTTAAACTATTATTAATATACATAAATAAAATAAATTATAAAAATATCAATTTTAGCAAAAAAATGTAATTACAAAATAAAAATGCCGACACAAAGGTAGGACAGTGAATGTGTTTTTGGTTAATTAAAGTTCCTTATATATAATTTACTAATATATGTGTTTTTTTTATAAGGAGACTAATATATATGTTAGAATACATTAATAAGTTATACCGAAACATAAATGTATTTTAAGATATATATAATTCTAATTAACTTGCTAACATATTCCCATTAACACTTGACATATAAATGATAAAATATAATTGTAAAATAATAAATAATATTAAAAAATTAAATTATATATATTAAAATAAATAGAAGGATATAATCAATGTAATAATAAATACAACTATCTTTGTTAACAAAATACAATTGAATACAAAAAATAAATAAATCATAGTCCACAATGGCAACAGCATGGGTTGTCCACAAACAAGTACTCGTCAAGATGGTCATCATAATTTATAAGGTGGTTGAGGTAGGGAATTAACTTGATTAGTAACATTAATAGAAGTAGTGAGTGATAGTTGCTCAATAGCATTGTTATGCACGTGCTCTACATAGCTTGTACTATACAATTGCATGTAAAGACTTATTATTCTCCATTTTGCCTTAGTTGCTTATTCAATTGTCTTTGGCCTTCTTTCAAGCTTTCTCCAACTCCTAACAAACAATATTATTTGATCAACCATTTTTTTTTTAATTTTTATCTTTTAAAATATTGTTTAATTTAAGTCAAATTAAATCAACCCAAATCGTAGCTAAAATTAACTACAAATTGAGTGCAATAGTTATTAAGTTGGATCAACTACCTGTACGTCCTATCCTACAAATTTAGTGGTTATTAAGTTGGATAATAAAGTCTAGTGCAGTAGTGCAGTGCCTACTAAATTTGAAGACGAATTGAGTACTAGATATTCAAGTACCTACAATTAATTATTCTAACTTTTAGCTTAATCATTTCATAAAAGAAATTGACAGAAGATATATTATAGTAGTATATCCTAGGAGTAAATTAGGAAATAAGTTTACATTTTATAACAACTCTTTTAGTAATTATTTTTCTTCTGGATACAATTAATTAAAATTAAAATTTAATATATTATGTGACTCAAGTCAAAATGAGTCAACACGAATCATGCATAGAAAATCAACTCCAAATTGAGTGGAGATATTAATTAAGTTGGAAAAACTCAACTTCCACTTACCTCATCTCATAAATTAAACGTGTTTTTTTTTTCTTTTGTAAAATTAAACATGTTTCATTTGTTGGATCAACGTACGGTATAAGGCGCAAGATTAATTCGACGAGTACAATTTATCAAGTATGATTCCCCATCCATATCCAGTGCGGTGCAGCTCAATTTTTTTTTAGGGTTTCACTTCCTCTACCTTGATAAAATTTGATTTTAGTTCATGAGCATTAATTTTGATCAATTTAGTCTTTAAACATTATAAAAAAGTTTATTATCTTTTTGTCCTTAAACTTTTTACAATTATTTTAGTCCCTCAACATTTTTTTATTTGTTTTAAGTTTTTTAACTTTTTTTTCCTCCTTACTTTTAATTCTTTTAAGGAACTAAAATTAATTACAAAATAAAAGTCAGGGACTGAAAACAAAAATAAAAATTTCAGAAACTACAAACAAAAATTAAAAGTTTAAGAATAAAAAGATAGTAATTTCTTTTATATAAGGAATTATTATCTTTTTATAAAAGGAATTATTAATGTAAGGAGTGTTTGTATAATGTTTTTAAATATTAAGGGGTATTAATGTATCATATAAAAGAGTGACAACATAATGTTTTTAATTATAATTAAAGAGAGGTTAGTGAATAAATAGAAACAATAGTATGTGTAATTTTAAAAAAAATCAAAGAATTAATCCAAGTATCTAATTTGTTCTAACATTTTTTATATGACAAAAATTTGTAGAAGATTATGATATTTGCATAGAGAAACGTGACTTTTATATTATTTTTATTATATTAAATACTAAATACTCTTTATCCCTAAAACAAATAAATTAAAATAAACATAATCTTTTTTATATTATTGTTAATGCACTCTAACCGAAAAGAGTATATATATATATATATATATATATATATATATATATATATATATATATATATACTCAAATCCATTGTATGCGTGCACTTTTCAATGTAAAATGCATGCCCCATATTAATTGAATCTGATGCAAGTTGTTTTGGACATTTTGCCGTGTGTGACAGTTATTATTTATGCATTATTGAACTGTATACAAATTTTAGCTACTGATAACAAAAGAACAAAACAATACTTTAAAAATTTTGGAGAGAGAATGAAACCAAATTTAAAATTTATCTCATAATGTAAAATAGTTTATATTATATTTCTGAATTAATTCTAAAATATTTAGAAATTAAAAACAATTTTAAAGATAAAATGTAGGTGTAAATATGAATAAGTTGTTTTGAAAAAAAAAATTATTGATACGAATGAAACTAAATTCAATCCTCTTAAATAAGGTAAATAAGGTTACAAGTTCAAGTTTTATAAATAAAAAAAATATTAGGGAAGAAAAAACTTATTAAAAGTGACAACCAAATTCTTAAAAAAATGTTAGTCATTTAAAAAAGTTAATTCTCACTAATAACATAATTACTGGAAAAAAAATGTTAATTTTAGATATATTTTTATCCTACAAATATAAACTTATTTCATTATACTAACTAACACCTTTCAAAAAAAAAAAAAAATTTACTAACTAACACTTCCTGAGGGTTTGTCAAATCATAATGCCCAAAATACCTCTATTTTTTCTTACCCCGACACAAACTTTTTTCTAATTATTTGAAAAATATTATATTGACTTTCTTTTTTATTTTAAACCCCCTTAAGGTTTAATTAAAAATATTAAACTTCATATACTCTTGTAAGGTAAGTCATTGTAATAGTAAAAAAGCAAAGAAAGTATTTTATCTAATTTGACAAAACTTCTAAAAGTGTCAACGTAATTTACTCTTTTACAACTTATGATATTTTTTTAACATATTAATTATCACCACCATTTAGCAGTGATATGTTATATATCTAATTTTGTTTCATTCACAGTCATTTTGCGGTAATATGTGATGTACATACAGGTTATGGCCGAACCCATGAGATTGACATAATAAGATAAGGATCCATTATATTTACCTCATTTAAAAAAAATCATATTATATATCTAATTTTTGTTTCATTCACAAAAATCATATTAAAAAAAATCATATTCACAAAACTTAAAAACATTTTAATCCAAAGGGCTTCTTATTATACTCGCACCCATATTTTTTCACCTCACTCCTAACCTTTAAAAAAAATCTAACATAAACAACTTTAATGAAAACTATATATCAACAAGATTTATCAGAATACATAACAGAACGAAGAGTATTTTCCATTATATAGAAAAAGTTGAGAGTGGACTTAACAAAAACGGAGGAGAGAAAAACAAATCTCTAAACCAAGAAATAAGTAACTTTTTCAAAGTCAACTTAAAAACAAAATAATTATAAGATCCAAACCATGTGTATAAGTTAACACCCATCGACAAGAATCTTCAGCAAATGAACAAAGTGTTAAAAATTTTGCTAGTATATACACTTTTAACAATACTAATGAATCGAGTTATTGATTTTTCAACCTTAAAAAGCTATTTTCAGTTGACTTAAAGGGAAGGGGGGTTAATTTTGGTAATTTCCTCATTTAATCCTGCATACTCGTTAAATAATTAAATGTACTATAATGTCAGGCTCACATGACAGCCAAGATGACTAGTTTCCTTCCACATAATTTGTAGGATAAAAAAACCAAGGAAGATTTTCACACGTATTAGTGTTTGTACGAGCTAGACTCACGTACGCAACTATCACAAACCTTCATAAACCGCCAAAATCTTTGTTTTCATGCGCAGGAAAACAGCATAACGTGTGGTCTCGGGGGAACCAAAAACTGTGAAATTCTGAAGCCACTAGGCCTTTTAAAAACCAAACTAAGGAAGACGGTTTAGACAGAGAGTACTTCAAGCTAAGAAAATGGAAAGTGGGGTTGTGGCTGTGAACAACAACATCAACAACTATGAATCCAAGGCAACTTCCACCATCACCATTAAGGGCATTCTCAGCCTTCTAATGGAAAGCATTGATGATGAGAATTGTGATGGTGGTGGAAGCAAGAAGAGAGTTATTTCTCTTGGTATGGGTGACCCAACTCTCACCACATTGTTCCACACACCAAAGGTTGTTGAAGAGGCTGTCGCTGATGCTCTTCAGTCTCGCAAGTTTCATGGCTATGCTCCCACTGCTGGACTTCTCCAGGCTAGAATGTAATGCTATGCTTCCTTGCCTCTTTCCAATTTCAAGTTTTTAACCCTTTTTTCTGGAAAATGTTAGTTATTAATTAATTGTTAGTTTTTGTTAGTTTGAGGATTCAAATCCACCATCTTTTTCCTTCTTTTTTTCCTTTATCATTAAGTCAACCTTATAACTGGATCTTGTTGTTATTGTTGTTTACTTTTTTAGAGAATCTTGAATTTGGTTGTCCAAAATTTACATGCAACTATATAGGTAAACAACAATAACAACCTTATAATTCATCTAATTATACTATCTTATTCTAAAATTGAATACCATCTAAAGTTATTTTCATGTTGGTGGCAGTGCAATTGCTGAATATCTATCTCGTGACCTTCCTTATCAATTATCACGAGATGATGTCTTCATCACTTGTGGATGCACACAAGCCATTGATGTTTCGGTGGCGATGCTTGCTCGCCCTGGTGCAAACATCTTGCTTCCAAGGCCAGGCTTCCCAATCTATGAACTTTGTGCTGCATTTAGAGGGGTTGAAGTGAGGCATTATGATCTGCTTCCAGAGAAAGGTTGGGAGGTTGATCTAGATGCTGTTGAAGCTCTTGCTGATCAGAACACAGTGGCGTTGGCGATCATAAACCCTGGGAATCCTTGTGGGAATGTGTACAGTTACCACCATTTGGAGAAGGTTTGTTCTTAATTTCCTAAGAGATGGCTATATCATAAGTAACTTAAGAGACATTAATACATTATGTTTCTAAAAGTTTATAGCATTAACAGGATTTACTGAATTGTTTGCATATTGGACTTAGATTGCTGAAACTGCAAAACGGGTTGGAACAATTGTGATCTCTGATGAAGTTTATGGTCACCTTGCATTTGGGAGCAAGCCTTTTGTACCGATGGGAGTTTTTGGCTCTACTGTTCCTGTTCTCACTCTTGGCTCACTTTCTAAGAGATGGATAGTTCCTGGGTGGAGGCTTGGTTGGTTTGTGACAAATGATCCATCTGGCACTTTTAGAGAACCAAAGGTTCTAGTCCCTCTAACTCTATATATGTTTAACCCACTTTTCAATATTTTTATATTTTTCATGTTGAGTATTAGATCATTGATTTTATGGTACTTGAATAACCATACTTCAATTAGAAGTTCATTAGTTAATCTGAGAAGATACTTGACTGATCTTACCATTGATATGTAGTTTATGACTCTATGTTCCTAGACATGGGAATGAACTTTTTTTCAGTATGTTTTTTGATGGTTCCCACTCTATGTATTGTTTATTTTATTTGTGTTGAACTACCTTTATTTCCTATTTGAATGCTTTATTATTTTGTACTATTCTATATTGAAGTTTTAATAGTTGACTAGTACTTTAAAATATAAACATTTCATAATTGAAAAATTTTGCTGCTACTTCTAAATTTTAAATGGTTCTTCATATTATTCAACAACCTTTTTTGGATTACATGAATCATATGTTTCCTATGCAGGTAGTCGAGCGTATCAAAAAGTATTTTGATCTTCTAGGAGGTCCAGCAACCTTCTTGCAGGTTCTGTTTTTCTCTTGAATGCTTGTTTTCGAGTACAGAAATGGATGCATGGATTATTTGGCTAACAATAATGCTCAAATTTAAGCATCTAGATTTCATTTAAAGCCTTGATACTACTACCTGAAAAGGAAAAATAAAAATTTAAAACAAAGAAAGAAGAGAAAAATGTTTTAACTCAATTTTCATGTTGTTAGATAAAGAAGTATGAAAAAAGTATAAAGGTCACATTCTTGCAAAGACATGTTTGAACTGACAAAAGACTAGACTAGTATTCATATGTTGCTGTTAGCTCTATTATGAAATCCAAGTTAATTGTTTGGTGCTGAAGTATGTTAGAATGTTATCCAAAATTCTTGGTTAAGCAGAATTTTCTTACATGACATGCATTCGTATGTTACTGAATTTTTCTATCCAATTGGTGGTGTTTCTGGTTTGACAGGCTGCTGTACCTCAGATAATTGCAAATACCGAAGAAATTTTCTTCGAGAAAACCATTGATAATTTGAGGCATACAGCAGATATATGTTGTAAAGAGATAGAGGATATTCCCTGCATTTTTTGCCCTTACAAACCAGAAGGATCCATGGCTATGATGGTGAGTCACTGGGGATTTATGACAATTGTGGTATTATATCTATGTCTTGATGAAGGAACTTTTTTATTTATTCTCAAATGAAATGCAGGTGAAATTAAACCTTTCACTTCTGGAAGATATTAGTGATGATATTGACTTCTGTTTCAAACTTGCAAAGGAGGAATCTGTGATCATTCTTCCAGGTACTGTGCAAATCATGCTTTATTTGGCATTCTTGCATTTTCTATTTGGAGAGTCATTCATTTATACAGAAAAATGAAAGCCTTTTTTAATCGTCTTAGGCACTTAGCTTCAGGCCTTTTTATTTGATATCCTCAACTATATCATCTGGTTAGCAATAATCATGATATTATGAATCATTTTTTTTACGGGAACAACTTAGATAACACTCTGATCATGTTCATATTCACTATAATTTATAGGGCCTTCTTAACATTTCCAGCTTGCATTTCAACTAGTGCCTTTTGTAGACTTATGTATCCAAATTTACTATTATGAGCTGGGTTATAAGTTATAACTACTTATAACTCAGGGTTGCAGTTCTTAAGCATACAACAAAAACCTTGCTGATATTTAGTTATAAATAAAACCATTCAATGATTTTAATCTTTGTTTTTATGTAGAAGTTTCAGGCATTTGCTTTTGAAATAGGTATAAATATAATTCCATGCTGCAGAAACAAAGATTTTCTATGTGGATTCTTTTCTTTTTAATTAGGCATCAATTGTTTATAATAATGCACATAGAGATCGGAATATTCCACTTGAAAGTTGCTTCACTCTCAACTTAGTAACTTCTTCCTTCCAAGTTCAAATAAGAAAAATGAATTTCTTATAAACACATAGTCCCTATATTATATTTTTATGAGAAATGTTAATAATAAACTCCTTGACACTTTACCCAACACACTTTTATTAGATGAGATTTTGATAGAACTAGACCAGAAACTCAGAATGTGTGTATTATTATTGTGGTGCCTCCAACACCCTTGACAGAATACAAATCGAGGTCTCACCACCCTCCACATCCTAATCCCCCATTCCCTCTAATTGACTATTTATAGTTTCTTAACAAACTAACAATTAGTTATCCTAACTGTTCTAACTATATGATAGTTACTAAGACTCTTAGCTCTTCCAAGGATATTTCCTAATGTACCCCTTTCCTCATCTATTAGATTCTTGTGGATCCTACTACATATGCAAGTCTAATCCCCCCTGGTGGGTCTCATTCCTAAACTAAAATAATCTACATTAATTTCAACTAATAAAAGAGTACATGTTGTAAAGAAAGCACCAGTGTGTTACAAATTTCCTCTTGATCTCCCATTTTTCTTCCTCCTTGAGTAAACCTTCAAAACCTTTGCTTCCACTGGACTTCGATGCAACAATTGATCCTTGCCTTGTAGTATCCCATCACTATCATCCCCTAAAAGAACAACAACCTTGTCCTCAAAGCTCAATTCAGGAACTTCACTTCTAACTTCTGTGTTGAGTCCTGTGTGTGGCATAACAGCATTTTCCAACTTACCCTTTAGTTCAACAGATGAACCCTTGTGCAAGAAACTCATTGTCATCTCTCCCCAGTCCATAACCACCTTCCCCAAGGTCCGCAACCACGCCACGCCTAACACTACATCCACACTTCCCAACTTAAGCACATATGCATCATCAATCCTCACATCCACATTGCCAAAATAGATGCTAACATCCACACACTTGCCTCTTGTTAGAACTCTATGTCCATTAGCAAGTTGAACTCCAAGCTTTCGAATGGGCGTCACGGCTAACTCTAGAGCAGCAACAACCTGGGGGGAAATGAAATTGAGGGAGGCTCCACTGTCCACCAAAACCAACACCGAAACACCGTTCAGCTTCCCCTCCAATTTCATAGTCCCTGTGTGACTTGCGATCCCACCACACTCCTCCATGGTTTTGCAGCATTCCAACAACATATTCTTGTTGTCATCATCATCCTCAAGAACCAAAAGGCTCAAATGCTTTTCAGAAAACTTGTGTAAGGGATGAAAGTTGTCCCCACATCGAATGCACAAAGCCTTTGCTTCCAACACCTCAACCTTATCTGCCATCTTAGGGGGCATGCATGAGGAAAGTACAATTATTCTCAGAAAAAGGAAACCAAGTGTATTATACTGTACTTGAGCAGACTCAATACAAAGCATCTCGTATAGGCTGTTTTTGGTTTGATAGATAGAAATAATATTGGAAGGATGGAAATAATTTTTGAGTGTTTGCTGAAGCATAAATAAGGTGAAAATAAGTTTTTAAATGGTGGGATTCACTTGTATTTGTTAAATTAGTATTTTGATCATTTAATTTATTATTTAAGTTTAATTTAACATTCTAATTTTTTTCAAATTTTATTTAATCTCTAATTTTTAAAATTAATTCTATTTGATTATGTTATATAAATTAAATTGATGGTGTTAAAATATATATATATTATGATAATTTAAATTGTCATAAAATATAATTTTTTGACACGTTAATCTAATTTAGACAATATAATTAAATTAAATCAATTTAAAAAATTATAAAAGCAAATTGATTCAAACAAAAACTAAAAAATTAAATTGAATTAAAAAAATAAATTAAAGTATAAAAAATCAAATTTAACCTTATTTCTTACATGTTTTTATTCTCCTAATCATCTCTCTCCTGAAGTCTTTTCAATTTTTCCTCAATCAAATAACTCAATTTATAGTTTTATTTTTTATTTATTTCTACTCTCCCTTTTTAATTTTCATTTACATTATTTTTCTCTAATCTCCTCTGTACCTAACACATTCATAAAGTTATAAGAGAATCATATTTGAAATACTCTCAAATTACAAACATTCTGGCAAATTTTTTTTTGTTTCTTTCTCTCTCTTTCTGTCACTGCATTTAAAGGGGAGTTCAGTAATCATTTTCCAAGTTACTACTACTTCCTCTTGCAGTAAAAACTTGTTTTTTCCCCAAAACTTTTCCACTCCCTATATTCTGACACCTCAGCATCCTACTAATTTTCCTCACGCTCTCCCATCTTTCTGTCTCCTTGAATAAACCGTCCAGACCTTTGGTTTCACAGAATTTGAATTCAATGGTGGGAATTGTTTTGTACACCAGTTAAAATACTGGTATATCCAGCATAAGAGAGATAGATAATTCTAATATTACCTTTCTATAAAGCAAACCTGTTACGGATTGGCCTTTCATAAAACATATTTTTTTTAAAATTAAAAAATATTAAAGCTGTCCATCTTGTACTGATGTACCAGCAAATTTGACTGATATGGAAACCAATTCCCTTCCATGCTTGACCATTGTCTTTGTTAAGTTTCATTTTTGGGCTTAGGCCCAATATCAAGTATCCCCCTCACAGTCACATTCCTCTATTTTCTATTTTCATCATAGATTAAAAATGTATTTATAAAAATGTGAACTTAGAAGTGTAGCATTTTCATATTTATTACGAGTTTTAAGAAATATTTTTAAATACTAGTACATTGTCCATCAATCAGAAAATAATTTTTGAACACTAAAAAGTAAACGAAATTGAAAATAAGCTGCATTTCAAATTTTGGTAAACGAAAATAAGCTGCATTATTGAAATAATTAAAGAATAGTTTATCAAAATAAAATCACTTGACAAATCATAACTCATTGTTTAAATATGCTATCTACTGCTAGCTTTGACTTTGGCATGACTCGCAAAATTGCTAGTGAATTTGTAACAAACAAAAGCAACAATTTTTTGCAGGAACTGCAGTAGGCCTAAAAGATTGGCTTCGTATTACTTTCGCTGCTGATCCATCTGCTCTTGGAGAGGGTATGAGAAGGATAAAATCTTTCTATCAAAGGCATGCAAGAAAATTGTAAAGCTATAGTGAATTCACTTATAAGTAAAATTACTAAATAAATGGCCCTTTACTACTAGTATACTACACAAGAATTGAAGATTTTATTTCAATATAGCATACAGTCTCATTAGGAATGGACCAATTAACTGGACATTGCAACATAATTAAGAGGCAATCCTCTTTATATTGAAGCATTATCTTTATTCAAATACTAAACGGTTCATGTTCAGTCTTTTTAATCTATAAAAAAGTATATAGATGGATCATCAATAAGCCTTGAGCTGAAAGTGGTGCAAGAGCCTGTATAATTGTCAATTGGAGGGTTATGATATAATTAAATTTACCGATTTTCACTCCATAATCTACTGCTCAATCATATTGCTTCCCACCTTTGAAATGAGACCAAAAGATTGTGTTTATTAATTATTGGGTTAGTGATGGTTTCGATCCCTGAACATTTCAGGATTTTGTTTTTAGTGTTTGAACTAAAATTTAACTGATCAACAATTCAACATTCCTAATGTTTTATTCCATTACAATTTTTGGTGCTTGCCGTTCACTTGTGCCATTAAATGATAAATGTTTAATTTATTTTCTGGTAGTTAAAAATCAGTAAAAATTGCTTGGCAAACATATTTAAAGGGTGTTAAACTAGTTGTGGCGGCTGAAAGCTGAAAAATACTTTCCTGGGCATAATAGGAGAGAACAAAGTCGAAATCAATCAACCAAAAATTAAAAATGGCAGACCAAGCCAAACAATACAAGACCAAGACGAGGGTGTGGACGCCCGATTTGAAGATGTCCGGAATGCAATCCAATCATTGTCGTCGCCGCCCACCACTCACTTCGGCGGCGGCGTCAGGTCTTACGTGTGGGGTCGGAGAGGATGCACCACGACGTCAGGTCTTGAACTGCTGCCGCGCCTAGTCGCGGTCCCCGGCGACATGGTGGTCTGGCCGGATTTCTCTCTTGTCCTAGTCGAGGCTGTCGCAGCGCAAAGTGGTGGCGAGGATGTCCAGATCAAAATCTCTCGCGTTCGGATTTCTCTCTTGTTCGACATGCCTCATGCCTTCCTCATTTCTCTCGAGAAAATTTCCAGATCTAAATGCAAGAATCCCCTTTCTTTTTTAGACACTTTCATTTTTATTTCCCACTACTTCCCAAATTCCATAGTCAATATCAGTGTATTGTTGATTAACCAAAAACACTGTGTTTATGATGTTTGTATTCTGCAATAAAATACTCGAATCTCATATTTTTTACCGCTAGTGTGATTTTGATTTGAAGTTTCGATAACCAATTTTATTGGTACACTTTAGTTTTCTTATGATTATTTCATCTTATATATTCAATATTCAGTGATGCTAGACTTTTCTTTTTCAGAAATCTTTTTTTTTTGTTTTTTTTTCCTCTTCCTCGATGTGCGGTGGAAAGGAAAATCACAAGAAGCAATGGGCAATTGCAGTTAAAAATCGTCAAAAAATAAATTAACTATTAATTTTGAAGAATTACATGTATCCGACTTAATGACTATCATATTATTGTTTAATAGCACAAGTAAAAAGCACAGACCAAAAGTTATGATGTTCGGTTAAATTTTTGTTTAGAAAATAATAAAAAAATTAAAAATTTAAAAAAATTAGGGATTAAAAATATAATTAATTCTTGATTATGGGTACTTATTGGATCTATGCTTCTAAGGCTAACTAGATTGTGCCTTGCGTGTGATGATGCACGGTAAATTTTGGAGAGAAACAACTTTTGTATGCATAAAAAAGGCTAAATGACCTTTATAGTCCTTTTATTTTATTTTATTTTTTTTATCTATTATCTTTTAGAAAATTTATTTTGGTTATTTTATTTTTTAAAATTGGTTCAAATTAGTCATTCCTTTCATCTAATGTTAACATTGTTAATGTAATGTAATAAAGATAGTGATGACTAAAAACAGACACAATATAAAAAAAATTCTTTCATTACCTTTATCTCTTTTCATACTATAACAAATCATGAATAATGCTTTGTCCTCCTCCTCCTTACTCTATTTTTTTTGTGATTTTTTAACCATGAAGAAGAAACTACATTCAAAGAGGACTAAAATCAAACACGTAGCGAGCATTGTGTTGACTCACTAAATCAATCAATATTATGCTACTATGAAAAATAACAAAACAAAAATCTAAATTAGAATGTAACTCTTACATTGAATTGCGAACCAAACACAAAATTGTTAAAAAAAAATCTAAAACACGATTTTGCATGAAACCACGACAAAAGCATTCACAAGCTTTTGGCAAGGTTTGAGCGCCTTCTAAGACATGAACATGTTGGACTTGGTGGCCTAAAGGTTGCAAATCTGAGCTGGATCTAGGCAATGATAGTGTTTTTTTTTTTTGGGGGGGGGGGGGGGGGTGCTTGGGTTACGATTAGCGATGTTGGGCTTCATGAAGGTGGCACGTTGGTTTGGAAGTTATAGATCTGGGCAGCTATGGCCGATAGTGGTAGTGCATGCGATGTCGTGGTTTGGATGGTGCTTGGGGTCGTTGGCATCTAAGTGACTATGGTGGTCGTTGGGTGTGTGTCGAGGTTTTGGGAGGAGATGTAGGCGCGCTAGTTAATGGTAGTGGTGGTTGTACGCGTCAGAACTTAAAAGGTTGTGGTGGTTGTGGGTGGTAGTGATGGGTGACAATATGGTGCAAAGGAGAAGAAGAGAAAAACAAACTTTTTAAAATATAAACGACCAAATTAAAAAAAAAATTAAAGACCAAACAGGTCATTTGGCCTATAAAAAATTATATTAACAAATTTTGTATTATTGAAAAAAACATAAAATCAATTCAAATTTTCATACTATAGTATGAAAGTTATTTATTAATAAGAAATAATAGAAAGTAAATGAGCTTATTTTTCAATACAACTATAAATTTAAATTTGACAATATTATTTTTTTGAAGTTAAAGAAGTTTGTATGATAAATTAAAGTACATATCAAAAACCAAATCTAAATAATAGGAAAATTAATTTTAACTAAAACAATTCACATATTAGCTATTTTGATCCATTAAAATCATTTTGTAAAGTTCATTAATTTAACATCCTGTAAAAATAATCGAAACAAAATTATTTAGTAAAAGAATGAAATGAACACACACACATATATCATTGAAGCATGATCCTTTTAGAACTAAATGTTTTAATGACAACAAACTTTTTAGAAACAAATTCTAAGTCTTTTTTAGACTTGTACTACTAATGGTTTAGCTTGAGTGCTTTCAGAGAAACATGACTTATTCAAGAAGCATGGAGAAAGGTGTGACATTGGCCTATGATGAAGGTTTCTTAAATCTGAAGATTGTCCAACTTTAGAAGCAAGATACCACAAGCAGAAAGGTAATCATGGATTCTCTATCAAAGTGTAGATATCAAAAGTTACATATGATTAGAAGTTTGATTCTAGAGGTAATTTAAGTCCAGAGATAAATATCAGAAGCTACACACGACATAAAGATCACCAGAAGATGTAGTGTAGACATACATGTCTACACAATTCAAAAGCACACACCAAAAGTTGTGAAGGAAAATGTTGTGTAAGCAACATAGTGATGCGTTGTCATCACAAGCTTTTCTAAAGAGAAAGATCAAATTGAATAAAAGAGGAGATAGTATTCAACAACGTGTCCTACATTAACAAGGCAACCATAGAAAAGAAAAGGAGTTTCAAACATTTGCAATAGTAACAAAATGAAGGAACACAAACTTAGAAATTAATCCTTGAGTTCCAAGTCAAAATCCTAATTCCTTTGGTGACTCAAACCTAGAAACTCATAATAAGATTGATGAATCTCTGCAAATGCAAGCATTTGATCCATTCATCGCATCAAAGCCTTGCACAATTTCAATTCAAATCTAGGATTTGAACTTGTTTCCACATAGTCCAAATCCATAAAAGCTAGATTGATCACTCCTAACATGCATCTAAGCATAGAACTAAAATAAGATCACATTAACTACGAGATTTGATTAGAAAAATAGAGCTTACATACTTGAGTTCTACTTCAATCACTTGGCAACTATGAAGTTTAGCTCATTTGGATCATGAAGGATCCAAATAGAACCTCAAAGAACAACAACAGTGGAAGAGATAGAAGAGAGAAACAATGTGAGATTCTTTTTCTGAATTTATCAAATGAGCCAAAAATCCTTACAAAGATGTTACAAGCGCTTTTAATAAAGCTGATATTACATTCTTTTTATATGCCTAAGAGAAGTTTCATTAAAGTGAAAGCATAATTTGTTGCAATAAATTTACACTAATGGATTAAGGACTTGGAACTGGAGATGGCAATGAGATAGGTCGGGAATGAGTTTGACCATTCCCATCCCTATCTTCGCAAAAGGCGAGACGGGTATGAGTACGAGTTTAAAAGAGGAAGATTTAAAATTTTAATACGCATCCCCATACTTGTCAGATTTTATTGAGTTTAGGTATACCTGCATGTAACCCACTACATTTTTTTATAATTTTAATTTACTTATATATTTTTAAATAAATTTATTAAGTTATTAATTATATTTTAATTCAAACAATATATAAATATAATGGATAAAAAATAAATTAAAATTAAAATATTAAAATTCAATTATATTTTTAGTTAAACATATATTTTTAAGTTTATTATTTAATCATTTAACTATTAAGCTAATTGATTTATATTTTCAAAAATTATAAAAATAAATTATTTAATATATATATATATATATATATATATATATATATTATGTTTATATATGTTGCGACAAAAAATATAAAAAAATGTAATATGACAGGTACGAGTAGTATAATTTGATATAAATCCTCACCCCCACTTAAATAGTTTGGGCAACACTTGTACTCATACCCAGTCAAAGCAAATATTCTTTGTCAAAGTCGGGGTGGGTTCAGGGCGATACCCATAGGTATAAGTTTATTTACAATGCCTACTCTGAACTTGATCTTCATGCCTTTGGATCTTTATTTGTTGAGGCAAATGGTCAACTCATTGTGACAAGTTTCTCATAATTCCAAGGTCTTTAGCTCTTTATATTCATTGTGGTGAAATGCAACTCTGCCAAGGCAAATTCTCTACCAGTTCCAGTTGATCAAGTGTCATGTTTCCTTGTGGCAAAAATATATCTCACTATGAAGAGATCATCTTTGCAACTTAGTGAACTTACATTATTAAGTTGGACTACTGTTAGGAGTACACCCTTGACATGGTATAATGGCAGGATCTCACCAACTGATGATGGCTCGCATACTATGTCGAGGTTACTGAGTTGGCTCATGTGATCTAATGTCACAACTCAGCGCCACACCCCCCAGGATGATCACACCATGTGATCATCTCTCAGGTACCCCTATGTAGTCATCCATTACTCTAAGGACTAACTCCTAAACGACACTCCCCATCGAGATTGTCCCATGGATCAATGTGATTTCCATCGCCATAGTACGAGATGATACTTTGACATGCTACAGATCCTTCCACGACAATCTCATCTCCAATACGGGCACAATTGCCTCACACAATCACACCTATCACAAAACCAAAGTTATGATTGGACATCCCACACGATCCACTTCATCTTTGCGATGACCATCACATGTGCCTCAATCCTCGATCAACATGCATCTCACTTTGACGTTGTTTTCATCATTTTTGGTCATTTACAACCCCATCACAAAAAGTTTATTTTTCCTCAATCCTCCCCATCAAAACGAACCAATGAACACAAACATCACAAACCCATTTTCGTGACTACAATGTTTTATTACACTTTATGCAATTCCTCGCGACACAAAACCCCTTTTCAAAACTCAAGTGAAAAATCAAAACAAGTTTCAACAATTACAAGCTTTTGATGCTTTTTTCCCTTTTCCACCCATGAGCAAACCTAAATGCCATTTCCATGTTTAAAACACCCACAAATAGTTTAAACACAACACAATAAGCATGGTTTGTGAGGGAAATTGAAAAACTCCCCATACTTATGCTTGAAGATGAAGGTTTGAAGAGAAATTAACCCAAAAATGCACAAAACCCATTTGAGACCACCTCCAAAGTTTCAGCTAAGCAAGGGGTTGTGGGGGGCAAAGTTACCTTTTATATTGGTCTTCCAACCCTAAGGACCAAGTATCAATTTTCTAAACTTGTGTCATTTTTCTACCAACTTTTAATTAATTGCAAAATGACCCTCTTCCTAATTTTTGAACCAAATTTCAAATATTGTTTCTTTCAAGTGCTACATTATTCTAATCTGATTAAATTAACCTTTAACAAATTATTTCATTAATAAATCACTCTAGAATTATTTTCTAACTTTGACAAAAAATTATATGCATATTAAGCATTTTATTTTATTTTTAACTACCACAAACACATATAATCATTGCAATATAAGTCATGTCATGAGCATTAGGAATTTAAATGCAATCATTCCATAAATAAATCATACATGAAAAAAATTAATTAAACCTCATGAGAAATTAATATCACTTTTATTAATAAATCACTCTAGAATTATTTTTTTAACTCTGACAAAAAAATATATGCATATTAAGTATTTTAATTTATTTTTAACTACCACAAACACATATAATGATTGCAATATCAGTCATGTCATGAGCATTAGGAATTTAAATGCAATCATTCCTTAAATAAATCATACATGAAACAAATTAATTAAACCACATGAGACATTAATATCATTTTTATTTCCAGTATACACATATACTCACTTCAAAACTTAATTTAGAGTGAATATACTTTAATAAAACTTTCCAAAGTAATACCTTAGAACATTTAGTTTCACTTATTAAAGTCATCACAAATTCATTAGCAACCTAAATGCACCATTAACTCTAATTTTCTATTCTAGACATAAGTTGCACATATTTATCACAATGTCAACAATGAGTTTATCAAAATTATTCCCTTGGACTATTTGACCAAGATAGTTTATCTTTTTTCAAATTTGAACTTTCCTCCACAAATTTTAATATCTCAACTTAGTTAATCTTAAGTAATACTTACCTTAATCACTTTCCATCATTCCCTTAATTACTCAATAAATCACTAATCAAGCAAATTAGTCAAAACAAATAATTTCTTATTTAAAACAAATAATTCATAATTAAATCAAACAATCATATAATCTCGGGTTGTAATTTTTAAGTTGTTACATGGTGTGTGAGTTGAGTAGCAGGTGCTATCCAGGGTTTGAAGATTGGATAGAGTTTTTGAAAAATATACTTAGGTAAATATTAAAGAGATTTTATTAAAGAATACTTGAGAGGAGAATCTCTAAAGACTTAAAAAACACTAATAGAGACTTAAAGAATATTAATGTAGGAATATGTGAAGTGACCCTGTGATCCATTTTCATATATATATAGAGAGAGAGGATCCACTTCTTACAAGAGTTGCTCTCTTTATTCCTTGTAAATCTAACGATCCATATTGATTCACTAATTCCTATCGCGTGACCTCTTTTCATTTTCTATCTCACGAGAACTCCTTGCATTCTTTGTTGCCCTATTTCTCTTCTCATCTCAATGTCTCGCGATGTCTGTGTTTTCCCTGTTCGCTAAGTCGTCGTCGTTGCTTAATCTGAGACACCATCGTCTAGTTCGTTTTGTTATCGTCAACGCCTAGCCTAAGACGCCATCACCCAATTTGCTAGGTCGTTGCCGTCTCCCCATTCTAAGATGCCACCGTCTGGTCTGTTACAAACAGAAAACTCAGTCTACATTCCCATCATTATAAGTCACCCTTGTTCATGCTCTACCTATTACAAGTTCTTATGAATAATAGGCTTTGTTAATTAGGGATTTGTTAAAGTTGATGTCTTAACCTTAATAGGCTCTGATTGGAATGAGGATTTGATTGTTTTTGGTGAATAATAGGCTTTGTTCATTTGCACATGAACTGTTTGTTATAAAACCTGAATGTACATTCATGACTATTTAGTTAATTTCATGCTGGGATTTGATTAGTTGTCTCTTGTTTATTAACTTTCAGTGTGTAGATTTTAAGGAGTGGAAGCTTGATCTTGATTGGAACAAATAGGCAAAATGGAAGACATGTATTTGGTTTGCCTCTCACGTTTTGGGCATTGCAAAAAGAAGTAAAGTTCAGCACAAGCTCAAGACGATAAAAGACTTTGATGAAGACTGATACAATTCCAACCACTATGCCTAAACTGGGAGGGATAGCTGCAAATTAGTTAGGAGTTAGGAGAGTAGTGTTCTTATGGTTGCATATTTATGTTTATCTTTTATGGTTAAGCAATGTAGTAACAAATTGTGCAATTGATATAGGTGTTGGAGGTATATTCTGTAGGGGCATTGGTGAATTTTGCAACCTCGATCTTTAATTTGGTTTCTCAGTTCGACGATTTCAATTATTGTAAATGTTGTACATAGCTTTGGTTCCCAATTAATAAAATTTGACTTTGTTATGGTTTCAGTTATTGCAAATGTTGTACATACTAGAACCATGTTTACCTTTCAGTCGTGTTTACAAAACTACACCAGCAAGACCATTATTTCCTGCATGAGAGCTTGATATAATCTAATAATGTAAAAGAAAATTTCTTTTTGTAATTATTAGATGTATAAAACCATTAGCCGCCACCAAACAACTTAAGCTATTAAGAGAATTGGTTATTGTTGAATTAGAGCCTATACAACCAAATGTTGAGCATTTTACATGTTTGCTGAATTTTGATGCTGATACAGGCATGCGGTTTCATTATGCAACATTGTCGCTTGTTGGGTAGAAGCAAGATTCTAATGTTCTGAGAATGTTGTATTTTATTTGTAGGGTACATCTTGTACTCTACTTGTTTAAGAATATGATTTGGGTTATAAAAAAACAAGCTCGAAAGAAGTCAAGCTATTACTAATGGAAGAAAATTGATTATGATAACACAATACCCAATTCTTGATCACTTTTTATTACTCAATACTCATGTCCCGAATATATATATGTGGACTGGTCGGGCTTCTAAAATCATGACCACTTCAACAATTCTCTTGTCATTTTGATTACATTTGATATTCTAAGTTGAGTTCCTTGTAGTCCAAGGATAGTGGCATCAACCTTGGCTGCTAATGTTATATGTCTCAAATCTGATGTCTCTTAAAAGTGGCAGCAACCTTTAGGTCCATCAGTAACAAATGCTAGAGACCAAAGTGGTTAAGAATCAAACACCTTACAGAGTTACAGCTGAAACAACAATTTCCTTTGCTTCAAAATAACAGAGCTTTGTTCCTATCACCTTTTGCGAACACTAAATCCACATAATTCCCAATGTGTTCCCCAGTGAATGAACAAATATTTACATCACACATAATTAATCTTTACTATTTCTTTCTCCTAAATTAAAAGATTCAAATACTTATCACATAAATTAGCCAAGACCAGTCCAAATGGTAGGCTCTTAACTCTTAAGTGTGTAATATTTTTCAATAAGTGTTGTCCCCTTTTTTTAACTTTTAACTATTTTAGTCACGTGAGACGGTGTGGCATAGGATGAACCACCCTCAGACAAAGCATTCAGTGCGTTTTGTTGCACCTCCTTTACTCTCTCCCTTATGCGATTGCTCTTCTGATTTTCGTCACCCCGAATAACCTCCCTACTCAACAACTTCTTCATTAGCAACATCTCGGACCTCACCGCCAGTCCCAACTCCTCCACGGGTGGCATCGCATTCATCCTCTACTCCGCGTAGAGTGACCATGCATTTCAAAGAACACCGTTTGCGTTTCGTAAGAAAGGAAGGAACAAGGGCTGGTGTTTCAGAGAATGGGAAAAGGAAGAATCAATGAAAACGTCTCGAAGATGTGCAAAGAAACTTTCACGTGATCACTAAAGTGAATCAATATTAACCATTGGATTTACAACAAATTAAGGGTCAAGATAATGAGTAACTCTTTAGAGTAAATGGATACCTCCCATGTGTTTATATATATCCAAATCTTTCTATGAAACCAAATGAAGACAAAGATACTAGAGGAAGAATTTTAGGATGTCTCGTCTTTTGCGTTTGTTTTCTCAAATTTCTTTCCGTACTAGTTCTCCATCGTCATCCTCAACTTCAGATCCAAGAAACTTAAATTTGCTCACTGACCAAGACAATCAGACCCACGAGTCACCCCTAAACACAATCTCTTCGATGAAGAAATTCGCTTCGAGGAGATTAACCAACACATGAATGACTGGAGCATTCCAGAAATCCCTCATGATACATTATAGGTTCTTGAGACAATTAAAAACAAACACAGTTTTGATTATGTAATTAAGACGGTAGAAAATAACATTCCTCTAGGAAAAGACAAAGGGGAATAATTTCATTTATTATTCAAAAATTCAATTTTTGAGCATAGCAGAAAATACAAATACCTACACATAGGATGTGTCCAGGTGGCAATCAAACCATTAATTGACATGGGCATAGATGCCGCAGTTTTGATGTGTCTTAGAGATATTAGGCACAACAAATTTGAAGATTCTTTAATAGAGACAGTAGAAACTAGCCTAGGGCAAGGACTAGTCTATTTCAATTATTATCCAAACAAAATGGTGAGTCTGATGGATAGAAACATCCTTGACTCTCTATTCCTTAACATTCACTTTCTATTGAAGCAATGTCTTCCAAGGTTATTTTGATGATGTCAAAGAATCAAGAGTTAAGCAAAGTTTTCAAGCAAAAATTCAAGAATCAAGTTTCAAGATTCAAGAATCAAGAATCAAGTTTCAAGAATCAAGAATCAAGATCAAGATTCAAGACTCAAGATTCAAGAATCAAAAGAAGACTCAATCAAGATAAGTATTAAAAAGTTTTTCAAAACATTGAGTAACACAAGAAGTTTTCACAAAATCATTACCAAAGAGTTTTACTCTCTGGTAATCGATTACCAAATTATAGTAATCGATTACCAATGGTTTTAAAAAGTTAAGATTTTCAAAATTCAAAATGAAGAGTCACATTTATTGATGTGTAATCGATTATACCTTTATGGTAATCGATTACCAGTGACTATTTTCGAAAAATTCATTTCCAAAAGTCACATTTCTTCAAGTGACTTGTTTATGAAGATTCTTTCAAAAGTCATATCTTTTTAAGTGATTAGTTTTAAAGGAATTGCCAAGAGTTACAAGTTTTGACTTGAGTCATTAAGAAACTATAAATATGTGACCTTGGCATGAAACATTAATTAATTCATCTCAATCATTTCTTTCAATCATCTTTCAATATTTTCTTTCATCTCTTTCAACAGTTTTTCTGTTTTATCTTCTCTTCATCTTTCTAAAAGTTTTTGTTCAAAACTTTCTCTTCCAAGAAAAGTTCTTTGTTCAAAAACTTGTGCTATTCATCTTTTTCATTCTCTTCTCCCTTTGCCAAAAAGAATTCGCCAAGGACTAACCGCCTGAATTCTTTTTGTGTCTTTCTTGTCCCTTTTCCAAAAGAACGAATGACTAACTGCCTGAATTCTTTTGTGTCTCCCTTCTCCCTTGTCAAAGAATTCAAAACGACACACTCTGAGAATTCTTTTGATTCTTCCCATTCCCTAATACAAAAGTGTTCAAAGGACTAACCGCCTGAAAATTCTTTTGTATCCCCATTCACAAAGTATCAAAGGTTTAACCGCCTGAGATCTTTGTCTTAGCACATTGGAGGGTACATCCTTTGTGGTACAAGTAGAGGGTACATCTACTTGGATTAGACTGAGAACAAGAGAGGGTACATCTCTTGTGGATCAGTTCTAGTGGAGGGTACATCCACTAGGGTTTCAAAGAGAACAAGGGAGGGTACATCCCTTGTGGATCTTTGCTTGTAAAAGGATTTTTACAAGGTTGACAGAAATCTCAAGGACCGCAGGTCGCTTGGGGACTGGATGTAGGCACGAGTTGTTGCCGAACCAGTATAAAAACTCTTGTGTGTTTGTCTCCTTCTTTCCTACTCTTTTAATTTTTGCCGTGCATTTAATTTCCGCTTTTACTTTCTGTTAAGTTTCTCTTCTACTCCTTATTCTCTTAACAACTTAGTAAAAGCCTTAGAAGAGTAAATTTTTAATTAGTAAAGGTTTAGGAATAATTAATTCAACCCCCCCTTCTTAATTATTCTGAGGCCACTCGATCCAACACTTTCATGGCTAAGACATGAAAGATGGCTCAATTCCAGCGGCCTTGATTTACAGAATCCAGTATAAGGTCATGAACACTTGTGCATCGAGAGTTCTTCTCAAACCACAAAAAGGAGAGATGACTTTGTTTATCATTGATATAACAAAGGCTAATGTTTCTTTCCCTAGAATTATAAAATGGGATAAGGTAAGGTGGAAATAACCTTCAATAGGAGAAACTAATTCTCATCCAGAATAGAAACCTCAAGACAATCTGAGTATGAATCGACAAGAAGGTCCTTCTCAGTTAGGACCCGATCTATTCCAATAGGATTATCTAGATCTGAGTCACACAACCAGTTTTCTAGCATAAACCTCCAAGGATTAGATACGACTTTTAGTATACCTAGGACCACGTACAATCGGAACCAGAAGATGACCAAAAGTCAATTCAATCTCCAACATAATCTTTTATCCATGAACCTTATGATGTTATCTGACAAATTTAGCATTGATAAGGAAACCCTTAGAAAGGACTTTTATTCTCCAAAGAATGAACCTCAGAGGAGATGGTTTTTTCGGCATTTTAAGGGGTGAAAAAGGCAACAAATCCAAGACAAATTTTATAAATTAGTTGAAAGAGTCAAAACTAATATTCCTTTCTTTGATTGATTTCATGCGTATATTGTTAAAGAAAAAATAGATTACCCTTAGCAATATGACATAATAGGTGATCCAACAACCAATGTCATTACCAACTGGCAGATTAAAGATGATGAGTTAATCCAATCAGAATTACCTTCCACAACTCAGTACCAACTGCCAAAAGTCAAGGACAACAGTGATAAACCTGTCATGGCCACACCTTTTAAAACAAAAGATGTCAACGAAGAAATAACCTCGAAGGATATTAGGAGCCTAATGGAACAAACTAATTACACCAACAAATACCTTTAGGTGTTAGGGGAATCTATTAGTAAAGAAAATGTCTTTACTAAACCCAAGGACCACAGGTCATCATCATCAGTTGTTCAAATGGAAAAACCTTTGTTCAAACCTTTTAAGGTTAGCAAAAAAGCCAAACAAAAATTTAGGGAACTTAGAAAACAAAAATCCCGTACTGAGAAGATAGGTGATAGGAATAGTGAATTATTAAGCAAGATTAATAGTTTACTTAAAACCGTCCCCGAAACCCTCCTCAACCTTCGGAGGAATCATCCAAAATAAGGACTAGACACACCTCCAAACTAATTAATGCCATTGACGAGGATAGTGATAATAATTCAGAACAAGTATCAGAAGAAGGTTCAGTGTCTGAAAAGGTAATCAATTTGATTAACACCAAACATTGGAAAACACCTTCCAAACTTTATTACCAAAGACCAACTGCCCCTGATCTTCTACTAGAAGAAAGAGGCCAAAATAACTTTAAAAGTTTTAGTGTAAACAACATCTATGAATGGAATATAGATGCTCAAACAAAATACAACATCATGATTACCCTTCAACATATGACCATGGTAGCCACAACATACCAAACATCCCATGAGTGTCCAAAAGAAACAATTGTAGACATTCTTGTGGCAGGATTTTCTGGTCAATTAAAAGGATGGCGAGATAATTATCTCACTAATGATGAGAAGTCAAAAATCTACAGCGGTATTAAGACGGAAAGATAGGTCAGCAGAATTACTATCCAACCTTAAGTGCAAGACATTAGCAAATTTTAGATGGTATAGAGACACCTTGACTAGAGTTTACACTAGAGAGGATAGCCAACAACCTTTCTAGAAAGAAAAATTTCTAGTCGGTCTTCCAAGATCATTAGGAGATAAGGTTAGAGACAAAATTTGTAGCCAATTTGCTAATGGAGATTGTTAGTGCTTAGCTTTACTGAGTTTTAAAAGATTGGCTAAAATTTTGTTAAAACATAAGCACTTAGACAATGAAGGAAAGCTGGAGTTGCTGCACATGATGTCTAACATTATGTCAAGGAATCAGATCGGGTTGCACAATGCACAAGGCAAGATAAAATGTCAAATGAAGAATTGAAGCTGCAGGATCCACGATGTCGGATACAATGTCCAGGACATCCTGCCCGAAAATACTGGACACATAAATCTGTTATACCTTTAACAGATTAATGTGCAGTCAGCAACAGATTAGGCGATCTATCTTTAGGAACGAATTAAAAGATAATTAAAGTTCGAATTACAAACTTGAATAGTTCGTTCAGGGATTAAAGATTAAAGATAAAAACTAAAAGATCAAACTTTATCTTTTAGATCTTTAAGTGCAGATTTTTCAGGAGAATGATAGATCTTATCCAGCGCAAGTTGTTGCAGCCCAGATACGCACACTGCTATATAAACATGAAGGCTGCACGAGTTTTCTACCAAGTCCGAGATTGAAGAGTTATTTTGTGAGTTTTGGGACTTGAGTGTTTTGTGAGCCACCTTGATGTTACCCTAACATCAAGTGTTGGACCTGAGTGTGTAGAGTTGATCTCTATTGTTCAGAGAGCAATCTCTGGTGTGTCTTTGATTTGTTTGTAAACACGGGTGAGTGATTGAGGGGGAGTGAGAGGGGTTCTCTTATCTAAGAGTGGCTCTTAGGTAGAAGTTGCACGGGTAGTGGTTAGGTGAGAAGGTTGTATACAGTGGCTGTTAGATCTTCGAACTAATACTACTTTAGTGGATTTCCTCCCTGGCTTGGTAGCCCCCAGATGTAGGTGACGTTGCACCGAACTGGGTTAACAATTCTCTTGTGTTATTTACTTGTTTAATCTGTTCATACGGTCATATACAATCTGCATGTTCTGAAGCGCGATGTCGTGACATCCTGTACGACATCTGTCCCCAGTATCAGAATTTCAGAGATATTCCATATGATAGCTTGAGTTATGGACAACTTATTTCTTATATCCAAAAGGTAGCCCTAAAAATTTGTCAGGACGACAAAATCCATAGGCAATTGGCCAAGGAAAAAGCCCAGAATAAGAGAGACTTAGGATTGTTCTGTGAACAATTTAGGTTGCTAGCCTATCTAAAGCAAAAGAAAAAACAAAACCCCAAAACAGAGTTTCAAAAGAAATATGCCACTAAAAGATGATTTTTAGGTAAAAAATAATCAGATAAACCTTCAACCAGTAAAGAAATCAATGTTCCTAAACTCAAAACCAAAGTAGTTTGCTATAATTGTGGAAAACAAGGCCACATAAGCAAATATTGCAGATTAAAAAAGAAACTAAGAAACCTTAGTTTAAATCCATCCATAGAAGAGAAGATTAATAATCTACTCATCGAAACTTCAGAAGAAGAAACTTGGGAAGTATCTTCGGAGGAAAATCTCAACCAAATCCAGCAAGATGATCGAACATCATCCTCGAAAGAAGAAGATACCCAAGAAATTAACGCTTTAACAAAAGAGCAAGATCTTTTGTTTGAAGCAGTAAATTCCATACCAGACCCTCAAGAAAAGAAGATTTTCTTGAATAAACTTAAAAAATATTTCCTAAACCAAAAGAATTTATTACCAACAACAAATCTGATGTTAGTAATATCATCAAAAGATTAGAAAACACGTCTGTCAAACCAACCACTATCTAAGATCTCCAAACAAAGATTAACTATCTTAAACAAGAAATTAGAGAACTTAGACAACAATAAGAAATTCATCAGATCATTCTTTCTCATTTTGAAGAACATAGTGATTCGGATAATGAGGCCAAAGGAGAGGAAGATGAATGCCAGGATGATGAAATTTTCATGGGATTAATCAACAAGATTAAAATCCAGAAGTTTTATATTAATATTAGAATTATTATCAATGATTTTGTTCTAGATACAATGACCCTATTTGATACAGGGGCTTACTCGAACTGTATTCTGGAAGGACTAATTCCTATGAAATTCTTTGAGAAAACCTCAGAGAAATTGAGTATAGCAAGTGGGTCAAAATTAAAAATCAATTATAAGCTATCCAACACAATCTTAGAAAACCAGGGTCTTAGGATTGAAACCAATTTTCTTTTGGTAAAAAACCTTAAGAATGAAGTTGTCCTAGGAACACCATTCATCAAATCTTTGTTCCCTCTCTAGATATCCAAGGGAGGAATCACCACTTGGCACTTGGGAAGGAAAATCACCTTCGATTTCTCTACTAAACCAATTACAAAGAACATAAACTTCATAGAAAAGAAGATTAGCCAAATCAACTTTTTGAAGGATGTTTCCTTTAGTAATATTCAAATCCAATTAGAGAAACCCCAAATAAAAGAGAAAATTCAGTTATTGCTAAAACACATCTAATCAAAAAAATTTTCCGATCTGCCACATGAATCGAAAAAAACATATAGTTGATTTCCTTTATGAGAAAGACTTTAGGGAAAAATAAATTCTCACAAAAGCCAGACCAATCCAAATGAATGAAGAATTTCTTCAATATTTTCAAAAGGAAATGAAGGATCTCCTTGATAAAGGATTAATTAGGAAAAGCAAAAGCCTTTGGTCTTGTGTTGCTTTCTATGTCAACAAGCAGACTGAACTTGAACAAGGAACACCTTGTTTAGTCATAAATTACAAACCTTTGAATCTAGCCTTTACAATGGATTAAGTATCCTATTCCAAACAAGAAGGATTTACTCAATAGGTTAAACTCTGCAAAAATATTTTCAAAATTCGACATGAAGTCAAGATATTGGCAGATCCAGATAAAGGAAATTGATAGGTACAAGACTACCTTCGCAGTTCCTTTCAGGCAATATGAATGGAATGTTATGCCATTCGGTTTGAAGAATGCCCCTTTAGAATTCCAAAAAATCATGAATGATATCTTCAATCCGTATTCAAAATTTTCCATTGTTTATATTGATGATGTCTTAATTTTCTCTCAAACCATTGACCAACATTTTAAACACCTACATACCTTCATTAATATCATCAAAGAAAATGGTCTTGCAGTTTCTCAAACCAAAATAAATATTTTTCAAACAAAGATCCAATTCTTTGGTCACAATAGTCATCAGGGAACAATTATACCAATAGACAGATCAATCGAGTTTGCCAAAAATTCCCGAACCAAATCTTAGATAAAACTCAGTTACAAAGATTTTTAGGGTGTCTAAATTATGTCGGTGAATTTGTTCCATACTTGAACAATATTGTCAAACCACTACATGATAGGTCCAGGAAAAATCCTTCTCCTTGGTCTGATATTCACACCCAGGTTGTCAAGGATATCAAGTTCAAAGTTCAATCCATAAAATGTCTGTATCTCCCAATTCCATAAGCATTCAAAATTGTTGAAACAAATGCATCTGACATAGGTTACAGTGGTATCCTCAAACAAAGAGTCAATACCTAAGAAAATGTTATTGCATATACATCAAAGCATTGAAATTCTGCACAACAAAAATATTCAATTGTTAAAAAAGAAGTTTTAACAATTGTTTTGTGCATTTTCAAATTTCAATCTGATTTATTAAATCAAAAGTTTCTTATCAGGGTTGATTGTAAATTAGACAAAGAAATTTTACAAAAAGATGTAAAAAATCTTGCCTTGAAACAAATATTTTTGCAATGGAAAGCAATTTTAAGTGTTTTTGATTTTGAAATAGAGTATCTTAAGGGCACTTCAAACTCTCTACCTGACTATCTTACCCATGAATTCTTACAGAAAAATTGTCATGCCAGCTAAGGCACCCAATGCCTCCTTACGAGGAGGAAGAGGTAGCGGGGAAAGGTTTCAAATTGGCTTTACCTGAGCCATCCCCAAAAAGGGTTTCACCTTCCAAAACTAGGTCATCAACCCAAGTTGGGTCATCTACCCATAAATCAAAACAACAAGATGGGTCATCAACTCAGGATCCTTCAAAAATCCAAACCTCAAAACAAACCAAGGCCGACTATGCCTTTCCAATTGAAACACTTTTGGCCCTTCTAGAAATTGGACTAACCAAACTTCCTAAGAAAACATGGGCAGGCATAGCTTCTGAATCAGATGATGAATCTGAAATTGATTTGAAAACCCTAATCCAAAAAACCAAAGATTCAAAAGTTATCTGCAATACTCCAAAAGAGAAAAAGATAATAACCCCAACGACAACATCTACCCCAAAATCTTCTAACAGTTATATTTACAAAAGCAAATTTTCAACTGTTTTGCAGATGGAGCTAGATTATTGGGACAAGAATCCCTTTAAAGCCATAGCTAAGGCATTTCCTCTTGGATTCCACTTCAAACCAACAACAAACAATAAAACAAGAACCTTTTATGAGTTCATTTTAATAGATTCAAACTCAGTATCTATTAAACATTTCAAAGACCCAAACAACCCTATTTTAAATACTCATTCTACAATCCAAACTTTAAAGGTTTTACAACCTAGACATTTTGGATCCAATCTAAATGAATACAAATTTTTTTTTTTGTACCTTTTGATTCAATCGGTTATACCTATTGGGACTATATGGATGCCTGGACCAAATTTTTTTGGTATCAAAACAACAAATACAAGCACTCGTGATTAATCTACTTCAAGACTAGCACGATGTACAATTTTCCAAATTGGTTCCTTCAATGGTGAGACTTTTTTGGACCAATTCCAGAGATTTTCCCTAAGCAGGTTCAACATGGATTTGCATAGTTCAACAAGCTTTTTAACTATGAGGAATCACAAATTCCATTAGACTTAAAATATTTTTCCACTTTTGCTCTTTCCTGGATATTTTCCTGGCAATACAGTTACAACAAAACATAAAACAAGAAGCAATTTCCAACCTTGCAAAGACGAGACATCCTAAAATTCATCGTCCAGTATCTTTGCCTTCATTTGGTTTCATAGGAAGATTTCCATAAGGGTATAATGTTACCAAATTTCTTGGATCTGGAAAAATAAAAAAAAACTCTTTTTTTTAATAATATGGTTTGATCCTTACTCTCATAGCAACCAGTACATTATGTCTTAATATTTTATTTAAACAATACACCTTAGCCTTACTGCTCTTTCTCAACCATGAGACTTACTGTTACAGTATCATTCAACTAAAATGTCAGACTGTTGTACTTGAAGTAGGATACATAATAGAAGAATAATATGTATGCAAGGCAAACCCAATTACAATGATATATATATATATATATATATATATATATATATTGATACGGTGATACCAACATAGGTTGCTATCAGTTGAAAGAAAAACAAAAAGGTTTAATTGTTGGTTTCAACAGAAACATAAATGACCACATATATTTATATACATTTCAAGTAAGGATGGTGTTTAGTAGTTACAAGGCATGTTTTGTATGAAGTGTTTAAAGTACGATGTTATATGGTGGTGGGATAAATAATTTTTGAAATTTTGTGTTTTTAGATTCAGTAAGGAGCACAAGAATGAATAATTTAACTTGTTGGTGGAGGCGTAGTTTGGGGGAATAAGATGTCTCTGATCTTTTATGGTTAGTGGTGTAAAGGTTATTTTGTGAGTTATGGTTTATTAGTATTTAATAAGATTTAATTTATAATTTATTAGTATTTACTATTTAATTTATCAATATTTAATACTTTTAATATACATTAATATATAACTATATATAATATTAATCAATAAATATTAATTAGTATATATTTATTTGATATTAATAAATATCTATTAGGACAATATTGAAAACTTCTAGTAAATTTAGGACAAATTTAATAATATTGACTAAATTAAATAATTTCATTTATCTTTGTGAATTAGTTGATTTTTTCTCAAGTTGCATTGAGCTAGTCTTCCGACTAAAGGTTGTTGTACCCATACTTGTGCTATTATTTTGGTGAAACAAATATGTAATATCATCAAGACCAAGAAAGTATTGTTTGAGTGCATATGATGTGAGAAGCTGACACTAAAGTTATTGATATTTTGGTAAAGCATGAGATAAAATTATCCCACAAATATTTTTTTGTGTAAGATGGTGGCGAAGGTGGTGGTTATTTGAGGAATGGAAGATGGTGGTTTTGGTGACGAAGGCAGAGATGGAGACGGAGGCGCAAGCACAGGATCGACAGTTATTGTAGCCTTAGATGCAAGAACCATTGGTTCAAGAAGCAGAGGTTGAGGTGGCACAACAGTGGTTGATGGTGGTGGAGCTGGTTGGGAAGGTGAATGGAGCCTTTGTTGCATGAGCATATTCATGTTGAATGGAACAAATTTGTTGAAGGATTTGAGTGATGATTCCAAGGTGTTTTTGATCAGTAGATTGGTCTCCATGTGTTCAACAAGTAACCTTTTTTCCATAGTCTCTTCCAGGTTGGCTTGCTAAAGGCACAAGAATTATTGAATTCTCTATTCAGACACACTAGTTGGAGCAAAGGTGGTCAAGGGAGTTATCTCATGAGGTGTACTGGCAGTGTTGATAGTTGCTAATGCATCTTCAACAATGGTTTGAGGTTGTGAAGTGACTTGAATCAGCAGAGATTCAACAACATTAGCCTAAGGTTCAAGAAGTGCTTGAAGATTATTGAATAGTTCTTCAGATTCGAGCTTCTCCTACTTATGTTTGGCTTCACCTTTTTCTGCATCTCCATTAGTTGGCAACTTAGTTTGTCTTGTTTCCTCTGAAGTTCAGTCGCCATTCCTTGACCTAGAACCCAAGGGTTCTGGTCAAGAGATAATGGATGCTCTTTAAGTGCAGGAAACCTTACCCAAGCAGTGACAAAGGCTCTTTTCATTGCTGCTTCAAAGTACTTGTGCAAGTCAAAGACAAATCGAGATTGAAGAGGAGGAGCATCATGGATTAAGCATTGATAAAACACATTGTCTTCTTCTTGCCTCGGGAAACACATATGCCAATTGTTGAAGCGATAGATCTTGGCTGGACACAAGATCTGCACCATAAGCATGGATTGGACTTGTCTTCTTTGTCATAATCTGAGGTGGACACAAGGCGAGAGTTTTCATAAATGTCTTTTAAAATTAAAAAAGCATGACATTATTTTGATCAAACTCAACGTCGGGCTACAATGCAATAGTCTTCGTAGCAATATCCCTTGTAAAGTACCTACTCTAATAATAAGGAATTGGATGCAAGGCAACATTTCCTTTTGGACCTTGATGAGGCATGGGCCTGCTGTGAGGAGGAACCTTGCCTTTCTTCTTTCTAATATCCAATGGTGGTAGCCTTGGAGCAATGTGATTGAGCATGAACTTGATGGTGGTGGTGCATTTGATGTGAATACCAGGAGGATAGCTTGGCCACTAATCAATCAACCCGAATTACATCAGAATCATCCCAACATTATATGTATCGTCCTTAGTCAGAGGAAGGGCTTAATGGCCATAGGCTAAGGGGATGAACTTAGACATAGGAGTGAATAGTTGGATGTGCTTTGGATGCAGAAAAGGTGACAGGAAATCATTAGAGGATGGATCAATCTATTGAGTGTAAATCTTGCGAAACCATCCAATGATATACTTTTCATAGTTCACCTTTTCTCTGTCAGCCCCAGAAGGAATCTTATAGACATTTTTGTGCTGATCCATGATAAATGAAGGCTTGGATACCTAGGGTGAAGTCGCTTCCACTTTGGTGGAGGAAGAACCTTGATCCTTGTTGGTGGATCTAGTTCAATGGAAGTAGAAGCAACTTGAGAATCAAGGTGGGTGGTCGGAGGACATGTAACTTCCTCTTCTTCAATATCTTAGGTTAGAATTTCGTGTCCAATCTTCATTGAATGTTGTAATCATTCCCAGAGATAAAGGCCACTAGAAATTGCAATCGAACAATGTCTTCAGCAAAGAGGTTGGGGTCTACTGCAAGTGGACCTTGATGTCGAAAGCGATCAAGGTAGGTGGGAGATGGAGGTGCTGCATATTGAACTTCACCATCCATATCAGCAATCAACTTAGTTCTCTTCTTCATCCTGAGATGGACAATCTTACTTCTTCGTAGGCTTCGTTCAAACTGTTGAATAGTTGAACTTTTTTGTTGAATTGGTGGAATATCAACTAGTGGAGGGTCGTGGGTAGCATCAGTAGGAATTGAGGATTACTCACCCTCTAGATGCTTGGGTCGTTGGGCTCCTCTCTATTCTCATTTGCTAGTACGAGGTTGAGTAAGAGGAGGAGGAGGAGGAGGAGGAGCCTCTTGCGTTGGTTTCACCTTCTTCGCTTGAGGCATATAAGTCTCATCCGAAGAGGGTGCAACTTTTTTCTTCTTGAAGACAATAGGCCTTTTAGCGTCACTCTTAGGCTCACTGATTGCCTTTAGGTGTTCAATAGTGGACGAAGGATTTTGTGTTAGCTTCTTAGGTGTAGGCCTTTTGGACATATTGGCTGGCCATAACACTTGTTGCCTTGGGAGCTATGTGAGTGGGAGGTGGACTTTGTTGAGTAGGTGATACCTTGGACAAAGGCGTGTCCATCCTTTTCTTGGTTCTTTGCTCAGCTTAAGCAATGGTTTCACCTGTGTCCACTCTTTCTTCTTCAGTACCCTTTTCCCAAATTGCATTCAGCTGGTCGTCTCATTCAGTGTTGAGTCCAAACTTATGTTGAAGTTCAACAAGTATGGAATCTGATAGCTACAAAATTTGATTTAATTTGATAGTCAATTTTGGCTAAGAATGATTGCAATTCTTTAATTTGTTGTTTTTTAATGAAATAATAAATAAATTAATATCTTTGCAGTTTTTTATTAGCATAAGTTAAAAGAAGAATATTTCAAGTGCTTTGGAGGAAAATTGATGCAAAATTGGAAGAAAAAGTTGAAGATTTGGACAACTCGCTTAGTGCGTAAGACTGGCCCAGAGTGTCTCCTTGCTTAGCGACTAGCTCACGCTTAGTGCAAAGAAGGTCCACGAAGAAGCCCAAAGGCGTGTTTAGTGCAAAATCCCGTATTCAGTACGAAGTCAACGTAAAAAGCAAGCTACCTTAGTCCTATAAAAGGAGTAGGAAACAGAAGGGAAAGACACAACCTACACACCGGGACAACACCTCTCCGGAGACTCAAAGCTCTCTAATGAATACATCCTAGCCTGAGTATCTCTAATAGGAGAAACCCTCATTCTATGTCCATTATCCAATTTTCCTCCTCTATCCATCTCTCTTCTTTTATTCACATCAGCCTCTAAAATATAAAGCCTCTCATGGCAATGAGAGGCTAAACCCCCACTGTTGGGAGCCTCGCAGGCCAACTCTTGTAATGTAACTCTTTCTTATTATCTTTTTAATGCAATCCTATTTCTATTGCTTTTTCTAAGCTTATTATGATCTGGCCATCCATATAGTATTTAGGGGATAATGCATTGAAAAATAGTTATTTTCTAAAGAACTGAGACAAAGTATCTAAATGAAATCATTGCTAGAAATAGATTGATATTCATTTAGCCTATTTCATACGTCTCTAATCTTAATGCGATTTATTATTTTTATCTTTGCAAAGAAATTTGGGAGAAAGGAATATATAAATTAGGCTCTTCATGCGGGAAACCAAAGATAGAGTGTCTTAGTAAATGTGGGTGGAAGCAGAGATATCATTGGATAGAGAAAATCATTAACATTGATTTCATTTAGTTTTGGCATGCTAGACCCCAACATATTTGTATTTTGAATTATCTTCTTATCATCACCTTTATCTTTTATTTTTCTTATCTTTTACATTAAAATTTCTTATCTATTTTATCTTCTACTTTTTTTTTTATCTTTATCATCTTTTATTTTAAATCTTTATCTTTTATTTAAAATTCTTTATCTATTGCTTGTAAATCAGATTTACATCAATCTAAGTACAAACAAAGTTCCTATAGATTCGACACTCAGACTTCCGAGTACTTTATTACTTGAGACAAATTGGTAAACTTGCCAATGAGTTAACAGAATCATCCACCTGGGGAACTTGTTAGAAGGAGTCATCATCTACCGCAATTTCATCTTGGAGATGTTCTCTTGGCTGAATGCTTTCTGTTTTGATAAAACACCTTGTCTAGGTAGATTTTGTCTTGCACATCTATGAGTGTCTCATACAAGAACTTCCTTATGACTCCATTGATTTCAAATACCTTAGGGAGGACAACACTATGGTATATATCCTTCCCAATACTCTTGTCCTTCATGACTTCAGTAGCAAAGTAGTGAAAGAGAATCTGGGGCAAATAAAAGGGAGTGCCCTCCATAAGGTGTTTCAAGATAAACTTGTGAGCGTTAAACAAGAAGTCATTCGATCATTGCTTGTGAATGATGGCTTTGTTGACAATCTGTTGAAAGATTTTGGCCTTGCTCAGTAGTAATCCATATCGCCTTGGGGTCTTAGCCCAGCTGGTCTCGACAAGGAGTGCCCAATGTGGTCTTCCAGTTCATCTCCCCAACTGTTCATGGACTTTGTTCTTTGACGCCCAAAGCTAATGGCTTGAGAAATAGTCTCAACAGTTAGCTTCACTTGGATGCTAAGCACCCTTCTAGCAAAATATCCTCCAATGTCTTCATTCTTGTAAGCTTTGGCAGTCCTCTAAAACTCTCTAATAAGTTCAGGCACCTCCACTATAGGGTCTTCGAAGAATTGGTGGATGCCACACAACGAGATGAGCTTTGATGATGTAGCCAACATTTTCCAACGAGTTGATATTGAAGAAGTGTTCAACATGAGCTCATGATTCTTTGTCCTTCATTGTGACTTCAGCAGCAAGGATAGTCATAGGTGTAGGTCAGGTAATCTAAACAAGAGAACCATCCTCAGATGATGTAGAGGAAGGGTTGCTCCTGAAATCTAATGCAGCTTGAACAACTTGTGGTTGGTTCCGTTTCTTGGCCATTGCTAGGTTTTCAAGAATTTTTAAGGTTTTTGAGAAGAAGAGAGGTTAAGGTGCAGAAAGGTTTCGGAGAGAGAGAATGTGAAGAGTTTGTAGAAGGTTTTGATAGTGAAAGGATGTAATGATGAGTGATAAGTAGCCCTAATTAAATTAAGACCCTCAAGTGGCATGCACTAGAAAAAACAAGTGGATAATCCTCACTCAGAGAGAGACATTTGAATTTATTATCTTAACATATCTTAAATATAATTATTTTTTGCGCTATATTTTTATTCATAAATTTGTAATATCATTTATATATTTATTTCTTACGTATTTATAAAATTATCATATAACTTATATGAAAAATATTTAATTAAAGATTTTTTTACTAATTATTTGAGTTAAAATACGTAAATATAGTATATGATAACATATAAATAAAATATTTGGTATTTTAATTTTCTAATATATATATTATCTTTTATTTAATATTTTTTTAAAAATAAAAGTAAAATTAAAATTAATAACCAATTCAATCCAAACCATTTTAAATAAAATCAAATCAATTAAATGATAAATTAAAAAACTAAAATAATTAAATAAAATAAGTTATCTTTTTAAAACCAATCTAATCCATCAAATACCATTCTAAAAAGTATCATAAAAAAATGAGTTTTGTGATTTAAAACTAACGTTAGTGGCTTTAAATTCTTTTTCTAACATTTTATTATAATAAGATAAAATGCAAGGAGATGAGAATCTCGCGGGGGAGTTGTATATATTCATCATCAACGTCGTACCTGTCAACCTGCGTCTGTTTTCCCTTTCTCACATCTCTCCTCTCCTCTTCTCTTCTCAGCACAGCTAAAGCTTTCAACTTTCAACCTCTTCTGAATCCAAATAACCTTTTTCTCTTTCCAACACACACTCTCTCTCTCTCTCTCTCTCTCTCTCTGTTTTTCGGTTTCCTCTGATCATGGGTCGTCCACCCAGTAATGGGGGCCCAGCCTTTCGCTTCACCCAGCCTGAGGTATTCATAGAAATCTCAACTTCACGTGATTCTTTCATGTTTTTTTTCTTCTTTTCTCGTGTTTTTATCTGTTGGGTGTTTGTTTTTATGCTAAAATTTTAATCTTGTGCTCAATTAAATTCTCTCATTCATAACTGCTTCGTTTTGGTGCTCTAACTTTTGTCACTGGATTGATTTTGTGGCATTCGATTTTGCTATGCATATGCGTGGTATTTGGTTTCTGAATGGTGGATATTTGGTTTGTGTTGGTGTAATAAACCAATGCTGGATGATGAAATTACATGCAACAAGTTAGGGCTGTGACACTGCAATGTGAATTAGGGTAAAGGGTAGTTGCATCACTTTTTTAGACCCCTGTATGGTATCCACATCTTTTTGGTGAAAGTGGTGTGGAATTGATATGAGGGCGAGCTCTGGTGCAGCGGTAAAGTTATGCCTTGGCGACTTGTTGGTCATGGGTTTGAATCCGGAAACAGCCTCTTTGCATATGCAAGGGTAAGGCTGCGTACAACATCCCTCCCCCATATCTTCGCATAGCGAAGAGCCTCTGGGCAATGGGGTACGAAGTTTTTTTGGTGTGGAATTGATGTGATGTGTAAACCTCACCCTTAAATAGGTTTTGTTTCCTGGGTTAGGCTATTAGTGTTGACTCTGTGCTACCAAAGCTTTTATATTTGGTCAAATGCCACATGCCATATTGTATTTCTTATTTTGTTAAGCTTTTTCCACACAAATGTATGATGTGTAGTGTTCAATGTTATAATTTTAAACTAGAAAGTAGAAATTGACAAAACAAATTAACAGATTCTGATGAAACAAAATCATAAATTATTACCAATTATGTGAAGCCTTTGTTTCAGAAGAATGAAAACAGAGCAGGGGAGTTAAATAATGGTGCTCCTTTACTTTTCTTTTTCATTTAAGAAGTAGAACTTATCTGACTTTTCAGTTTCTTTGATGAAAATTGGTGGAAGCAAAGAAAAAAAAATACAAATTGTTGAATTGTATGATTAGTTTTGGTGGTATGGAATTGCACTGATTCATCCATGTATTGTGCATCAAAATCATATGTGATTCATCGCATGATACGAACCACTGACTAGTCCAATTATATCGTGAATCATGTGATTCAAATTGCAAATTGTAAGATTATATCAACATAGATTTTCCGTAAAGACTGCTATCAAAAACTATTGTTTCTCTGTATAGGTATCAGAAATGGAAGCTATTCTTCAAGAACATAACAATGCTATGCCGTCACGTGATGTTCTTACAGCTCTTGCAGAGAAATTCAGGTGAGCCTCTGTGCCTGACTTCCTATGCTGTTGTTGAGTGTTGTAAATTGTAATGAGCATCAGACTACAAATAATATTTTTTTTTGCTCTTGAAAAGTGTGATGAAAGTTGTGCTTTCTTTCTTTCTTTCAGTGAATCACAAGATCGTAAAGGCAAGATTTCAGTGCAGATGAAGCAAGTATGATATGACTACTATATTTTATTTTAAATGGAAACTTTTACCCTTCATTTTCTTAGTTTTCCGCTTCATTATAGGTTTGGAATTGGTTTCAAAATAAGCGATATGCGATAAGAGCAAAATCAAGTAAGACTCCTGGGAAGTTAAATATTACACCCATGCCTCGGGATGATTACAATTCAACCCCAATAAGGAGTATGCCTCAACAACCAACAGCTGCTTCAATTCCTGCTGCTTCTGCTACAGGTAGAATGTTGCTGCTTTTGGGTGCTTAATTTTCTTTATTTTTCTTGAATCCATAGCGGCCCTTATTTGTTAATCCTGCATACTTCATGTTGTGTGAATTTCTTTCTGAAAATTATCATACATTTACTTAGACCATATGCGCTCAAACATAGAAGAGAAGATCACAGTTGCACAACAGAGTCACTGGAAAACTGTGAGAGAAGAGGTTTCCAGTGACAATGTGTGGGGTGTACTTGAGGGCTTAAAGAGGTGTGTTGTGTGTGAAATAGAGTTCATGGCAAAGGGAAAGTAGGGTTTTCCCTTAAGGTCCAAAAGAGGGGGTGTGAAATCCATTTTTACCCCCAAAAGTTTAAAAGAAATCTGGAATAGGGGCAAAAAGAGGAGGGGGTGGGGGGCCATCCATTGGTGCCGCCCCACTATTGCACGTGAATTTCAGCTGCCATTCCAGCTGTGACGGTTGTGATTCCAGAAACGCAACTTTGTTAGGAATGTGTTTGACATTTCATTCAAAAGGAATTAAAAAGGAGAGGCAGCATTGATTGAGCAAAAGGCATGACCTAAAACTTGTACCCAATAGGAATGTACAATACTCACAAATACCAGGGTTCTATAATCATACAACTAAATTTAGGAATCTCCAACTTTACCTTCCTCACAGGTTCCCCTGGATCTGCCACTGGCAATATCAGCCTCTCTCCCCATCCATTGGAGCTCTTGTTGTGCAAGTTGCAGTTTCTAGAATTTCCTTGATTCTTCTCAGTCATGCTTCTAGCAGCTCCCTCCAAGATTCTTGAATCTCCATCTCTGTCTCCAATTTTATTTTTGAATTCTCAAACCCTTTCACCAAAACCTTCATTTGATCCTCCGTTCTTGATCAAACCATAAATAACTCCTCCTATGATGTTGTGAGCTCATATACTAGTTAATAGTGATAGAGCAGAGTTGAGGTATATAGTGTAATCTTTATTGCTGGAACAATCAATTAGATCAGTATTAGGGTGATGCTTGTTGGAAAGCCGCCTTAATTGCAACCACCCTAGCCCACCTTAATTTCTGCCTCCACTGCATCCTGTGGCACCTTCATTGTGCTGTCTGTGAGGTGTGCATAGTCCCACATCACCTAGAGATGACTTATGTAGTGCTTATAAGGTTTGAATAGTTCTCACCTTAACCAGCTATTTTGTGGAGTTAGACCCTAAGCCTAAATTTTAAGATGATATTAGAGCCTATCCTAAATCTATTGTTGGGCAACCCACATTGTCCATGCTCCAAGCTCACGGGCCTTGGTCATGATGGGGTGTGTTGTGTTGGAAAGCTGCTTTAACTGCAGCCACCCTAGCTCACCTTAATTGTTGCCTCTTTGGTTTACATTCATTGCAACCTCCAACACCTATTGTGGTAGGTCTGAGGGGGGTGTTTAGTCTCACATTGCCTACTGATATGGTCTAAGTAGTGATTATAAAGCTTGAGCAGGTCTCATCTTACAAGTTGGTTTTGTGGGATTGAGCTAGGCCTAAAGTCCAAATTCTAAGATTGCTGAACAGAGATGATGAGCCCTATAGGATTCAAAAGTGCATTTCTCTCTTTCCAGGTATTTAAGATACCTGGCTTGGCTTCTTTTTCTCACTCCAAACATTTAATACCCTCAATACAATGACTAAGTAAATTGTTACTGCTGTTATCTTTTATTTTTACTAATCAAGATAGTTAAAATTGTGATTTTACTTAGGATTTTGAAAGGAAATCATGGACTGTAAAATCCTACAATTTTATAAATTCATACAGCTAGGCTTTCCCTTCCCTATACACAGCGACCCAGACACAAAAGAGAAGAGATTAGGAAAGGTGTAGATGGAATTGGAGAACTAATCACCCAATGAATGTAGCCAAGAAAATCGTGAAGGAGGAGGAACAGTGGAGGAGATGAAGATTGATGGAGAATAAATGCACACCTTTCCAATCTCTCTAGCAAGAACAACTTAAAGTGGGTGTAAGATTTGACCAGATAGGGTTTTTCAAAAGCAAACAATTTTGGGTTGCAAATGGGTTGTGGATCATGGGTCCAAAAAGGGGCTTTTAGGTGCGTTGAGATGGCACGGTCCAGCCAATCTCATGATCTTGCGTGACGATCTCACTTGATTTTACCAAATTCTGATTTTGAGTGAAATCGAGATTGATCAGGCACTAGGATCATAGTTATTAGAATCATAGTTTTAAAACCCGTACTGGATTGGACCGGTTTGAGCAGACTATTGGATTGAACTTGTTATCAACCTGGTATGAACCAGTGTGACCTGGTCGGTTTTCCGAATGAACCAGTGAACCGGTGGGTATAAACCTGGACTGGTTCTTGGCCATTTATGTTTTTTATTTTTTTAATTACTTGAGAAGAGAAATGTTGTCATGTGTTGTGCTACTTTTCAAGGAGAGAGAAAGAGTTGCTTCAGGTTTGGGAATGCGTGCTACTTTACAAGGTGAGAGATAGAGTTGCAGGTTTGGGAACACGTGCGTAGTGGCCATAAGAAATGGTGTTTTGTTTTGAGACTTGAGAAACAATGCGCTTCTTTTAAATTTAAGACAAATGTAAAAATTTACCACATACAGGAATCAAACCCTGGTATTCAAAGTCTAAAAATCAGATTTTACCACTACACCATAATAGCTACTTGTTAAATGTGACAAAAATAATATATATACAGAACTTCAATAATTAAGACACTTATACTGGTTCATGCGGTTCAACTAATAACCCAGTGGCTTGACCAGTGACTCATTAACCCAGTGCAGGGTTTTAAATATTGTTTCGTTACACAATAATCGGGTGCAACAAAACGGTTTTGCCCCTCAGCGAACCCTTACAGGATGATATTGCGGAGTGAAACAAAAATCGCATATTTTGGCCGCAACAAAACGCCATGTCCGAGTCAAACATTTCTTTCTCCCAAAACCTGCTTCAAACTCGTAACCTTTTTCTGCCTCTCTGGAATTGAAGCCTTTGTAGATTGCAGTTTCGTCCTTCATCAAGATTCGTGAACATAGCTCCACCATTCACCTTGGGGTTTTAAATTGTGGGATTGATCAGAATTAGAAGAAGAAAAATTGTGACTTGTTCCCAAAGGAGAGGTGGAGGCGGGATTGACCAAAGGTAGAAGAAGAAAATAAAAAATGTGTCCTTTCAAGAGTGATAGAAGAGAGAAGAACGTGCTGTGTGTTGAGAGAGGGAAAATTATAATTATAAAATAACGAGATAAGATTAAAAAAATTAAATTAAAATTTAAAATGAGCCTGGGAAATTATGGTGGGTATGTGATGAGCAGACAAAACAACTGGCAATTTGAAATTGAAAATTGAAAATGAGAGGGAATATTTGGATCATGAGAGAGAAGTCGATAGGTTAATTAAATTTCTTTAATTAATTGGATGAGAAATTAGAGAAAAATTGATTAATTAGGTGAGAAATGGAAGGAATTAATTAGAAATTATAATATTAATTAAGGTTTAAAACGAAATTAAGGACCAAAATTATTTTGAATTAATTTAAAATAGTTTAAAATCAATTTAAATTATTAATTATAGGTTATTATAGAATATATAATAACACAAAACCTTTTAATGCAATTTGTGCAAAGTTGTGAGGCAATCACACTGCAACAACCACAATCTGCATCTCAGAATCCGCAATATCCTAATCGCAATAACCTTAACGTGACCACAATTTAAAACCCTGACCTAGTGCTTAGACCGGTTCAATCATTGGTTCGGTTTATAAAACTATGCTTGGAATCTTATGATTCACTATTCAAATCATATGATTTGATATGATTCAGCTACCTATCGATTCATATCAAAAAATGAATCTCAAATGACTTTGAATTTTACGATACATGAATGAATTGGTACATCCTAAACAATCACATGATTCAATTTTTTTTTTTATAGTTTTCTTTAACCAATTCTCATGAAAAAATTGAAAAGTCATAAGATTTAATTGTTAAATGAAAAAACTATAAGGAGCAATTATGAACTTATCCTGTTTGATTATTTCACTACTTTACGTCACTCACTCTATTGCTCATCAATGCATTTAATTTATTTGACTATTTCATTACTTTGTTTCCATCCTTCTAAATAGATAGATGTTTTACTAACTTAGACATAACTAATAATTTTGTTTTATGAGACTTATCCTTAAGTTGTTTTATCTATTTCTAGTTTAAATTTTTTACACTAAACCAGTGTTATGAAAACTGGATCGGCTGGTTTGACCGAAAACTGGAACCATGGCTGGTTTGGTCAGTCATTTCAATTGTTTGTTCATTTAACCCAATAAAAATTGGTTAACTCGGTTTTAAACTAATAAAAATCGGTGCTAACTCGGTGAACTGACTCGGCCTGGTAAGTTTGGATGCAATGTAATATGGGTGTTTATTCTGACCAACACAATGGTTGATGTGCATATTTTACTATGCTGCACTGCTTTTTAGCTACTGCATCTCAGTAGTTTTCAGTCTTCATTATACTGCACAGCATCTCTCACATTACTTTTTTAATCTTTGACTTTTTTTCATAACAAGGCTTGGCCCACTCTCCCTTTGCAGCACGTATTCTCACTCTCGCATCAACCAGTAATAATACAATGAAAATGTAAAAAATATCACTAAGAACATTCAAACCCTGATCCATATTTATATTATACTTTAAATAAGACATATATATATATATATATATATATATATATATATATATATATCTTAACTATATTATTGATATTACTCTAATTTATATCGGTTTATGCGATTCAACCAGTGACTCACTGATCTGACCCTTACCAAGTCATTAACCAGTCCGGTTTTAATAACACTGCATTAAACACTATGTGCCATTTATATGATAAATTTGAAGTGATTTTTCATTGTCTTTGAATCTTATGATTCAATACAGATTATGATTTATGATTAAAAAATTAACTTAGTGATTCTTGATTTGATAACCTTGCTCAGGATTGTAAAATTGTACAAACTATAGGAAAGATTGCGATTTTGGCCTATTTCACTCACCCTTGTTCTTCCTAATATAGACTCACCTTATTAGAGGTCTGCTAATGTCAGAACCTGATAGAGATTTGGTACTATCTTTCATCATACCTAACAATATATTAAGCGTGCCAACACGTGGCTAGAGATTCATCATTGGCTGTGACTGAGCATAAATTAAAAACTCTTCCAAATTGTATATCTGGCAACTCATTATATTGCTGTGATTTTTAGTGTACTTGATATAATATTTCTCTCCAAGATGTTAATATATAACAGCATTACTGAATTTACTGGAGATGATATTGGACAAAAGATTCATTTTGTGGTACCTTAAATCTCTTTATGTTTCTGTGAGGGGTATAATGCTGCTTTGAATAATAACTAAATCTTAATCGGAATAAAAGGTCCTACTACAGATTGTCTTCATTTTAGACTATGGTGTTAGGATATAAGGAGAAAGGAAAGCTAGTTAAGATAGTTAGACTATTAATGAGTTAGTGAGTTAGTTAGAGGGGTTTATTAGATATAAATAGGGAAAGAAAAATAGGAGAGAGGGAGATCTGTATCATTTTGTAAATTGAGCATAGTTCTTTGTGAATGGAGAAATCCTTTGTGAAGGGGAAACCCTTGGAGGAGAGTTATCTCTCCTATTTTTTGTTCTTATACAATCAAGAAATTCCATCTTGCTTTTGCTTTCTTCTATTTTCTAATTTGGGTTCCTAACATATGGTGTCTATGTTTTTATGCTCGTTATTTATTTTGTTTACTTACATTGCCTTATTTTGTTCTACTTAGTTCCAACAGCAGTAAAGGCAACTACAGAAAATTCAGTTATGGAATTTGAAGCTAAATCTGGAAGGGATGGAGCATGGTCAGTATTTCCTCTTTAATAATCTTCATGATCTGTTGTTTATTTTGTTTATTTTTCTTCTTAATTATTCTACATTTGTGGGCCTGACTTATGGTCTTATTGTTAGGTATGATGTGGCTACCTTTCTATCACACAGATATTTGGAAACCAGTGATCCGGTAATTCAATGCTAAGATTATTTCTGTTTTTAAGTTTTGTGAAGAAATTAATGAGGCATTATGGTTTTCAATTTCCCTTTCTCGCTAGAATATTTCCATGGCATTCCTATGATTTTATTCTTGCATGCATGTCCTTATGAATGCTAAGACTAACTACTAAAGTCTTGTAGTAAAATGTTCTTAATGGTTGAAAGTTGTTAGAATATATAGGAGCTTTTGCTTGCACTACCATTAATAGTTTTTTATACAATACAACTTTAATGTTAGTTATTATAGATAATACCCTTTATTTCTAGCCACTACTATTGGAGATCCCACATTGACTATTAATGCGACCAAAATAGTGTATATATGTGAGGGCAACCCTCACGTTACAAGCCGATTTTGTTGGATTGTGTTAGACCCAAACCTACATTCTTAAGACCTACAATTTAGGAGCTATGTTTTATTAGGGATTAGTTTTGTAATCAGATTTGAATTCTAATCCTTCAATATAAATTCAGAAGGGCTGAGAGAAATTCTCTCAAGTAATTAAAAGAATTATAGAGAGTTGAAGTTGGTATTGAGAACCCCTCTCTGATCATGAATCACTTTGACCACCACTGTGAAGTGTGAATAAATCCACTTCAGTTCCCATTGCCATTAACAATTCCGATAAAGTATCCAATAACTGAACTCTGGCAATTGGTCAATTCATAAAGAACCTGACTGACCTATTCCTGAAAGACCTTCCATCTTCCATCAGATGCACCTCCACTTACTGCCACAATGTGCTTCACCTCTCAGCATGTACAGCTCACTTGCCACCCTACATGTCTAATTTCAAGGCAATTGTTTTCCTGCTGTTTGGTCTGCCTCCTCTGCCTTCCTCCTTTTATCCATTATATCCCTCATAAAACCCATTCACACTCCTATAAATCTGATTCTTAAGCTTATAATAGATCACTGGGAGCTTTACTCAGACTAATGAATAGTGCGAAACTTCTCTATGTCACTTTGGCTGGGCCGGGTATTTCCTTTTTTGAGTGATGTGAGTCAACTCCTTGAGACTCAATGAGATAGGCACTAAGATGCAGTAATTCGATTTTGAGATATATCAAGGGTTCTCTAGGAAAGGCATTGATTTATGAAAACGAAGAACATGCGGACATTGTTGGTTATGCGGATTTAGACTGGGCAAGTTCTGTTAGTGAAAGAAAATATACTGTGCGTTGTGTCCTTTTTGTTTTGTAGTTTCCAGATCACTCATTCGTGGTGCTGTAACTATCTTGAGTTTTGTCCTCAATTATTTTGTGGGAAATACAAAGTGTTTGTTGTTCACTTCATCTTATTTTGTCGAGGCTTTTGCCTTTATATATCATGTAATGGTAATATCTTTCTCCATATTTCAGGAAGTGCTGGTACGATTTGCTGGTTTTGGACCTGAGGAAGATGAGTGGATTAACATTCGAAAGCATGTTAGGCCACGCTCATTGCCTTGTGAATCATCAGAATGTGTTGTAGTCATCCCTGGTGATCTCATACTTTGTTTTCAGGTAGGAATAGCTGTAGCCAGGTGTCACAAAAAGTTAATTTTGATCATCAACATTGTTTTTATTTAATCATGTTTTGTTTTTTGTAACATCTATTTTTTCCTTATCGTTTTTTTACTCTTCATTTTTTACAATACAGGAAGGTAAGGAGCAAGCCCTATACTTTGATGCCCATGTCCTTGATGCTCAAAGGAGAAGGCATGATGTACGAGGCTGTCGCTGTAGATTTCTAGTTCGTTATGATCATGATCAGTCAGAGGTATTATTTTTCAATAATATTTTCTCATTGGATTTTATTTTTTATGATATAATTCTGTCACTTTTTTTATGGTTTACATAATATTTTAGTCCCTATAATTTTTACTTTTCACTGAGTTTTGATTCCTATAGTTTTAATTTTTGGATTTCAATAAGTATTTAACTAGTAAAAAAATAATTAAAATAAGAAGTATTAATTTTCAGTAAGATTTGGTCTCGTGGGATTTTATTTTTATGATTTAATTGTCACTTATTTTTTTGGGTTTACATAAGATTTTAGTGCCTATAGGCCTATAGTTTTCACTTTTTATATATTTTAGTTTTGGTTCCTATAGTTTTTTATCTTTGGATATCTATCCTTATAATTTAACTTATTTGGGTTTTGGTTCTTCAGTCCCTATATTTTGCTTTCGTGTGGCTTTGTCTCTATAGTTTTTTCTCATTGGGATATTGACCCTTATTTTTCATGAAGGATTGATTCCTGTAGTTTCTGCTTATTAAGCTATTGGTTCCTCAGAGATCAAAAGGCCACATAACTGAAAAATATAGGGACCAATATTAAAAAGAAATATACTATATAAGAGAAAAACTAAATGAAAGGAAATTGTAGGGAGTCATATAGAGCCAAGGTAGCAATTAGTTTAAGTGTGATGATGAATTACAGTTTTGGTTCTCTGAGGGTAACATGTCATACTTCTGGCATCTTATACAACAAATTTCCTCGCCATTTCTGTAGATGCTTAAATCTTGCTGTAATAGCTCATCTATAAATATTTATTGCTGTAAAAGGTTTCCAGATTAGATATAATACCCTTTGCTTTTCCCTTTCTGAAAATTGTTTCCCTGCTAAATCCGTATTTTATGATTGATTTTTCATTCCATTGGCTATCATTTCTTTTGAGAGGATCTATGAATGCAGAATGACAGCAAAAAAGTGAACTAAAAGTTAGGTGTGACTGCTTGTTCAGTCCTATTGCTTCACAATGGTGCCACTCGGAAAGAGACAGAATCATGCATTTTACGAAGCTTTACAAATTTGTTTTAAAATCTATAGCGGCATAACTGCACTGTTAAAGGTCAATCAGTAGATGCACATTATGTTGATTCAACCAGTATGTGTTCTTGCCAGGAAATTGTGCCGCTTAGGAAGATTTGTCGCCGGCCCGAAACCGATTATCGGTTACAGCAACTTCATGCTGTGAATGAGGCAGCACCTGTGGATCAGCAGAAGACTGACATGGATCCAGCAGCAAATGTTAATGCCGTGAGGGCTACTACTACTGAAACAGTGCCAAAGCAGCTGATTGCAGCAAACATTCATATGGAGACGACGCCAGTTCCAGTTGTGCAAACAAATGTTCCTCAACAACCTCCACAAAGTATGGATATGGATGTGGATCAAAAGAAAGCTGAAACAATTGCTGATGTTCAAGCTGGAAATTCCATCATCACCCCAGGCAGTGTTGTTACTAACATCATTACTACAAGCAGTGTTCCTGAAGTCTTTAGTCAGACTCAGAACATGGTTGAATAAAATTTCTGTTTCATTTTTCCAAACTTGATCAGACTTGAGTGCGTTCTTTTAGTTTTTTAGAACTGTTAACTATCTGGTGTAGTTTATGTTCAGCAAACAATGCTTATAAGTGACTTTCTCTTGCTGTTTTATTTGAACCATAGGAATTAAAAAGAAAAAAAATGAGGTTATACAATTATCGAGCATATAGCGGGGCATTCTTTTTTCTTGCAAAAAGAGAAAGAATATGTGATATTCGGAGTAATTTTGATCTCAGTAGTTTGGATTGCTTGCGATTTTGGTTCTTCATTAGCTTACGTAATTCTATTTTTTTAAAGTAAGCAAATTTATGGTCTGTTTGATTTCCTTTTCCTTTTTATGTTTTAAAAATAGTTTTCTATAAATAATTACATATTACTCCGAAATAGTATAACTATATTTTTATATGTGCTTAGGAGGCAAATAAAGTTTAGAAAACATTTTTTTTAAAAAAAAAAGCAAGTTCTTTCAAAATCAATAACCCTCTCAATTTTTAGACTAGGCAATTGTTCCAGGACGAGTTTCATGCCACCCTAAACTTAGTATGGTTACTAGTAACATTTCAGAGCCCTGCATTTGTATGAGACTAATTCACTGTTTGAGATAGTGGCAGTCCTCCACCACATGAATTTTATGAAACTTTCACTTCTCAATTTTATGTGATTTTTTTTTCCATCTTGGACCAAAATGATTATTGATTTTTATAGTTGTTAAAAAACTTTCACCACATGAACAATACTTATACCATGTTACCATATACACTTCATTCTCACTAAACTCAACCCTGCAAGCAGTTGCTTAATTGTCTTACTATAAATGTAAGAGGACAGATTACAAGTATATATTTTTGTCATTGAATGAGAGGTAATTACACACAAGTTTTTGGTGAAGACAGGCTTGTGCGAATATAGTGAGTATATACTAATTCCTAAATCTCACACACACACACATGCATATATATATATATATATACTTCAAAGGACTGAGTTTAAGCATCTCAACCCCATAATTTCCTCCTATCAACAAAAGGAACCTTTAGTACATTCTACTAAGAGTAGTGACTTCATGAAAATATTACTTGCCACCAACATTACTCTTGAAACCAAAGGGATATGAGGAGTTGACTTATTCCTCCACTTTATCTTCAGCACAAGGCTTCTATTACAGGGAGTTATTTGAACTTTGATCTTCCTTTGTGCTGCTCAATTTATTATTATTATTATTATTACTATTCTCAACTGATGCATTTGATAAGCCTGGCTGCTGAGTGATTTTGCTTTCAGTTTCCTTTCCACTTGACCCTCCTCCCATGGTGTCCATGGCAAGCTGGCCAGAATAAAGAAATAAACCGACAGAATTGATGCCGTAGACAAATGTAGCAAGGTAGCACAGGCCATTTATTATTGTCCTGTGAAAAAATATCAAATGATTGTTAGATGACTAATAAAATTAAACCATAAGGCATCCAAGAGAGATATGTTATAGAAGCTACCTTATGGTGATTGTTATCTGGCGGACCTGAAAAACAAGCCATTTTCATTGTCAGTTTATCTCAAGCTATGTTGCATGGATATGGGTATTGAACCGGTATCAGATACGAATACGGGTACCAGATACAGGATTTTTAAAAAATCTAGGGTACAGTTACGTTAATATATATATATATATATATATATATATATATATATAGAATTTAATTTGTATGACTAAATCTTAAAAGTGGTAAAAAAAAACATACAAATAGTATTATGATACCACGTTTTAATATAAAAAAGGAGATTAAATTGTTTAATATAATAAAAAATAATATCTCATAATAAAAAACTACAATACATATGAAATCACATTTTAATAGGATTATGTACATATTTTAATAGTTTCAATCTTATCATTTTATTGTCTATCAGTCAAAAGAATTGTCTTTATAACTGATTTGTCAAGATGAAGAGTAGCAACTTGAATTTAAGAATGTCTCCCTCTTTATAACTCTTATTCTTTTGTAAGAGGAGATGAAAATTTGTATGTATAAGAACTAAATGTATAAGTCTCTTTGGATTGAGTCTATTTCTTTTCATAGAATAGATAAAAAATATGTGCTTCAATTATTTTTTTTATAACTTGATACATACCTAAAAAGTATCCATATGCACCCAAGTGAAGTACCGAAATTGTTTTTTTGAAAATTTTTCTTGGTCATACCCTGTACGTACCCTCGAGTACTCATCAAGTATCCAATACAGGTGCATACCCGGTACGTGTACAGTGTGATTTTAGATGTATCCATGCTTCAGATTCTCAAGCAGGCATGAGAAAGTTATGTGTTAATCAATCATAAATGCTTAATCAATCCTACCATTAAGATAGAAAAACAATGCATTGGTTAAAACCATCCTCTTCATAAACTGTCTTTGTGTTTATACACACAATCACATATGAAGATTACTTGGGGCATGTTTGATTTCTCTCTTGCTTTTTGGTTTTAAAAACTGTTTTTTAAACCAATTTCATACTACCCAGCAATCAATTTCTCATTGAAAATTTAACAACTTCTGAAAATTGTTTAAAATACAAGTGTTTTAAAAACTAAAATATAGAATCTGGGAGATGTTTTCTCATCTTCTGCTTTTTATATCTTGTTCAACCTTTCTCTCAATTCCACACTCTGCTTTGTGTCTTACACTACCTTCCACCAACTGTCTTAGCCACCTTGCTTAGTTGTATTTTGAAAACTAAAAGCCGATTTTGAACATAGTAACCAAATACACCCTTAATGTCACATGGTTATTTTAAAAATTATGACTTACATATTTTGCTCTTGACCATTCATGTTAAGATTTAATTTAAAATTTATCTATCTCATCTAGTATAAAAATAGCCCTTTCACTTAATACATCTATGTAAATAGATAGATAAAAGGAATAAACAACAAAGGAAATGATACTAACTGAGAAATTATCTGAAAGTGTTTGGCGACCGAGAGTAGCCTCAATAGATGTGGTGAACCTGTAGAGAACAACAGCAATCACACCAGCTATAATTGCCCCTAACAATGCTTGATCAGGTGAAGGTGGACTTTTGGCTTTGATGGAACTTGAACTTATAGCTTTCAAGTTATCCAATGACTTATTCACTCCTGAAGACCTAAATTTCTAGAACCACACCAACCCATTTCATTGAACAATATAGATTGAATCAAAATCGCACATCTCAATTATATCACTCTGCAAATTAACATGGACTGCATATCTACAAAACCAAATGAAATTTCAATATATGACTTGATTAATTTAATACAAACTCATGCATGCTCTGAACACTCATCTCTCTTATTTCTCTCAATATATATAGGGTCCATATCAATTAAAGAAATGTTCTTATTTGTTCTCATAAGAACAACAAATTTTGACCATACAACTATATACACAAACAGTCAAGATTGATTTTATTCAATTTTAATGTTTACCATCCATATACAATTATATCACCAACAATACTAGTAAGATTAATTATATTTAATTTTTTTTGTGAGAACAGTTATTATTCAGTATGCTTATATTAGCAAATTACAACTTTTCATTTGTTTATGTACTTCCAACTTTCCAAGCTGTACCTTGCTAGCGAGAGTATAATTAATAGCATTAGGTGTTTTTATAAAAGGATGCATAATATATAGTATGTTATAATTTTTTAGTTGTTACCATGCTTTGAAATTATACTACTTTTGAAAACAGCTTAAACCTTCCAATTTTACATGAATGGACTATCTTACATAAAAAGAAAATTAATTTAATAGGACTGCTAAATAGTAGGATAAATTAAATATGAATGATGTACGAAAACATATGCTGACATTTAATTTATTGGATAAGATTTGAATAAAAACTGTAAAACAAAAAGAGATTTAGTAGAGCATACTGAAATGTCTTTTAAAAATAAAATAAAATTGTTAGGATAACTATTTAAAAAATGATTTCCAATTTGTTGATAGTTATAATACAGACATGACAATTAAATTTGTGTGGACACTAATTAAAAATCTAAGAATAGCCGAACATATGAATGGTTGCATAAACATATATAGAAGTAAGTAACCTTAAACTCCACGAAGGAAAAAAGAAAGACTATATACCAATTCTTTGGCACGCTTTGCACGGCGCTGGACAGAGCGAAAGAAGAAGACAGTGATGGCACCAGTGAGAAGAACACTGCAAGCAACCTGAATGGTAGAAGGGTCATCTGTGAAAAGATGGGAAGAAGGGAGTTCAAAGTGGGCAAAGTCTTGTGTTGTGAGCTTTGCAAGCCATGCAGCAGTAGGAGGAATGGCTGAAACAGTAGTTGTTGTGGTGGTGGTGGTGATGATGGGTCTGTGGAGAAAATGAAGAGATGGTAAAGAAGAGTTGTGATGGGTGGTGGTGAGTGAGAGACGAAGAGGGAGACTGGAGAAGAGAAGGTGGTGATGGTGAGAGTGAGAGTGCAACATTTGTGGAAGGAAGGAAGGAAGGAAGAAGAGAGAAAAGGAAATATGGTAATCAATGAATGATTTCTGTTCCTAAACTGAACAAAGACCAAACATGGATTTGGCTTTTCTATTACTCAGGCTTGTGTGAAAAAATATCTTGTAGACTTTGGATTTTGGTGGGGAATGGAAAGGCACGTCTCAATATGCACAAATATCCAATTATCGATTATGGATATTTTGGGAAGAAGAGACAACAGGATTGATATTTATTATTAGGCAAATGCTGACAAATGTTTTTGGCACTGATCAAGGAACTTAAATAAAAAATATTTTTATTGGGGAAAAAAATTACATTTTTCATAATAATCTTTTTTTACATGGTATGATTTTCACACTAAACATTTTCCTAATTTAGTGTCTTTTTAAAGGACCAATTAAGAAGATAAAGGTTTGACAAATGTTTTCTCATTATTTTTTATTATTAACGGCATCAATTTTTATGGATTGAAGAATTATTTTTAACATGGTTAAAAAGATAAATAATTAATTTTTTTTTAAAAATAAATGATAAATTTAAATTAAATAAATAAGATAAATGAACAAATATGTTGACCTATTTATTATTATTACAATTGACCAAATTGTCTTGGAGGCATTATCAAATTAGTTTTAAAAGTTATAAAATTTAAAATAATTTCTAAAATTTCTTATGTTATCACATTAGTCTCTAATCTTAAAATATATGTTAATATTGTTACTTAAGTTATGAATTAAATTTTGGTTTAAAATAAGTGATAAATTACATTTTCAGATATGTTTTTAAATTGTTATTTTTAAAGACTAAATTGATATTATCTCGTATGAAAAAATATTAATCATTTATCCTTATTTTTTTTTTAGAAAAAATTGGAAAATGTAAGATGTGTTATAAAACATAAAAAAATAGTTGTTTATATCAGTATTAAAAAATCAATTAGAATATATTACAATAATAAAGATATCATATATGTTATTATCCAATCATTTATTGAAATGTATGGTTAAATTGTTTATATTTTAGAAATTATTTTAGAAGACATTTTTAAGGCGATTTCTTATTAATTAATAATAAAAATATTTATTTTGATAATGCATAAAAATTAAACTTAATTTCAAGTTTAATTGAATGATAAAAAATATGAAAAACAATACTTCAGTCCACACCTCCCCGACATTCACAACTAGAAAATAGGATTTTAACATCGATTCACTACTAAAAAAATAGCTTTTTACGACGGTTAATAAGTGCATTTTATGACAGTTGTCAACCGTCATTATTTAAAACGTCATTAAAACGAAATCAATTTTTAGGACAGTTATTATAATAACCGTCTTTGAATGAATGAATCTTTCTTTCAAGGACGGTTATTAACTAATAACCGTCTTTGTATGTTGTATCAACATTTACATTCAAAGACGATTATTTTGTAATAACTGTCTTTGAATGTGAAAACTAAGACGGTTATTATGAAATATCTGTCTTTGAATGTCAAATGAAGAAACCTTTTAAAGATGATTATTTTGTAATAACCGTCTTTAAATGTAAAAAAAAAAGAAACTTACAAAAACGGTTATTTCATAATAACCGTTTTTAAATGTTAAAAGTATAAACTTTCAAAGACAGTTATTTCGTAATGACAATCTTTGAATGTCCTTTCAAAGACGGTTATTTTATGATAACCGTCTTAGAAAGGACATCAAAAGTTAGAAATGATCAGACATTACAATGAATATCCAGACATTAAAATTGATATCTAACTTAGTACGTACTAAAATTATCATACATTAAAATACAATTATGAGTTTGATGACAAGTCATAATTTAAAAATTCCATGCATGAAAAAAATACAAGAAAGAACATACATATTTAAGATGCTACTTTCGTAAATGCTAGCAGCCTACAAGTTCTTTTTTTTTTTGTTTTCCCTTCGGATTTCTCATGCTAATTGGTATTTCAGTCACTATGACAATAAGTTTCCTTAATATTAATAATCAATAAAGAGTATACACAGTTCATTTCAATGAAAGAACAATAACATTGATTGCTAAAAAAATATAGAAAGAACATACATATATCAATACCAATTAAAACAAAAGTTTAATAGATATGAACAGTTAGTGTAAAAAAATTTATACTGTTACAAAATAATCAGCAAAGTCTGACCAAGAGTCCCCTATTCCAACAATATCCCTCTGCAAAAAAGGGAAACAAATAGTATTATAAACAAAAATCATAAAATTAATGTTCTTGAACATAGTACAATAATAATGCTAACAATGTCCTCAAGCATGGAGAGCGAAAGACGAGTTTCCCAAGCATCATAGATCTTGGTGACATGAATTACAAGGTGAGAAGGATTAGGGGCATAAAATTAATTTTATTTGAATATATTAAAATAACTATATTGAATGAGGGCATTTTTATGAGTCATTAATCAATAAGAAATTTTTTAGCTAATTTGATTAATTTAAACATGGATAGACAGATATCACAAAGGACAGGCACCTAAAGTTGCTAATTTGATTTTAATCTATACACAAACTTTTAATTAATTTATTTATTTAAATCTATCAAATTTTTGCAAAACTAATTAATATGATTTATTAGAAATGTTGTTGTATGTGTGTGAAAATGAATAACTAGAGTTAAATTAGATAATTATAGGAGTGTAAGATTAAATTAATTAATTAGATGAAGGTTAGATTATATTTGATTAATTTAAACATGGATAGACAGATATCACAAAGGACAGGCACATAAAGTTGCTAATTTTATTTTAATCTATGCACAAACTTTTAATTAATTTATTTATTTAAATCTATCATATTTGTCCAAAACTAATTAATATGATTTATTAGAAATGTTGTTGTATGTGTGTGAAAATGAATAACGGGAGTTAAATTAGATAATTAGAGGAGTGTAAGATTAAATTAATTAATTAGGTGAAGGTTAGATTATATTAATTAAGTTAGTGGGCTGATAGGAGGTTAGTTGGGCTGGATGAAAATTTAGTGAAGCCTAACAAGTGTTAAGGGTATGTTCAATTTTTTTTCTTAATTGCTTTGTCATCAATTTTTACGAAACAACCTTATTTTATTACTAACTTGAATTGTTAATGATGAAGTATATATAATGATTTGAAATTAAAAATTGAGGTGTGAATAAGAAAGAAAATTGTTGATTGAGAAAAGAGAGAAAGCAAGTTGCATGGTACCTGTAGCCATGTATTCAGGGGCTGCGTAACCATAGGGGCCCATAACCCGCATGCTTACGTGAGATATTCCATCGACAGACCAATTACAATTGTTTGCAGCTGAAAAATGGGTGATATTTAGATTAAATAACAACAAAATTCCATAATCAGAAGTTAAAAAAAAAGTAATGAAAATAAAAAAAGTACCATTCCTATTTCATTAGAAAGCAAGTAATGAAAATCAAATTTCAAAAGACAACACATAACAATAAGACAGAAATAAAAAAAGTACCTACTAGTACAAGTGAACTAATAACTCCAGAATTAAATTCAAGATTTGTAATTTTAATTGTAAGTAAATTGAAGATTTTTTATATGCATTTTTACTCTTATTGCAAAATTACATTCAAGATTTTTAAAAGTAATTTTTTTCAAAGATTTAATTTATTTTCCCATATTCCTTAAATATAATTTTCATTTAAATATACTACATTAGTAACAAAGCAAAATTGAAGATGTACCATCAAGCACCTCCATTTTGATTTGGGCCATCTATAAGGATCCAAATCACTCGTTCCAATCAACATCCCACAACATCCCACTACAACACCTGCAAGATAGGAAGATGGTATTATGACACAAGCAATTACTGGACTCCATGTCATAATCTCTTGGAAACTATTCCAATCCAACCTGAGCACAAAAACAATTGCAATTAATAAAAGCTCTGTGTATAAAAAAATAGAACAACATGAAGAGATATTGATGGCTATATGCAATACTTTTTATTTTTATTTTTTTTACACTAGATATAAATTAAATTTTAGTCACATACTTATAACAGTATTCCAAAATGTTATTAGTTTCTTTTAAATGATATATTTACTAAATAAATTAATTAAATTTATAAAATTGATAATAAATAAATATTTTGGAATAATAAATTACATTAAAATTTTACAATAAATAATTTATATTGTGATAATAGTTATTTTTAATTATTAATAAATAATTTATATTGATAATAAATAAATATTTTGTATAACTATACCTGCATTAGGCAACAAGATATAGAAAGAGTAACTAAAGTCACAATAATGTTTAGATACTTGAAATGATTTTAGAACGAATGTTGCATACTTATTAATCAACTCCCAATCATCTGTATTATAACAAATGCTACAAATGATCAACCCAGGTAATAGGTTGGAGGCATATATGGAAGAGAACGAAAATATCATAGCAAAAAGGCTTAACCCAAATAAGGATAATATAAGTTTCTCTACCTTTAATGTCATAATAGTGACAATATTAAAGACAACCTTTATAGATGTGAAGAAAAAGCTAAGTTCTCTCTTTTTGTCCTGATTTGCTTCACTTTAAGCTTCAAAGAAAGGTTTGGGATACATAAATAATACATCCCTACATTTGTAATCTAGGAAATTTATACAAACCAGTAATATTTTAGATTTATAGCCTTACACATAAACATAGGAATCAGTTGCCTTCATAGCCATACAATCAATATACTGTTTTGTGGAACTAACAACAAAATAGGATTTGAAATGAGTCTGCCAGCCAAACAACTAAGAATAGTTATATCTACTAAATGTCTAGTTACTACTTTTGGAGGTAAAATCCAAATTCAACTTTAAAAGACTAGTCTTCACTACAAAACAAAAATGAGAAAATGTTAGAATTTAATATACCTAAAAACTATATCTGTTGTGCCTGGTTGCAGTGGTAAATCATTCTTCTTCAGAAGCCTCATTACTTCCACCAGCAGTTTAGTATCATTGTAGTTCTTAGCATACGCCTACAGCAAATTGATAGAAACTTACCAATCAAAAATTGGAACAGTATCTTAGTGTGCAATTACATGACATAATTCTCTTTTAGAAAGTTATCTTTGAGCATCAGTTAGCTTCCCAACATATCTCCATATGTTCTCACATGCATAGCATGTTTATAGAAGGAAAATAACTATGCCAGGCCAAGAGGTATGAAGAAAAGTAACCAAAATTTAGCACACAAATTCCTCTAGTTGTCACTTCATCCTATAATAAGTAATGCACGACAACATTAGAAGCAATAGCACAATAATATACTTCCTCAAATACTGAAAGTTCAAAGCAACATTAAATACAAATTGCTAGCTCTTATCAACCAAACCTTCCAATCAGGGCTTTCCAAGCTCTTCAGGAGAGTTGGTGAGATCTTTCCATTTATGTCTTCCCGGGGCAAGCTATCCAGTCCACCAGCAACAGCAGTTGAAGATGAGTCTTTTGCCCTGACAGTTCTCTTGGTAACTGCAGATGCTCCCTGAAGTAGGGGAAAACAAAATAAAATAAAATGACGGCATTAGGAAATCATGATACTACATAGAACCAATGTTTTAAATCTCTGATAGCAGAGCGGAGCCGCTGGCTCAAAAAACTCAATAGCGAGATTGCATATAGCGGGATAGCTGCTATTTTGAAATTTTTATAGTTTATATAATGTATACTATATACATATAAATTCTCAAAAATAATAAAAATTTACTAAAAACTAATGACATTCATAATCAACAAAAAAAAGTCTAGACGTCTTACACAAAACATACAAGTAAATACCAACAAACATTAAATACAAGCTTCCTAGATAGGAATTATATGTCATCAACCATCATTTTCACTATAATTACATATACAAATATCATTTTAGGAAATTAAAACCCCACAAATAGCCCTCCAAAAAAGTCTTGATATCTCTATTTAGAGGGATTTTTTGGAATCAACGCATAGCATCCACTACACACACTATTCAACCCGCTATTTGGTCCACTATGGACACTACACTAAACTGCTCCATTACAGCAGCCCCCGTAGCGGGCAAGGGTCACTCCGCTCTACTACACCGCTATAGCATGCTATTGATAACCCTGCATGGAACAAAGCTCAAATGGATTCTTCTCATACTCTGTATCCAGGGCACTGAGCAGTGAAGGCTTTACATCAGTAAGAAACCCTTTAATGTCTGCAAGGAGAAAAACCTTAGAGCCTTGAAAACAAAATTGAGAGAAATCAAAATTTGAAAGTTAACGCAAAGTGACCTGGACCAACAAATCTATGAAGAACACCCAAGAACTTAATTGATGCATTTCTAGTCCCAGCATTACTTGAATGCAGCCCAATTTCTTTAAGAAAATCAAATAAATCCTGCAAAATAGGATTTACATTATTAAACCATAGAAACTTCCAATAACAAATAAAATATCTAAAAATTTTGTAAATTCAGATAATGCACCTTAAGCTTTATATGTGAGACACCAAAATCTTCAACAACAAAAACCATCCACAAAATTCCCTCACTAAGAACCTTGGGATTCTTATGCTCCTTCATGATCTTGTAAAGCTAAAGTAAAATTCACGGTTTTCAAACATTATTTGATAATACATAAAGATAAAAAAAAATAATATGATATACGACCAAAAGGTACAACCTGCATTTTATATGAATTCCAACATATGTATTAACCTAAATACAGGAATTAATTAAAAAATTTAAACACTTACACTAAGCCTGGTTTAGAAGTTTTATTTAGCCAAGCCCAATTACTATTTTGACTATGCTACAATCACAAACATAGAATATCCAAAAACAATTTACCGCTATATTATTTTTGACCTTGCTGAACTTTTTATCAAGTTTCATAAAAAGAATTTTTTTCTCTTACTAAAATTTGGTAAGAAATTATGAGACTACAATGAAATATACAATTTTACCTGATTATCTAATAGTCAAAAACTTGTTAAAGAAAAATGCATATGCTACAATATGTTTCTCGTCAAAGCCGCACAGATTCAAGGCAAGTTCCCACCTCATAATCTTCAGATAATTAGCAATGGATAATAAAAAACAGTGCAAAACAATGGCATTGAATGGAAAGGCAATTCAATTATTTAAAACAGTGACAACACAAAATGAGTAGCTAAATAATCATAATTTTACTATATGACTCTTCCAACAAAAATAAAATATCAAACATGTCCTTTCCAGGGCATACATTTTTACGATTCACAACACAAGCTAGGATGCACTTACGCAGTTATCCCTAACAATTAGAAGATATGATTATAAAGCACAACCGTGCTTACTCTTTCAGCCCAATAACTATTGTTCACCAATAACTCATTCGTGACTTGCATCTTCCCTGCCACCAACATTAGCATACATTAGTAGTAATACAAGCTTTGTGACCTCACACGAACCTTATTGACTGGGTTTCTTCGAAGCTTAACCTAAAAGAAGGTTAAAAGAAGCTTAACCTCATTTCTTTATGAACTGCAATTTCGAGTCGGGAAGGTTCGCGCCGGCCGGGAAGTCAACCTCGGGTTGTAGAAGAACAAGCTTAAGGAAGTCAACCTCGGGTTGTAGAAGAACAACCTCAGGTTCAAAAGAGTGAACAACCTAGGGGCTTGCTTCAAATGCGAAATGAGCAACAAGGTTAGGGTTCAGAACAGTGAACTCAAATGCGAAAGCAACTTAGGGTGTTTTGAACTAAAATTTTATTTTTTTTTATTTTGATTTACGACGGTTTTTTAATATAAACTGGCATAAATTTTATAACACAAAACATTCTAAGGTGGTTTTCAATAACCGCCTTAGAATGTACGTCGTGAATTCCAATTTTCAGTATTATAATTACAAAATTGCCACCGTATCACTTTCTAAAGCGGTTCCCTTATAACCGTCGTAGAAACGGTGTCGTAAAAATTTTTTTTGTAGTAGTGATTATTAAATACTTTCAACATTAGTTATTAACCGATGTTAAAAGTACTAACATTGAAAATAATAATATTAACATCAGCTTTACAAAATCGATGTTAACATAAAAATGACAACATCAATTTTTTAAAAATCGATGTTGTATAGTAAGAAATAACAAAAAATGAAAGTGAAATCTGTGGAAGCAATGCCTTCCAAGATTATTTTGATGATGCCAAAGAATCAAGAGTCAAGCAAATTCCAAAGATTCAAGATTCAAGAATAATCAAGATCAAAATTCAAGATTCAAGAATAATCAAGATCAAGATTCAAGATTCAAGTAAAGAATCAAGACTCAAGATTCAAGAATCAAGAGAAGACTCAATCAAGATAAGTATTAAAAGAGTTTTTCAAAACATTGAATAACACAAGAATTTTTCAAAAACAAAAATCTTTTACCAAAGAGTTTTACTCTCTGGTAATCGATTACCAAAAGGTAGTAATCGATTACCAGTACCCAACATTCTTTTCAAAACTGATTTACAAAGCTGTAATCGATTATCATAATCATGTAATTGATTACCAATGTTTTAAAATGTTAGATTTCAAATTTCAAGAGTCACAACTTGTGATAAAAAAATTTCAAATCATTTCAAACTTGTGTAATCGATTACACAATACTTGTAATCGATTACCAGTGTTTCTAAACGTTTTGATTTACAAATTTAAATATGAAGAGTCACATCTGTTGATGTGTAATCAATTACACTATGATGGTAATCGATTACCAGTGACTTGTTTTGAAAAATAAATTACCTAAAGTCACAATTCTTAAGGTGATTGTTTTTGAAGATTTTTTTTCAAAAGTCACAACTTTTTAAGTGACTAGTTTTCACAAAAGTCACAACTCTTAAAGTGACGACTAGTTTTAAAGAAATTGCAAAAAGTCACAAACTTTAACTTGAGTCATCAAATGATTATAAGTATGTGACCATGGCACGAATTTAAAAAAGACTGATTCCTTTCATGCATAACAGGTTTCTTTCATAGAGTTTTTGTTCAATACTTTCTCTTTTAAGAAAAGTTCATTGTCCAAAAACTTATGCTATTCTTCTTCTTCATTCCTTCTCTCTTGCCAAAAGATTCAAAGGACTAACTGCCTGAGAATTCTTTTGTTTCTTACCTTTTCCCTCTTGACAAAAGATTTCAAAGGACTAACCGCCTGAGATATCTTTTTCCCTTTCCCTTTAAACAAAGGATTTCAAAGGACTAACCGCCTGAGATATATTTTGTTTCCCCTTACAAAGATTCAAGGGACTAACCGCCTGAGAATTCTTTGGCTTAACACATTGGAGCGTACATCCTTTGTGGTACAAGTAGAGCGTGCATCTACTTGGGTTGTGATACTAAGAACAAGAGAGGGTGCATCTCTTGTGGATTAGTTCAAGTGGAGTGTACATCCACTTGGTTGTTCAAAGAGAACAAGAGAGGGTACATCCCTTGTGGATCTTTTCTTGTAAAGGTTTTTACAAGGTTATTGGAAATCTCAAGAACCGGTGGTTGCTTGGGGAATGGATGTAGACACGGGCTGTTGCCGAACCAGTATAAATCTTGTGTTTGTCTTCTTCTTTTCTACACTATTTTATTTCCACTGTGTACTTTTTATTTCCGCTTTACTTTTGTCTAAGTTATTGCTTTTGTTATTTACTTTCTAATAACTTAGTAGTAAAGCCTAGTTGAATCTAGTAACATTAAGAAGGATAAATTTTTAATTAGTCAAGACACGTTCATAATTAATTCAACCCCCCCCTTCTTAATTATTCCGAGGCCACTTGATCCAACAAAATCTGTACAAATCAACATCGATTTTTTGGAAAAACTGATGTTACTATATACATACAACATTAGTTTTTTTTCGGAAAACCGATGTTGATTTTTACTACCCAACATTGATGTTGTGAGTCCAATTTAACATCGGTTTTTGGAATAACAGATGCTATTTATTGGATTTTTTTAATATTCTGTCTGTTTTTTTAATTACTCCAATTTAACCTACAAATTTGAAACCAGAACCACAACAAATAATTTTCAGTATGTTTTCAGATAGTCTTTAGCAGAAATTCCATAAAAATTTAATATTTACTATGAATAAAAATAATATTTAATGTGCATGCATGAAATGAATTGTAAAAATGTAAATTAACTAAACTACAATTCTAAAATGACTTAAAATACTAGCTAATTGTTTCATTTTTAACTTTCAAATAGTATGTTGCCCACTTGATACAAAACACCTTCATTCTCTTTGGTTCCAATGGTCTAACATCATTGAAATACTGCATGATATAGTAAAACATAAGTTAATAACATGCAATAACAATTATAACAAAATGAATTACGTTTGAATTAAACAATTATCATTTTCCAATTATTCTTGAAACTTCCTAAGATTATAGTTGGCATCCAATGCATGACGTAGTACCTGCACTCAATGCTTCCTTGTTGTCTATTACACTAAATACATTATGAAATTTAGATATTCAATGTTAAGTACAAATTAGTGTACACTAATAAAATATAATTAGAAGCATTGTTTAAATGACTTACTTTAACAACAATCCACCTAGCAACAACCTTGGATTTAGTTTGTAGACTATCGTTAAATCCTTCTGAAGCACTGTTCAATACAAACATGTATGCGTATTATACAGTTAAAATATTAATGTTTCCAACTAATGGTAATGTAAATGTATTGAAAATATAACTGATTTGTTAATAATTCCTTTCAAGTAGTTGTCTGGCCTATTGTGCAAGGAACAACACCAAATGACAACATTTTCCTTAGGCAAAATAACGACCATTTTTCAATGTACACTGCAGTGGAAAACAATAAGTTATTATACTACATAGATTATTTAAATTCATTAGTTTAGTTTAACTTACCCACTCAAGTAGGTTCTTAGGTACATATCGGTTCTTAATATAACTTTCTGATTCAAATTGCTATTGCCCAAATCTCTGTATGAATTGTGGCTCGAGGAATCCATAGACATTGACATTCCCTGCTTGTATACTTATCTTAGTCATATGCCTATTGCTATTAAAATAACGTAAATTATGTATGAATTTAAAACAATAACTTAGCTAATAAACAATAATCTAAAGTGATTTACAGAATCTAAAATTTTATAACAAAGATGTTGAGACACTGACCATCGTGTGCTATTTTAGACAGATCTTCATGCTTTATCTACAAGGGAAAGTTGTCATTATACACCCCAAACACAATAGCATCCCACATAACCTGCATCGGCTTTAGAAAACGTTATGGGATGACCAATGTCATCAGATATAGGGGATCATCAACATAATGATCCGACCTATCTGCAGGTTTCCCCAGTCCCACAACTCCTTGTTTATCCAACACAATTAATTAACATAATTTAATAAGAGTGAACACTTTAATTGAAAAAAAAACATTTAATGACAGTGAAATACTTGTTCTAAGAAACGCTTGACAAGATGTGTCAGCCAAGAAATGAAGGTGTTAAATGCCTACCCCACTAACTGAACCTCTTGAGTGGGTACAGGAATGCAAACATCTACATCTCGAACTTCCTCATCACCAACCTTGACTTGATCATTGGCCAAAGGGATGTTATGAATGATGGTTGACCCCTCATAAAGTCTTCTAATGGCAACCAAACGGGGATGATTTTTTTCGACGTACAATCTACATTTATCTCACTCACCCGTGTCAAGGTCGTTCCCTGAGGGATCAATACAACTCTCCTTTGTCCTGACACGTGTAGTGAAAAGACCAACCTCAGGCTCAGTAGGTAGTGCGAGTCCTTGTGATTGCATCTGTGATCGAAATTGGGATTACATTTGGCTGAATGACAACATTAGTTGTCGAGTCACTTTTTCTATGATCGACTCCTCCACCTGGTCCCTGATTTTTTGCGTCAACTACTCCAGGTCTTCGGGAGCCATGGACGAAGATGTGTGGGAGGTCCTTGGAGTCGATCCAAAGTATTGTTTAATCGTGACATTGGCTCTAACAGCACGGATATGACCAGGGTGTTCTGGTCGCCCAATGGCCGCAATCAGTACATCCTGATGTCCATAGGTGACAAGCTTCCTTGTGAGGCCTATTCCTCCAAGGAATCTTGTAAAGAACACACTTATTTGTTTACTCAATCAAACAATAAATATAAATAATGACAATTGACAAGTGTAAGTGACTTACAATCCTTTGCTGCCTCAGACGTCATTTGACTAGATTTCTTGGTGCAGGGCATCTTTCACTTCACGTGTCGTCTGATGGGAGATAGAGGATCAACTTCCTCTTGAAACCTTACGTCCCACTCTTTCATAATGTTGAGACTTGAGAAGCCCAACAGATTTTTCCTTTTCAATGTACTCTGAACAAAAATCAATAGCTTCTTCTGCAATGTACCTTTCCACAATAGATACTTTCAGAGGGTGTAGATTCTTTGTATACCCTTTTAAGATCTTCATGTATCGCTCAAACATGTACATCCACCACAAATAAACAGGACCATAACATTTGATTTCTCTAATCAGATGAACAATTAAGTGAACCATGATGTTGAAGAAAGCAAAAGGAAAATACATCTCCAACTGACACAATATAATGGCAACCTCATTTTCTAGCTCATCTAACTTAACAGGATCAAGGACTTTGCTACATATGGCATTGAAGAATAAGCACAACCGAGTTATGGCAAGCCTGACTTTGTTAGGAAAAAAGTCTCGTATTGCCATGACTAACAATTGTTGCATCAAGACATGACAATTGTGAGACTTTAAGCCTACTAACTTTAGATCTTTCAACTGCACAAGGCTCTTAATATTTGAAGAGTATCCTTGTGGGACTTTGACACAACGCAGACACTAACAAAAACTCATCTTCTCCTTCCTGGACAAAGTATGACAAGTTAGAGGCAAGTATATTTTCTTACCATCAGACCTTGGATGTAACTGGGCTCTAATACGCATCTCAGCTAGATCTTGACGAGTATTCAAACCATCTTTCGTCTTGCCTTGAATGTTAAGGAGTGTTCCAATTACACTATCTCAAACATTTTTCTCTACATGCATAACATCAATACAATGACATCTAGATCAGACTAGTAGGGAAAATAAAAAAAATAGACCTTTTCTTCCATATGCAACTCTTACTTTTATCCTTCTTTTGAGTCTTTCCAAAAATAGTATTCAAGTGTCCAAACCGCTGAAAAACCTGTTGACCAGTTAACGGTATCGGCGCACTTTCATGCTTTTGACTTCCATTGAAAGCTTTTTTCAATTGCCGATAAGGGTCATAAGGTGTGAAAAAATGTCAATGTCTAGTGTATACTATTTTTCTACAATGTTTCAATTGTACGTAGCTTGTGTCTTCTTCACAGATGGGGCACGCACGATATCCCTGAACACTGTATCCACTCAAATTCACATATGCTGGGAAGTTATTAATGATAAAAAAAAAGCATTACACACAAATGGAAAGTCTCATTTCAAAACCTATCAAACACTGAAACCCCCTCGTCCCACAACTTTCTCAAGTCATCAATCAAGGGATTGAGAAAAACATCAATGTCATTACATCATAGTTTCTCCCTTTTGCATGACATGTAAGGTCTTTTGTGTCATCTCTATTAGCAAACAAACGCTTAAACCTTGGAATTATCAGAAGATACCACACCACCTTCGTTAGAGGGCCTTTCTTTGAGTTAACGTCACAACTACATTCATCATCATCGTTCACTTTGTACCGTGATACCCTACACCAAGGGAATTTGTGCATTTCTTTAAACTCATGTCTATACAATATGCAATCATTAGGGAAAACATGAATATTCTAATACTCCATACCCATCGAACATAGTATCTTCTTCGCTTGATAGTAACTTTTTGGCAGTGAGTTTTCCTCTGGAAGCATATTGTGCACTACTTGAAGCACTGAAGTGAAGCTTTTGTCACTCCACTCATATCTAGCCTTGAGATTAACTAGACTTAATACCACTAACAATAGGATTAACAAATTGTTGCACCCCAGATACAACAGCTTTTTTGAATCAGTTTGCAATGTATCATACATAGGGACATGTGCTTGCTGAAAAGACTCTTGTCCAAGATCACAAATCATATTCTCTAGGCGATCTCCCATTTCTACATCAAATGGTTCAGATTAGGACCCCTTATGCATGTCTGCCAATTCACCATGCCATATCCACGTTGTATAATTCTTCTTAATCTCATCACAAAGTAGATGTTCTCAAATGTTGTCCAGTATTTGTTGTCTCCTGTTCAAACAATTTATACAAGGACAAAAAAAATTTGTCCTCATTAGCAAATTGCAAGAACTATTCCACGCCTTCCTCATATGCAGAGCTCATCCAACTTTTGTTCATCCAACTTCAATCCATCTAATTACTTACTCCATGATACTAGCAAAGTTATTCGATGCATGAAGATCTCACTTGTTTTTATTAAAGGTGTGGCCCTATCCCATTCAGGAAAACATATTTTTATGGTAGATTTGTAGCTCAAGGTTAAGTATCTTTTGTTAAATTTTACGAAATTTCGGCAACATTTCTCATTGATCTCTAAGTACACGACATGAAAATGGTAAGATTATTTCACCAACAATCAAGTATGCACTCAGAGAACAACTAGAAATGAAATGTACCGAAATTTCATCAAATTCAACAAAATAATTTTAACCTTAATGCATGAATCTACCATAAAAATATGACTCTTCCCAAACTGCCTGAACAGACAATTCAAGATCTAATACAACGATTAATACAAACTATCTGTAAGAATCATTATATTGAATCTCAAACGGGAATCTAAGGTTCACTCATGATGATCATAACTTGTATAGCATATATCAATTCTCATTAATCGCAGTGAACGAGTAATAAAAACATTGGTAACAGAAACTAGAGCAACAATCCAATAAAGAACTCAATCACCACCTACGTCAATCATCATTCCTAAAAACATTAGATATAAAACTTCCCCGACGCAGCCAACACAGTCCAAAACCACCGTGATCCAGAATCCCTGACTCTATATAAGTAAATAACATAATACCAAAGGAAAAAAGCAACTAATCCTCTAGTTGAAGACATTAAGTTCTTTACTACCATTGAATTACAAGTTTCCAACAACAAAAAATGGAGACAAGGAAATAAAGCAACCAAATTTGTTCAACCATATTACTAACATATGACATACAATAGTTGATTGACAAACTTACCAACAATTCGAGCAACAAACTAGTGTGAAGCTGGGTTGGAGTGGGAGCAAGGAAGTTAAGGCTCAATAGAAAACCAAGCAAGTCAAGACACCTTAAATATGCTAGAAACAATGAAATCAACAACTTTGATCAGAACTCATAATTAACAATTAAAAGAACTAACAAATAGATACTAATATCTACCAGTTTCAACCATTCAAGTCTAGAAGATATTAATCATAACAGTTTCAACCATCAACAAACTCAACAACAACAACATGGACATAAAATGCCATCAATATAATTCTTCTCAAGACCTAGTAAATTGGTCATGCCATATCCACAACATAAAAAACTCAACAACAACAACGACAACATAGCTTGAGTAAATGCCATAAGTGAAGAGTGAAGACCCACAAAAGGTAAATACAAATTATACTAAACACCTACTAAGGTTTCATTAAATTTGCTCCAATACCCTTATCTTTTTTATCCTTACATTAACCCCTTTAATTGTTTGAAAAACATTACATTGTTGCTCCTTATATGCTTATAGTTATATATTATAGTGACAACTCCTGTTATCCAAGAAATACATTACACCATGTATTCCTTTTGAAAGGTGAGTATCAATATAAAAAAACCTCACAATGATTAGTATAATTTGCTAAACATAAAGTCCTTCTGAAAGGAAATAAAGTAAAATACCTTATTATACTCAAAGATAAGTAAGAAACAACTTAATGATGAATTAAGAAGACAAAAAGATTTAGTTTAACTTACCTTGCTCCTCAATGCGGAAGAGCTAAAGTTAGCTTTGATAGGTTCTGACAATAAAAGACCAAACAAGGTGGAGTCCTTGAGAGACACACCACTCTTTCCCTACAAACACAAAAGTCCTGGTTCAGTTATCTCTTTGGAAAAGGTATATAAAACAATGATTAAGAAGAAGCAATAGTGTGGGAGACTGAAGCAAATCTCTTTAAGAACCAAAAAACAAGCAGGAACAAGAGAAGCAGCCAGGAGAGCCATTTCAAGAAGAAGAAAAAAAGTATGAAACTAGATTTTGAGTTTTACAATGTTGTTCTCAAGTAAAGTTGTTGAGTTTTACAATGTTTATTATCAGCTATAGCTCACAATGAAGAAACAGTACAGAAGTAGCCATTCAAACCATTTCGCCAATTTTGAGTGGTGCTTGATTTCACTATCATTGAAAAAATAGAAATCAAAGAAGCTACTTAACAGAGGAACCATGAAGGAACCATGTTTATTATCATCTATCATCAATTATTTTTAACACCCATCATTAGTATAGATAGTGGTACGATATTGAACTCTTCTTCCTGATTCTTACCCACAACAATTTGTAAAATGAAGTATGCTAGCTTGGCAAAGCATAATAAGAAAGTCTCTATCTCTAAAATTCAAAATTAAACCAATAATTCCCACACGAAAGACGCATTATTATCATAAGCTAATAAAATCCCTTTGCCTAGCTAGTGGTTCCATATGAGCAATGATAGAAATAAAAATTGGGCAAAATTATGCAAAACAAAGATTCAATTTGCATAATAGCTAATTAGTCAAAAGCCTAGACCAAGCCATTGCAGATATACAAGGAACAAGCAAAACAATTTTATAGCGTAAATGTGTAAGGATCATAGCCAAACTTGAACCATGGTCCTTGGAGTGAGAAACACACTCCTTTACTACTACAAATAAATATTCATTTGAACATTTGGTACAAAATATGATATTAATATAGGTTTAATTTTATGACGAAATAGTTCAAAATTATTTTTTTAATTTATTATATTTTTATAATCTAATATATTATCTTTTAAAATATAATATATAAGATTAAACTCTATTTTCATATAAATTAGAATATGTATATTTATAAAAGTTTTATTTATATAAATTAGAATATGTATATTTTGCAAATGAGTTCTTGGGTTTAGTGGTAAAGGAGTGTTCTTCTAATTCCAAGGATCATAGTTCTAAAATTTAATAGTCAACGGTTAAAATCAACTTTAGGGACTTAGATACTTAATTTTGAAATATAGGGAAGGGGGGGGGGGGGGGGGGACTTAGATAGTGGATTAAAAAATAGGGGAACCGATTTGGTGAAATAGGCAAAATAAGGGAACAAATTTTGCAATTAAGCAAAAAAATATTAGTACTTAAGGGAAAAATAGGTGAAAATTTAATAATAATAATAATAATAATAATAATAATAATAATAATAATAATAATAATAATAATAATAATAATAATAATAATCAACCCCGACCATCAAATTGTTATTGACCCCTACTGAGTTGCTTCCATTTTTTTCTACAAAAATACCACTTTTGTGAAAAGATACTAGCAATAGGAAATGTGGGTGTCCCTTCAAGCTTCGTGGGAAACCAGTGGTTGGAGGGCAAGGTTGGATGGTGAAGTTGATGTGTGGGAGTCACAATCATGAATTGGCCAAGTCATTAGTTGAACATCCATACACTTGTCGATTGACTAAGGATGAGAAGACAATTATTGCTAATATGACAAAGTCAATGGTGAAACCAAGAAACATTCTGTTAACGTTGAAGGAGCACAATGCCAATAGTTGTAGAACAATCAAACAAATATATAATGCAAGAAGTGCATACTCTTCTTCCATTAAAGGCAGTGATACTGAAATGCAACATCTAATGAAGCTTCTTGAACGAGATCAGTATATTCATTGACATAGATTAAAGGATGAAGATGTTGTATGTGATATCTTCTGGTGTCACCCTGATACAGTGAAGTTATGCAATGCATGTAATTTTGTGTTTTTGATAGATAGTACCTACAAAACAAACAGGTACAAACTCCCGTTACTTGAATTTGTTGGTGTCACACCAACGGGGATGACAGTCTCTGTTGGTTTTGCATATTTGGAGGGTGAACGTGTTAATAATGTGGTATGGGCTCTAGAATGGTTTCGAGGTCTTTTTCTAAGACGTGATGCCCTCCTTGGACTTATTGTGACCGACAGAGACCTAGCATTGATGAATGTAGTGAAAATTGTATTCCATGAGTGTGCTAACTTGTTGTGTACATTTCATATCAACAAGAATCTCAAGACAAAATGTAAATCTCTAATTGGTCAAAAAATGCATGGGAATATGTCATGGATGCCTGAGAGTTTGGTTGATTGTCGTTTTGAGCATCAGTTCGATGATTGCCCTAAGAAGTTTGAAATTGCTTGTTCACCATGGCTAATGTTTGTTGAATATGTTAAAGAAACATGGATAATTCCCCCACAAGGAAAAATTTGTTAAAGCTTGGACGAATAAGGTGATGCACTTCGGAAACACAACAATAAGCAGGTATGAAAATGTTCATGTTTTTTTAATTAGGGTTGATGAATTCATGGATTTTAATTATTGTATTTGTTTATTTTTTTTTGTGTATTTGAAATGTAGGGTGGAATCTGCTCATTGGACTTTAAAAAGACTATTACAGAATAACCTTGGAGACCTATGTAGTGTTTGGGATGCCATGAACAACATGATTAAGCTACAACACACTAAAATTAAAGCATCCTTTGAAACAAGTACGCATGTGGTTGGACATGTTTTTAAAGTTACCTTATACAAGAGGCTACTTGGCATGGTTTCAAGGTATGCTTTAATTGGATTGTTACTGAGTATGAGCATGTACATTATGCTGGAAAAAATCCTTCTTGTTGTGGGTGTGTGATGAGAACTACTCACAGTCTTCCATGTGCATGTAACCTATCCAAATATGTTCTTAGTTCCATCCCACTTGATTCAATCCATATGTTTTGGTAGAGGCTAAGTTTTTCAGGCCAAGGGTTATCTGAGCCCCAAGTGACCATAACAAAAGAGATGGAAACCATATCCAAGCGATTTGAGGAGCTTGATGTTTGTGGCAAAGTAACTCTAAAGAGAAAACTCTAAGAAATTACCTACCCTGATCAAAACTCTATGTGTCCTCCTCGAGAAAAGGTCAACACCAAAGGTGCATAGAAGAAACCGATGACCAAACACCAAAGATCAACAGAGCGTGATCCGTCTTACTGTGAGTATGTTGATGATTGACATTCTGTGTAAAATAGTAATTCTTCAGTCAAACATAGTGCATCATCTTCTGACCAGGCCATTCCAAGAAGGACCATGCCGATGTTGGATCAATTTCATCTATTAATTCACAATTTCATTAAAAACATTGTAGATGTGAAAGATGACAGTAACTATGGATATCGTGCAATTGTTGTGTTATTAGGTATGGGTGAAGATTCATGGTCGTTGGTGCGCAACCATTTGCTTAAAGAACTTGTCAAATGGTCTAATGAGTATGTCAACCTCTTTGTTGGCATAGATAGATTTAAGGAATTAAAGAGGTCCCTACTTGTTGATGGATTATCCATGGTATGTAATTTATGTTTTTTTTAGAATTAACTTTAAATAAATGTCATCTGTATACTTGTTTCATGCAGATTACTATGGATAAGTGGATGGATATCACCGACATGGGATATGTCATTGCATCGAGGTATAATGTAATCCTTTTATCGTTGTCTTTGCAACAAAGTATGACGTTTTTTCCTCTTAGAAGTCAACCACCAACAGATTCTTCTGTGCATCACATAATATGTATTGGTCACGCTTTTGGCAATCATTTTGTTTAGGTACATTCATAGTAATGGTATTTTTTACATAATGTCAATAATTGTGTGCTCATAACTTTTGAATTGTTTGTGCATGTGTAACAGATTTATTTAAGAGACCGGTGACTGTTATCACCTCTAGCTTTGTTATGGTCTAGGAATTGTCATTCTCAGGCAAAGCAGTGGTCAACTCCATATATTAGTAGAATGCATCAGTACAAAAATTTGATGATGTTGAAAAGAGATTATGTTGATTTAAGTGAAGAGTGAACATTTAGGTTCCGCTAACATTGTAATGTCCTACATTAATATATAGTTATTTGTTACATTAATATGTTACTTAGGGTTTAGTGTTATGTATGTTGCTAGAGCTAACCGCGATGTGAAAACCAAGGTCTAGTGTTACGCTTTAGTGTTACATGATATACGTTTGGCATTAGTAATATTAAAAGCAATTCAAATAAAATTGGCAACACCAGAAAATATTGTCAAACAAAATAAAACGATAAACATAGTCTACAAATGATTAACATAGTGTTCATGTGTGAGCCGTGTGCCTCCTTTGTCGTGACCTGACATATACATTACCATCCACAGTGACAACCCTAGTGATCTGTATGCAGTCTTGCATCACATCGTGTGCTTTTGTGCCTTCAATCATTATCCTTAGGTTGAGCAACCGCTCCAATCTTTCTGCAATTGCTTGACAAGCATCCTATGACATTGACAACAACGGATAAGGTATTTCCATATTGCATAATTAATTGAGAATAAATTAAGAATACCATGAATTAAAATGTTACCACTGTAAGTCTAGGCTGCTCCACATTAGAAGGTGCTTGTGCAGGTGCTTCCTCCATAAATGCTGTTGCCACTGGGATCTCAGGCATATCTGGTTCCACATATGTCCCATCTTACATGACAGGTGGATGCCTGGTTGGATCACCGGGCTGTGTCGGCCTCATGAATGGATGTGAAATTATGTAGAACCACTCCATGTAGTCGTGTGCACATTGTCCAAGCACAACACAAATCTGGGCCACCGGTGCAAGGTAGTTAGAGAAATGCATCCATCTATCCTCAATGTCTTTGAGCACAGTCTTGGACTCGCGCAGTGTGGAGGAATCGTTTGAACATACCCAAATTGTCGCATCACCCTTTCTAGTCGGTGTATGACGACAATGAGACCCCATCGGGTATGTCCAAAAAAACATGAAATAAGATCAAACTCCTGAACTGTACGATGGCCACCATAAGGCATCCATCAAATATCAACAGTCCTCAGTCAATCAAGACACTTTCGATACTTCGATCCTAGTTATGCCTTCGTAGATGTCCAACGACAGGCATGTGGTGACCTTTCATTATAGTTTGAGTCTGTAAAAGCCTCAGAAATAGATGGAAAATGCTCATAAATCCAACACTACACAAATTTGATAAGAACAAAAAAAATTACACATGAACATATTAAAAAATTAGTAAAAACAACAATTAAATAACAATCATTCATAATTACCTATTATAGTGTGATATATCTAGCAAGTTATCTGTTGTCGCTCTTGCAAGCATCATTCAAATTATCGTACATGTGCACTCCACTCTGACTGAGGCCTCGGAAGACGTCTAAGAACACAACATGCACATGTGTTGCACTCTTATTAGCAAAAATAGTGCAACCTAACAAGTGAAACAAATAAGCTCGAGCTGCTACAGTCCAGTGTCCGGTCTCACATTTACTATGATAAATCTCTTGTAGCCACGATAGGCGTACGTATGCCCCATGACACTGCATTGTCTCATCTCTAGCTTCATCTCCAACAACTTCAAGTAACTCAACTAACATCAACACCGCTTTGTCGACATGAAGAGTGTCGAAGCTGTGGAATGCTCCTATGATGGGCAGATGGAGCAAAGAGGCCATGTCATCGAGGGTGATGGTGACCTCTCCTACTGAAGATAGAAACTGCTTGTTTCCTTATGCCACCTCTCGATAAAAGCGGATATAAGTTCCCGATCGCCAGTGTCCAATGAACATGCAATCAAAGAACTTAATCCTGTGACAACGACCAACCCTTCAATCTCAGTAGCAGACCTCCTGAATTTCTGAACCTTCCTTCCATGGGAGGATAACTTTAATTCAGGACGTTCATAAAAAAAATTAAATAATTTTAACAATTTTAACGATAATAACAAATACTTGTTGAAATGTTATGTATTAAAAACTATAAATACCTCTGCATTCCAAATAATGACAACAACATGATCAACATAGGTAGTCAACACTAATGTGTCAAGAGGCCCGCCTGGAAAACCTTCGGCATCATCAATAACTTCTTCATCATGTTGGAATACCTCTTCAGCTGTGTCATCCACGTGAAGAGCATCCTCAGCAACAGCGATAACTTCCCGTTGCCTACGTGCAGATGCTGTGAGCCTTTGGTGTTGGGGAACATCATCTGAATCAAGATTATCCCCTCTCCCTAGGACTCTTCCTATAATATGCCTAATGCACGCCCTAAACCTCTAGTTCTAACCATAATTTGTAAATTTCCACATACATACATTTTTTGGTCAAAATTCAAACAATACTTAAATCAATTACAATACAATCATTCCTAAATAAAAAAATATTTTATAGTTAAAAGAAAAACAAATTCATTATATTTCGAATTAAAATAAATAACTATTTAAAAACATAATACAAAATAATCTATTTTTTATTTATCTAATAAACAATAACTATTTACAAACAAATAATAAAATAATATATTTATATTTCATACAAATAAAATATTTATAAACAAATAAAAAATTAATATATTTACAATTAAAATTAATAATTATTTCATAACATAATTCAATATAAACTATTTTTTATTTAAAACACAAACAATACCTATATTTATAACAAAACTAACAAATAAACTAACTATTTAAAAACATAATTGAAAACATAATTTTTCAAACAATACCTATTTTTAAAACTAAATTAAATTTTTATATTTACAATTACAAATAAACTAACTATTTACAAACATAATTCACAGTAAACTATTTATTATTTCCAAAAATAATAATAACTATTTACAAAAAAAATAACATATTTATATTTCATAAAAAAACATATTTAAAAACAAAAACAAAATAACACTTTTAACACAAAAAACTTTTTCTATTACAAACTAATTTTTCATTTTTTTAATTAATTAAAAAAAATAACATACGAATCAGATGATCCGTATAACTTATACAGATCAGATGATCCGTATGTGTTACACGAATCATATAACCCATGTGGATCATATGATCCATATGAAACCAGAACAGCCCAAACACCAAAACAACCATTAACAAAGAGCACGAAGCTTACCTCGACGGCAGAAGCTGTAAAGATCAGTGGAGACGTCCTCAATGCTGACAACAGAAGCACTCAACGGCGACAACACAGAGGAAACCAAGGAGTCCTGGTCACCAACAATCTTATTTGAGCAAATTACACTAACCTCCCCTCAAGTTGACACTTATTAGACACTTAATTTGTTTGTCTCCCCTAAACTATTACCGTCAGTGACTGCATTAATTATTTTTTAATTACCCAAATTAGCCTCATCAATTAAGCATGCACATGTTCATTTATCGTATTGTATTCTGAGTGAATTTAGCCCCAATTTGTTGTGTTAGGGATTGCGAAAATGGTAGCTACAGTTATGCTTTGTGAACCTTGTGGAGGGCTTTGAACCTCAATCCCAAAGTGGTGTGACGTCGCTGCTATTGTACGGTGGTGCGACGACGACGATTTTTGGTTCTGTGATTTCTTGGGTAGTCTCATTGTGTAAACCTTGAGGAGGGCTTCGGTTCTTGATCTCAAAGTGGTGTGACATCGCTACTATTATACAGTGGCGCGACAATAACACTGTGATTTTGGGTTCTACGATTTCTTGGACAATTGTTTGAAGGAGTTTGTTGGTAGACGGTGGTGGTTTGAGTGCAAAAGTGAGAATTTGTAGCTGATTTGCAATTCAGAAAGGTCTAGTTCAAAATTTGGAAAGGAGGATTGTTCACTAAAGAACCAATTGTAAATCAAAGTGTGCTTCAATGGAAGAAAAAAAAAAGACGGGAAAATGCAAATCTTAAACTTGACAACAAACCTTCAATGTGTCATAAAACCTAGCTCAAGTTCAGAGCAAACCTTGACCTACTATAACTTGAAACCCACAAAGAAGAACTAGTCATGCGCATGCGCACCAATTTTTCAAGAAAAATATCGTTGGACGCTTTTAATGGGTAAGGTGAAGATAAGGGCCTTTTGGTCCTAAAAATTCATTAAAGAACCACATGCCTCATGTGATGGGTTTCAAATAACTGAAAAAATTTCTATTATGACATGGGGGTGCATATGTAACGGACTTGTAAAAGGTAAGGGAGGTTTGTGTAGGAGTAAAATAAGAAGGGGTGCCAGTGTAATAAGTGCTTACCTGGGATAGGTTAGTGTAATTTGCTCATTTTATTTTACCATATGTTTATATATCTAACCAGTGTGTCATCTAGTGCATTGCACAAATAATATTGTGAATACATATAATTTTTTTTCTTGAGATTTATAATATTGAATGAATATATTTTTTATGAACTCAGTATCTTTTCATCGAAATTCAATGACTAACCTCTTAAAAAATTGATCTTTTATAATAATTGCTTTTTCATAGCACTAACTTTGGATCAATACCTTGATCATATACTTCAAGAGTAAAACTATTTGTTAACCGTACCACATTGTATTGGTAACAATATATAATATTTATTTAATAAAATTTACGTATTGTAAAATTAAGATTTTAATTATAATAATGTATGTAATATTAAACAGTTTGTGAATAAAAAAAAATTACATATAATATTAGTATTTTTGTTTGAAAGATAGAGTTTCATTGTATATATAATTACTCAAATTATAATATCAACATTAATTATTCATACTAATTATTAATATCAAATGTAATATATATCAACGCATAATGAAAATATTTTTTAGTTGGATGCATAATAATAAATAATTAAAAAAATATGTTTGTAGTCGTCCCTCGAAAATTTTAAATTCCTATTTTTTGTCTCTGTAATAAAAATTAGTTATTGTTAATTCTTCATTTATTTTTATTCATCAATATTAGTCCTTGACAAGGACTAAAAATCAATAAATATTAGTCTCTACGAATAAGTAATTTTGATTAATAAAAAAATGATTGATTAAAAATGATCATATAAATTATAGGAAATAAACAAAAAACTAAAATTTTAAAGGGACTTAATAAACCCAAAATTCTTACTAAAATTTAATAATCACATAATCATGTGATTATGATAACAATATTATATTTTTAATAGAGTATAATTATAACAATGACAAAATCCGCATAATATAATACTGAATTCTAGAATATTTTAAACTTGATGTTATTATTAGTCAGTATTATTCATTATTAATTTATTAACAATAACTAAAAATGATTAACAATAACTTTCATTTCTTTTGGTGAATAATAATAATCATCATTTAATCACATTTATCTTTTTTTTTATCCGTAAAGATTGAACATTGTATCATGAGATTTATAACACTCATACATCCTACTCAACGAATTGAACTATATGATAGAATAACTCATTCACTTGTACAAACTATTCGTTATAATAATAATAAAATATTGAAATAATTAATATATAATTTACATTAAACAGTGATGCAACATTTTGCTTTCGTAATGTACAAAAAAAATAATCAATGATACAACATTCATACAAGGAAAAGTTAAATAAAATTCTTTATAAAAAAAGTACATTTAGCTATTGCAATTGACTTAAAACCTCTGTTACCTTCTAGGCCCGGCCTGTTTCAATCCGAAGGGAAATGGAGCTATCCAACTAAGTTGGGTTTTGAAATGAAAGTCCCCAAAAATAGAGTTAGGGTTTATCGATTTTCACATTATAAAGAGTGTGGTGCTTCACGCTCCCCATTTTCACCCTTCATATTTTCTGAAATCAAGGTATGCTGCTTTTGCTTGTCCCCTTAGTCTCTTTGAGATTTATGCATTTGTGCCTCCGTTTTTGTTCCTATGCATTTATTTGCGTATTTGATTCTGGAAATGCTTTTGTCTCTGCTAAGGATTCGATTCAGATAATATTTTCATTTTTTTATCTGTTTGTGTTCATCACTTTTGATTATTTTGTGTCAAACTGATAAAAATTGTGCTCCTTATGCCTTATCAGAATCTTATGGTCCAAGGTTTTAAGGGATTTTGAGACATTTCGTCTCTGTGGTTTTCACGGTTTTCAAAAAAGTATGTGTGGGGATTTAGGATTTTCTGCTAAGATTTTCACGCAAAGCATCATGGTTTTGGGTATAGGTTTTTTTAACCTGCTGACAAGGATTTTTTTTAATAGATGATTTCTTTTTTTGTTGTTGTTGTCTGAATTTCATGTCGATTAGGTTACATAGCATGTCCTTTCGTAAAGAAAACGGCCGATGAAGTCAATGAGGATGATGAGAAAATAAAACTTTCGTTCTTTCAAATTTCCCATGCGAAAAATAAATAGAGACTTGAACTGAAGATGCTTGCCTATGTTTATAATGTTTATGTTTTTCTAACTTTTCCTTATTATTATTTTTTTCGAATAGACAAGGGTGTTGCCTTTGTGTCGCAATCTATCCTTCGGCGAGAGGGTGACACAAGGTTCACGGGTGCGTCTTCCAAGAGAGGAAGGTGTGTAGAGTCGTCACCAACGTTTATTCGAGGAAAACGTCGGAAAAATCGGAACATGTGATCTACTAACTTTAATAGTAAAAGGTTCGGGAGTTATTTTTACGCACGGGAAATGTATTAGTACCACACGCGTTCGTTATAAGGAACGACAATCTTCAATCAAGTGTGCAAATATGACTTCAAAATTACGTATTTTTTCCTTTTTCTGTTTTTATGTATTTTCCCGCTTTTTATGTTTTTTTTTTTGTTTTTTAGGGGTCTTTTTGTATTTTTTATTTTTTTGTGGTTGACAAGGATGTTTTTCTCGCTCCTATGTATCCTCAATTGCGATGAGAAAATTAGATCTACGTAGTTCTTTTAGAACTAAATGTTGGTTAAATTTTTTTTTTTATCTTTTTTCACAAGATGAATTTTAATCGAACAAAGGTCATTTAAGGTGTTGGACCATTAAACGATTTTTTGATTTTGAAAAGAGAAAAACGTTAAGGTGTTGAACCATTAATGATCTCTTGGTTTTTTTGAAAGAAGAGAAACGTTAAGGCGTTGGATCATTAACGATCTCTTGGTTTTTTGAAAGAAGAGAAACGTTAAGACATTGGACCATTTGACCATTAACGATCTCTTAGTTTTTTGAAAGAAGAGAAACGTTAAGACATAGACCATTAACTATCTCTTGGTTTGTTTGAAAAGGGGTGGTCGACAAAAGCGGGACTTTTGCTCTTACGTATCCTCGATTTGTGGTGAGGAACTCAGACTTATGTAATTCTTGCAAAAAAGCAGAAAAGTTATGCGTTAATTTTATGTTTTTCAATGGTTCATGTTAACCGATAAAAGCAAAGAGGACCGTTTAAGGTGTTGAACTTTAAAACAGATTTATGAGACTTTTGCGGACAAATCTTGATTTGTGAATTGATTTTAGTCTTAGTTTCACTTTGGTTATTAGTCAATTCATTCAAGGAAATTTTTAAAGAAAAACGTTCGATTGATTTTTTTTATTATTTGTTTTAAAGATATTTTGATTATTTTATTATATTTTTATAAAGATATTTTGATTATTATTATATTTTTTTCAAAGATATTTTGATTATTTTATTATTATTATTATTGCCTTTTTTTGATTTAACCGAAGTTACAACGTGAATGGTCGGTTGAATTTTATTTTAACAATGATTAAACGAGATTAGAACATAAATGATCAGTTGAAATTTATTTTATCAATTATTTGGAGAGATAACAACTTAAATAAACAGTCAAAAACTCGTTAAAAGTGGAAGAAAAGAATACCAAAAGTAAGCGAAATAAAAATGAAAGCATACAAAACAAGAATGAACCGCTGAAGATGCATAGAATGAATTGAAAGATTCAAATTTGAAAACTTAATGGTTGGAGAACAAAGAACAATGAACAACGGTGAAGAACGACGAAGAACATCCACGGAATCGATAGCGAAAACGTCTCGGAAGCGTTACGGAAGCACCTCGGCTTGAATTTTCTCCTTTTTTCTTCTCCTCACTAATTTCAAGTGAAAGCTTATTGCAAAAAAATGCAGGACCCTTAAACTCAGCCCCCTTCCCCTATTTATAGAAGAAAAGGGAGGTGGTTGCCGCCGATAGGCTTCTTGAGGAAGATTCCTGAGTGCACCCCCAATTAATAAGTTCACCCCCCAGGGTTGCTTATTGATTAAGTTTCCTGAGCGCACCTCCCAATTAATTAGTTCACCCCACCTTTCAGAGTGTTCTAGATGAAGTTTGCTGAGTGCACCCCCCGTGTTTGATAAGTGCACCACCTTCAGGGTTGCTTACTACATAAGTTTCCTTAGTGCACCCACTAATTGATAAGTTCGCCCCCCCTCCAGGGTTGCTTATTGATTAAGTTTTCTGAGCACACCCCCAATTAATTAGTTCACCCCACCTTCCAGAGTGTTCTAGATGAAGTTTCTTGAATGCACCCCCAGTGTTTGATAAGTTCACCATCGCTTTTGTATTTTTGGTTGTTTTCTTTCCGAAATGTCCTAGAACTTTACGGATTCCATGACAATGGGTATTAAACATTTTGAAGTGGTCAAATGAAGATCGCATGCCGACAAAAAATGGTCCCCGGACGAAATTAGGGTATGACACCTTGTTCCTACGTATCACTAAGTACAATGAGGAAATCAGACCTACGTTGTTTATGTTTTTTTTTAAAAGATTCATTTTAAATACAAACAAAAAGTTGTTAAGGTGCCGGACTTTGAAACTACCTTTTAATTTTTTTGAAAAAAAAGCAAAGAGAACCGTTAAGACTTTGGACCTTGAAGATATTTGACGAAAAAAAGTTTGGTTGTGAATTGATTTTTTTTCACTTGATTTTGTTTATTACTTTCCAGTCTCACTAAAAAAAATCAATTTCATGACACTAGTGACCGATTAGAACTAAGTCTTATGAATAAAATGAAATTACCAAGATAAGTGTAGAAGATAAATGCACACATAATATCACAAAGGACCTATAAGGGTACATAGATTACCTCAAAATCTTAAAAAAAATACTAACCGACTGTTGTACACGGTACAAGGCTAGCAAGAGAAATGATGTAAGAAACGATCCACGGTTCGATTCCACAGTGCCTCGATTTTTCTTTTTCTTCTTCTTCTCTTCCTCTTTCCTGCGTTTTTCCTCCCTTTCTTCAGTTTTCCGAACCTTCAACCTCTCCCCCTGCATGGCTATTTATAGAAAAAGCCGTTTGGTGCAGGGGAAGCTCGCCCAAGCTAGCTGGTTGCATAGGCTTGAAGTCATTAGCTCGCCCAGGTGAGTAGCTTGGTTCAACTTGCTTAGGGCTGAAGCTTTTTCTTGTTTAGGGTCAGAAATGACCATTATGCCTCTTCCTTGTGGCTTTTGTTTTTGAACTGACAACAACCATCAAAACCCTACGCAACCCCTTGGCCTTGCATTGTAATCGGTGTCAAACACCATAATTCGATTAGGAATGATCAAAACATCATATCCGAATGATAAAAACATTATACCCAGATGTAATTAGGATCTGACAGTTGCTCCTCTTTTACTTATATTTTATTCAAAATAAAAGATAAGTAAAGATAATGACACTAGTTTCATTCGAGCGATCTGGCTATTCAAAACTGGACACCAGAGAAAACAAAAAATGAAACCGAAAAAACAAAAGGACATTGAAGTCTTGTAAAGCACAAAACAGAAGACATCGAAGTCTTTGAAAAGCATAAAGACAGAGGACATTGAGTCTTATGGAAACATAAAGATAGAGGACATTGAGTCCTATGAAAACATAAAGACAGAGGATGTTGAATTCTATGAAACATAAAGGTGAGGACGTTGAGTCCTATGGAAACATAAAAACAAAGGGCATTAAGTCATTTGAAAAATAAAGGCAAGGACATTGAGTCCTATGGAAACATAAAGGCGAGGACATTGAGTCTTATGAAAGCATAAAGACAGAGGACGTTGAGTCCTGCTAAAAATAAAGACAGAAGACGTTGAGTCCTATGAAAATAAAGGCGAGGACATTGAGTCCTATGGAAACATAAAGACAGAGGACATTGAGTCCTATGGCAACATAAAGACAGAGGACATTGAGTCCTATGAAAAAGGACAGAGGACATTGAGTCCTATGAAAAAAAGACAGGGGACATTGAGTCTTATGAAAAATAAAGGGGAGGACGTTAAGTCCTATGGAAATTGATGTAGCTCCATGTGGAACTTGTAGGCCTTGGATCTTCTTCATCAATGGAGTCCTTTGCTTCTTAAATTTTAATGGCAGCCAAATGGAGAAGAAGAAGAATTGAGAGGAGATGCCACTTCAAGAAGAAGATGAGTCTAGAAGAAGCTCGCCACCATAGGAAGCCATGGATAAGAGCTTGAAGGTAAGAGAAAATGAATGGAGGGAGAGGGAGAGAAGGAGCAAGAAATTTTGTGCCTCAAAAGAGGTCTGAACTTTGAAGTTTAATTCTCAAATCATCAAAGTTAAAAAAATGCACACACATGGTCTCTATTTATAGCATAAGTGTCACCAAAATTGGAGGAAAATTTAAATTTTACTTGAATTTGAAATTGAATTTGTGGAGCCAAATTTTGGAGCCAAAATTTCACTAATTATGATTAGTGAATTTTACTTATGGTTCAACCCACTAATCCAAGATCAAGTCCAAGATTCTCTACTAAGTGTGCTTAGGTGTCATGAGGCATGTAAAGCATGAGGGACAAGCACAAAGTGTGACTATATGATGTGGCAATGGAGTGTAGCAAGCAAATGCTCACCTCCTCCTCTAAAATTTAATTGGATTGGGCTTCTCCCAATTCAATTAAATTTATTTACCAACACACACATCAAATATTCACCCAATGCATGTGAAATTACAAAACTACCCCTAATACAAAAACTAGTCTAGGTGCCCTAAAATACAAGGGCTGAAAAATGCTACATTTTAAGGGTACCCTACCTACATTATGGAGCCCTAAATGCAAGGCCCAAAAATAGTGAAACCTTAATCTATTATGTACAAAGATAAGTGGGCTCATACTTAGCCCATGGACCCGAAATCTACCCTAAGGCTTATGAGAACCCTAGGGCCTTCTCTTGCATCTCTAGCCCAATCTACTTGGAGTCTTCTATCCAATGCCCTTGCAGGGTAGGATTGCATCATTTTCTCCCCTTTGAAAAGGATTTGACCTCAAATCCCGTGGTTCTTGAAACTCTGGGGTTTTTTCCTCAACACCTGTAAAAAGAACAAAAACATACATATTAGTGGTGTCTGGGAAGTTGAAGTAAGGTAAGGTCTGAAAATAAGAACAATCCTACCTAATGAGTCCCTATGTACACAAATCATGAAGATGTTGGATGCACGAGTGATTTTACAAAAGAGGGTTGCACCACTCAAAAGATTCATCATACCACCTATTTTAGGGATTTGGTGCTTAATACTACCTATTTTCGGCACCTACAAAGCACAAGGATTTAAGCTCTTGCGAACCAAACCCTCATCCAATAACTCCTTTACTTGAGGAATAAACTCAAGCCCAAGAGGTGTGGCAATTCTAACAAGTGTCTTTTTACAAAGGAGAAAATGTGGAGGTTGTCTAAGAGGGGAAATTTCTTTAATATTTGTCTTTATTTCAAAATGTCTTTTCTTCTTAGCTAACCTTTTGGAGGAGACACTTACCTCCTTACACTCATCTTTAACCATTAAAGGTTGTCCTTCTTCTTGGGGGTAGATTTCTTCACTAGATTCTTCCCCTTTTGATTTTTCACTTTCACTAGAGGAAGGTGAAGTAGTAGCCTTATCTTGGCTACTATAAATGTCTTGACCCCTCATAATCATGGTTTTCTTGGTGGAGCATTGAGAAATAATGTGTCCTCTTCCAAGACATTTAAATCACTTCATAGAACTAGTTTTCTCTTGCATACTAGCCTTAAGGGGTTGCTTTTCTATTGTCTTCCCCTTATCATCTTTGGGCTTAGAAGGAGTCACCCCTAAGATGCCTTGACCTTGGTCTTTCTTTGGATAAGAGTGAGAGCCATAAGGTTTTGAAGTAGACTTCCTTTTAAGTTGTTGCTCTACCCTTATTTCCCAATCTAAGTTAGCCTCTACATTGTCCTTCCCATGGAAGTATGAGAGGTTAATGTTAGCCTCTTGAGGCTTTCTTTGCTTTTCTCTCCTATGGGAGTGAGGTCTAAGATGTGACCTATGCCTTCCTTCATAATAGTCACGAAGTTCTCCAATTAGGCTCTTTTAAGAGTTATGACTATTATAGGAGACATTTTTTTTCTTTTCTTAACTCTTTTAATATTTTCCTTCTTTCTTCCTCTCTTATTTTCTCTCTTTCATCCTGACTTATTTCTTCCACTCTTTTTTTCCCTTTTTCTTTTCTCTCTTGTTTTTCTTTCCTCAACTTAAGGGATCTCAAATCATCTAATATCTTATACAAGGGGTTCTTAGAAGTAGAAGCCTTATCATTAACACTAGATGAAGAATGAAGACTTATGTTGGTTCCTAAGTTGTGGTTCTTTCTTGTTGGGGGTTTGAAAACAAAAGGTAAAAGAAACTATGGTTGAAACTAGCCAAAATAAACACTAAAAGAGGTGTGAAAGATAAGGTAAAAACTAATTGGTAAAAGACAAGCTATCTAGGCGGTTTGACAATGGAGGGTAAAGGAAATAAGCCATGAAAGTAAGCAAGAAATTAAAGTGCAAGAAATGCAAACTAGGCAGATCCTAAGAATGTTTGGATGACCTCATTTAAGGTTCCCAAAAAAACACTCACTATCCTAAGGGAAAATTGCCTAAAATTATTACACACAAATGAAAGTAGGGTGACTAGTGGAGGCTTCCAACTTACTTCCAATGAAAGGCCTTTTTGTTACAAAATTTGAAAGCAAAGCAAATTGCCAATTACAAAATTACAAAGACAAAAAAGTCCTCAATTGTAGTGGCTATTCTCTCTTTAGTGTTTCACTCTATTTGGAGTGCTTCTTATTCCAATAGCTCTTAAGGTGGTTGGCCCTTTGCTTCTTGACTCAAATTCTTCAAGATATGGCACCAATCCTCCTTCCCAATTCCCTATATGGCAACTCACAAGCAAGGAAACAAAGAGACAAGCAATAACCAAAGACAAAAAAAAAATGAAATGAAAGATAAACCAATAGAGTTTCAACAAGACAAATTTTCAATGATTATTCAACAATTAAAGCAATGAAAAGCACACAAAATCAAGCTAGGACTCAAAGAGAAACCTAGAATGGCTCTAGAGTAGAGTAGAAAAACTAAAAAAAAAAGACTCAAGAAACCTCTAGTTTTGGCACTTGTTTTCATAATAATTTTCAATTGAAATTTCAGAACTAGGATTGGTATAAATTAGGCACCAATTATAGAACAAATTTTGAGCCAAAACAACAAGCACACTTTCCTTTCACTTTTTTTTTTCTGGGCACTGATTTTTCTGCCAACTTGTGTGATTTTTCTTATTTTTTCCTTTAATCCAAATCGCTTGGTTCTTTTTTATAATTTTGGTCCAGATGTCTAGAAAATTTAGTAAAACTTTCAGCTCAAAAAACGTAGTGACCGATTCCCAGTAATTCATACAAGTTCGTATGTTCAAGCTGCCAGCACCAGCGATTTCAACCTAGAAATCAAGAGTAGTGTTTATGTTACTTAAGGCTTGGATAGTTACAATTTGTGTTTGCTTATGCTCAATTATCTTGAATAACACAATTCAAGAGAGCTTAAGACTTATTTGATTCACAAATCCAGCCATAACTCAGCACCACAACTCAACTTCATCATAGGCATCATGTAGGAAACTTAGAAAACAAAAAAAAGAGTTCAACAACAAGACTACTTCTAGGAATTGATTTAGAACATGTTATGAACTAAATAACAGGCATGAATTAGACTCAAAATTCAAAATATAGGCTAAGAATGACAAGAATACATGAACAAATGTATCTAGAATTCAATCAACAAAATAAAAATTCAACACAAACTTAGAACATAATGTGACAATTACTATGATTAAACATGACTCTAAGACAACATGGATTAAGTGATTTACACTTAGATTTTTGTGTTTTTTTTTTCTAATCAATATTTTGGAAGAAAATTTAGATCTAAGGTTCAGCACTAGAATATTATGAATGAAAAATGATAGAACCTAAAATCAACACAAAAGCATGATTCAAGAGTAGATCTACAAAATTTGAACCATAGAAATACAAGAACAAGTGTAGGTCTAAGATTTAATCGGTTTATTTTTTTGAATCTACTTTAAATAGCACCAAACCACAAGACAATGGAGGATATACATGGAGAATAAGATGAAGAACAAGGAATTAAAGAGAATTCACTGAACAAAAAGATAGAGGAAGCAAAAGAACATCAACTAGATGAAGATGCTCTTAATACCACATGATGTAAGCTCCATTGGAGCTTGTAGGCCTAAGATCTTCTTCATCAATGGATTCCTTTGCTTCTTGGAAGATGAATGGCAGCGGAAGGGAGAATGAAGAGAGAGATGAGACGCCACTTCAAGGGGAAGATGAGTCTAGAAGAAGCTCACCACCATAGGAGGCCATGGATAAGAGCTTAGAGGAAGAAGGAGATGAATGAAGGGGGAGGGAGAGAAGAGCACGAAATTTTGTGCTCTAAGAGATATCTGAACTTTGAAGTTTAATTTTCAAATGATCAAAGTTAAAAAAATGCACACACATGGCCTCTATTTATAGCCTAAGTGTCACACAAAATTGGAGGGAAATTTGAATTTCTATTCAAATTTCACTTGAATTTGAAATTGAATTTGTGGAGCCAAAATTTCACTAATTATGATTAGTGAATTTTAGCTATGGTTCAGCCCACTAATCCAAGATCAAGTCCAAGATTCTCCACTAAGTGTTCTTAGGTGTCATGAGGCATGTAAAGCATGAAGGACATGCACAAAGTGTGACTATATGATGTGGCAATGGGGTGTAGCAAGCAAATGCTCACCTCCCCCTCTAAAATTTAATTGGATTGGGCTTCTCCCAATTCAATTAAGTTTATTTCCAACCACACACATCAAATATTCACTTAATGTATGTGAAATTACAAAACTACCCCTAATACAAAAAACTAGTCTAGATGCCCTAAAATACAAGGGCTGAAAAATCTCACATTTCTAGGGTACCTTACCTATATTATGGAGCCCTAAATACAAGGCCCAAAAATAATGACACCTTAATCTAATACGTAAAAAGATAAGCAGGCTCATACTTAGCCCATGGGCCCGAAATCTACCCTAAGGCTCATGAGAACCCTAGGGCCTTCTCTTGCATCTCTGGTCCAATCTTCTTGGAGTCTTCTATCCAATGCCCTTACGGGGTAGGATTGCATCACTCTTCTCTTTGTTGTAAAGGAAGCTTCCCAGTTATGGAAAGCTAAATCCTCTGTTGGATCTTCCTTGTAAGTACTTGATGTAAATATCTTTTTATCTATTTAATGATGTTTTGTGTGTTCACTGTGCTATCAAAACTTCATTCTACCATGCTTTTTCCTTGATCACATAGATGCATGTGTTTTTAGGATCATTCAACAGTGGAAACTGGTCTGATTCTTAGAACTTGATAGGATAGGGCTAGTTTGTCATATTTTCATGAGGAATCGGGGTACGGTAACCTAGTGGTTGTATGTTTGTCTTAATGCGGTCCTAGCCGAGTTTAGTCCAACAAGAGGAATATGCGGATGATGCTTGGTCAGGATTTGGCTAGACTATCATGGGAATCGGGGTTTAGCATTTAAGGAGACACCATAGAACGCATGAGCATTGTTAAGTAGAGAATATCCTTCTAGCATTAGGCACCTATTAGGAAGACCAGCGTGTCGTCTACTTGTTTTTACGCATCATTTCTCACGTGATTTTTCCCTTTTAATAGTTAGTTCATACACCTGTTCATAGTAAACACATCTCTTTTCACACTAGACACCTATTTACTGAAATAGCTTTACCAAGTAACACAAGTTCCCCGAGAGTTCGATATTCGGTTTTTACCGTTTTATACTACTTGCGCGATTCGGTGCACTTGCCATTTAATCCTTCTCTGCCCAAGTTTCATGGTCTTGCAGGTGAAGATCCTCATAAGAATCTTTAGGAGTTCCATATTGTTTGTTCCACCATGAAGCCCCCTGATGTCCAAGAAGATCGTATCTTTCTAAAGGCTTTTCCTCATTCTCTAGAGGGAGTGGCAAAAGATTGGCTATACTACCTTGCTCCCAGGTCCATTTTCAGCTGGGATGACCTTAAGAGGGTGTTCTTGGAGAAATTCTTCCTTGCATCTAGGACCACTGCCATAAGAAAAGACATTTCAGGCATCAGACAACTTAGTGGAGAAAGCTTGTATGAGTACTGGGAAAGATTCAAGAAATTGTGTGCAAGCTGTCCTCACCACCAGATTTCTGAGCAACTCCTTCTTCAATATTTCTATGAGGGACTTAGCAACATGGAGAGGAGTATGATTGATGCTGCCAATGGTGGAACTCTTGGTGATATGACCCTTGCTAAAGCTAGGAATTTGATTGAGAAGATGACTTCCAACTCCTAACAATTCAGTGCAAGAAATGATGCTATTGTCCTTAGAGGAGTCCATGATGTGGCCACAGATTCATCTTCATCTACTGAAAATAAAAAGCTTGAAGGAAAACTTGATGCCTTGGTCAACCTAGTAACTCAGCTTGCCATGAATTAGAAATCTACACCTGTCGCAAGAGTCTGTGGTCTATGTTCTTCTACAGATCACCATACAGATCTATGTCCTTCTTTGTAGCAATCTGGAGTCAATGAGCAACCTGATGCTTATGCTGCAAACATTTATAGTAGACCTCCTCAATAGCAAAACCAACAACAACAGAATAATTATGACCTTTCAAGCAATAGATACAATCCAGGTTGGAGGAATCATCTAAATCTGAGATGGACAAGTCCTCCACAACAACAACAGCATGTCCCTCCTTTTCAGAGTACTGCTAGTTCGAGCAAGCCATATGTTCCTCCTCCAATACAGCATCAGTCACAACAAAGACAACAAGTAGCTCAGGCTCCTCCTCAACCTTCCTTAGAAGAGTTAGTGAGGCAAATGACCATCCAGAATATGCAATTTCAACAAGAGACAAGAGCCTTCATTCAGAGTCTGACAAATCAGATAGGGCAGATGGCTACTCAGATGAACCAAGCTCAGTCCCAAAATTCTGACAAATTGCCTTCACAAACTGTGCAAAATCCAAAAATATGAGTGCCATCACCTTGAGGTCTGGCAACCAAATTCAAGTGCCTCCACCAGTAACAGCACCTGCACCTGAACCTGTCAAGCTTCATTCTACACTTGAAAAAGAGGATGAGATAGTTGCACAAAAGAGAAAGCTTCCTAACAAAAATTTTCATGCAGGTGGACCTTCTTCTAGTAATTCCGACTTACAGCAGCCTCCTATCCCTCTTCTATTCCCACCTAGAGCAATTCCAAACAAAAAAATGGAAGAAACGGAAAAGGAGATCTTGGAGAGCTTCAAGAAAGTAGAGGTGAACATACCTCTGCTAGATGCCATCAAGCAGATTCCAAGATGATGTGCCATTATTTTCTCCTATTTCTTAACCCTTTTTGCACCATTTTAAATACTGATTAGTCTTAATTGTCAAATTTATTAGGCAGTTTTATTATTTGGGCCCATTAAGCTAATTTGATGTTTTTAATCTAATTTCAGGAATTAATGAAGCATTGGGCTTAAATCTAGAATTAGGCTTGGGCTTGAATCCAAAATTGAGCTTGGACTTGAAGAGGGCAGACTAATTTATTCTACAAAATTAGATCTTATCTTATCTTATCTAGATATTATTTAGATTTGATCTGATCTAGATATTATTTCATCTAGATCTTATCTTATCTTATCTATATTTGATTTGATTTTACTTATGGGCTTGGATTTAAAACAGATTTGTAAGCTTTGGGGCTGGAAAAAAAAAAAACTATATAACAACACCAAGGTTCTAGTTTAGGCTCTCTCTCTCTTCTATTTTTCGTTTTTTTACAATTCCAGTTCAGACTTTTAGTTTTATCAATAAAATTTCGTTCTCTATCTGATTAATTGAAGGCTAAGTCCCCAGTGTTGTTTTCTCTTGAGGATCAAGCACAGTTCTCTTTGAGGTTCTATTATTATTGTTAAATTTTGTTCAGTTCTTTTTCCTCTTCACTAATTACTCTGAATTTGTTGCTATTAATTCATGCATGCTTAGGGCTTGATTAATTGTCTCTGCGCTTAATTTACGTTCATGCTTAATGATCGTTTATGAGTAATTGGTGTATGTGATGCTTAATCACATAATGACCGCCTTATGTTGAATTTCGCCTAGTAATTTAATTTAGGGTTGGATTAAGTGGTTGAACTGAATAAGGATAAATTCTCACAACCTAGGATAAGAGGCTTGCTTGTGAATCAAGGGGAAGCAACATATTTTAATTTTGATATTTTCTAATTAAATTTTACTCGCTGTTTAATTTACAAAAGCAACCAACTCCCCCCCTCCCCCAATTTGTTACTATTTCCTACTATCTGTTATGAACATTTCGTTTATCATTGCTCGTTGGGAAACGACCTAGGATCACTTCCTAGTTACTACATTTTAATATTTATTTGATTCAGGTACGACCTCGATCACAAGATATGCCAAGTTTCTAAAGGATCTGTTCACCCACAAAAGGAAACTCAAAGGCAATAAAAGGATTAGCATGGGCAGAAATGTGTCAGCATTGATACGTAAATCTATTCCTCACATTCCTGAGAAATGTAAGGACCCAGGTACTTTCTGTATACCTTGCATTATTGGGAACAGTAAATTTGAGAATGCCATGCTAGATCTAGGAGCACCAGTTAGTGTCATGCCTCTGTCCATTTTCAATTCTTTATCTCTTGGACCTTTGCAATCTACAGATGTGGTGATTCACTTGGCAAATAGAAGTGTTGCTTACCCCGTAGGTTTCATAGAGGATGTGCTGGTTCGGGTTGGTGAACTTATTTTTCCTGTTTATTTTTATGTTCTTAATATGGAAGAGGGATTTTCCCATGGTTCAGTTCCAATTATTTTAGGCAGGCCATTTATGAAAATAGCCCGAACCAAGATAGATGTTTATGCTGGCACATTGTCTATGGAATTTGGTGATATTGTTGTTCATTTTAACATTCTTGATGCCATGAAACATCCATCTGAGGATCATTCTGTTTTCCATGCTAAGATAATTGATCAGATTGTTGATGATTATATGTTTGATTTTGATTCTGTTCTTCATGGTAGGAAACATCCATTTTTATTTGATATGCATACTTGTCATTCCTTATGCATTGAATCTGAGTTTGAATTTGATCATGTATCTGATTTTTATGCTGAGAATGAATCTGAATTTGAGTCTGGTTCTGATTTTCTGGGTGTTGTACCTCTTGATGTCGATTTTTTAGAGTCAGAATGCACTAACCATGTTGCAGGAATTACATATACTTCTGACTTGCTTTATGAGGTACAAGCTGAAGAACCTTCCTCTTCTCCTACCCTGGTTCCTCCCATTGTTCAGCCACCACCCACACTAGAGTTGAAGCCCTTACCAGCAACCCTCAAATATGCTTACTTGGAGCACAAGGAAAAATTTTCAGTGATCATCTCTGCCTCCCTTGCTGCTGAGCAAGAGGAGAAGTTGTTGCTAGTTCTCAAGAAGCACAAGAAATCCATTGGATGGACTTTAGCAGACATTCCTAGTATTAGCCCATCTACCTGCATGCATAGGATACTTTTAGAGGATGGAGCTAAGCCAGTGAGGCAGCCACATCGGCGACTCAACCCCATCATTCTAGATGTGGTGAAAAAGGAAGTGACCAAGCTCTTACAAGCTGGAATCATCTACCCCATTTCTGACAGCCAGTGGGTGAGTCCAGTCCAAATGGTTTGTAACAACCCGCCTTGTCGCTACGGTATCCACACTTTAATATTCAATGATTTCAATTTTTTTTATAAAAAGAACTTCCTTAATTTTTTATTATGAAAATAGAAGTGATTTTGTCACAACATAAATTCATCCAACAACATGCCATTACTTAGTGAATATGCATAATTACATAGAAACAATAATTCGGTACAAGTCATACACATGATGAAAATTAAATTTGTTCATAGATATAATTAAAATCCCAGTTTTACATCTTTAACTTAACAAAATAAAACTTAAAAACCAACTACGGAGGAGTTGATTACAAAATGCAACTCTCTCCCAAAATAACACCAACGTCATCACGTCGGCTCGGCGGCTCCTCACCAGAATCTTACTCCCTGCACCCTGCCACTGTCATTCTGCTCCCACGAACAAGGTTCGTGATCATCACAGGTATCAACCACACGATACAAAATTGCAAGGGTGAGTTTATTATAAAAAGAACCAATACCAATTCCAAATAACCACAATTAGCAAGGAACATAGACAAACATGATGAGCATACACAACAATCATTATTCAACACTCATATCCAACAAATATTCATCATCCACATCCAACAATTACTCATCATCCATCCATGGACCCAATTAAGACTGTGCAGAATGATGCATGCACCTGACTCAACACTCAGATGCAATGTGGTACGTACCAACAACAACCAAATCTCAGGAAATAGCCTAAGCGTGTCCACACGACACTCTCACTTAGGGAACTGTGCTGAGTTTGTCAAGACCACTCGGTTGTGCATGCAACAGCCCCCCCTCCCATAGGTGATCAGCCTGGGAGCCTAAAGGTGTTCCTTACCAGGTGACAAGCCCCCTAGTACAAAGTACACTTGGCCACAGTTACTCTATTTCCTGTGTCATATGAGCTATGATCACGGCCAAAAGTAAGTGCTAAAGACCATGGACCAATTAAAGCGCCTAAACATCCCCTAAAAAATGCTTAGATTCTCTAACCACGCTAGTTACCCACGTTTGGGCCATCCGACAAGGTCAGTGCACTCTACCCCCCATGACATACACTCCATACGACGTATGATCGTGGCCAAAAGCTAGTGCCAAAGACCCTGGAAGGTCAGTGCACAGTGCCCCCCACGATCATACACAACATCCAACGTATGAACGTGGCCAAAAGCTAGTGCCAAAGACCTTGGAAGGTCAGCGCACAATGCCCCTCACGAACATACACAACATGAACATGCCAATGCATTTTCGACATCAATCAACATTCCATTTCCATGTCATTCACAACATAAATATCATCTCATCTCAATGACATTATCAACAACAACAACAACCTCATTTCATATTCACATATACATCAATAATAACAATTCATGTTGACATGGTCTTTATTAACAACGTCATCTCAAATCAATATCATCATAATTATCATTATCATCACATATCAATTAAAATCCTTAATAGCGACATCAACAACAAATCGCATTTCGCACACACACACACACACACAGAGGTCTTCAAACAACACAAATCAAACAAACACAACAATATAATTCATCACAATACATATATATATATCACATCCTATTCGTCAAAAACATAGGTTCCCCTGGAAAAAAAAACCAGCATGCATATCAATAACAATTTTATCGCATCCCATTAGTTAAAACGTAATTTTCTTTGAAGAAAAATCAGCATGCAACAGGGACAGACAAATATCCTCATAGCTAGGTTCCCTGACCCTAACTATGGTGTTAAAACGGTAAATTTTATAATAAACTCCCCTTACCTATCATGAGCTACCCCGCGGATTCCTCGTCGCGTCACTTGAAGATTCCTTTTTGTCCTTGCTCGTCGATTCCACGCAAGCCTCTACCATGCCAAAACAAAGGAGACTTAGTATGGATTTTAGAAAACAAAGCTAGTAACAGTGCTCTGGGTCAAACACCCACATCACTACATGAAAGAGCTGAGAGCATTTCGGGTTTTACAAAGAAACATCATTTGGAAATTTCGACCATGCCAATGTGACTGGGGTTCAGTGTAGGTTACGAAAATAACATGCATTTCATGAAAGGATAATGTTTACAAAGTCTCTTTCTCTAAGGTTTTTCAAAGGAAGCATAAGACATGCAATGACGGTTCCGAAGTCAGAAAATATGCAAAGACAAGATGAAACTAACAAGAAACAAGCGTAGAACCATGGTTACCTCGAAAGAAAATGAAAGGTCAGATTAGGGTTTCGTTATCTACCGAAACCACAAGCCAAGTTGGAAGATTCCGCTTTGGTTGAAGGGTTCCTCTCGGTGTGGGGTTTCAATGGGGAATAACGATGGTTTGTGGTGGCTAATGGTGGCTGTGGGTGATGTAGAAAGTGCTTGGAACTTTAGAAATGGCTTTGGAAGAAAGAAAGAAGAAGAAATGACATTTTTCCTAACCTACACGAAAGCAAAGGCTGAAGTGCTTAAATAAGAAATGCTCTCGGGAATGGAAGCTTCGAGCACACTCCAGACATTTTCTCAAAGATCCCAACGGTTAGATCATGGACAAGTGTCTTGTGAAGCTGCAGACCAAATTTCGAGAAGATTCAACGGTTAACGAAAGCTGGGCAGCATTTTTACCGAGTGAGCATCATGTAGCTTCCTCAAGAAGCTTCATTAAGAGGCTTCTTCAAGAAGCTTCCCCGTGGCTTCTTTGAGAAGCTAGATCCTTATCTACCCACACCCTTCTATTAACTAAATTAACCTCCTTGAAAATAATTACGGATAAAAATAACATAACAAATAATCAAACATCAAACATAATTACTAATAATATATATATATATATATATATATATATATATATATCAGGGTGTTACATGGTTCCTAAGAAGACAGGCCTCACAGTAATTAAGAATGAAAGGGATGAGCTTATCCCCAAAAGAGTGCAGAACAGCAGGCAAGTCTGCATTGATTATAGGAGGCTGAACCAGGTAACCAGAAAAGATCATTTTCCCCTGCCATTCATTGATCAAATGCTTGAGCGCTTGGCAAGTAAGTCTCATTATTGTTTTCTTGATTGTTTTTCTGGTTATTTACAAATTCATATTGCTCCTGAGGATCAAGAAAAGACTACATTCACCTGTCCCTTTGGCACTTTTGCCTATAGGAGGATGCCTTTTGGCCTATGCAACGCCCCTGGTACCTTCCAGCGATGTATGCTTAGCATTTTCAGTGATTTTTTAGAGACTTTCATAGAGGTGTTTATGGATGATTTTACTATTTATGGATCCTCTTTTGATACATGTTTGGATAGTCTGGATAGAGTTCTTAGTATATGCATTGAAACTAATCTTGTGCTGAATTTTGAAAAATGTCACTTCATGGTAGAACAAGGTATAGTTTTTGGGCATATCATTTCCAGTAGAGGCATAGAGGTAGACCCTACAAAAATAGATGTTATTTCACAATTACCTTACCCCTCTTGCGTGCGAGAGGTTTGTTCTTTTCTTGGTCTTGCAGGGTTTTATAGGCGCTTTATCAAGGATTTTAGCAAAGTGGCCCTTCCACTATCCAATCTACTGCAAAAGGAAGTGGAGTTTGATTTTGATGACCAGTGCAAAGAGGCTTTTGATTGCCTCAAGTGTGCGGTGACTACCACCCCTATCATTCAAAAACTTGATTGGACAGCCCCATTTGAGCTAATGTGCGATGCATCCAATTACGCATTGGGGGTCATCCTTGCTCAAAAGATTGATAAGCTGCCTCGGGTGATTTACTACGCTTCCAGAACTTTGGATTCTGCTCAAGCAAATTACACTACCACAGAGAAGAAGCTATTAGTGATAGTTTTTGCTCTTGAAAAATTTCATTCATATTTGCTTGGTACTCGTGTTATTATTTATACTCATCATGCAGCTCTAAAGTACCTATTGAAGAAGGCTGAATCAAAGCCTAGATTGATCAGGTGGATGCTTTGGCTCCAAGAGTTTGATTTGGAGATCCGTGATCGGAATGGTGCGCAAAACCTCGTGGCTGACCATCTGAGTAGGATTGAGCGCGTGTCTGAGGACTCACCCATTCAGGATGATTTTCTGGATGACCATTTGTACATTTTGTATAGTATTTCTGATTCCTTCCCCACTCCCTAGTTTGCTAATATTGTGAATTATTTGGTTGCTTCTGTTTTTCCTCCCTTAGCATCTAAAACTCAAAATGATAAAATTAAGAGTGATGCTAAGCATTATATTTGGGATGACCCCTATTTGTGGAAGTTGTGCAGTGACCAAGTTATTAGGAGATGCATTTCGGACCATGAGATTGACTCAGTCCTGCAATTCTGTCATTCTTCCGCACCAGGTGGCCATCTTGGCATACAGAGAACAGTTCGCAAGGTGCTTGACTGTGGTTTCTATTGGCCACCATCTTCAAGGATGCATGGAGAATCTGTAGCACTTGTGAGCCTTGTCAAAGAGCAGGCGGCTCACCTTCATGGAGACAACAAATGCCTCAACAACCCATGTTATTCTGTGAGGTGTTTGATGTTTGGGGTATAGATTTTATGGGGCCTTTCCCTGTCTCTTTTGGTTTTGTTTATATTCTCCTTGCTGTTGATTATGTTTCAAAATGGGTGGAAGCCAAACCCACCAGAACTAACAATGCTAAGGTTGTTATGGATTTTGTTAGATCTAATCTATTTTGAAGGTTTGGAGTCCCTAGAGCCATCGTTAGTGATCAAGGCACCCATTTTTGTAACAGATCCATGTATGCCTTGCTCAAAAAGTATGGGGTCGTGCACAGAATTTCCACACCATGCCACCCCCAAACTAATGGGCAGGCTGAGATTTCAAATAGGGAGATAAAAAGGATCTTGGAGAAGATTGTGCAGCCGAACAGAAAGGATTGGAGCACCAGGCTAGATGATACTCTTTGGGCGCATAGGACTGCCTACAAAGAACCCATAGGAATGTCTCCTTATTGGGTTGTCTTTGGCAAGGCATGTCATCTTCCTGTAGAGATAGAGCATAAAGCCTATTGGGCTGTAAAGACCTGCAACTTCTCCATTGATTAGGCTAGAGAGGAAAGGAAGTTGCAACTAAGTGAGCTAGATGAGATCCGTCTAGAAGCCTATGAGAATTCCAAATTCTACAAGGAGAAGACCAAGAAGTTCCATGACAGCCTGATAGCTAAGAAGGACTTTGTGGTTGGGCAAAAAGTTTTATTGTATAACTCTAGGCTCGGACTCATGAGTGGCAAGTTGAGGTCAAAGTGGATTGGTCCTTTTGTGGTGACTAATGTTTTTCCTTATGGTATAGTTGAGATCAAAAGTGAGTCCACAGATAAGAGCTTCAAGGTCAATGGACACCGGCTGAAACCATTCCTCACAAATCCCTCCTTAGTGGATGTAGTGGTGGAGGAGACCTCCTTACTTCACCCTACTTCTCTTCTGCCATGACTTAGGGAGTTTTCTTTTTCTATCTCCTTCTTTACTTTTATTGCACTTGTCCAAATTTATTGATTGTTCTTGATCTTATGATTGTGCTACATTGAGGACAATGTGTTGCTTAAGTGTGAGGAGGGGGAGATTGTTCTTTAATTTTGTTGGGTATTGAGATTGTTCTTTAATTTTGTTGGGTATTCTAGTTTAATTTTATTAGGTTTTTTCTAGGTTAATTTTGTTATTTTGGTTTTATGTTTTGTGTACAACATTGCATGTTCCTCTTTGAATTTAAGGTTATGTACAGGTAATGGGTAATTATTTTTGTGAATTGAAACCCTTGTTTTTCTCTACATGTCAAGTTAGTTTTGAAAGTGATAGATTTACCCTTGGTGAGAATTTGAGCCATCATCATCTATTTTATTCGGTGTGTTTTGCCCCATTGATTGCTTACACAATAGCCTTGGCTTGACTCTTGTTGATACTTCTTGCTTCACATGCCTGTTGGGAGATGATTTAGGCATTTTGTTCTTATAAGCCTCTAGCCAAATGAGCCTACCTTGAATGAATTCCTTTGATAGCCCCTTTGAGCCTATGTTCCCATTTCTTTGTTTTGAAGCTCATTACAAGCCTTAAGTGAAAAACCATGATTTCACCCTACCCTTAAGGAATTTTGGAGCTTTGGAATTGTTTTGGAAATAAGTGTGAGGGGGGGGGGGGTATGTTTCATTGGATGATATGTTTTTATTGGCCATGCTTGATGATGTATACATATGTTGCCTAATTGTTGCTTTATTTTTCAAATGCTTTCAATTGCTACTGTCCACGTTCAAAAAAAAAAATGAAGTTGAATAAATGAGGTCTTGGTTTGAAGACTTGGATTGGTTGAAGACTTGGTTGATTTTGTTTTGGGTTTACTTTTTAAAGCTTAATTTGTAATTTTGGTTTTGGGGTTTACTATTTTTTTTCTTACTTCCCACTTATTCCCCATTGTTCCTCTATTCCTTTGGGTTTTAGCTATTATCCCATACTTTCATCTACCTTGTCCTTGGCCCCATTACAACCTTAAAATACCTTTTGATCCTCATGTGCATGTGTTTGTGATGTGGTTGTCAATTTTAGAGTCTTGCCAAGTCTATGTGGTGTTTGTTTTCATGGGTGCTCTGAGAGTAAACAGTAGCCTAGACACTTGAGAGATAGAGTGCATATTTTGTGAGGCTTTATCACTTTTCATTCTTGAGCTGATTGACTATCTTGCCATGTTTGAGATGCTTGGATGATTTTCATGACGACCTTGATTCTTTAACTCTTTACGTGTTGGATGTTACCCATTCTTTTCATTCCTTGAGATTCATTGAGAAATATGTAATTGTTTTTGTGTCTATTTGTTTCTCTTTGATGTCTCTGGATTCGTCCCTTGCTTTGTTTTTTTATTTTATTTTGCCAGGAGTGCAAAAGGCTAAGTGTGAGGGGAATTGATGTGTCATCATTTTCTCATATTTCTTAACCCTTTTGTCACCATTTTAATTATTGATTAGCCTTAATTGTCAAATTAATTATACAGTTTTATCATATGGGCCTACTGGACTAATTTTGTGTTTTTAATTTAATTTCAGGAAAATTATAAGCAATTGGGCTTGAATCCAAAATTGGGCTTGGACTTGAAGAGAGCAGATAATTTTATTCTACCAAATCTTATCTTATCCAGATTTTATCTCATCTAGATTTTATCTTATCTTATCCAGATTTTATCTCATCTAGATTTTATCTTATCTTATCTTATCTAGATTTTATTTCATCTAGATTTTATTTTATCAAATCTTATCTTATCTTGTCTAAATTTTATTTTATTAATGGGCTTGGACTTAAACAGATTTGTAAGCTTTGGGGCTGAGAAACTATATAACAGCACCAAGCTTTTAGTTTAGGGACTTTAGTTTTTTCGTTTGGAGAATAATTTGAGGTTTTTCAATTCCAGTTTTTACTGTTCATGCATACTATTCACGTAGCACTAAAATTCATTTTCTGCTTCAATCTGCAATTTCGTTTTCTAGTGATTAATGGAAGGCTAAGTCTCCAACGTTGTTTTCTCATGAGGATCAAGCACAACTCTCTTTGAGGTTTTGTTATTACTATTGAATAATGATCAGTTTTTCCTCTTCACCAATTACTCTGTATTTGTTGCTATTAATCCATGCATGCTTAGTGCTTGATTAATTGTCTCTGCGCTTAATTTGCGTTCATGCTTAATGATCAATTTCGTTCATGATTAATGGGTGTATGTGTTGCTTAATCACATAATGACAGCCTTATGTTAATTTTCGCTTAGTAATTTAATTTAAGGTTGGATTAAGTGGTTGAACTGATAAAGGATAAATTCTCGTAACCTAGGATAAGAGACTTGCTTGTGAATCAAGGGGAAACAACGTGTTTTAATTCTGATATTTTCTAATTGAATTTGCTCCCTGCTTAATTTACAAAAACAAACACCCCCCCAATTTGTTACTGTTTAATTACTATCTGTTATGAACGTTTGGTTGACCATTGCTCATTGGGAAATGACCTAGGATCACTTCCTGGATACTGCATTTTTAATGTTTATTTGATTCGGGTATGGCCTCGATCACCCTCTTATTTTCAATAATGTATCACTTGTTCCTTCAATTACAAAAAACTTAATTAGTGTCAATCAATTTTGTAAAGACAATTCTAGTTACTTTGAGCTTCATCCCTCTTTTTGCTTGGTTAAATCATAGGCTTCTAATGAGATTCTTCTCAAGGGATTGGTGGGACATAATGGTCTCTATCAATTTCTTGATTTGCTTCAACCTACTTGTTAGAACAATGAGCCTAACTCTTTTGTTAATGCTTCTTCTTGTTCTATTTCTAAATTTGTTCCTATAAATAGTCTAAATAAAATTCTTGTTGTAAATATTGTTGTTTGTAATCCACTTTCCTTTGCCACTTGGCATTCTAGACTTGCTCATCCTAGTGTTGCCATGAAAATTGTTTTCAGACTTTATAATCTTCCTATGGTTAAATTTTTTTTTTTTTCTGATTTATGTACACATCGTATCTTGGCAAGTCTCATTGTCTTCCTTCTCCTTTTGTTACTATATATTCTATACATTTTGAACTTCTTTTAATGATCTTTGGGGCCTTACAACATTTTCTTCTAGTTCAATTTTTAAGTATTATGTGACCTTTGTTGATTCTCACACTAGATTCACTTGGTTATACTTGCTAACGAACAAATAAGATGTTTTGAGGATTTAATTTAGGGTAAGGATGAATAGTAGAGAGGTTTGTAAAAAAGGGGTTCATGCCACCAATTTGGTCATACAAGCTTTATAAACCCTATCATGTTATAGGTCATTTAATTACGAGAAGATGGTCAATAACACTCAATTAACTAATAATCAGAATGACCAATTCAAATATAGAAGTGAAAGCAATAGAAAGATACAATCAATTGAATAACCTCAAAGAACTTTATTAAAAAGAGAAATTATAGTACATAAGTACAACTACATCACAATCTGAGTTCTAAGCGGTTAGCTAACCATAGCATAGCCAAACAATATACAATATTGCATTAGAAATAAAAGAGATTGAAAACCTTTACAAATTCAGAACTGTCGCAACGTGCCCTTTTGTGGGCGTGCGAGGACGAGGCTCACGGGTGTCTTTCCAAAGGAGGAAAGATGCGCGGAGTCGCCACCAACGTTTATTTGTGGAAAACGTCGGAAAAACCGAAAGAAACCGGTCAAAATGAAAATTCTAAGTTCGGGAGTTGTATTTACGCTTGAGGAAGGTATTAGCACCTCTCACGTTTGTCTCAAAGGACAACAGCCTATTTTTTAGATTTGTGGAAATTGTGTTACCTTAAATTTTATTTCTTTTTATTTTTTTGAGGTCGACAAAAGCGGGGCTTTTGCTCCTACGTACCCTCCTTTGGAGAGGAAATCAGACCTACGTAGTTCTTTCTTAAGCGTGAATCAAGCGATTCTTTTTACTTGAGAGGTGATCATTTTAAGGCGTTGGACCTGAAAAATGATCCATTTTACTTGGTAAGAAACTGAAATGATAAATTTCCAAAACCCTATTTTTGTGGACGAGCTTGACTAGGCGAGTTGATTTTAGCCTTAGTTTCACTTTAGTTATTAGTCAATTCAATTAAGAATGAGAAATCCCAAAGAGAAACTGTCCGATTGATTTTTCGCTTTATTTTACTAAAAGGGTATTTTTTTATTATTATATTATTATTTTACCTCTTTTTTTGATTTCCAACGTGGTTACGGCACGACCGAACGGTCGGAATTCATTTTAACCGAAATTAACGGATGATACAATTCAAACGATCGGTGAAAATTTATTTTATTTTTAGATTAGGCGAGAAATGACTTAAATAAATGGCTTAAGCACGTCAAAAGGGGGTATAAAAAGCGAATGAAAACGAGAATAAAAATACATGAAACAAAATGTGGACCACCACGGGTACATAGAATCAATTGAAAAGCTCGGTTTGAGGTACTTACCCATTGAAGACTGAAGAAAACGAAGAACGAACGATAAATGTTGAAGAACGGTCGAGAATCTTCGTGTAATTACTCACGGAAACGTTACGGAAGCACCTCGCTTGGATTTTCTTCACGGAAATAATTTTCCTCAGCAATTTCGAGAGAATGAGAAGTGCCAAGAAGGCTGAACCCTTTTCTTCTTCACTCCTCCCCCTATCAATAGGATTTTCTCGATGGTGGTGTTTTTGGAGAGGAAGCTGGGTGTTTCGGTCTTTTCCTCTTTGTTCATGTGGGGTGGGATATTGCCAATCGAGAATGATTTCGAGTGGCAATCTGGCTTTGAAGAATTTCTGTCCTCTTCCTTTCATTAATCGAGAATTGCTTCTTTTCCCTTTTCACTTCCCTTCGACCTTCGACCGAGAATCTTTTCCTCTTCTTTTTTGTTCTTTTCTTTATTTTCATCTTTTTTCTTTTTCTTTCTTTCCATTTCTTCCTTTTCTTTCTTTTCACTTCTCCTTTCCCATCCTTTTGTTTGGGAAATCGGGTTTTAGCATTCTATTCGCCCTCCCTTGAGGAGATTCCGCTGTCCTTTGCTTTGGGGAAGGAATGAGGATTCTTTTTTATAGGCCAAGGTTCAAAAAGTCTAAGGTTGTGTTTCAATGGGGTCTTTTATCGTGGGAACCCAATCTTGATATCTGGGGCGAAACAAATCTGGGTGTGAAGGTGTCGATTTCGGGCCGAGCTTCCATATTGCTCCATAAGGCACGCGTGACAATGATGATTTGAAAACAATGTGCAAAATTAGTCATGGCTACAACCAGGTGGGCCCTCAAACATCCTGTTTATGGCATTGTGATACTATGGTTGGGAATTCACACAGACAGACCCAACGTTTCTAAGTTATATTCTTTCACCAGTTCAATGAATTCATCCATCCTTATCTCGGTTCATTCCGGAAAATAAACTCTTAGCATCAGTCCCTTGTTTCCAGAAGATACGTTTGCTCTTTACGAATGATTTATACTTCTTAACTATAACATGTCGACCTTTGCAGTCTTTCTTTCTTTTTCCTTTTTGTTTCATTTTTATATATTCACAAAATTATACATCTATGGTCTTCTATGAAGAAATTTTTCTTTGTACATCTACACTCTTATACATGACAAACTTTTTCTGTACACGCATTGGAATTCTCTCTCTTTACGTCACATGATCAAACCCTATTTACATTCAAAGATCTTTTTCATTTTTCTCCAACACACACCTATGGCTCATACAAAAGTTTCTTTATATACATTCGTTGCTCACACACACAAGAATTTTTCTCCACGCATCACTTACACACACAAAACCTTCTATACACATTTTCCTTTTACATACAGGTATATACAAAAACACTTTTTTTTTTCTTTACGAACATGACTTTTATTCACAACGCTTCTCTCTTTTTATTAGGATTTTTGGTTCATTTTACTTTTAGGACAATGTTCCTAAATGAAAAACTCTACACGGTTCCGGAATTTCAACAAACACTATTGACAACAATGAAACAAGTATCGACGTAACAACTCAAACGATATGTATGTACAAAACAAAAGTCAAAACATGAAACAAACGTTAGTCCCTTAGTCAAACAAAAATAAGATGATATGTAAATAGAAAAAAAACAAATGGAAACAAAAAAGAAATATGGATCAAGGGATCTCCCAATGATGTGGCCCCGCTTCCTCCTAAGAAATCAAGTAAATCGGTCATCTCCTTGTCCTTGCGGGCCTCATCTGCCTCTGCTGGTGCCTCTCCTGCCCGGGCCTCAGGCCAATCTCCAGGCCATGCGACCTCTGCCCTGAACTGGTCCGGAGTAGGGCACGGAAAAGAAGTAAAGCCCTGGCTGTGCAGGCTGAGGCTCATCTGATAAAGACAATCATGGGTCTGTACATGTGCCCGGTGGTTGGCCGCCTGCTGGCGAACCAAATGTCGCAAATACTGCTCCGTATCAAACAATCCGGCTGGACCGGCCTGATGAGGTGGCGGCGCGTCTGCGGCCTGCGGAGCATCCCCCTGGACCTGTCTCTGTGTGCAATACTTCTCAATAAAAGCTCAGGTGATGGGCGGCCGAATCACCTTGCTAGGTGCGACAGGGACTCCGAACAACTGGCAGAGTCCTGTGATCAAGGCGGGAAATCCCAGGGCCCTGTTGGACTTATCCGGGTCTAGAGGGTGCCTGGTAGGCGCCATACCTGCAAATATATAGATGGCATCAGCGATTAGCTGAGCCACGTGAATGCTCATCCGTGTTAGGATGGCGTACACCAGCTGACACTTCGGCAGGGGGAGGTCGGAATTATGGTCGCTGGGCTGCATGTTGCTGAGCAGCAAAGTCATCCAGATCTGAGTCAGGGTGGTCATGTTGGTGCGCATGATCCGCACCCGTCTCCCAGCAGCAGTCCGGGCAAAATCCTGCCCCGGTATACATAGCAAATGGGCGATGGCCTCCTCATCGAACCCATCGGACCGGTTCCTCCTCTGGCCATACTCGCACTCCTGACCCTCTTCCAGCACTAAAGGGTATCCTAGGAGCTGGCCGATAGCATCTGCATCAAACGGGATCCACTGACCCCTCACCCAGGACCTCATATCTCGCACGCCCTCCTCTGTAGGCCAAGCATTGGCATAAAATTCGAGGACTATGTCTGGATCGAACTTGGCCATGGGGGTGACCAGTGATGCCCACCGCCGGCAAACTATCTCCTCCTGGAAATCGGTATACTCATCGTCCCTGAGCTGGACGCGTCGCTCCCGGAGAAACGACCATCCCTTGATGGCCTCGAAGCGCTGCTGGTGTTCAACGCTCCTAAAGCGGTGACTGTCATACTCGGGAGCGGAACTAGTTCCTTCGGCCGTTTTATCTTTCCTGGATCTCTTTGAAGCAAGTTTCCTCGGGGCCATTTCCTGCGAGAACAAACATTTGGAAGTTAGTTTAACAAGATAATGCTTATCTTAACGCAAAAATGTCGTGCTAACCCCCCCTAATTTAGACCAAACTCATGTAACCCATTTATGCACACGCGCATGTGTAGAAACTATCCTATTACTCATGTCAACATACAAGAGCATCAAACATGTTCTAATTGCCATACACCTATATACACTATGAAAAAAAAGAAAACACACTTTCGTGCTCAAAGTGTTGCGTCAAACTTTACACCTAATTTATATCCTAAACATTTGCTATCACAAACTACTTACATACATTTGAAGTACACCATACAAATTTTTACTGTTTCACTCATATTTATTTATATGCATATTGGAAAGCTAATTACATCCTGCACGTATTTGCATTCAAAAAGGCATTCCACACTATCATACATTCATTTAGGAAGACAATCATTCACACTTTGCTAGGAATTTCATGCTCCTTATATTTACCTATGTATACACACTATTGCAAGGTGTTTTCCATACTACCTCTATGTAAAGTATCAAACATGGGGCAGCCCAAATTCGAGCAAAAACTCTCACAAGCAAATCCTAATTTTCATGTTTTTTCTAATTCTAAAACCAAATTTTGGATTCCTAGCCATAAGCATGTTTCCTTGCATTGAAGCTACAAGTTTGGGTTCCTAAGCTTGGAATTGCATTTGGGCACCTATTTTGAATCTCCTATTTTGTACCTACATATAACAAAAAGTCCCACTCTCCCAATTTTACAAAGTCATATTCATACATCATTGGGGCATTTCACCGAGCACTTGGTGAGCGCATGTTCGGACATAAATTGCAAAAGGATGGGGACAATGTGGCATGCCCCATTGCTTCAGAATACAGCATAGGCCTAAGGCCTTCTCATTCAAATCCTCAACTCAAGAAAACAAGCATAAAAACAAACCAAAACTGCCCCACAAATATAAGCACATTCTCACAATTTGGAGCACCAAGAGATGAAGAAAATATACCAATGGGAAGCTAAAAACATCAAGGATTGAATACTTACTTGTTGGAGTGAATAATAACACCAAAAATGAAAGCAAAAGGCAACCGAAAATGGCTTGAGGGAGCAAGAACCGCAAGCCTTCGTGAGTCCTCTCTTTTGAATGAGGGGGGGGGGAGTTTTTGGATGCAAAAACGTTCCCCTCCCTCATTTTTATAATTTGGGTGCAGGGGTTGCTCGCCCAGGCGAGCAAACCTGCCCTTTTTTTTTTTAGGGGAACATTGATCATGTCTCCTCCTCCCTTACGGGTTAGCGTTTGCCTACTTGAACCTACTTAAATTAGAATTAGGTGTCGATTACTTATTTAAAACAAACAATAGTAAAAGAAACTGCGAATGCAAAGGATACTAGGCTGCCTTGCAGCGACGTTCTCTGCTTGTTTAGCGCCGGGAAGGGGCAACGATCGGTCGGTCGTGACCCTATCCCCACTTGCATCCGTCCCTATGTACCTGCAAGTAGGAAACAAAATCCGTGGCCAATCGTGTCCGGTCACCGTCTTACCTTGGTTGATTTCCGCAGTCAACTTGTCTTGACTTCTAACCGTGACCTAAGAAGGCTCTGCCCCTGTTACCACAAAATGTGCATGTGTATGTGCATGTATGAATGTTCCTAATGCGATGGCTTTCTTTAAGTGAGGGCTGGTTAGATTCAATTTTAAATAAGCGTTTGGGGCACCCCATACACCGAGCGAAGAGGGCTCAAGTTATAACAAATCTAAAACACAAGGTTTGAAAACAAAGGGAGGACTGAAACCTCGCCCATCTTTAAAGAAACGAGACAAATACAGTGAATGGGAATCCCAAGAGGAAACCAAAAAGAACGAGAACAACTCAAAAATAAAAAACATGCAACGGTCCTCTCGATTGCCCTAGACTTCAAGCGTAATATCGTTTAACTATATCGGAGTTCACGGGCGAGGGCAGCTCCTCGCCATCCATGTCGGTGAGTATCAGAGCACCCCCAGAAAAGGCTCTTTTCACCACGAAAGGTCCTTCATAATTCGGGGCCCACTTGCCTCGACTATCCTTAACAGCGTGTGTCATACCCTAATTTCGTCCGGGGACCTTTGCTTGATGACATGCGACCTTTCTTTGGTCCTTGTGAGGTGCTTGGCATCCATCATTAGGCAATTTGTGAAATTTCAGGACATGCCGAAAAACCAAAAAAATATTGATGCACAATCCGTAAGTTTCCGTGACACACCGGAAATCAAATGGAAGCATCGTTGCATAATTAAGTGAGGTTCCGTAACATTCCGTAAGTCAAAAGGGGGATGATTATGTAATCCGCAAGGTTCCGTAACATTACGGAAAGAAAACAAGTATCGTTACGAAATTCGTAAGTTTCCGTAACTTTACGAAAAAAGAATCACCAAAAAACAGTAGAGGGGGGTGTACTTAGTAAAAATGGGGGTGCAAATAGCACCCAGGCCCACTTGGGCCCTCCAGAATATTCCTCCAGAAGGCTGTTGCTTCTGGAGGAAGCAACCTGGCTCGCCTGGGCGAGCTGAGCTCGCCTGGGCGAGCTGGGCGGCAACCACCTCCCCTATTTTGCTATAAATAGGGGAGGAAGTGAAGAAGAAAAGGGTTCAGCCCCTTAGGCACTTTTCTCTCTTTCGAATTTGCTTGGAAAAATTGTTTCCATGAAGAAAATCTAAGCCGAGGCGCTTCCGAAACGTTTCCGTAACGTTTTCCGTGAAGAATTTCGCAAAGGTTTCAACCGTTCTTCGACGTTCTTCATTCGTTCTTCATCGTTCTTCGATCTTCAACGGGTAAGTACCTCGAACCAAGCTTTTCGATTCATTCTATGTACCCGTAGTGGTCCACATTGTGTTTCGTGCATTTTTATTCTCGTTTTGTTTACTTTTTATACCCCCTGTTGACGTGCTTAAGCCATTTTACTTAAGTCATTTCTCGCTTAACTTAAAAATAAAATAAATTTCCACCGAACGTTTGAATTGTATTATCCGTTAACTTCGGTTAAAATAAATTCCGACCGTTCGGCCGTGCCGTAACCACGTTGGAAATCAAAAAGAGGTAAAAAAATAATATAATAATAAAAAAAAACATCTTTTAGTAAAATAAAGCGGAAAATCAATCGGACATTTTCTCTTTGGGATTTCTCATTCTTAATCGAATTGATTAATAACTAAAGTGAAACTAAGGCTAAAATCAACTCGCCTAGTCAAGCTCGTCCATAAAAAATAGGTTTTTGAAGTTTGTCATTTCAATTTCTCACTAAGTAAAATGGATCATTTTTAAGGTCCAACGCCTTAAAATGATCACCACTTAAGTAAAAAAGAATCACTTGATAAGAAAGAACTACGTAGGTCTGATTTTCTCATCTCAAATTGAGGAATACGTAGGAGCAAAGGGAAACACCCTTGTCGACCACAAAAAAGGAAAAATATAAAAAGGATATAAGGACATAAAAGGGAACGTAAAAATCAAAGTCACGTTTGCACATTCGATTAAAGGCTGCCGTCCCTTGGGACGGACGTGTGGGGTGCTAATACCTTCCCCGTGCGTAAATACAACTCCCGAACCTTTCACTTAAAAAATTCATAGATCACGTCTTTTCCGGTTTTTCCGACGTTTTTCCTCAAATAAACGTTGGTGGCGACTCCACGCGTATTCCTTTCGTGGAACACGCATCCCGCGAGTCACGCGTCGCCCTCCCGCCGAAGGGTAGGTTGCGACAGTTGGCGACTCCACTGGGGACAGTTTTTAGAGAGTTAGGCCATTTAATTTTGTGCAATGTTTTACCGTGACTTACCCCTTTGTTGGTTTCCTTTCATTATGTTCTTGTGTATATAAACTCTTTGTTGCTTTTAGTGCGTTTTAAATGTATGCATGAAGTAAATATTTATTCATTTGATGCACACAAACACCAACACTATTTGCACACACTGTGAGGGAAAAAGGGCCCTATACCCGGGTTCATGGGAGCATAAGGAGTGGAGGTGAATCTGTGATCATGCTAGGTCTCCGACTTTCTTGATTACAGTGAACCCTCATCTAGAGCTTTTCTCTTTGAAAACCTATTGTTGCTAGTAGTCCCTACTGCTACAATATGTTCTTCAAAGGGGATGATACCTCTAGAAACCATCAAGAGAGATATAACTACCTTGGGGATTATTCCTAAAAGCCTAGTTAGTTCTCTCCCTTATAGGTCCCTTAAATAGGGGCACGAAGCAAACACGCTGCGTGCCATTTTTCACACTGCCATGCATGAGTATCATATCCCCTTTTTCTTATGTTCGGTAAATATTGTCATACTGTGCACATTCCCGCATTGTGTCTTTTGCATAGGCATTGCATATGGGTTCTGTCTTGATCCCTACTCTAAACAAACCAACGGAGGGTCCGTGTCGCCTTCTTAAAAACGTGCGTTGGGGCATTTCGCTACCCCTAGACGTCATATCTAAGAAGGGGACAAATTCCCCGGACCCCCGCTTTCCTAGATTGCATCTGTGTCATATGCATTCCATCATGCATTCATCCATCCCACCCATGAGATACCGGAGTTTTGATTTGCACCAGCTTTTATCTCACTTTAGTAAGCATGGGAACAAATCAAACCAGCAAGAGGTTCTACCAAGTCAAGGTCAAAAGCCTAGATACCACCAGCATCAAGGAATTAGGGCGGTTGATGGAACCCCTCCAAATGCAAACCTTCCGCAAGACTTACGGAAAGATCTTAGAGTTGACCATAGCAGAGGTGTCCATAGAAGCCATTGTATCACTTACCCAATACTACGACCAGCCTTTGAGGTGCTTCACATTCGGAGACTTCCAATTAGTACCAACCATTGAAGAATTTGAGGAAATTCTAGGATGTCCTCTCGGGGGAAGAAAACCATATCTTTCCTCCGGGTGTCTCCCCTCTTTGAGCAGAATTGCAACTGTGGTCAAGGATTCAGCAAGAGGTTTGGACCGCATAAAACAGACTCGGAACGGCATAGCGGGCCTACCACAGAAGTACCTAGAAGACAAGGCAAGGGGTATGGCCAATCAAGGAAACTGGGTCCCGTTTATGGATGTGTTAGCTTTGCTAATTTTTGGGGTCGTCCTCTTTCCAAACGTGGATGGTTTGGTAGACCTAGCAGCAATCGACGCTTTCCTTGCCTACCACCATAGCAAGGAAAGTCCGGTGGTAGCTGTCTTGGCAGATCTATTTGACACATTTGACCGAAGGTGCGAAAAGAGTAGCGCACGGATCATCTGTTGCTTACCCGCCCTCTGTGTTTGGTTGATTTCGCACTTGTTCCAACAAGACACAAGACATCCATGTCCGCTCCTGAGCCATCGCTCGTGTACTGAAAAGGGGAGAATAGATTGGGACCAGCTTTTGGCCGGGATAGGAGGTAGAACAATCAGTTGGTTCCCCCGATGGAAGGAAGGAAAAGAAGGAGTCCTTTTCTCATGTGGAAGATACCCAAACATTCCGCTGGTAGGAACGAGGGGTTGTATTAACTACAATCCCGCGCTCGCTATAAGACAACTAGGGTACCCCATGAGGGGAGCACCGACGGAAGAAAGCATGTCTCCTTTCCTTGTGAGGGATCTCGGCGCACAAAATTCCAAGACTATACAAAGAATCCATAAGGCATGGGAAACCCCGTTAAGGAAAGATCAAGAGCTTAGAGGCATTCGTAATGGCATCATTGGTGGGTACCACGAATGGCTGAAAGTTCATATACGAGGTTTAGATTGGCTCGCCAAGTTAAAAGTCGTCAGCGAAGAGAATTTTGAAGCACCGGAAGAGGACGAAGAAGTCCAAGCTCTCAAAAGCGAGTTAGGAAAGGCAAAACTTGCCAAGGAGAAGTTCAAGTTGGCCGCTACACACATCCGGAAGGAGTGTGCCGGGTTACGGGAAGAGAATGCAATTACCGCAAGAGCCCTTGAACAAGAGACCAAGAGGGCTCGCAAGGAAGAGTATGGCCGGAACAAATTTCGCGGAGCTCTATGGGGTAGCAATAGTGAACTCAAGTTGCGAAGGGAAGAAAGGGACCAGTCGCGAGCACATAGCATGGTTTTGAAAGAGGAGTTAGTTGCCTGTTCAAGGTCCAAAAGAAGCTTGTCTCAGCGTTTGTGCGAGACGGAGACCAACATGCTAGCTATCATCGCCAAGTACCAAGAAGAGTTAGGTCTAGCCGCGGCCCACGAGCATAGGATTGCGGACGAATATGCCCAAGTATACGCGGAAAAAGAGGCTAGAGGAAGGGTGATCGACTCTTTACACCAAGAGGCAACCATGTGGATGGATCGGTTTGCTCTTACCTTGAACGGGAGTCAAGAACTTCCCCGATTGTTAGCCAAGGCCAAAGCGATGGCAGACACCTACTCCGCCCCCGAAGAGATTCACGGGCTTCTCGGCTATTGTCAGCATATGATAGACTTAATGGCCCACATAATTAGAAATCGTTAGGAAACTTGTATGGTCTCTCAGACCTTGACTAGATATGACTTCCTTTTTGAAATAAAATGAGTTGGTCCCATGTTTCTACTCCAAAAAAACTTGTGCAAATCAAATCACTCCTACGTTTCATCTCTAGCATGCATTTTCTTTCTTTTACCCACTCCTCACGTTTGGTTTTTTAGGGAAAAACACCATAACTAAACACGTCGCAAGGGATCCCTATCGCACCAGATCCAAATCTAAAACGATGGGTGATCAAGAGGAGACGCAGGAACAGATGAAAGCCGACATGTCGGCTCTGAAAGAACAAATGGCCTCCATGATGGAGGCCATGTTAAGTATGAAGCAGCTCATAGAGAAGAACGCGGCCACCGCCGCCGCTGTCAGTTCGGCTGCCGAAGCAGACCCGACTCTCTTGGCAACTACGCACCATCCTCCCTCAAACATAGTAGGACGGGGAAGGGACACACTGGGGCACGATGGCAGCCCTCACCTGGGATACAACCGAGCGGCTTACCCTTATGGATTGCCGCCCAACTATTCACCACCCGTCTTGCAAGAAGATGCGGGCCACATTGCTTCTCCCGTCCATGAAAGAGAGCCTCCTCAGCAGCCCGACGAAGTCCACAAAGACCCTCAAGATTATGCTCGAAGGGATGTCGAGTTCTATCCCCCGATCCCCGAAGGGCCGGCACCAGGCACGTTGCCTCAACCCAACATCGCAGCATCACCAATAGTTTTGTCCACGGAAGGGCCGCCCCCAGCAACTGAAGAAAGGAGGAAGCTCGATCTCCTTGAGGAAAGATTGAGGGCTGTGGAAGGATTTGGGGACTATCCGTTCGCAGACATGACGGATCTTTGCTTAGTACCCGATGTTGTTATTCCCCTGAAGTTCAAAGTGCCGGACTTCGACAAGTATAAAGGGACGACTTGTCCCAAAAACCATCTCAAAATGTATTGCCGTAAGATGGGCGCCCACTCTAAAGATGAAAAGCTGTTGATACACTTCTTTCAGGATAGCTTGGCCGGAGCTGCGGTAGTGTGGTACACTAATTTGGAAGCTTCCCGTATCCGTACTTGGAAGGATCTGATTACCGCCTTCCTAAGGCAGTATCAGTACAATTCTGATATGGCTCCTGACCGTACTCAACTGCAGAATATGTTCAAGAAAGAGGGTGAAACCTTTAAAGAATATGCGCAGCGATGGAGGGATTTGGCGGCACAAGTAGCTCCTCCCATGGTTGAGAGAGAGATGATCACCATGATGGTAGACACTCTGCCAGTGTTCTACTATGAGAAGCTAGTAGGTTACATGCCGTCCAGCTTTGCGGATCTGGTGTTTGCAGGGGAAAGAATCGAGGTAGGATTGAAAAGAGGAAAGTTTGATTACGTTTCCTCCACAAACGCGAATGCCAAAAGAATCGGGGCAACAGGGGCAAAAAGGAAGGAGGGAGATGCCCATGCCGTCTCTTCAACACCCGCATGGGTCAAAACCCAGCAAACACCTCATGGTACCCATCAGTACGCGCAACATCACCCAAGCTTCTCGGCTCATACTGGGAATGCCTCTAGTTCAACACCCGTGCAGCCTAAGGCACCCACCCAGAGGGAAGCTCCCCAAGTTCCAACTCCGAACACGACTCGACCGGCCGGTAATTCCAACACGACAAGGAACTTCCCTCCGAGGCCATTTCCGGAATTCACCCCACTCCCAATGACGTACGAAGATCTTCTGCCATCCCTCATCGCCAATCATTTGGCCGTGGTAACTCCCGGAAGGGTCCTCGAACCCCCTTTCCCGAAGTGGTATGACCCTAACGCAACTTGCAAGTACCATGGGGGTGTCCCGGGGCATTCCGTCGAAAAATGCTTGGCCCTTAAATACAAGGTCCAACATTTAATGGATGCTGGATGGCTGACTTTCCAAGAGGATCGGCCCAATGTGAGAACCAACCCGCTCGCCAATCATGGAGGGGGAGCAGTTAATGCAGTTGAATCCGATAGGCCGCACAGGTCTAAACCTTTAAGGGATGTGGCAACCCCTAGGAGGTTTATCTTTGAGGCCCTACAAAAAGGAGGTGTGATTCCCCATAGTGGGTGTAAGGAGGATTCCTGTCTGCTACATTCCGGCGAGATGCATGACATGGAGACGTGTTTGGAAGTAGAGGAATTGTTACAGCGGATGATAGATCAAGGTCGACTGGAAGTCGGCATTGAAGGAAAAGAAGAGCAGCATATATGCATGCAATCTACGGAGGGGAGCGGTGTTGCGAAGCCCAAACCCTTGGTGATATACTTCACTAAAAGCGCAGCTTCGCAAAAGCCCGGACACCCCTTAATAGCCAAACCTGTTCCTCTCCCGTACCAAAATAGTCACGCGGTCCCGTGGAGATATACACCTCCGGGGAAGAAGGAAGAAGAAGCCACTGACGTCAGCTCGCTGTCAGCTAAAGTAACAAATATCACGGGACTGAGTGGTGTGACCCGTAGTGGTCGTGTGTTCGCACCTCCGGACCTACCAGTCCAACCCGCCGACGTCAAGGGAAAAGGAAAAGTGGTGGAGGAACAAGATGGCGAAGCACCCCACGCTTCGAATAAAGATATTCCAGCAAAGGGGCCCCCGGAGAAAAAGGATGGTAGAAAGGAGGTGTCGCTAGAGGAAGCCAGCGAGTTCCTTCGGATAATTCAGCAGAGCGAATTCAAGGTTATCGAACAGCTCAACAAAACCCCGGCTAGGGTCTCACTGTTGGAGTTACTTATGAGCTCCGAGCCTCATCGGGCTCTGCTAGTAAAAGTGCTGAACGAGGCTCACGTGGCCCAAGATATCTCGGTAGAAGGTTTCGGAGGGCTGGTCAACAATATCACTGCCAACAACTATCTTGCCTTCGCCGAAGAAGAAATCCCCGCCGAGGGGAGAGGGCATAATAAGGCTTTACACGTATCAGTCAAGTGTATGGACCATATTGTAGCCAAGGTGCTCATCGATAATGGTTCCAGTTTAAACGTGATGCCTAAGAGCACTTTGGAGAAGTTACCATTCAATGCTTCCCACTTAAAACCAAGTTCAATGGTGGTTCGGGCCTTCGACGGCACTCACCGAGAGGTTAGGGGAGAGATCGATCTCCCAGTACAAATAGGCCCTCACACCTGTCAAGTCACCTTCCAAATAATGGATATTAACCCCCCCTACAGCTGCCTGTTGGGGCGCCCGTGGATCCACTCAGTGGGAGTTGTGCCTTCTACACTCCACCAAAAGCTGAAATTCGTAGTGGAGGGGCACTTGGTCATCGTGTCAGGAGAGGAAGATATCTTGGTAAGCTGCCCATCCTCCATGCCTTATGTGGAAGCCGCAGAAGAATCGTTAGAAACTGCTTTCCAGTCTTTTGAGGTGGTCAGCATTTCCTCCGTGGACTCCCTCTTTGGGCAGCCTTGTCTGTCCGATGCAGCGGTAATGATGGCCCGAATTATGTTGGGGAACGGTTATGAACCCGGGATGGGTTTAGGCAAAAACAACGGCGGCATAACTAGCCTGATAAATACCCAAGGAAATCGTGGGAAGTATGGTTTAGGCTATAAGCCCACTCAGGCAGACATGAAAAGAAGCATCGCGGGAAGGAAGAACAGTGGTCAAAGCTCGCGTTGGAGACAAGAAAGTGAAGGAAGCCCGCCCTGCCACATAAGTAGAAGCTTTATAAGCGCGGGTCTGGGAGACAAAGGTCAAGCGTTCGCGATATGCGAGGATGATATTCCGAGTACTTTGGATTTGGTACGACCATGCCCTCCTGATTTCCAGCTGGGAAATTGGCGAGTGGAGGAACGCCCCGGCATTTACGCAACGAGCATAATGTAAACCTTTACGGTTTTAAAAGCTCTATAGTTGGGCCTAGGCTTTAGAGTTTTTCCTTTTGTTAAGGCTTTGTGTCTTTTGTTTTTGAATTTATAATACAAGGATCTTTCTTCATCTGTTCCTGGTCTCTACCCATTCTCATTCATTTGCATGTATACTTCTTTTTCTGAAACGGCAGATCCGATGACGAGTCCCCCGAAGGTACTAATACCTGGGACCCGCCTATCGACTTCGAGCGAGAAATGAATCAAACGAAAGATGAAGGAGATGAGGATGTGGGACTTCCCCCAGAACTAGAAAGAATGGTCGCCCATGAGGACCAAGAAACGGGGCCTCATCAAGAAGAAACAGAGCTAGTAGACTTAGGAATTGGCAGTGGAAAGAGGGAAGTAAAGATAGGTACAGGTATTACCGCACCTATCCGTGAAGAATTAATAATCCTGCTAAAAGACTACCAAGACATCTTTGCTTGGTCATACCAAGATATGCCGGTTTGAGTTCTGACATTGTACAGCACCGATTACCTCTAAATTCCCGAGTGTTCCCCGGTAAAA